>NC_071621.1:36539835-37265178 GCF_014839835.1 Dryobates pubescens
GAGGCTCTGACCTAGTGTGAGGTGTCCCTGCCCATGGCAGGGGGGTTGGAACTAGATGATCCTTGTGGTCCCTTCCAACCCTGACTGATACTATGGTACTATGATCTTTTGTTCTTTGGGTGTTGATTGGTTCCTTCATGGCTATAAAAGCGAATAAATAATGTTGCTCTTTTGAAGCGGTGTGCAGTTGTGAGCTTTGAATAACTTTATTGCTTCTCTTTCTCAGGCACTGAAACTCTCTGTTATAATAGACTATTGCATTAAAACTTTCTAGGCAAGTGCTTTTAGGAAAATGCAGCAGTGGAAAATTGCTATGGATTGCAGTTTCCCTGGGGAAGAAAAAATGATAGGGAACTCCTTCGAATCTTGTCAGCGCAGACAACTACAGCAGTTCATATCTGCAAATAATGGGGAGAAATTGCTACAAAAAGCAATCCAGCACTGGATGTGGCAGAAAATGGTGAGAATCGATCAGAAGTGCTTCTCTTTCGATGTTCCAAAATAAATGCAAACAACAAACATCCCATTCTCCAATTACTTCACAATAACAGACACATCTTTGTTGCACTCACAAAGGAAAATTAATGATTCAGGATCAAGGCAGGCAATGGCACAGGAGAAATTGTTGATAGAAATTCATACTAACTGGAAGGTATTTTGTAGTAAGACTTCAAGCAAAAAGCAGTCTACAGTAAATAATGCTAAGAAGTGAACAACACACAAAATTTAGGCTGGTGGAACCTTTTATCTCTTTCTTACTGAAATAACACAATTTTCTGCTATTCCAAGCCTCCTGCTAGAGGCTCAGCTGATCACAGTGTAGATCAGAGTCCCAGCTGTTGTTCTAACAGGTTCTTATCTCATATTTTGTGTGGTTGCATTCAAAACCTCCTTTTTTTACAGACAAAATAAAGTGCTCCTCTTTTCTATATGTATATTCACACTTGTCTTGCTTTACTGGTCTGCAGCACCAGGTTACACTCAAGTGCACTGTATGTGGTGCCTTTTACAGAGGTTTTGTCTTTGTTCTCTTCATTATGCTTAAACCCACTACTCTCCAGCTCCAGATCTGCATTCTTCTTAAAGTAATAAGTTGTTTACAGCATGGGGTGCCCTATCTCCTGCCTGCACTCCTTTGCCTGCAATCCCCTGCCAAATGTCATTGCATTGGAGTCATGAATGTATCATTCTACCTAGAACAGCCACTTGCTACTGCTGTGTGTACAGAACTATAGTTGTACCACACAGAGATAAACAGATGTGAAAAAAGTGTCAACAGAGAACTGATCAAGTAGAAATACTGCTGTCAGCTAAAGGAATCACACAAAACTGCAGGCAGGTCAGGCAAGTGCAGACAGAGCAAGCCTGAACCCTGAGCCCTCAGTACAAAGCTTATGGCCGATGACAGTACTGTGCTGCAGGGTTACAAGCCTACATTTTGTTTTACAGAGGGAGTAAAGGACCAAAGGGTCAATGTACCTAAAGATCTCTACAACTACCTGAAAGGACATTGGAGCAAGGAGGGGGACAGCACCCCTGGTGGCAAGCAACAGGACTAGAAGAAATGGTTACAGGCTGTGCCAGGAGATGTTTAGGCTGGATATTTGGAAATGTTTCTTCACTGAAAGGGTTATCAAACACTGGAAAATCTGTCCAGGGCAAGGGTGGAGTCCCCATCCCTGCACGTGCTCAAGAGGAGACTGGATGTGGCACATGAAGCCATGGTTTAGTTAGTCCTGAGATGTTGGGTGATAGGTTGGACTTGATGATCTCTGAGGTCTTTTCCAACCTTATTGATTCTATAGCTAACATAGCTAACAATGTTTTTTTCATAGTGGAACAGGTTAATGAAAAACTGTTCAGGGCACAGGGCAATGAAGAAGCAGCCAACAGAGGTTACTGGATTTGAAGAGCAAGAATTTCCTTAAAATTACTGAATTCCTGTTAGTTAGGAATCAGGAATGGTCATAATCGATGTGATAATTATAACAAGCCAGCTCAGGAGAGAGAGAGCCTGGCAGTATGGTAAAATAGGATTTAACTGGAGGGCTATAACTCCTTGTTCTGAGGAAGATGTTACTGAGTTTGCAGACCTTATGGGCTTTTCTACTTCCTTAATTATTCAGTAGGTCTGGTGTCCTAGGCACCTATTGCTATTTAAGACAACCTAAGATATCTGAGATAACTGTTCAGGGCAGATTAAGTATGACATTGGACCTGTAGGAGACTCACACCCCTCTGGAATCACAGTCAGAGAGTAACTCCACCCAGATACATATTGCACACTGGAGGAACCAAGCTTATTTATAAAGTCACAGTTATTATGTTAATGTCAGGAAGGAGATAGTTCACTAATTGCAAACCCTTCTCCTTATGTATGAATAGATGTGCAAACTCATATAGATAAGTGTTATGGAGAAGTGGTAAAAGAGCCTGGACAGGAGTCTGAGATATTTGAAGTAAATGGGAGGGGAATATTTTGCAATGTGTATTTTTTTTCCCCATTCCATATCTGTAAATCAAATACTTTTAGGATACTAAATATCTCATGAGATAATTTTGTGCCTGAGAGTTCTTTCAACCCCAGTAGCAGGCAGAATTTAGTTGGTTTGGGAGAGACAAAGCGTTTTCACATAGTGATAAAGAGCTAATAAAACTGGCATCTGCCTCATCTTCATCTGCTCACTATTCTGTGTTTGTAGATAAGTAACCCTGGAGAAGGCTTTTATCCACACTTAGCTGGTCTAAGGGGTGTCAGCTGCTGGCTCCAGTTCTGAATGAGAAGCCATAGTCAGATTGCTTCAGTTGTAGAAGTGATTTGGTAAAGAAAACATGGAAGGGAGGATGAGTGTGGGAGGGAAGAGCAGGTGGGTGTAGAGAAGAAACAGAGGGATGCTTAGTGTCTCTGCTGACATTACAGAGAGACTGTAAATTAGGCGGAAATCAGCTGTAACAAATTTGAATGAAACAAGGCAAAGATGTGAAGCAGAAGAGAAGCAG
Source organism: Dryobates pubescens (assembly GCF_014839835.1). Lineage (NCBI taxonomy): Eukaryota > Metazoa > Chordata > Aves > Piciformes > Picidae > Dryobates > Dryobates pubescens. Next base: position 36,542,836 of record NC_071621.1, read on the forward strand.
GACAAGTACCAGCAGGATTTCAAGGGAAAATTCAAGGCTTTAGGACTAAGACAAGTCACACTACAGAGGCAAGGACAGAGCTCAAGGGAGAAGGGAAAAGTCATCATTTTCTCCCTGCAGACAGAAGGAAGCTATTGTGACAACCACCAAGTTTTTGCCTTTTCCCTGCCTTCCCCAGACAGTAGAAAATCAGTTTCTTCAATTCAGCATGTGGGAAAGTGTGATGGATAGCTGGAAAGAACACAGTGTGCACAGGAAAATATAATACTCTCCTTCCAGGCTGTGTGGAGTGTCAAAGCTTGGTTTCTACAGGTAATAAAAGAAGAGAGGATCCATGAGCATATTGGTGCCACCCTGCAGCCATCACTAAGAGAGCAACAGCTGTGCTTGTGAAAATTACAGTCACACTTTGCTCCTGGGTAATGTGGTTTCTCCTGAGCACCATTAATGAGGAAAGTTTCTATTGCTTTGCTAAAAGCCCAAGAATTTAAAGTTTCAGTAGCCAAGATGGGGCAAGCTGTAGGGAAATATTGTTCTTTATCATCCTGCATTTTGGAAACGGGTTATCATTACAATACACTACCAAGTGTCATGCAAATGCAGGCAGTACCTAGCCAAAACAAGCACAATTTTGATAGGATCTTCCATCGCTGAAAGTCAAAGATGAGAGTTTGCCAACAGTATCATGGAATCCTAGAACCATGCAATCAATAAGGTTGGAAAAGACCTCAGAGATCATCAAGTCCCATAGTTGCTTCTTAGAGATTTGAGTTACCTAGAACAGGGAACTTCTCCATCAGAGCTTCTGACAATAACAGTCAATCTATAAGGAAAAATGACTGGAATTGTGACTGGAAAATGACTGGACTGAGGAAGATATCTGAACTATTCTGAACTTCACAGAATTACAGAATCACACAATAGCTGAGGTTGGATGGGACCTCTGGAGGTCATCTAGTGCAATCCCACTGCTCAAGTAGTGCCATCTAGAGCTAGTTGCCCAGTATTATTACACTGTCCTCTTATAGGTTGAGGTTGGATGTTAGGAAGAAGTTCTTCACAGAAAGAGAGAATGGCCATTGGAATGTGCTGCTCAGGGAGGTGTTTAAGAAGAGACTGGATGAGGCACTTGGTGCCATGGTTTAGTTGATCAGATGGTGTTGGGTGATGGTGTTGGACTTGATGATCTTGAAGGTCTTTTCCAGCCTGGTCAATTCAATTCAATTCTACCCTATGCTGTGCTATTCTAAAGGACTAAAGAAAAAGTGCTCCATGATGGATTGGAAAGAAGTAGAAGTTTAAATGGAAGCACTATTCATAACTGCATAAAACCTTACCAATCACAACAGATATCAGCAGTGTCCAGGATCAAAAGGAAGCAGAGTATAATAAATGCTTTTGCATTAAGCAGAGCACCAGATGGCCTCCTACAAAAGGGTGAGTATCTTGGTGGAAAGAGAAGAGGAAGGACGTTTTTAATGCAGTATCTTGTTTAATGACATAAATGAGAACCTACCATTTTTCTTAAGCTAATGCAGAACACTGGTGCACAATTTCTTGGCAGACAGTTTATCCTCATTGTGAGGTGAGAAGCACACTTAATAAGGACTGGAATCTTCCAAACCCAAAATCTATTGCCTTTTTTTTTAATGTGAATTAAAGACATTCCAGGAGAAAAAATGAAGATTGCAGAGGCTGGAGGTTTTCCAACTGTGAAGAAACAGGCAATCTTATGAAAACAGTGTGAAAGGGATAATGATGCTGTCTACTCCCTACAGAAGACAAATACAATGCCTAAAGAAATGTTGGATGACTCATCATACAGCCTGAAGGTATTTATAAAGTAGCTTCAAAACAACAATGAGAGTTTAGTCACTATAGCTTCCCAGAGAAGGCAGAGGCATGAACATACAGGGTAAAGAAGAGAACACAAACATTACTAACAATCTCCAACATGCCAGGGAATTCAGCAATACTGATTGATTGTTTTTTTTTTTCCTGGAAATTCTTGTCTGAACTTGCCCACTGAGAGAAAAAAAACAACAACCCAGAAATCATTTTTGACACCTGCATTTCACTCATAATGATAGTCTAATTTGCAAGAGAAATTCTGACAACAGTAATTTTCCTTTCTGGAGAGGAATGGGACTTTGAGAAACGTGTCCAAATGATGTTGATTCTGTAACAAAAAGCCTTCCAATCCATATTCAGCCATAGCAGGAAATTATTATAAACATTATCAGCCTGTGACCCCCTGCATCACTCAGGAAATCCTGAAGAATTGCAGCATAAGTGTTGACTTATATATGTCATGCTTCTTCAAGCAATGCAGAACATGGCATAGAGTTTGTTGGTTAGGCAGCATCACAACCTTGCTTGGTAAATCCCTGTGGAAGTCGAGGGAGGCATTTCAGTGCTTAATTTTCTTCAGAGAGGGGTATGAGAACAATAGATTTTTGCAGAGAGGTTCATATGACTGGGACAGATACTCATGTCCACCAGTGGGGGCTGATGTAGTAGAATACAGATGAGACAGGTTTTATAACAGAGGTGAAGAAAGTGAATAGAATAGACCAGACCAGGTTGGAAGAGACCTTTGACATCATCATGTCCAACCTATCATCCAACACCATCTAATCAACTAAACCATGGCACCAAGCACCCCATCAAGTCTCCTTCTAAACACCTCCAGTGACAGCAACTCCACCTCCTCCCTGGGCAGCACATTTAAGTGGTAAATCACTCTATGAAGAATTTCTTCCTAACTTCCAGCCTAAACTTCCCCTGGTGCAGCTTGAGACTGTGTCCTCTTGTTCTGGTGCTGGTTGCCTGGGAGAAGAGACCAACCCCCACCTGGGTACAGCCTCCCTTCAGGGAGTTGTAGAGAGCAGTAAGGTCTCCCCTGAGCCTCCTCTTCTCCAGGCTAAGCAACCCCAGCTCCCTCAGCCTCTCCTCACAGGGCATAACGGTAGAAAAGTTCTTTGAGTCCATACACATAACCTCAGTTATAACATATACCAAAATAAAACAGATGCCATCCTAAGCCTCTGGGCTCTTTCAAACCCCTTTGAATTAGCAGAATCAAGACTAACAACTACAGAAGAGTCTACACATATACCTAAAAACTCCTTATACAAACTCATGCCAGTTAAATAGCATAATAAAACCATAGCTTCCTTCTGCTCAGTGGAGAAGTAATGAGCAATCAGGTACTAAGGGAATCAGGTACTTGTCATGAATTGTCCCAACAAACTGTATTCTCTGCAGATACTTCTAGATTTCAGTTTACCTTAGTCGTAGTATAACTCACAATTTTTTTTTGGTCATTTACTCTGAGGGTAAATTCCAATTAGCTGTGGGGGGTACCTTCAGCTTATCCCAAGGGGACAGGCCTGGGTAGCAGTAAAGCATGTCATTAGAAGCAGAAGTTCACAGTGCAAGACTTCCATATCTTGATATTCACTGCCAGAACCAAAAGAAATCTCTGAAAAGAGTGGGCATGTCTCACAGCCTGCGTTAGCTGCACAGAGCGATAATCAGTGGAAGGAGAAGCATTTAACATCACTGTTTTCTCTTCAGTACTGCTTTACATGTCAAACAAGGTTTACATAATGCTGTTTTTAAAGAAAACAGGATTTTGAATAGAACATTGCAAATTAATGTCAAATGGGTGACATGTTATGAGTCCAATTGCACTACTCCTGACAGCAGACATCTGAAAATGCAAAAAGACAGCAGGCTTTGGTGATCCAAGCTTTTCAAAACAAGCTTCAAACAAAAGAAAGAACCACCTGTTGATTTGATACTCCATTGGAAGCGATGCAGACCTTGGACAAAGAGCAGTTTTGGTGAACAGAATCCTGGAATAAAGTAAAACCTTATCCAAAATAATACCTTACCCCTCTGTCCAAGTACTGAAGCTTTTGAAAAATGAATCACAGAACTGTCAGGGTTGGGAGGAATCTCAATCATCCAGTTCCAACCCCCCTGCCATGGGCAGGGACATCTCACATTACAGGAGGTTGCTCACAGCCACATCCAGCCTGGCATTAAAATCTCCCAGGGATGAGGCTTCCACCACCTCCCTGGGCAACCTGTTCCAGTGTCTCCCCACCCTCATGGGGAAGAACTTCTTCCTAACATCCAACCTGAATCTACCCAGTTCTAGATTTTTTTCTGTTCCTCCCAGTCCTATCATTGCCTGACACCCTAAAGGTCCCCCACCTGCCCCATTTTCCCCCTCAAACCCAGAGCACCTGGGCTTTATTGGAGTCTCCTCCCACCCCAGGTGTGGCCCTCCCCACCCACTCCCCTATTTAATCCCCCCAAGGAGAGGCAGAAGCCCTAAGCTGAGCCCATCTGGGCTGAGGATCCTCTTCTCATCACTGGTGAGTGCCTATGGTGCACACTGGGTGATGGTGGTGGTGACAACAAAGGCCGGGGGGCCTGGTGGCCCCCCGGTTGTTAGGGCTAACATTGATGATTACTCCAATATCATCCACGGGTGCTGGCTGGGTCATTTGTCTTCAGAAGCCACTGTGAAGGGAGCAGTGAGAGTTGAGTGAACTTCTTCCTAACATCCAATCTGAATCTACCCGCTTCCAGTTTTGTCCCATTCCCTCTAGTCCTGTCAACAGCCAACATCCTAAAAAGTCCCTCCCCAGATTCCTTGTAGCCCCCTTTAAATACTAGAAGGCCACAAGAAGGCTCCTTGGAGCCTTCTCTTCTCTAAACTGAACAACTCCAACTCTCAGTATGTCTCCATAGGAGAGGTGCTCCAGCAATGAAGGAAGACTTTGATCCTTTGCTGCATACACAAGTATTGGGAGGGTGTGTGCTCTTCTGGTTGTGGAATATGGAGATAATTGAGAAGAAAATAAAACCAGAATGTCAGCAACACATGTTCTGGCAGATAGAAAACAATGATATGAGCATAATTATGAAGAAATTCTTAGCAGCATAGTTTTAGCATTCAGGTTTTATTGCTTGAGTGTAAAGACACCTTTCATATCAGCCCACAAGTTTTGGCTTTTTTATTTTCACAGATGTGTTTGAATGAACCTCTAGCTCCTAGGAATTAAAAACAAATATTCCTCTTGAACATTCCTCTATGAACTATAGCTAGAGGGCACGTGCCAAGAAATTATTGGCTACATAAAAATCTCCTTGGACTGCCTCAGAAGGGAATGCTGATGCTCCTCTCCAGAAAGGTTGTTCTGAATGTTGTGGACAAGTTCTGAAGCATTCAATCTAGAGGTTAAAAAAAAAAAAAAGAAAAGGAAGTTCTTGGGAAGACTCTACATGGATGAGTTTTTACCCCTTTGAAGGTATTGAATTTACAACACACAAAGAGCTGAACCATTGAGCTCTCCAGCTTGTGTTCTCTTGATGGTTAGTGGAGCTAGAAAGGCACCTTTTAAGATGGGACATCAGAACTACCATTTCCTAGACACCTTAACTCTATATTGTTGACAAAGCAAGATGGGGAAAGAGTGCTTAAAGCAGAGACAAAGTAAAGACAGAGCAAAGTGTGCAAGTGATGAAAATTTGCCTGAAACAGTTATATCTAAGTCTCTGCTGGCTTGGAAACCTCTAGAATGTGAAGAAATAAAGGTAAAAAGAACTGTAATCAAATAAGAACGATACCTGAGTGTCATGGGTGCAGAGCTCACTACATATATGTGAAAGGAAACAAGAGTCTTGATGAGCTTTAACCCTGCCTCTCCAAATCTTTTGGACTGGACCTAAGAAACTGAACAATAACTCTTGACACCTGCTTTGTATGTACAAGGAAACAATGTTGTCCCTGTTCTGACATGGTGTAGTGGTTTTTGGCTGTGCCTTTAAAACTTAGTTACAGATTTTGAGAAGAAAAGTAGAACAATATAAATAAATCACTATTGGGGGTAAAAAGGAAAACAAAAGATTATTCTAAACAAATTCAGTGGGTAAATATCTGGAATAAGAGGAGCTGTACCATAACAATGTTTCCCTTTTCTGATCTCTGGCGGTTTTGCTTTGCACAGGAGAGATAATCTGCTTGTTGGCTGGCCTTCGTTAAGTCTAACTTCTCTGCTCCTTTCTCTTGTCCCTTTTGTACAGGGGAGTGAGGGGGAGGCAGGGAGGGAGAAGCTGGTAGTTTCCCCTGGTCCTTGGCCAGGGAGGTCCTTGTGCTGTTTATTAATTGTAGATATCTGTATCATATTGTAACTCCTGTATGTTTTGTACACATTCATTGCAGTCCATTGTAGAGTGTAGATTCTGCTTGTAAATACAGCTCCATTTGCTTCTAACTGAGTTGGTCTGGCAAAGTTAATGCTGGGGGGGAATCTTCAACCCACCACACATGGAAAATTAGCCTTTTAAAAGAAAAACTTATCCTTGAGAATGATTCTGATGTTGCAGTAACTGAATAATAGAATCACAATTATTTTAAAGACAGCTGTTTGATTGTACTGATTGCATTATACACTGAAATGCATTACACACCCCAGCTAGAACTCAAATTTTGGCTAAACAAATCAGAAAGCTCCTGAAGCATTATTAGTGAAGTGTTGTAAACCTTGAAAAGCAGCATGCAAGCAAGTGCAATTGGTGGAATTTTATTAGCTCATAAGAATAAATTAGTACTCATTTATTAGTTCCTGGGTTGTATTGCTGTCTGCACAAGAAGGCACCTTGCAACCAAACCAGGCTGCAACAGCATGGTGGTGGAGTCACCATCACTGGAGGTGTTCAGGGAGCGAGTGGATGGGGCGCTTGGTGCCATGGTTTAGTTGACTAGATGGTGTTGGATGGTGGGTTGGACTCAATGATCTCCAAGGTCTTTTCCAACCTGGTTAATTCTGTTCTATTCTAATGTCTTTGAGACATGGTGTCTTTGAGATTTTTAAGAGAAGAATCTTGACGTTGTAAGGTTTACATATTTTAATAAAAGAGCTTTTTAAGAGCAATATACAATTTGCAGACAAAAATTATCCTTGTTTTTCCAGGGAAAAAATAATAAATAACCTGTTAAGCTTCCTTTGCCCACATTTTAATTGCCTAGCTCTCTAAAACCTGTTGTTGAAGAAAATACTGAATGGTTTTGAACAGTGTAGGGAAGTCTGATCACTTGTCATTAAGCTGATCTGTGTGCAGCAACAGCAGAAACAACCCCAGAATGTAGCAAGAGGCTTTCTCAGCCTCCCTTGTGTGAACAAGACCTGATTAGGCTCAGATGTGTTTTGTCACTTATTTGTAGGTAGTCCCTCAGCTGCAAGTGCCAACAGTCCTGACATTTCCAAATCACAGTGCAACAAAAGGCAATACCCAGTAAAGTTCCACCAATCCCTCGCTGAGGGAAGAGCTTGACTGAGCTAATTCAGCATCATTGCATCCCTTCCAAATGGAAATAGAATAGATTAGAATAGAATTAACCAGGTCAGAAGAGACCCTTGAGATCATAGAGTCCAACCCATCATCCAACCTACCATCCAACACCATCTAATCAACTAAACCAATGGCACCAACCACTCCATCAAGTCTCTTCCTAAACACCTCCAGTGATGGTGACTCCACCTCCCTGGGCAGCACATTCCAATGGCCAATCTCTCTTTCTGTGAAGAACTTCTTCCTAACATCCAGCCCAAGCCTCCCTGGCGCAGGTTGAGACTGCTGAATGTTGAAGTTTAAACCAAAACACCTGCAGACTAAAACTTTGGAAGATTGTACTTGATGGGGAGATAGAAGGGAATTGTCCAAAGTATTTATGACATTAAAGGTTTTGAGGTCATTACAATGTGTGTTTTAATAAGATAAAATATGGTGGTTTTTTAACTGTATTACCTGAATTTACTCGTTATGTCTTGTACATGATAGTATTAAATGTTTGCAAAAAGGTTTAAATAGTCAAAAGAATGTAAAAATATGTGTTCATAAACCTCCCCTATTAAAACTGTTACCTATAAGAACGTGTTCTTGGCAGGTACTTTCTGTGTTCATGGCATTGACTTTCCTTATGCAAAGCATTTCTCTCAAGCATTTAAAATATTTTTTTTGTCTTAACCAGCAGAACAGAAGATTGCTTCCTTGAATAAAGGAATAAAGTTAAAATCAAAACTGTCACACTAAAATAAACACCCAAGTGGTTACTAATTGAAAACTAACCTGTGGGCTGTGAATTCTGAGAGTCTCTGCTCCCATCTGCCTGCTGTGTACATGCAGCACCTCAGAAATAGAGAGACTACTCAAATTCTGCATCTACAGCTACCTGAAGGGAGGCTGTAGCCAGGAGGGAGTTGGTCTCTTCTCCCAGGCAACCAGCACCAGAACAAGAGGACACAGTCTCAAACTGCACCAGGGGAAGTTCAGACTGGAGGTGAGGAGAAAGTTCTTCCCTCCCAGAAAGAGTAATTGGCCATTGGGATGTGCTGCCCAGGGAGGTGGTGGAGTCACCGTCCCTGGAGGTGTTCAAGAGGGGATTGGATGTGGCCCTTGGTGCCATGCTTTAATTAGTCATGAGGTCTTGGGTGACAGGTTGGACTTGATGGTCTTTGAGGTCTTTTCCAACCTTATTGATTCTATGATCAAATAGAACTAAGAAAGTCACAGTAGTATAAAAGGGGCTGCTGAACCAATTCAGGTAAAAGAGCCAGTAAAGAAACAGATGAAAAAACCCACGTCAAATGCCACAATCGCCCACGTCAAAGCCACAACAGGGCTGCATTAGACAAGACAAGAATGCCCTGCCTAATAATGTCATAATCTTTATTGGATAGTGGATACTACATTACAGATATTTTGGTGAAATTTTGTTTCACACTCTATAAGCTATAGAATTAACCACGCTGGAAAAGAGCTTTGAGATCATCAAGTCCAACCTATCACCCAGCACCATCTAATCAACTAAACCATGTCACCAAGAGCCCCACCCAGTCTCTTCCTAAACACCTCCAGTGATGGTGGAGTCTACCCAGCAAAAGGTTGTTTTTCAAGTGTCCACAATTGTAAACTCCTATGGACCACCGCAGGAGGACAGATGCTCACCATAGGGAGAAAAGTCAATTCTCTAGACTGCTACCAAGATGCTTAGTTGAAGGACCAGAGTAAAACCCAAGGCATGTCAACAGAAGGGGACAAAAGATTATTGATCAGCTATGGTTATGTTTTTCTTAGTTATTCAGAGGAATTATAAATGTGCAGTTTCAAACAAGGCTTTTATCAACGTTGGATGTTAGGCACAACAGGAACAAACTTGTACCAAAAAAAAAAGAAAAGAAAAGAGTGTGTTTTAATAGTCATAGTTTGAATTCCTTAACTGTGAAATCTAAGTGATAAGCTGTAAGCCCACACTTCAAATATTTACCAAACATGTTTGATAAGTTGTACACTTATCTAACAAAACTACTGCTGAATTTCAAACACATCCCAAGTTTAGTCAAAAAGACAGCAGGAGAAATATTTCTTCTCTGCCTCACATGAAACAATTCTATATCTGCCCTTTATTGAGATAGAATCATAGAATCAATCAGGTTGGAAGAGACCTCAGAGATCATCAAGTCCAACCTGTCACCCAACACCTCAGGACTAACTAAACCATGGCTTCGAGTGCCACGTCCAATCCTTTTTTGAACACCTCCAGGGATGGTGACTCCACCACCTCCCTGGGCAGCACATCCCAATGGCCAATCTCTCTTTCTGGGAAGAACTTTCTCCTCACCTCCAGCCTAAACCTCCCCTCTTGAAAACCTAACAATTTTATTAGAATTCTTTGCAAAGATTTCCTGGAGGGGAGAGAATATAATCTATAAACTGAATTTTTCTGTCTAAAGACAGGACCAAAATTCAAAATAGTATTTCTTTTGCATAATCATATTACTTTGGCAGGGATCTTTCAGGCAGCACAGAATAGTCATGAGGCACGAATTTAGAGTTGAAAATGTATGCTTGTGTTTTAGAGGCATTAGCACACTGTCCTGAACATGGTATTTATTGAGCAAATAGATGGATTTTCTGAATGGATAGCAGTGGAGAGCTCTCTTCCAGATTGAATGTAAAGAAGAGGTTTTCACAGAGGTTTTTATACACTGTTAAGGAAGAAAACCTTTTCTTTGAGTAAGAAAAATGCCAAGCGCACGTTACATCAAGGGTAAGAAACTATGACATTTCCTCAGCTTCCCCCCCAAGTTTAATTACTCTCCACTAGGTTCAAAGGAGAGTTACAATGGATTTAGGAACCTTGATATAAACTGAAATGTCCCTTACTACCTTAGAATTATACAGCTCCTAAAAATCTTAGTGAGAGAGGTGTTATGGCACAGTGGCCTAAGGGTACCAACATGACAGCATTTGTAAGGAGATTTAATAACTTCTATGAGACTGGCACAGATAAGAAAAGAAAGGACAATTGTTCAGAAGCACCAACTTCTCTTCAAATATCTTTCTTGGCTTTCTTACAAGTGTTATCTGACTTCATGGAAAAGGATGGGTAAAAAAATGGCCTTCTGGGCTCCAATGAGAATGTGATGACTGGCGGTAAAACCAATTTATTATGTTTAGCAATTATCTGGATGGGGGAGTTGAGTGCACCCAATGTAAGTTTGGAGATGACACTGAATAGGGCAGGAGTGTTGATCTGCTTGAAGGTACAAAGGCTCTACTGAGGGATCTGGACATGCTGGATTGATGGGCCAAGGTTGGTTGTATGAGGTTTAATAAGGTAAAGTGAGGTCCTGCACTCAAGTCACAACCACCTCATATAATGCCACAGGCCTGGGGCAGAGTGGCTGGAAAGCTGTCTGGCAGAAAAGGAGTGCTGGGGTGCTGTTTGGCAGCTGTTTGAACACAAGCCAGCAGTGTGCCCAGCTGGCCAAGAAGGCTAAAAGCATCCTGACCTGTATGAGGAATAACGTTGCCCACAGGACAAGGAAAGTGATTGTGCCTCTGCACTTGGCACTGGTGAGACAGCACCTTGACTAGGGTGCTCAGTTTTGGGCCCCTCACTACAATAGGGACATTAAGGTTCTGGAGAGGGTCCAGAGAAGGGAAAAAAAGTTGGTGAAGGGTGTGGAGAACAAGTCTTACGAAAAGTGGATGAGGGAAATGGGATTGCTTAACCTGGAGAATAGGAGGGTAAGGGGATTGTTGGCATCTACAGCTCATTGATCTCTAGACCTATCTGATAGAGGTTCTAGCAGGGTGGGAGCTGATCTCTTCTCCCTAGTATCAAGTGATAGGACAAAAGAAAATTGCCTCAAGTTGTGCCAGGGGAATATACAGAGTGAATATTAGGAAAAATTTCTTTACTGTGAGAGTAGTCAGGCATTGGAAAAGGTTTCCTTGGAAGGTGGTGGAGTCACCATCCCTGGAGGTGTTCAACTAAACAAACCATTTATCTTCACAGGAATCACAGGAAACATCTGGTTGGAAGAGACCTCAAAGACCATCCAGTCCAACCTTCAACCCATTTCAGGGTCAATAAAGGAAGGAGCTACCAAGTGAAGTTCTCTTACTTACTTACTTCACAAATTTCTGATCAAAGCCCATATCATTAGAAATATTATTATATGTAAGAGCTTCTTTAGCATTACAACAGAAGCAGCATTTTGGCAATACTAAGCTATGGCTGTACAATTGCTGCAGATCTCCTTCAAGAAAGCTTACATTGCCTCATGTGGTTTTAGTAGGTAATTAGCCAGCTTTACCTTATATATTGGATTGATTTCAAAACAATATTTACAGAATAATTTTCTCAGTTGACTTAAGTTTTCGGATAAAGTTGTGTCTAATTTTCTGGGAGTTCTTAAACTTCCTTAGGTTCTCAGTCAACAGTGCAAACACTAACTGGTCATCAACAAATGGCAGATAAAATGTAACTGTGAAGATTAAACCACATGTATGGGACCTGAAAGAGAACACATTTTTTCACCACCCTTCTTCCATTTAGCTTTACTGAGGCTTCCAGCGTGTCAATAACTTTGGGTCCCTTTTATTTTAAGAGCTGTAAAATTTGGCAGAAATAATTTTGCCATATTGCATGTCACCCTAGAGACTGCAACATGTAGGAGACAGAATTTACTAGGCATGTTAAAAATCAGCACTTGCAAAAACCTCCAGTGCTAAAATATTTATGGGCTTCCCTCATTTAGAATACGAAAAGCTTTTCAAAGCCGCTTCCTTGGTGCTCTGCAGCACTTGATGTGTTGCTGAACTGTAAAGGGGGGAAAAAGTTATTAAAAAAATTTAAACTATGAAGAAGTGTAATTTTTTTGCTTATTCTAGAGTGTGTATGAAAAGCCTTGAATAGGCTGGTGTGAAGGAGCTTTGCTACATAGCTGAAAACACTCGTGGAGGTTTTTCCAGACACTGCTCTTCAAAGGAGAGGAGGGAGTTTCTATGAACGTCATTCTTCCCTAGGTCTCTGGCTTAGATATCAATGAGGAAACAGCAACAAAATTTAGTAAAAGAAAGAGTGTTTTGCTCAACTCCACCAAGACATCACGGTCTGGTCACTGCCTGTACCAGGAAAAACAAAACCAAAACAAAAAGAAAGAATAATTAATTTATATGCAGCTGGGGAAAGACTTGAAACATTCACTCTTTCAGCACAATGGAGTGTATTATTGTTTGATATATCATAGAATCAATAAGGTTGGAAAAGACCTCAGAGATCATCAAGTCCAACCTATCACCCAACCCCTCAGGACTAACTAAACCATGGCACCAAGTGCCATGTCCAATCCCCTCTTGAACACCTCCAGGGATGGTGACTCCATCACCTCCCTGAGCAGCACATTCCAGTGGCCAGTTCCTCTTTCTGGGAAGAACTTTCTCCTCACCTTGAGCCTCTAAACAAATATCCAAGCTCAGTCACTTCACTTGCATGAACATGCAAATACATGATCAGAGCTTTCATTTAAGCACATAAAGAGAGCATAGGCTTTATTTCCACAAGGAATAACAATGCACATATCTTGAGCAGTAAATGCTTTACCTATTGGAACAGTTATGCTACTTTCACCCTGTCTGAAGATCTGTTAGGTCTGGCACATACAGATGAAAACCAGGCATGCAGGCAGTGTGCACCTTGCATAAACAAAATCTGTAGCACATTGAAAGGCAAATTCAATGGCTTATGAACCCTGAAGAAAAAGAAGGCATTGCAGACAGAAACGTGCATATACATGTGCATAAATATAAACATATAGATACATTATTATATCTGCATATGTAAGGTATCAATTCTTGTACTAATTTTCTCCCTATCAGCATGAACTGAAAAAAAAATTGGGAAAAAAGGTCTCTTTGTGGGTGGTGTAGATTTTTTGTTTGTGTTTTAGGGAATAGCTCTTGAGTTTCTTTCAGTAGTCATATTTTTGAGAGGAAGTTACCTTCTCATGTTGCTGATTAAAAAGAAGAAAGGGATTGTCTTCTCTTGTGTCAGAGATGCACACTACAGACTCATCTTCTGAACACTCACTGAAGCCTGCTTTAATGGCCATTGTGAAGAGACAGCATTCAGCAATGTTGTCTGTGAAATTTGACTTACTACCATGTTTGTCTCTATAAGTAACCCTTAGACAAGTAGCTTTTGTATGAACACCTTATTGCTGTCTCCAACTACCTGAAGGGAGGTTGTAGCCATGTGGGGTTTGGTCTCTTCTCCCAGACAACCAGCACCAGAACAAGAGGACATAGTCTCAAGCTGGGCCTGGGGAAGTTTAGGCTGGAGGTGAGGAGAAAGTTCTTCCCAGAAAGAGTAATTGGCCATTGGAATGTGCTGCCCAGGGAGGTGGTGGAGTCACCATCCCTGAAGGTGTTCAAAAAAGGATTGGACGTGGCACTCGAAGCCATGGTTTAGTTAGTCATGAGGTGTTTGCTGACAGGTTGGACTTGATCTCTGAGGTCTTTTCCAGCCTTATTGATTCTATAATTCTGTGTCTAGCCTTCAGTATTTACCTATGTAAACTCTGTATTGCCCAACAGTTTTCCACTGGGAGAGACCTTGGTCTTTTCAAGAAATCTGAATGACAAAACCTTTTTGCCTACTAAACCAAATTCTCTACCTATTCATAGAGTTTACAGATGCCCTGTAATGAGTGTATTTGAAAACTTCTTCATGTGTTTGCTTTTTACAGGAACTAGGGACAAGACCACCAGGCATTCAAATCAGTTCTGGTGAGATCTCAAACAGCTCTCTCCTGGTGACTAGGTGCTCAAGTTAATAAACTTTGGAGTCAGATTGTACTTTCCAGCACAGTCTTGAACATGGATAATTTAAGGTGAGTTGTCCAACATCCTCAGAGCTGCTCTGACTCTTCACTGAAAGCATTACATTACTTGCTGCCATTTACTTTATCTGGATCTGTAAGTGGCTTTTGCTGATTGTGCCCCTGCTCAACAAAGCAAAGATTATTGGTGTGTGGTTGACACAGCTGCCTGCAGTGAGGTTTCTCCAGCTCTCTGTGGAGGGACTGCTCAGCCATTTTTACTGCTAATGAAAACACTCAAATCTTGGTGACAGGCAGGAGAATGTCTCTGTGCATGCTTTCACAACTAGCACACAACAAAAATGCAGAGACAGAAAGTCCCCCAAGTTTGTCGTTAAAGATTTTATGTGTCAAGGTGGTCTTTATCTGAGGTTTAGTTTTCTGTCAGGAGGATTCCAGAATAAAATAGTTTTTTTGGGGGGGGATCATAATTTATCTGTTACTTTATAATCTGCTTACATAAATAGAATGCTTGATTGAAAAACAAATTTGTTTCATTTAACACAAAGACAACAAACCTGGAGAAAAAACCAATTCCACAAACACATCTCATTTATTTGTCCCAGGATTTAAATAAGATCACAGAGAAAAACCAAACTGAATTAAAGCCCTTTCACATCCCCTGGCTGCATTGCTGCATTCTAGTGCTGCAAGGAGAAACACTGCTCTTTCTTATTAGCTGGCACTGCAAGAATTTAAGTGACCCAGCAGTCAACATTTCCCACTGTGGCAAAAACAATTTTGTAATTGTCCTGTGAATTAGGGAAGTGAACCCTCAGAGGATTCTCGCATCAGGTATTTTCTTGGGCAATGATGTGGAAATAAGAGATTTAATGAGAACGGTGTAACGATGTGGAATACAATTTCATTCTTGAGTAAATTTCACATCTTTTCCAACCAGAAAGTGGATTAATGTAAAGCATCAAGCAGGGAACTAACCTGGAGACCCTGCTGGTAAACACGAATAAGGGAATGGACAGATTTGCATTACAGCAGACTTTGATACAAGGCAGGGAAAACAAACAGGAGAGCAGGCAGTGGTTCGGTGCAGAAATGACAGCATTTCTAGCACACTGTGGGATTCATTCATGTGACTCCCCCTCTACTGATGATGGAAACTGCTTGATAGGATCGGAACCTCCCCCTGAAAAACTGTACCTCAACATGTGCAGTAATAAATTAGGAATTATGGTTATATAAATCCTCTACCCCAGGAGGAGCTCTACTCTAATTGCACAACAGTGTCCGGGTGAGCAGGGTGTGTGGAAAGGTGAAAGATGAAGAATCGATGAGTGCCCTCTGCTGTCTTGATCACTCTGGGATGAGATTTCCACTCCTGCTGTATATGTGCATTAGCCATTTCACCGAAGTGCCAAAGGTTCAGCAGTAGGTCTTTGCAGGGAAATTCACAACGAAGCCATCTGTGTTAGGCACAGCTCTTCACTGTGATTGTTCGTCCCCAGAGAGATGATTGTCTCCTCCTTGAAAGCTGTAAAGGGTGGAAGAGATTCCTGACACTGCAGCAAATCCTGGAGCATTGTTCCTTTCCCTCTCCACCTGCCAAGTCCTCTGCCTTCCCCACAACCCCTCTGGCACTATCCCCACACGGGGATTAGCGACAAAGCTGGCTTCCCAAGCAGGTTATGCAATTCATATTAACCCTTATGCAACCAGAAGGAAAAGGGAAATAAAAGGCTAAGGTGTGTCACACTGCATTGTCCCCTGGCTGCACACCCTGCAAAGGATCCTCTGTGTGAGGTGCTGTACAGGTGTCTCAGGTATAGGCTTCTATGTGCAACTTTGTGACTTGACAGCAGATGAATATTCATAAAGATGATCAGAAAATGGATTAGAACAATAAGCTTGTCAACTTCTTCATCCTCCAGTATGAGAATGTATTTCTTATCTGTTAGCCAACAAGGTAGGTGTCCCCAGCCTGGCAGGCAGAACCTTAGAATCTGAGATGAGGGTGGAGGAGACCTGCATCTACACTGTTATGAAATCTAGCACCTATTGAGTCAACATTTTGACACATGTTGATCTGAGAAGACCCAAAAAACCCCATAGTTCTAATTTTATCCATTATATTCATATTTCTTCCATTTCATTCATGATGTGAGCACAAATGCACTAATTGCACTAATTCATTGCACCAATTAATGCACCGATTTGTGTGTCCTACTTTTCCTGAGAGCAAGGAATTGGCTTGGGAAAGGCACAAAACGAGGCCCATTTGTTTCCAAGATTCCAGCAGAAATCTTCTCTTGACCACAACTAGGAATCGGCACGTGTTAGCTTATCCCTGCTCCGCAGGAGGACATCCATGGGAATCTGATCATATTCTTTGAAAGAATGCTAATTAAAGAGCTTGGCTGTTTTTATTCAATGTACTATTAGTTTTACAGCTGACTCTCTTTCACAAGCAAGAAAATGAGACTTAGAATGTAGACTTTGTCATACTGGGTACTATTCTATTCTAATAGGAAAGTTTCAGTGAGCAACTTCAAATAGTCCTGCTGAGGATGCTTAGGTCTCTCAGGACTGTAAATCTTGAACAGAAAGTCAAACATGAAGAACCGTGTTTTCTGGAGACCTTAAAGTTAGGTGCTCTAAAACAGATTTCCAGACTTCCTCTCCTGAAGGACAGAAGCACTCTGAAGTTAGTTGGAAAAAGAATAACTTTGTCTTTGTATGCTCTGACCAAATTTATCTGCCTTTGAAATAGGGAAGACTGATACAAAGAATTTTCAAATGATGAGCACTTGTTGGGTCCTTCCTTTCATCTGCTTCAGCATATTCACCACCCTTCAGCTGCTGCCAACTACCTAGAAAAGGCAGAAGGTGGAGAGTAACCAACTGAGAAGGAATCACACCACATTAACCATTTGCCACCAAGCCACAGGGACATTAGTCTCGGTTCAAGGGAGGAGGTAATACACAGATATTCCCTTGAATCATCTAACATTGTGACATTCAGTACTGCTTGAACTTCATCTGTGATCAAAGTTTGATAGAACAACACCTGCTATTTCCTCTGGATATTTCTTTCTATTGATTACTGTTGTCATTCAGGGTATGTACTGATGTGACTGCTTAGACAACAGACCTCACAGGCCATGTAGCTGCTCAAGTCTCCTGTGACAAATGAGTGGTACATGAAAGGAGATCAAAGGCATGTAACTCAAATGGAGCTCATTTTGCAAGCCCCTGGGATTTTTATGAGGAAACCCTTAGATCATGAAAAAGCAGCTCAAGCACTCCAAGTAAACAACAATGTACCAAAAGGTTGTCAGCAGCAGAAACATCACCATTCTCTTCCTCAGCCTTCTGCCTGCTGGTGGCATTACTCACCCACCATGCCTTCGCTGATCATTTGTGGTCGAAGAACCTGCAAAAGAGGAAACAGTGACACACAGAAAAAGCAAGGTAATGGTTATGAAGCAGACCCATGGTACCTGAATTTGCCTTGGAAGGGAATTTCACTTTGTATCTGGTGGATTGTGGGCGGCATAATCTGATATTAGAATTAGAATGTCCTGAAAGTAGGTAGGAATATCAAAACATGCTCTGGTAGTGTCGGCTTTATGATCCTATAGCCACCTACACTTAGGTCACACCTTGAGATAGTTCCTCTTTCTGTGAACATTGAAAAGAAGTAAATATATAAGCAATGTCAGTTGGGTTTTTACAGTGTTTTAGGGGGCACTTAGTAGTTCCTGGAGGATGAAATAATGTACCAGCTGTATGGCCTTAAGGAATCATTTCCATCAAAGATATTTCTAATCATAAATGCATAGACTTCACACAGTCAGAGCCTTAGATCTACGTTATGCAGTCACCGTTCGATTTTATGGGTTTTGTGTATAATCAGCTTCAGGTTGATCCATTTTTCAGTAGTACAAATCAAGAATCATTCCAGAGCTTCTAAACATCCTGGAAACTACTGCATTATCCTTCTTCCAGCCTTCATCCAGAATGCCCTGTATTGTCCTGTCTCTGCAAGATGTTATGACATTGGCAAGACACAGAGCCGCACTCCTTTTGGAGTGGAAAATATTTCAAGGCCATTATCTGCTTAATTTTTAAATGAACTTTTAGAGCAGGTCAGGTCAGTTGCCTGCCAAGAGATATCTCTTTCTCCCACTGATCTAAAAATGGAGTGAAGGTGACTAGGTCATATGTAGACATCCACACCACAAATGCCCAGGCTCAGATAAGATGAGGAGCTATTTTAATAAGCTGCACCTAGCACATAGACCAAGGCTGCCTTTGCTTCAAATTAATCTTACATTCTCTGATATTTCCAGCTTTATGACTATTCAGAAATTCATATATAAGTTCTTTGGGTCACAGAAAACCCTTCCACTGCAGAGTGTCTGAGCGTGGGATCCTATTACATTAAGACACAGCACTGACACGAGTGTGACACAAATAATAGTAGCAAGCCATTTGAGTGACAGTGATGTAAAACCACACAGACATTAAAAACATAGCCTGTAGGATCATAATGAGAAACCACAAGTGATAGTTTCACTAATTCAGAATTACATTCATTCTTTTGCACTTAGCTCTAAATCATAACAACTTCCCAACCCCAAAATGGATATTCTTGATCTACTACAATTCAAGAATGCAAGCAGCTAGCACTTGCAGAGCAGTTTTTGATCTGCAAATAATCTTGCAGATGTTGCCAAATTAGTTAATAGTCTCTTGAGGACCCAGGAGCTAAGGTTGCCAGCACTAAGGTGCTCAGCTAATAAATTCAAGGTTAGATTAAATTTCCTGCTTTCAGGTCTAAGCAGTTCCTAAATAAAAAGTATGGCAGTGTATGTCGCAGAGAGTTGAAGTATTTCTGAAATTTGAGTGAGAAATTGTCAAAATGAGGACTTTTAAATGATGAGATTCTTTATCACACACTTTCTATTCCCTGGACAACTTCATCCCCCCAAGATGTCTTGGCACAAGCCCTACAAATCTCCTTTAATGGCAAATATTTCTGGCAAATTCATCAGGACTTTTCCAACACGTGAAAATGCAAAGAACATCAGGACAGAATTCCAAGCTCATTAATAACCTTCACAACTTGGTACCTGACTTGAGTGAAAGATTTGTCTTGCACAAAATGTGAACTGAAAACCTCGTTCTGTTTGGATAGTATTTTGTTACCTTTTGTCTGTCAGTGCAGCACAACAGAGATGAACTCCTGACTCCCCGCAGCGAACTCTTAAGATCTGGATTTCACCCTGGCATAATCATAGAATCAACAAGGTTGGAAAAGACCTCACAGTATCACAGTTTAACTAAGGTTGGAAGAGACCCCAAGGATCATCAAGTCCAGCCTGTCTCGGTAGACCTCATGACTAGACCCTGGCACCAAGTGCTACATCCAATCTCCTCTTGAACACCTCCAGGGACGGTGACTCCACCACCTCCCTGGGCAGCACATCCCAATGACGAACGACTCGCTCGGTGAAGAACTTTCTCCTCACTTCGAGTCTAAATCTCCCCTGGCACAGCTTGAGACTGTGTCCCCTTTTTCTGGTGCTGGTTGCCTGGGAGAAGAGACCAAGATCATCAAAGATCATCAAGATCAACCTGTCACCACAGACCTCATGCCTACTAGACCATGGCACCAAGTGCCACATCCAATCTCCCCTTGAACACCTCCAGGGATGGTGACTCCACCACCTCCCTAGGCAGCACATTCCAATGGCTAACAACTCTCTCAGTGAAGAATTTTCTCCTCACCTAGAGCCTAAACTTCCTCTGGTGCAGTTTGAGTCTGTGTCCTCTTGTTCTGGTGCTGGCTGCCTGGGAGAAGAGACCAATTCCCTCCTGGCTACATGTTTCAAATAAATATTTAGGTTAAATTTTCTCTAATATAACCAGATTATGTAAAGCTTATTCAGGAAGCTATTGCACAGATGACGGCACTGCCCTCTCTGTAATCAGTGTTTTAAGTCCTAATGAAAATTACAGCATCAACAAAGTGTAGAAGATTTCTGACAACAGCAAGTGGTATGTGACAATTAGAGAGGTATTTTCTCAAAACATGGCCTTTGTCTTTGTCCCTTTCACAGCTGAAGGATGCTAAAATGTCATCTCAAATTGTTCTTTATTTGCCTTTTGTTTTTACCAAATCCTTTTAAAGAAACTAAGCAGCCTACACACTGACTCATGACCAGCTTTTTCCATGTTTTTAACAGATGCCCAGCAGTGTTCAACACACAGCACTGTTCCTTTTCTCAGAATAGTTTTCCATTTGTAAGAATTCTGTGGTTTACAAGAGCTGCTTCTTATGGGATAAATCTTATCCTATCTAATTAAAAATAAACCCAAACCAACAAACAGTCGAAGTCTCTGTGCAGTAATAAGATAAGATTTCAGTGGTGGCTATAAACCTTAACAAGAAATTTTGCCAGAGATTTATTTGGGTAAATTCTGACTTGTACTTTATGGGGACAAAAAAAAAGAACACACAAGCAAACAAAAACAAAACAAAAAATCCACAACCAACCAAACAGGAAAGAATAAAACCCCAAACCAAACCCAAACACACACACAAGAAAAAGCAAACAACTGAATTTTTATTCACTGTTTACTTAAGTAATTTCATAGTAACTGTGCTAAACCACATTTGTCCAAACAGGATTTGGTTTGTTGAAGTAAATTAGGGTTTGAAATGAGAATGCAACACAGAAAAGGTGTTGCTAACATAAATTCCAATTGTTAGAGAGAGTTTTGTAGGAAGACAACAGATTAAAGACTGAGAGGGCATATCCATGAGGAAAAATCTTTTTTGTTGCAGTTAGAGTGTGCCTGCTAAATATTTAGAGTGATGTGCAAGAGAGGGAAGACCAGGAGGTTAAATAATCTGCATTGTCACTTTCCATGTCAAGAAGCTTACAAGAGAACTGCCAGAACAACCCTCAGTTTAATCCAGTCTGTACTCTACAGAGCCAGCCAAAATGCAAAACATCACCTTCATTAGGAATTTGGGGGCATAAGAGACACCTTAGTCTTAGCTTGCTTGGTTTTTTCTTTTTCTCCCTTTTATTAAAACATAGAATAGAATAGAATAGAGTAGAATAGAATAGAATAGAACAGAACAGACCAGGTTGGAAGAGACCTTCAAGATCATCGCATCCAACCCATCAACCAATCCAACCCACCTAAACAACTAAACCATGGCACCAAGCACCCCATCAAGTCTCCAAGATTACAGATATTACTGAAAATGTTTTGGAACTCATCTTCATCATTTTCTGTTTACTAAATGTAATTTATAATAAATGTCAGTGATGAAGAGTTATTAATTTATTAATAAAAATGTTAATAATAGGAATATTAATTTTATTAAAATTATTAATAACTGATGAATCACTGTTTTATATACAGATTCTAGTGCACGATTGCGAAATACATCCCATAAGTAGTTTAGTATTTACAGTTTGGACCCAATTAGAATATTTACAGAATTCATTTCTATTAATGGCATGAAGGATGCAATTCCGCCGCTTGTCCACCAGGCGGCGACTCGACATGACGCTGGCGGCTGCTTAGCTCTATACAGAGAGATTGCGCTGGAAATGTTATGCTGCTAGGCGCGGGTGCTTTGAACTGAACGCTAGTGAGTGGAAAGCACGTGGAGGGTACACTGTGTCCTTTGTTTGTAGCGAGGTTAGTTGCTAGGCTGCGCCAGAGTGGCTGGTGGGCAACCTTGTCCCTCCCGTGGCTAGCCGGTAAGCAGGTTCCGTTTGCAGGACTTAGACTGCTCCCTCCAGACGGCAGGGAGAGGTCCTGCGGGGTCAGCCCTGCAGGGCCAGTAGGGCTGGTCCCTAAACGGCGTTGGCCCTGCAGCCACGATGTTTGGTGCCGGTGTGGATGGCCCTGGGGAAGAGGCACAGCTGCGCGGAGTGGCGGCTTCCACTTTGCTTGGCTCGAAGGAGCGGGCGGGTCCCGGCTGTGGAGCACAGGCATGGACCGTGCTCTGGGGGCGCGGGGCGGAGGCAGTGGCGGCTCCTCTTCTCTCCCGCGACGGAGGGGTCATGCAAGCATGCGGCTAGGCAATGCTCCTGCTTCAAGCGAGCCGGTACGCACAGTCGTGGCTTGTCAGTCTGCTGCTTAAGGCTGAGGCAGACGTCTGGACTGCCGGACTCAGCTCAGCTGGACAGTCCCTTTCCCCTCAACTGGACAGTCTTACCCTCGGGGGTCCAGTCCTCTTGAAGATGAGTTGGACTCTTCTTCTGACCGCTGGGGCTGGCAGTACAATGCTGTGGCTTCTCAGGCTTTCAGCGAGGGTCACAGAGGATCTCTTCCTAACCAGACTGTACTCTCTGGCATGTAAGTGGACAGTTCCCTGTATTAAAAATAAAATAAAATAAAATAAAATAATCAGTCTTGTCAAGCCACAGCATTAGACTCAAAAGCATTATTAAAAATCATCTTGTCTCCTTCCACACAGTGAACCAATATTTGCAGTTCATTAATTTTGTGTAAATAACTCCAGTCTATTTTTGCCGAGACACCCTGCAAAGTATCTTCTGTGTTCCTTAAAATAACCATTGGAAAAGAAGCCACTCACTTGGGATGCAGAAAATAGAAAGTTTCTCCTGGGCAAGGAATGTTTCTTTTATTGGAGCAATGCTCAAGATCTTTTTTGAGGAAAACCAACGTGTTCATGTGCCTCTGACTGGTACTGAGATATTTTCTGGAAGAAGGAATCACAACCTTTCCTGCATCCTGCTCACTTCATTACAGTTATGTAACTTGTTCCTGCTCTGCAGACCATGACAGTATTTTCTATTTGTGAATATCCCTCCAACCACACTGATTTTCAGCCATATGCTGAAGACCTGAGCTAACTCTTTTGTGCTTACAAGATGCTAAACTGAGCTTAAGAAATCACTTCCTTCTAAAGTGAGTCACATAATCTTTTGCCTTATGTCCATCCCACACAGATGTAAACACACAACACCGTGGTCTGCTTTGTCTGCTGATCAGCTTCTGACAGCCATGATGCTGTTGGCCTTCTTCGCCACCTGGGCACACTGCTGGCTCTTGTTCAGCCTGCTGCCAACCAGCACCTTAGATCTTTTTCTTCCAGGCAGCTTTCCGGACACTGTGTCCCAAGCCTGCTGCCACCCAGCACCCCAGATCTTTTTCTTCCAGGCAGCTTTCCAGACACTGTGTCCCAAGCCTGCAGTGTTACGTGGAGTTGTTGTGAGCCAAGCGCAGGACCAGGCACTTGGCTTTATTAAACTTCATACAACTGACCTTGGCCCATCAATGCAGCCTGTCCAGATCCCTTTGCAGAGCCTTCCTATCTGTGAGCAGATCAACACCCCTGCCCAGTTTGGTGTCATCTACAAACTTACTCTCTGCACTCAATCCCCTCATCCAGATAATTAAGAAAGGTATGAAAGAAGTCTGGCCTGAAAACTGAGCTCTGGAGAACGCCTCATGACAGGGTGACAACAGGATTTAACTCCATTCATGACTATTCCCTGGACTAAGCTATTCAGACTTTTTTTTGTCCACCTGTCCAAGCTGGGCACAGATAAGACAGATGTAAACAGATGATTTAAACTCTTCCTGCAGCAGTGGCATTGTGGTTTTGGCTGGATTGGAGCTAACTGTAACCTTAGACAGTTTTTTGTATGCACTGAAGGTGTTACAAACAAAATTAATGTATCAAATGCATACATCTCCCAATCAACCTGGAGATGCC
The DNA here is from genome assembly GCF_014839835.1 of Dryobates pubescens. Lineage (NCBI taxonomy): Eukaryota > Metazoa > Chordata > Aves > Piciformes > Picidae > Dryobates > Dryobates pubescens. Next base: position 36,566,815 of record NC_071621.1, read on the forward strand.
ACTCTGAGGACCTGTGCAACAGAGACTCTCTGCCAACTGGGCAGCTACCAACTGCCCTAAATTTTTAGGAGATTTCATTGCCCTTCCAAGTGTTACCCTGTGCCAAGATCTGAATAAATGAGATTCTCTCTCTAGCACACACTCTGCCATGATTTTCTCTGAAACAAAAAGCAATTTGCATCAAAATGCCTGTCACTCCCAGAATCCTCCCTCTGTGTTTTACACTAAACCTCACAGTCCTGCCTTTTAAATTTGTCATTTATGGTGTGCCTTCTCCTGAACTGCTAAAAGCCAGGCTACACAGAGTTCTCCAGTATAATGGGCCAAGAGGCTCAGAAGCTGGCACTGCAAGGATCCACCCAAGCCACTGAAAGAAGAGCTATGGAAGTTGGGAAAGAAGTGACTGGTAAAGCAAGTCAAATGACAAGTCAAAAGGTATGATCAGAATCTGAATCAAGGAACCACCTGTGAATAACTCAGAGAGAGACTGGCAGGGAAGACTGATCCTAAAAGTGCACCCAGAAGAGGTGGGCCAGGTCTCCACTGAGGTTCCTCACTGCTCAAGAGTGCAAGTGCTAACAGCCCACTACTGAAGCTGGCCCTAAGTCCACACAACCAAACTCCAACGCAGCAGCATGTCCCCAGAGCCCTGACAATAAAACTGTGAATGAGAGCAATTCTAGTAATGCTGCTTGGAAACCTTTCCAATAGAATCAATATTTCCTGATTAAAATAATAAGCATTTTATTTCGTTTTCTTCTTCATCTACTTTCAAGACATTACCAAAGGCAATATAAATAATTATATTAATTATTCCTTGACAATCACATTAATTTGTCAAGGATAATTCTTGCCATCTTTTATAGCCAATGTTTTATTATCAAATCTCCCAGCAACACAGGTTTTTGTGCTATTCAGACATTTGGAGGTTTGCTCTGAAGATGGCAAATAATAAGTGACTTGCTGTTTGAGACAAGTGGAATAGAACAGAATTTACCAGGTTGGAAAAGACCTTTGAGATCACCGAGTCCAACCGATCACCCAGCACCATCTAATCAACTAAACCATGGCACCAAGTGCCTCATCCAGTCTCTTCCTAAGCACCTCCAGTGATGGTGACTCTACCACTGCCCTGGGCAGACTGTTCCAATATTTGATAACCCTTTCAGTGAAGAAATATTTCCTAATATCCATTCTGTGTCAGAGGACACAGTCTCAAGCTGTATGTTAGGAAGATGTTCTTCATAGAAAGAGAGATTGGCCATTGGAATGTGCTGCCCAGGGAGGTGGTGGAGTCACCAGCAGTGGAGGTGTTTAGGAAGAGACTGGATGCCATGGTTTAGTTGTTTGGTGCTGGGTGATAGGTTGGACTCGATGATCTCAAAGGTCCTTTCCAACCTGGTTAATTCTATTCTATTCTAAACCTTCCCTGGCACAGCTAGTAGCTATTTCGTCTAGTCGTGTCATTTGTCATCAAGGAGAGGCTGGCCACCTCCTCACTCCACCCTACCTTCAGGTAGTTGTAGAGACCAATAAGGTCTCCCCTCAGCCTCCTCTTCTCTGGACTGAACAATCTCAGCTCTTTCATATGCTCCTTGTAGGCACATGTGCTCCCAGCCCTTCATAGTATCATAGTATAGTATCATAGTATCAGTCAGGGTTGGAAGGGACCACAAGGATCATCTAGATCCAACCCCCCTGCCATGGGCAGGGACACCCCACATTAGATCAGGCTGGCCAGAGCCTCATCCAGCCTGCTCTTAAACACCTCCAGGGATGGGGCCTCAACCACCTCCCTGGACAACCCATTCCAGGGCTTCACCACTCTCATGGTGAACAAGCCTTGTTGCACTACTCTGGACACATTCCTATGGGATCTTAATGTTCTTGTAATTAACAACCTCAGTCACAGTAAGATGATGAACTGGATCTTTTATACAGCTTTGACCAAAGGGACAGTGGCAGCTCCTTGGTGATTTTGGGGTTTTTGAATAACAAAGATCAATCAGTGTTCAGTTACTTGTTTTTTAACACCCCATAATCTCCTCAACCATCCCACCCCTGATAAATATATCTCCTCATATACTCATCCACCACTGACTATACATATTTTTCTTTCTTTAATTTTGTTGCTATGGAAATCCTCCCCTCTAATGTCTACATTGACTCAAAAGTGCTGAAAGACTTTGAATGTGCATCACTCATAGAGTCATAGAATCAAACAGGTTGGAAAAGACCTCAGAGATCGTCAAGCCTAACCTATTACCTAATACCTAACACCTCCTGACAATTAAACCATGGCTCCAAGTGCCACATCCAATCCTTTTTTGAACACCTCCAGGGATGGTGACTCCACCACCTCCCTGGGCAGCACATTCCAATGGCCAATTACTCTTTCTGGGAAGAACTTTCTCCTCACCTCCAGCCTAAACTTCCCCTGGCGCAGCTTGGGACTGTGTCCTCTTGTTCTGGTGTTGGTTGCCTGGGAGAAGAGACCAACCCCCACCTGTCCAGAGCCTCCTTTCAGGTAGTTGTAGAGAGCAAGAAGGTCTCCCCTGAGCCTCCTCTTCTCCAGGCTAAGCATCCCCAGCTCCCTCAGCCTCTCCCCATAGCAGGGAGGCTGCAACAGAAGATATCTAAGGTCCTTTCCAACTAAACCGTTCTATGAATCTCTGATCTTTTGGATCTCTACCCTTAGTTTCATGTACATCGTTATTATGACAATAACATGAAGAAAGATTCATAACAACATCTGGCAGCAGGGAGGAAAGCACAAATTTTCCTAAATTAAGCACCATACTATTTTTTTAAATAATGACAGGACAGAGTAGTTCAGCACAGGAGGAACCAACAGAGCTCTGTATCTGCCACAGATACTTTATTATCCTGATCATTTTAAACTAGGTATGTGAGGGTAATTCAAATCCCATTGTCAATTTGATTGGCATCTACAGAGATGCACTGCAGAACAAGGCAGACAATATCCCTTTCTCTGTATTTCCCTTGCAGCCATGCCTAGAATGTGGCACTTGATTCTGGGCATCCCTGAAGTACTCTGAGGCCTAGTGATGAGATAGTGAGGGTAACAGACAGAACTCATCTTTGAAGGGGAAAAGAAATTACTTTAGGCATGTTATGAATAATCATTTATCCAATATTGTTTCTTTTACTTTAGAGCATTCCAGGGAAAAAATAATCATCAGATTCTGTTATCAGGGAGCAGGCAGGATGTGACTGAATTGCAAACTACATTTCCTGGCAATGTGTTAAAACAAAGCAATAATCAGTAGAAGGTATGAAACTGCCCAAGTTTTTTAGAAGACCTATATTCTGGATACTGCAAATACTGCATTGACACATGAAATAACTTTCTTGCAAGTTTTCTTTCTTCCACTCTTTTAATATGCTTCAGGAATGATATTAACAGCCTTTGCAGAAGAATAGTCATTGCTTCCATACAGCTCAGCATGAAATAAGGAAAAAATCCTTTGCTCTTAAGGAGAAGGATTCCTCTGCTAAGATCTTCTCCTGCTTTACTCGAGGGAAGGGATTTTTGCTGAAGCCCTCATAGAGGCAGGGTATGTCCTTTAGAAAACATTGGTAAGTTCAGTCACTAAAGTTAATTATTGAAAAGCACAGACATTTACTTATTAAGAACCAATGTCTCTTCTCCCAGGCAACCAGCACCAGAACAAGAGGACACAGTCTCAAGCTGTGCCAGGGAGGTTTAGGCTGGATGTTAGGAAGAACTTCTTCCCAGAAAGAGAGATTGGCCATTGGAATGTGCTGCCCAGGGAGGTGGTGGAGTCACCACCTCTGGGGGTGGTGAAGAGACTGGATGGGGCACTTAGTGCCATGGTTTAGTTGCTTAGATGGTGTTGGTGATAGGTTGGACTTGGAGATCTTGAAGGTCTTTTCCAACCTGGTCTGGTCTGGTCTATTCTATTCTATTCTATTGGGAGGTTTAGGCTGGATGTTAGGAAGAAGTTCTATACAGAGAGAGTGATTGCCCATTGGAATGGGCTGCCCAGGGAGGTGGTGGAGTCACCATCACTGGAGGTGTTCAGAAGCAGACTTGATGGGATGCTTGGTGCCATGGTTTAGTTGTTTAGGCGGGTTGGATTGGTTGATGGGTTGGATGTGATGATCTTGAAGGTCTCTTCCAACCTGGTCTATTCTATTCTATCCTATCCTACCCTATCCTATCCTATCCTATCCTATCCTATCCCATCCCATCCCATCCCATCCCATCCCATCCCATCCCATCCCATCCTATCCTATCCTATCCTATCCCATCCCATCCCATCCTATCCTATCCTATCCTATCCTATCCTACCCTATCCTATCCCATCCCATCCCATCCCATCCCATCCCATCCCATCCCATCCCATCCTATCCTATCCTATCCTATCCCATCCCATCCCATCCCATCCTATCCTATCCCATTTTCATTCCTCTTTCACAGAATTTCTTTGCAACTGGAACATTCAGTTTAACTTTTCAATCCATGTGCAGCTAAGCACAGTACAGCCAGTCCTCAATGGGGCAGTTCAGACCCCCTGATTGACTACATAGCTATAATTTTAAAAGATTAATTCAATGGTGACCTAAATACTTACACAGTGGCAAAATGAAAAAAATGTTCCTAGGCAACAAGAACCTATTGACACAAGGAAAATTCCTCCTTCAGAAATTGTTACCTGAAATAAAGCAGCAAAGAACATAGCTCAGATTTGAAGGAGGGTTGGGAAAAAAAAAAAAAGAGAGGGTAAAAAAAAGATGAGCAAGAAACACCCTGAACTTTTCCAAAGTCATTATGTTTGGCTCGGGGTGCTTTGCCCAGGGATCTGAGACCTCCAGGAAAATCCAGTAAGCACTACATTAACAGGGCTCAGAGAAGTCTTAATTTCTGCTTACCAAGAAACTTGTGTCTAGCTAAAACAAGAAGAACTTCTCTGCAGTTTTCTGGCTGATTTTAATCTTAGAGGTGGCAATGAGCTAATGAAAAAATATGTGTAAACTGCAAGGACTAATTAAAGCTAGGCCCAATGATACATAAGAAAATTAACTAATATTTCCCTTTATTTGTCTCTGGAAAGTACAACAGAAAAAATATCTAGTGTAAGAACCTCTACTTATACAACCAGTCTTGCTTAAATGCAAATAAGGTGTCAATAACAAGCTATGATGAAGCCATGTGTCAAATAACAGGATGTGGAGCCCAGCAGGATTTTCAGGGGGAATGACAGAGCAGAAAAAGCTAAAGAAAAACAAAAATCTTAATAACACTGCCTTGTAGCTATAAAAATAAATTCATCTGTCTAAACCTTTCATAGCAAAGTCTGTAATTTTGAATTTCTTAGCCATAAACCTCCCTTGTCATTAGATCATCTCTGCCCCTGTACATTCTGCCCCTGTACACTGCACTGGTTTGGCCACACCTTGAGTCCTGTGTCTAGTTCTGGGCTCCTCAGTTTAGGAAGGAGGTTGAGTTGCTGGAGCTCAGGTCAGGTCCCATAAGGAAATTTGCACAGCATTTCCTCAAGACATTCTTTTTTGCTCATGCTGATGCCAGTGCAGGAAATAAGGAAGGAATTCCAACAGGGAACCCTTTGGTAGCCAGTGCAGACCAGGTCTACCAAGACCTGCCTCATCTGGGGCTTTGTGTGTGTCAGTGCCAGTAACCTGCCAGCACAGTGGAGAGAGTTGGGAATTGACATTTTCCACCCTTCTTCCCCTGCAGATCTTTCCTGGTGCATTTTTGCAGTGCACTGGGTTATGCTGGATCACTCTTCAATCAAGCCTTTTAATTGCACACTATCCTCTTCTTCACAGAGTTTCATTGCAGCTGTGAAGGCAGGACTCAGGCTTTCCTTTTTGTTATAAGAAGATATTTTGCATTTAGAAACTCAATCAAAAAACTCATGTGACCATTAGCATAGTTAGGTCACAGCTGGGACCCAGCATGGTTCCTGGTGTCCAGTTCTGGGCCCCTCAGTTTAGGAAAGATGTTGAGATGCTGGAAGGTGTCCAGAGAAGGGCAACAAAGCTGGGGAGGGGTTTGGAGCACAGCCCTGTGAGGAGAGGCTGAGGGAGCTGGGGTTGCTTAGCCTGGAGAAGAGGAGGCTCAGGGGAGACCTTATTGCTCTCTACAACTACCTGAAGGGAGGTTGTAGCCAGGTGGGGGTTGGTCTCTTCTCCCAGGCAGCCAGTACCAGAACAAGAGGACACAGTCTCAAGCTGCACCAGGGGAAGTTTAGGTTGGATGTTAGGAAGAAGTTCATCATAGAAAGAGAGATTGGCCATTGGAATGTGCTGCCCAGGGAGGTGGTGGAGTCACCATCACTGGAGGTGTTTAAGAAGAGACTGGATGAGGCAGTTGGTGCCATGGTTGAGTTGATGAGATGGTGTTGGGTGATAGGTCGGACTCGATGATCTCAAAGGTCTCTTCCAACCTGGTTGATTCTATTCTATTCTACTCTACTCTACTCTATTCTATTCTATTCTGATGGGAACAGGAAAGGAGGGATCTCTGGTTACACTGTCATTATCTCTTCTACAGGAATTGGTTTTCCTTCATTCTGTTGTCTCAGTCATTACTTACTTCATTATTTTTGGCTGATGACTAAACATTACCTTCCATTTTTCTATGTGGGTAGAACTTTTCTAATAAAAGCAGCACACTGGTACTAGCTCACGGGTTGGGTGTCCAAAAGCACCCAACAAACAACATTGAGATTTGGTTTGTGCAATGATTCAGAGCAACTGAATTCTGTTTTCCCTCTCTTTGGTCTAATAACTGCCCATAAGCAGATGGCAATTTCCAATCAGTCCTTTCCCTGTACTCCTCTCACTTTTTATGCTGGTGTAATTCTGCTGGCATTGCTTACAGATTCTAAGAGGAAAACCAGGTTTGGAATCTGGGAAAAAAGATATCAATATGCTGCAAATTTCTGATTAGCATTTCCAAACAATTAATTAATTTCAGACATATGCTAGTAAAGTAAAAAATACTTCCCCTCCCCCAGTTTCTATTAATAGATACAAAAATGCACAACTGTACTCAACATTTATCTTCCTAGGACAAACATTAACAGTTGTGTCAGTGGGATGGGTATTCAGATGAAAAACACAGATCTTTCTAGCCCATCTGCAGTGTGAAAGTGAAGACCATGAAGCTCCTGAGTGGGCTAAGAGGTTCAAATCCACAGTTTTTCTTCATCAGTGCAGCTAAGTCCTTGATTCAATGCATGCTCTGGCACCTCAAAGGAAGAAAAGGTCGTTTGGCTTCTCAGAGTATTCCCATAACTAAGCCCACTAAAGCTTTCAGTGTGATTTATTAACTTGGGGACACAAACAGACATCTTAAATAAAAAATAATTATATCTGATACCAGCCATAAACTTTTTGTGCAAGGGATGCTATCTCACTACTTTTATATTGCAATATTGTCAGCCCCAAGTGTTAAAAAATGCTTCCATTCAGGAGATTTCAAATAATGCATCTGAGAATCATTTACCTTCTCTTTTCTGCGGCATGACTCTCAGGAGTCAGAAACAGGTCATTAAAGAAGGCAAGCTGCAGAGTTATTCCATCTCCTATGGATGGACAAGGAGCATCTCTAGCTCAGCACTAATTCCATGCTGTGAGTTACCACCTCTCTGATCTGCCTCTACTTATCCAGAAAGCACTCCCTAAACCATAGTAGTCAATGCAATTCATTATTCGAAGGGGAATGCTTAGTGGGAAATGTACACGAGAACATGGTGGGCACTCAGCAATAGGAAGTCAGTTTTAGAATAGCATAGCATAGCATAGCATAGCATTGCATTGCATTGAATTGAATTGAATTGAATTGAATTGAATTGAATTGAATTGACCAGGTTGGAAAAGACCTTTGAGATCATCAAGTCCAACCTATCACCCAACACCATCTAATCAACTAAACCACAGCACCAAGTGCCTCATCCAAACTCCTCTTAAACACCTCCAGTGATGGTGACACCACACCTCCCTGGGCAGCACATCCCAATGGCCAATCTCTCTTTCTGGGAAGAACTTCTTCCTAACATCCAGCCTAAACCTCCCCTGGCACAGCTTGAGACTGTGTCCTCTTGTGCTGGTTGCCAGGGGGGAAGAGACCAACCCCCACCTGGTTACAACCTCCCTTTATGCTACCACAACCTCTTTCCTAGCATAAAAAGCCCAGTGATCTCTCATGAATAAAAACACATTCAGCACACTTATGCTCTACCAGGTCTAGGACTCAAACCCTGTCAAACTCTCCTTGCTTGCAGTTATGTAGAATCAAATACTTTTCATCAGACGAACAAAAAGCCTTTGCTATGTTTCATTTTCCTTCCCAAAAGAAGTCTACTGCAGGTAAAAAAGAATAAGCCAAGCCTGTCAGTGATGGCAGGTAGAAGAAAATTTCAGATAAATCGCTGAGCACAATGTTTTTCTGAGTGATATGAAGCTGATTTAAAACAACAGCTGGCTAAAGAGGGTGGCTATGAATTATCTCTACTTAATGAAGGACAGGTGACAGATTTCAATTTGGAGAACAATATTAATGTTAAGGGACAGTTACACTTTTCAGTGTTTCATGTCTGACAAGAAACACAATCTAATTAGTATTTGAACTGGCCTTTATTCGAAGCCATATGGCTAACTTAATTTGGGTCATACTTTGAGGATGGTATAAAATTCCCAAGCCTTAATATGAACAGGTAGAAATGATCCATCTGGTGTCAGCCTCTGCATTAACCTACAAATGTGTGATAAATCTGAGGAATTTAGGCTCAGGAGATGTCGCTCTGAAAACATAGTTTTCTTGAGACAACTCATTCGAGCATCAGAAACAGAAGGCTTGCATATGTCTGAATCGACTTTTCTGTTCCTCTCTGCCCCACTAGACTCCTTCAGAAGGAGAATTGAAGCCTCTGACCGTGAGCCAGCAATGTGCTCTTGTGGCCAAGAAAGCCAACACCATTCTGGGGTGGATTAGGAGTGTGGTGAGTAGGTCAAGAGAGGTCCCTTCCGGACCCTAACCTTCTGTGATTCGATGCTTATCTCCAAGCATGAAGCACAGAGCTAGGTTTGGTTCTGCACTGGAACAAGCAAGGAACAGAAACAAGGTCTTTGTTGCAGCCAGGTCTTCTTTCTTCCCAAATTCCATCCCCTGCTTATGTCCCTAAAGAGACACCTGCTTCTTTAAAAATGCTTAGACATATTGATGCCATTTGTATAGGTTTTTCCCTTTATGCCTCATCTCCCTCTTTTACTCCCAATGCTTCTGTTGGACCTTTAGTGCAAGTGTCTAGATTTGAGTTTGGAATATTTAAGTTGATCCAGCAAGTCTCATTTTCTATGAAGAACTCTCTGGGTAGCAAAGTGGGGTTTTTTTTCAGTGTTGTATTTTGGTCATAATGACTTCTTCACTATAGTAAAAAATTAATGGAATCTTGAGGTAATGCCATCCCTGAGGCAAGCTGGGGGAAACCAACAGAGTTAATTTACACCAGGCTGTCCAGCTTAGACAAACAATGATTGCAGAAGCTATATTAAATGGGAAAACATCTGAATGTATTTAACCAGTGTAAAAAGCAGTACACAATGTGTTTGGTGCTTTACACAGCACAACAAAAGATTCAAGAGGACACAGTCTCAAGCTGCGCCAGGGGAGGTTCAGGCTGGATGTTAGGAAGAAATTCTTCCCAGAAAGAGAGATTGGCCATTGGAATGTGCTGCCCAGGGAGGTGGTGGAGTCACCATCACTGGAGGTGTTTAAGAGGAGTTTGGATGAGGCACTTGGTGCCATGGTTTGGTTGATTGGATGGTGTTGGGTGATAGGTTGGACTTGATGATCTCAAAGGTCTTTTCCAACCTGGTCTATTCTATTCTATTCTATTCTATTCTATTCTATTCTATTCTATTCTATTCTATTCTATTCTATTCTATTCCTAATTCCTTTCCAAAGAATGAAAACCCTCTTTTCATTAAGATGACTGCATAATTTAAATTTATTTCTCTTACAAAATCTTGCTCAATGAGAAAACAGCAGCCCAGGGAGCTGTCACAAGAAAACATGTTTAATCATAGTATTGTTTCAGTTGGAAGAGACCCTCACGATCATGGAGTCCAACCACTGAAATAACTCCACCATGATCATTAAACCATGGCCCAAAGTGCCCTGTCTAAGCATTTTTGACCACCTCCAGGGATGGCAACTCCACTGCCTCCCTGGGTAGCCTGTTCTAATGTCTGACCAAGCTCAGTAAAGACATCTTTCTGAATATCCAACCTAAACCTCCTCTGGCACAATTTCAGGCCATTTCTTCTCCTTGAATCACTTGATACTAGGGAGAAGAGACCAATCCCCACCTCTCTCCAACCTCCCTTTGGGGAGTTCTAGAGAGCAATGAGGTCTCTCCTCAGCCTCTTCTCCAAAATCATACTCATGATGCTACCTGGGCCATGTGGCATACTTTGGCTATACCCCTGGCACTGGTACAGGCTGGGGGTGCTGGTTGAGAGAAGCCCTAGGAGGGAGTGATCCAATCAAATTCCCACAACATGTACTATCAGCATGGGTGGCCAGCAGTACCTTGGGCTCTCATACCAGGAACATGATCAAAGAACATTATTTCCACCCTTTACTCAGAACTTGTTGCACCACATCTAGGTACTTCATCTAGCTTTGGACCCCTCTACAAGAAAGACATCAGTGTCCCACAGCAGGTTCAGAGGAGGGCCCTTTGGAGGGATATTACAATCACAAAATTATAGAGGTGGGAGCTCCAACAGACCTGCACATTTGTCAGCAGTGATGATACAGTTAGGTAGCCTCAGAATTTCAGTTTGTGGCAATGGTGATGTCTTGTGAGAGAATAGGACAAATCCCTTAAAAAAATGGTTTCTTTTAAACCCACCATAAACATGTAAGTCTGTCCCTTCCATAGACTGACTATTTGGGCTCTGTTTGAGGAGATTAACAGATCAGCCAGGAAAACAACTCCCAAAATGTGGCTCTGGGCAGCCTGACCTCGTGTGAGGTGTCCCTGCCCATGGCAGGGGGGTTGGAACTAGGTGACCCTTGAGGTCCCTTCCAACCCTGACACTTCTATGAGTCTATGAAAATATCTCATGCTTGAAAAGGCAAAGTGGAAGAAAGAGAAGGGAAGTTTCACTTTGCATTTGCCTTTTTCACCCAACTTTGCAGGAGTTCAGGGACAGACATATGGTGCAGCATGCATTGTCACTAAAATGACAGCTACTCTTTCACCCTTGGGCAGCAAATGGAAATGTGGCTGCTTTATAAGCCAGACTCTAAAAATAACAAGTGTTCCTTTAACATGGCAGAACAGTGACTCATGCATCATTCTGACATAAACATGACATGCATTGCAATCAAGCACTTGTGTCCAAATACTGAAGTCAGACTTAGTTTGGCCATTTTCAAAATTATTTATCAATCTTTCAAAAATACTTAAGTATAGATGGAAAAAAAAATCCCCAACCCAGCAGCTGAGAGATCATTTGCAAAATATTAGCTTTTTTAAATTATTTTTATTAGGGCCTGGACTCTGTGCTGCAAACCCAAGCACTGCATTTAGAAATGTGGTAAAAACAACCTGCAATCAGCCACCTCCTGCTGACTGTTATATAAACTTAAACACCTGGGCAACCTAATAGCTTATTTAATGGTTAATGTACTGAAGTGGATGGGGTACTTATTACTGCAGTAAATTGACTACAGGACACTGAGTAAGCAAGTGGAAACCTCTTTGCCTCACCCTTCCATCTAGAAAATGGACACGAGTACGCTTTCTACATGGCCAATATGTTCCCTCTTAAGCAGAAACTTCCACCATTAGCTTGCCAAAATTTATGTATCCAAAATGAATGTGAGTTGTTACAGTTAATTATCCAAGATTGGCTTGTAGGGAATGGAAAGGGATACAAATTTTCAGGGACAGCTCCCTGAGAAAATGAGGTGAATCACCTTCTGGAAGGATCTCCAGCTGACTATCAAGTGAGTCCAGGTGATTACTTCAGACCTGTATTTTTCAGCTACACGGAAAAGTTCAACCAGCTCTGGCACCCTGGAGGGATGAGGGCTGGAACAGATGGCCTCAAGGAGAGCTGTTCCCTGGAAATTCTGCTGCCACACCAAGAGCAGGTAGAACAGTAAACAGAATATGCCAGAGGCCCTGGTGGCAATTTGGTCCTGCAGAGCCCACCATACACAGGGGCGGCCATTATTGCCTTTGACTGCCTCTTAGTATCTCCTATACAGCCAACCAACTCCTAGCAGTTATTAATGCTGGGAAGAGTGGAAGGAAAGACTGAGGAAAGAAGGTTGGGCTTTAGTGACACCAGGAAAAACGCAGAAACACCTGCTACACACTCAGTCAAATTTTCCCCGTGTTGTAATCACTGCTTCCACTTCCTGACAGCCTCTCACTGCACAAAAGAGAAGATGCAATAAGCAGAGTAGACTTCATTACTGCACCAAGAACATTGCTCCTACTGCTGCTGGGAGTTGTTCTTAGCAGCCTGACATAATTAAGCAATTGATGTAATGAACCTTTTATGTGTCTCATTCCACTTCTAGAGCATTGCCTGGGCTGCATCATCTCATCAAATTTTTGCTGCACAGTGATGTTTGGTTTTGCAGAAGATATTTTCACAGGTGGGATTTTTGATTTTACCAAACAAGTGTGAAAGGCCAAGAAATGGGTGAGATGGCAGGCTGAAAACTTGCAGCCCTTGGAGATCAGTGGTGGTGAGGAAGCTCTCCTGCAGCCTGTGAAGGAACCCACACTGGAGTAGAGGACTGATGCCAGAGAAGTCTGAAAAGGGCTGAGACTGACCACAACCCTTATTTCCCATTCTTCTGTGCTGATGAGGGGGAAGAGGTAGAGAACTGGGAGCAGAGGAGAGTCCAGAAAGAACGGTGAGGTGCAGGGAAGGTGTTTTTAAGATTCAGTGGTTTTTCTCAGTGTCCTACTCTGATTCATTTGGTGGTGGCTTTGTTTAAATTAGATTGATTTTGTTTCCTCAACTTGGGTCTTTTTGCACATGCCCACAACTGGTGAGTGAGCCCTCCCTGTCCTTTGTCTTGAGCCTCAAGACTTTCATGGTCTTTTCCCCATCCCACGGGAGCATGGTAGGAGTAAACAAGCAGCCGTGTGGTGCTTTGTTACCAGCTGAATGGGCTCACACCATGGCACTATCATAGACCCTCCTGGGCTGGATGCTCCCTATTAGCTCAGTGCCAATTTATCAGATGCATCTTTTATCCAGGTAGCCTCAAAAAGTGCATGTGGGGAAGTTCAGTCTGAGACAGAAGGACTGAAATCTACTAATTCCCTGTGAAGGGGACATTCAGTAGAGCTTAGTATATTACAACCCTGTCCAGACCTAGTTATGTGACCTGCTGTGGAAAACAACAGGAAGGAATTCTCCAGAAAACTTTCCAAAGTTCTTCCAAATTCAATTCCAAAATATGGGAGGTGGAACAAACATTTGAAACAGAGGAATAGTCTCAGGTTACAAAGCAGGTCAATGAAAGTTTCAGGAATATAAAAATGAGCAATCTCATTAGTTTCACATCCTACATACTCTTCCTTATCATTGTTTTTTCCTCCTAATTGACACTGAAGTGGAAACTGTATTTTGGGGTTCAGTGATCAAATCACTCACCATGGGATCCTTCTGTGAATTGCTCATAAAGCCATATGACAAAAAAGTTTAGCTGCTCTCTGGCTTTAACCATCACCCTTTACAGCATTTAGCATCAACAGTGGCAGGTTTGAGAAGCACGGAATTTTTGGGCTTGTATCTTGTCCACAGAGGGCATGGCAAGTAAAGAGCTAAAACCTCCTTGTCATATAACAAGCCAACCAACCATGCAAATAAATAGGTGAAAGCCAGACACAAGGAACAACTTCAAAGCAGCTCTCACTCCCATGACCAGCTTGAGGAGCTAAAGGCTTTCAAGGCTTTTTTTTCACTCTAGATGTGACAAAAAAGAAAAGAAGTTGAAACCAGAATATAGAATCAGAATCACAGAACCAACCAGGTTGGAAGAGACCTCTAAGATCAAGTCCAACTGATATCTGATCCTATCAACTAGACCATGGCACTCAGTGCCTCATCCAGTCTCTTCTTAAACACCTCCCTGGGCAGCCCTTTCCACTGCTCTTTCTGTGAAGAACTTCTTTCTCAGATCAAGCCTAAACTTCCCCTGGCACAGCTTGAGACTGTGTCCTCTTGTGCTGGTGCTGGGTGCCTGGGAGAAGAGACCAACCCCCACCTGGCTACAACCTCCCTTCAGGTAGTTGTAGAGAGCAATAAGGTCTCCCCTGAGCCTCCTCTTCTCCAGGCTAAGCAGCCCCAGCTCCCTCAGCCTCTCCTCACAGGGCTGTGTTCCAAACTCCTCCCCAGCTTTGTTGCCCTTCTCTGGACACCTTCCATCATCTCAACATCTTTCCTAAACTGAGGAACTCAAGGTGTGGCCTGACCAGTGCTGTGTACAGGGCAGAATGGATAAATTCAAGCCTAAAAAAACCCAGGCACTTTAGGCTCTTTGATTATTGCTGCTTCCTCTTAAATTTTCATTTCCTAGTGATGTCTTTTTATATTGTTTTGGTAAAAACAATTGACGTATTCTGTCAGTAAACCCAGAGAAGGTGTTGTGCCAGGCACACAGCTACTTTTGAGATGCCTAAATTAGCATGGTAAACATTAACAATATTTCCATCAGCTCCCGGAGTTTTCTGTCTAATGGAAATTGTGCAGCTGCACACAGAGGCTAGATTAGGCACATTATGGAGAGTATAGTTGTAGCAAAAATAGATTAATGGAAGTTTCAGATCTGAAAGATGAGGGAAGTGAAGAAAAAAGTGCTGATTACTTGTGGTTTGTGGTGCAAGAGGACTGAGTCTCACAGAACACATCTATGATACTACTTCAGCATCTGCCTGATAGCCAGGCTGGACCTGCTGTCCATATCTAGGGTCTTGTTTGATAAAGATGGGGGTGGGCAATGAGGCTGGTGAGAAGTCTCAAGCACAAGCCCTGTAAGGAGAGGCTGAGGAAGCTGGGGTTGCTTAGCCTGGAGAAGAGGAGGCTCAGGGGAGACCTTATTCCTCTCTACAACTGCCAGAAGAGAGGTCTCTTCCAACCTTGCTGATTCTATGATTCCATGAAATTTAAGGCTGAAGAGCTACTTAACAGATTTGCACATCACCTTTCTGTGGTCTGAGATGTCTCCACAGATGGTATTTTATCACTAGCATTATTTGTGCTGGGACTTTGTTCACCTTCTCTAAAACATTAAATAACTAGCAAGCGATGCTGAGAATGCTCGAGGTAGTGATGTTAATTGAAATGGTGACATGGAATTTTATGATCGAAGAAGTATATACAGGGAAGTCTGCTGCCTCCACATGGATTCTTCTGGCAAAGGGAGAAAAGAGAAAAAGAAATCATCCTGTGTTCTACAAGAAGTTACTGGTTTGTGAAAACATGAGGAATTTTGTGCTATCAAAAAGTGCTAGTTTCATACCCTCATAGAATACATAGAATAAACCAGGTTGGAAGAGACCTTCAAGGTCATCGCATCCAACCCATCAACCAATCCAACACCACCTAAACAACTAACCCATGGCACCAAGCACCCCATCAAGTCTTCTCCTGAACACCTCCAATGATGGTAACTCCACCACCTCCCCAGGCAGCCCATTCCAATGGGCAATCACTCTCTTTCTATAGAACTTCTTCCTAACATCCAACCTAAACCTCTCCTGGCGCAGCTTGAGACTGTGTCCTCTTGTTCTGGTACTGGCTGCCTGGGAGAAGAGACCAACATCCGTCTGTCTACAACCTCCCTTCAGGTAGTTGTAGACAGCAATAAGGTCACCCCTGAGTCTCCTCTTCTCCCATACTTGAAAACCAGCATGTCGTTTCCAGTCCTCTACACTGTATTGAACAGCATTTTTTGTTTCCTCTCTCTAACTTATACAAAGTTTGTCCTTAAACTGAAATGGCTTTGGTTGATTTGTTTCCAGAGCCACTGTTAAGAAGATTTGCTTCATTACAAATGTTTAGCAGAAGTCCAATTGCCACTCAGTAAGCAACAAAATCTAATTTATCACTTCAATAAGAGTACTTTGCAGGATGCCAAACAGTGGGAAATGTTTAAATCAGGGGAGAAATAATGTATTTTAGTCTTATAATGACTGAAACTTTGGGTGGCTTTTCTGTAGAAAAGAAAAATGTCACAAATCCACATTTATTGGAGTTCCATTGCAAAGAGTGCCTGTCCTTGATGTCTTTTGTTTGTTATGATAATTGGCCTTTTAAGACCATAAATACTGGATAAAAATGTTTGTCTTTTATGTATGGACCAAACTACAAGGAGAGATCTCATTTTTCTGTGAAGACAAATCATCCCTAGTAACCTGAATATCAAATGAAATTGTGGCATCTAGAATTGCTTTCCTGTGTCTATTTATTTCATAAAATCCTAGAACCCTAGCATGGCTTAGGTTGGGAGGGATCTTAGGGGTTATCTACTCAATCCATCCTGCCATTGGCGGGGCTGACTCCCAGCTAGAGTCAGTTGCTCAAAGCCTCATCCAACCGAGCCTTCAACACCGCTAGAATAGAATAAACCAGGTTGGAAGAGACCTTCAAGATCATTGCATCCAACCCATCAACCAATCCAACACCACCTAAACAACTAACCCATGGCACCAAGCACCCCATCAAGTCTCCTCCTGAACACCTCCAATGATGGTGACTCCACCACCTCCCTGGGCAGCCCATTCCAATGGGCAATCACTCTCTCTGTGTAGAACTTCTTCCTAACATCCAACCTAAACCTCCCCTGGTGCAGCCTGAGACTGTGTCCTCTTGTTCTGGTGCTGGTTGCCTGAGAGAAGAGACCAACATCCACCTGTCTACAACCTCCCTTCAGGTAGTTGTAGAGAGCAATAAGGTCACCCCTGAGTCTCCTCTTCTCCAGGCTAAGCAACCCCAGCTCCCTCAGTCTCTCCTCACAGGGCTTGTGTTCCAAACCCCTCACCAACTTTGTTGCTCTTCTCTGGACTCGTTCCAGCAAGTCAACATCCTTCCTAAACTGAGGGGCCCAGAACTGGACACAGGACTCGAGGTGTGGCCTAACCAGTGCAGTGTACAGGGGCAGAATGACCTCCCTGCTCCTGCTGGCCACACTGTTCCTGATGCAGGCCAGGATGCCATTGGCCCTCTTGGCTGCCTGGGCACACTGCAGGCTCATGTTCAGCCTACCATCAACCAGTACCCCAGGTCCCTCTCTGCCTGGCTGCTCTCCAGCCACTCTGACCCCAGCCTGTAGCTCTGCATGGGGTTGCTGCGGCCAATGTGCAGAACCCGGCACCTGGATGTGAGCCTATGAGCATCTGTTTTCTTGTTTTTCCTGACATGGCTTTCTTTGGGAGGTATGAGATTTATGGTTTTTCAGCAGCATAATTTGAGAAAAGAAGAAAAAAGAAAGCAAGAGGTTTTCCTGAATATGTGCTGCCAATTATTGCCAGATGCAAAAATTCCAGGCTTGCTGCTCAGAAACGTGATTCCTACCTGCACTGGGAGAGGTCCTGAGCAAGAGATAAGCAAAGCTTTGCTACCTGAGGTGTGCTAATCAGAATATTTTAATTTCATGGAAACTATTCAGAAACAACATATCATTCCTCCAGGATTTGGTTGAAGTGAAGACTTTTAATGCTTTGGGTGTGCTGGTTTATTTAAAGTGGCACCAGCTTCTCAGCATGGAATCAAATATTTATCCCAGTATGGATTGTTTCAATTTGTTGGTAGTTTTATGCAGGAGTTTTAGTTCAGCAGATAAATTACACCTCCAATAAGGATAGCACTATTAATAAACTAAAGTGTCCAACAGAAATTACATTCTAATAAAGAAAGGAGAGGTTCTAATGAAGAAAGTAAAAGTGATTGCACATGTACAGAAAGTCTGTATGACTAACTGGAGTGTTAGAAGGACCATAACTTCTCTGCATATAAAGGGGATTGAGTTAGTAATGTTTGTAGCGATGATTACATCTAGTTGAGCTGTTTATACAGAATACAGAATTAACCAGGTTGGAAAAGACCTTTGAGAGCATCAAGTCCAGCCTACCACCCAACACCATCTAATCAACTAAACCATGGCACTGAGTGCCTCATCCAGTCTTATTTTAAGCACCTCCAGAGGTGCTGACTCCACCACTTCCCTGGGCAGCCCATTCCAGTGGCCAATCAGTCTTTCTGTAAAGAATTTCTTCCTAACATGTTTATAACTAGTGAAGGAGATCACAACCAGTGACCTGACTCCACCAGGAGTGCCCCATATGAAACTGACCAAAGAACCTAATGGGTCTTACATGTGCTACCTCAACTGGTATTTGGCTTTGCCAATCTAACCTTGAACCCAACCCCTCAGAGCTAAGTGAGTTGCATAAGAAACTCACTGAATCAGAGCTGTAGCTAGTGATACCATATGTTAAATGATACAGAGTCATCAATCACCAAAACCCATCAACTTTTTCACCTGAAAAAATGAGTATGCCATTGGGATGAGATTAGACCCAGACCCGCAGCAAGTGAGGGCATGTCGGAAAGGATCATTCAAATGCAGTTTTAAACCTGGGGCTCAGTTTAATCTCCCATGAGTAATCACAGCTCTGTTGCCACCCACACCCATGCAGGGTCTGAATTTGATCTGGATTACCCCAAACCATCACTTGAACATGTCAGATCTGTACCTAATCAATATACACTTGCTGTTATCCAGCATCTGTCAAAAACATGAACAGAAGTAATTTCATTGGAGTGTATTTATTCATGAAATTGGCTGGTCTTGTTCAAGTCCATTCAGTAAAAAGTTTTTGAGACCACATTTTCCTAGAAATAATTCAATATAAAAAGTTTCACTAGTTTCAGGTAGAGAGCAATATGAAGCAAAGAAAAGCTGTGACAAAAGAGTGATTTCTACATTGCTAGGTATTACTTTCCTTTTGCAGGTGACAAACCTCTATGCAACAGGACAAGGTACGATTTCAAGAGCCCTTGGTTTTACTGCAGAACAATGCTTGGGCAGGGCTGCTTGTGGTGCTCCTGATAAGCCTTGATGGAACACTGGCTGATGCTTTGGCCATGGGAGCTGAGCAGCAGAGTGAAGAATGAGGGAAGAAATTAAAGGAAGGAAAGAAGCCAAACTGTTATAATCTTTCTCTCCTCTTTATTTCCTTCCATCTCCTCTGCTCTACTCAGATGTCATTATAAACTTGAATATTGCAAATAATATGAACATCTGATAAAAATGAAACCTTGAACAAGCCAAGCAGTACCAGTTCAGTTTTGTTAGAAACTAGGCTTTCAGACAAGCTGTTGCAAATGCATCTAAGCCCCAGGCTGGAGAAGAGAAGCAGAAAGAAATAACTGGGCTAAAGGGAACCCCATCTGGTTTGTAAACTTCTAGCTAGTGTAGAGAAACAAACCCCAGAAGATAATAACAACTTCCACTCCCTGTGACTGGTCACTGCAGTGCATTGCTAGGCAGGATAACAACAACAGAAAATTAATCTTGCTTAAAAACCTTTGTTCTGAGAGCAAGATTTTCAAATAAGAATAAATCTGCCCGAGAAATCTAGCCTTCTGCATAGCTCAGGGAATGGGTAGTGATTGTTCTTTGATGTTCAGTCTCTTGGAAAGCAACTTAGATCACATTTGCCCTTCCTTCTGCCTGTGGCATTGGCTTCTAAGAGAATCCGCCTGCTTAAATTTTAGCTTTGAATTAGGAACTGCAGTGAAGGAGCATTAAAATTGGTTCCAAATCTGACTTTGAAAGTTAGTGTTCAACTTCAAAAGGAAATCTGGCTGCCCATGAATGCTACCAAGCCAAAGAGCTAGGCAGACACTGAAAGAAGAAAAATAACACTTTAGATTGATCTTCTGGATGTGGAGAAGGAAAATCGAGGAAGCAAACAAGAGAAGTGAATTTTAAAAAGGGAAATTAAGAGGAAATTAAAAAACAAAAAAGTGAGGAAAGAGAATCACTGTGATGGAAAGTGGTAGTCAAGCAAAGGTTTCCTCACCATTTTCTCTTGGTTCTCAGGCATTTCTTGCCCTGCCCTCTTCTTACTAAAATACTATGAGTTACTTTTGTAGAAGAGTGGCTAATTTTTTGGCTCCAGTGTTTTTCAACATCACATTTAACCTAAAGTGTCATGAAACACCTACCCCTCATCCAGGAAGCAATCAGACCCATCCCAGGGAGGTGTTGTCTCCCTGACTGGAGTTCTAGACCTCTTTCAGAAATCATTCAGGTTGGAAACCCTTTTTTCTCCCCTCCTCCCAGGCGTTAGAGTTGTGCAGGTTGTGAGAAGGGCTTCTTCACTGTTTCAGAGCTTTGGTCCATTCTCCATTTCAGTTACAGTTCCCCTATATAAGTAAACCCTCTCCTGGCTTCCCACTCTCCAGAATATCCAACATACCGAGCACTCATCAACTTGCCTTTGCTTTGTAAGAAATACAAATCCATTTATGGCTTGAGTCAACTGTTTAATAGATGCCTTGCACCAAAGCCTAGCTCTGTACTATCCCATCCAACTGCCCTATAATTAGGAGATCACAGAGTGCAACCTATCACCCAACACCATCTAATCAACTAAACCATGGCTCCAAGTGCCTCATCCAGGCTCTTCTTAAGCACCTCCAGTGATGGTGACTCCACCACCTCCCTGGGCAGCACATTCCCATGGCCAGTCTCTCTTTCTGGGAAGAACTTCTTTCTAACATCCAGCCTAAACCTGCCCTGGCACAGCTTGAGACTGTCCTCTTGTTCTGGTGCTGGTTGCCTGGGAGAAGAGACCAACCCCCACCTGGCTACAACCTCCCTTCAGGTAGTTGTAGAGAGCAAGAAGGTCTCCCCTGAGCCTCCTCCAGGCTAAGCAACCCCAGCTCCCTCAGCCTCTCCTCACAGGGCTGTGCTCCAAACCCCTCCCCAGCTTTGTTGCCCTTCTCTGGACACCTTCCAGCAGCTCAACATCTTTCCTAAACTGGGGAGGCCAGAACTGGACAGAGGACTCAAGGTGTGGCCTGACCAGTGCTGAGTACAGGGGCAGAATGACCTCCCTGCTCCTGCTGGCCACACTGTTCCTGATCCAGGCCAGGATGCCATTGGAATTTCTCATCATTATGCAAAGTTAAACATTTTAATACAAACATTTTGCAAGTTAAGCTGTGAAATGATTAAATGCAATATCTGTGAATAGTCAAACTTAGGAATTTCTGGATTAATAAACTGTACCAAATGCAGCTATGGCCAATGGGCAGTCAGGCTTTTCCCTTCAAAAAATAATTGAGAGTATTAAACCATGATAGAGTTTTGCAGTACGAAATGAAAGAAATGTAATTAGCTTATTTGAACCTTTGAAATCTCTCTTTTAATACTTCATCCCAGTACTTTTCCATTTGTTATTTTTACAGAGACATATTTGTGGAGCTCCAATTACTTTCAATTATCATCACTGGAATAATTTGCCTAAAATTTTTCAGTCTGGTTTTCCTGTTCGGACTATTTATAAAGGATATGCAAATTATCCTCAGGTAATTTAAGAAATGCACCACGTGCTAAGAGCTAAGCACAAATGTCTTGCAAGTGTGTGCAAACACAGGCAATTCTTTCTTCAAGCAATCTATTCATAAGGATCTACTACCTCCTAGATAATGGGACAAATGAAAATAAAGAGGGCTTTCTGCCTTTTTGCTCATTTTCACTCTTACCCACACTACCCCAAGGACTCCATAGTTGATTAGCTGTTTCCTACTGCACAAGCAGGGAACCAACTTGGTATGAGGAACTCACAAGACATGGAGGTAGCACATCATGCACATTTGCTCCTCACCAGGTCAACATATGACGTAGAAATCCCTCAGTGCTGCAAGCCTTTTGTGACATTTTCCGTGGCAAGACATTGATTGAGTCTATGACCTGATATTCTCTTGTTCTTTTGCTTGCAGCACTTCCTGAGGAGCAGAATTATTATCAAAACAAAACAAAACAAAGCAAAATAAAACATTGGCTTTTAAGTGTAAAATCAAACATAATGGACTGCAAGCTTGGAAAGGAAACCTGGGAGAGCAAAATAAAAGGAGTTTGCGGGCTTCACTTCTCCTAGAAAGAGGATTCAGGTCTCAAATGTTGTGATGTCTGAAATGTTACACTGACAAACACTCACAGGCAAACTGGACTCCATTTGGACTGTGTGGTTCTGCAGGCAGAGCTGCTGGGAAAGCGCAGGCAGAGCTGCTGGGAAAGCACAGGCAGTTCTGGACACAAGAGCTTCCCAGGGCTGCAGAGCTGTGCGATCCCTATGGAACTGCACTGCCTCACTCACACTACTAAACACCCGAGACAAAAAATGGCATTTGACACAAGCCACAAAGGCCAACAGCTCCACTTTCAACTCAGTGCAGACACTGCCAGCACAACAAATAATAAAGAAAATTAAAAATAGGTGCAAAGTTTGACACTTGCCACGGATTCCAGGGAAGTAACTCTTCAAACCCCACTGGAAATGATAAATGATGCCACAGCAACCCACACAGACATTATTTTCACATACCAAGTCCAGCACCTTGGTACGTGAAAAGCTGGCACAAAGCAAGTGGCTGAGTGAGGCAGGGAAAGGCACAATAGCATCAAGCACACTTCTATCCTCTACTACAGGAGAGTGAAGCTCATGTCTTTAAATAGGATTACCAATATGATTACCTGACACAAGACAGATGCCTTTATCTTAGCATCCAACAAACTTCTTGAGCCTGCAGAGTGCATGTCAGGAAAGCAGAAGAATTGCAGAAGTAAATAATTGCCCCCTTTGTGAGTTGAAAAATGTATTAGATTCCAAAAATACAAAGATAATAAGATCCATCGAGGTTTTCCTGATCCACAAACAGACAAACATAAATTCTCTTCATTGTAAAGAAGCCCAGAGCCTACTTGAACTATTATCACATTTGGAACCTCCAAACTGCCTTGTCTTTGACATCAGCTTACAAGGGGTTATTATTGACAATCCAAGTGAAGCACACTTTCCTTTTTTCCTAGCACAGATTCTTCCATTGTCTTGCTTGCGATCTTCAGGAAGAATGGAATGGAATGGAATGGAATGGAATGGAATGGAATGGAATGGAATGGAATGGAATGGAATGGAATGGAATAGAATAGAATAGAATAGAATAGAATAGAATAGAATAGAATAGAATAGAATTAATCAGGTTGGAAAAAACCTTTGAGATCATCGAGTCCAACCTATCACCCAACACCATCTAATCAACTAAACCATGGCACCAAGTGCCTCATCCAAACTCCTCTTAAACACTTCCAGTGATGGTGACTCCACCACCTCCCTGGGCAGCACATTCCAATGGCCAATCTCTCTTTCTGGGAAGAATTTCTTCCTAACATCCAGCCTAAACCTCCCCTGGCACCGCTTGAGACTGTGTCCTCTTGTTCTGGTGCTGGTTGCCTGGGAGAAGAGACCAACCCCCACCTGCCTATAACCTCCCTTCAGGTAGTTGTAGACAGTGATAAGGTTTTCCCTGAGCCTCCTCTTCTCCAGGCTAAGCAACCCCAGCTCCCTCACAGGGCTGTGCTCCAAGGCCCTCCCCAACTTTGTTGCCCTTCTCTGGACATGTTCCAGCATCTCAACATCTTTCCTACCCTGAGGAGCCCAGAACTGGCCACAGTACTCAAGGTGTGCCCTAACGAGTGCTGACACAGATAGGAACCTGTAATGCTAAAATAATAACAAATTTCAAGCTGAAGGATTAAA
The DNA here is from genome assembly GCF_014839835.1 of Dryobates pubescens. NCBI lineage: Eukaryota > Metazoa > Chordata > Aves > Piciformes > Picidae > Dryobates > Dryobates pubescens. The sequence continues at coordinate 36,590,700 of NC_071621.1, forward strand.
AAGCTCCCAGCAGATTAGTCTCAGCAAAGTTGTAAAATGAGGATAAAGGCAGATGTTCTAAAATTTGTTTGGCCACAAACTTGACGAATGCAATGTGAGCAGGCTTAGAAAATTTAGTTTGAAGTCCACTGCTTTCAAAAATAAAGCCTTGGTGTCTCTTCACCAGAGACAGACATCATTTTTCAGTGCTCAGCCTTCATTACAACAGTTCTGCTGTTGTTCTATTGTATATTTTATTTATAAACAACCCACTGGAGTTTCACATGTACAGTCACATTACATCTCATTAGAGTCAAACCACTGACAGTGCTGCATGCCAGTCCCTGGAAGGGGAACAGGCAGAAAATGGGAACGGACAGAACAGACATTTCTGTATCTCCCTCCTTGTGCTGCCTTTCTTCGGAGAGTTCAAGGCACTGTGCTCATTAAACATCTGCCTTACAGTAAGCAATACAGTTTCTTAACGTTACAAATACTTCACATTATTCATAAAATGTTATGAATTCCCCACAATAAGGAATTCTTTGTGTTGTTCAGTCTCCAGCTAAGGCAACAAAATGTCTTTTCTCTCCTTTGACAAGGTCTGTCTGATGAAGGCAAAAAGTTGTCCTTCAAGCTAATAAGTCACACAACCATAAATGCAGGGAAGGAGCAAGCATGTGTTCTCTGCTAGATATTCCTAATCAGCATGACACTTCAAATAAGTTGCTCTGTGCAGCACAAAAATGACCTTGGATTATTACTTTGACTCATAGTTGCTGTTGTCAGTCTGCAGAATTTTAATTAGAATTGAGAGTTCATGAAATGGCTGTACTTGATCCACTGACTTCTTAGAACCCTGAAAATGATGGTTCATTTAAGCAGCATCAGAATACAAAGAGAGCTTTGGAGGCATCATCTCAGGAAACTAGGTCCAGGTTATTTATAATAGGTAAGGCGATACTGTAATTCATTTTCCTGCCAAAGTATTTATGTCTGACTGAAGCCTTCCTGGTTCTGAAAACCTTTAGAAAGCATTCACAGCAAAAAAACAAATAGGCTACAGAATTAGCCAGGCAAATGTTCTGTCACTTTTCTGTTCACAAGGCTGAATGTGCTACTCGCAGTCCTTCCTGTTTTGGGACCCAACTCTGCACCTGGTTTAAGAAACCTTTCTGTAGAGGTTGGCAAGACAAGGGAGGAACCTTTCTCCCTCGACATGGCTGTGTTCATGTTGACGGTCAGCAATCTCAGTGAAATCCTGCCCCCTCAGCTGGAAGTTGGCACTAGTTTTGCAGTTCTTTTACATCTTTTAGAATGTACCACACAAATTCAAGAAGAGCAGTTGTGCTGCTAGTCCAACAGTCTGTGTAGAAACCTTTTAGAAAACCAGCAGTGCAGCACACCCACCAGAGAGCCTCACTGCAGAAACCTGAAAGAGTGACTGTGGCTCTGTTGCCATCCCATGCTCATTCCCATATTTGTCTGTTCCCTGCACAAATACCACAATAAGTAAGCCTGCCCTTCTGATAACTTGCTTCAAAAAGCCCCTTCCTGATCTCGTGTGGTGGGTTGAAGTTTCGCCCCCAGCATTAACTTTGCCAGACCAACTCGGTTAGAAACAAATGGAGCTGTATTTACAAGTAGAATCTAAGCTCTGCAATGGAATGCAATGAGTGTGTACAAAATATCCAGGAGTTACAATATGATACAGATATTTACAATTAATAAACAGCACAAGGACCCCCCTGGCCAAGGACCAGGGGCAGCTACTCCCTGCCTCCCCCTTTAACCCCCTGTACGAAACGGACAAGAGAAAGGAGCAGAAGAGTTAGACTTAGCCAAAGCCAGCCAAAGCAGGTTATCTCTCCTGAGCAAAGCAAAACAGCCAGAGATCAGAAGAGAAATGGGAAGAATTGTTATTGTACAGCTCCTCTTATTCCAGATTTTCACCCAATGAATTTGTGTAGAATAATCTTTTGTTTTCCTTTTCACACCCAACAGTGATTCATTTATATTTTTCTGCTCAAAATCTGCAACTAAATTGTAAAGGCACAGCCTAAACCCACCACATCTCGTCGTGAGTGTTCATTACTATAGTTCCAACTGACCTTGTAATCCTTAAAAGGGAGGAGGGTGTTTTAAAAACTCTTTACTCACCCCTGGCTTTTAGCTTCAGCAATTTAGTATGATAATGAGTTCTGCAAATGAGTTGCAAGTTGTGTGAGAAAGTAGATCTGTTTTTCAGTTTTTCATCAGCTTCTTTAATAGCATGGTGCTAGGATTGGTTTCAACCATCTGTGCCAAAGGCATACACCTGGGCATACAAAATGTAAGGCTTGACTTCCTCTCCTTGTATTGTTCGATACACAACCATTTTTTCCTTCAGGCAGGAATAAACAGAAAATTTCCTACAAATGGAAATGAAGTTAAATAACTCCTCTGCAGCTTCAAAGAGTTTCTAGCCCTAGCCCAAAGGGGCTCTTTTCTGGGAATATGAAGTAATTATCAAGATAATAATAAAATGAGCACAATAGATGACGACTGTGACCTCTGAAATAAACTTGTTTCCCATTCAACACTGACTTTTAGCCAGACTCATCACTTTGCTTCATTAGTATGCCAGGCAAAAGAAGAGGAAAATGTTTCTTCTTTCTTAAAGGTAGACTACCATCTGCCAAGAATTTCTATGTTATTTATCTTCAAGATGTTGTCTGAAACCCTCTTTTTGTGTCTTTGTTTTGGGTTTTTTTGGGGGGTATGGGTGCACCTCTGTGTCGTTGTAACAGAGAAAAAGGGTTTCACCAAGGCACACTTTCATTGATCTTGGAGTTTCAAGGTATTGTTTGATTTCTCAAGAAGGAAGAACCTTGCTTTCATCTTATAGCAGCTATTTCTTACAGCTGTTACAAAAATATTAGAAATTCATTTGCTTTTCTGTTGCCTCAGGAGCTAGATAAGTGTCTTTAACGTTTCAATTCTGCCTACACTCCAAAAGTGAGTGGGGCTGGGCAGACATGGGTGGGAAGGATATCACAGTCCACTGCTCTTTGTTTTGAAAGGCTTTAAGAAATGGTGGGAAAATAGAAAGCAGTCACTTTGACATTAATTGACATCAATTGGAGAACATTCAGATCAAAAGGAAATACTTGAAAAGCAATCCTAAGAACAGCCAGTGTGGTTTCTTCTTCTGCAAAACAAAGCAAATCTCATTTGTTCCAATTATTCAAAGCTGTGCTAGGGGTGGGCAAATCTTCTCTATTTGTGGATTTCTGAAACTACTTTCTAGGTTCATAAAAAAGCAATTAAGCCCTGTGAATGGGTACGTTAACATGTAAATAAAGCAGAAGCAATTTCATGTGTAGACTAAGCCCAAATGACTAGGTGACTTTAGAGGTTTCTGGGCCACTCAGTTTAGGAAAGATGTTGAATTGCTGAAAGGTGTCCAGAGAAAGGCAGCAAAGCTGGGGAGGGGTTTGGAGCACAGCCCTATGAGGAGAGGCTGAGGGAGCTGGGGTTGCTTAGCCTTCATTTTATAGCCTTAACACATCTTCTAAACCACATCTCCTTTCCACATGTATTGTCATTCCTATAGCACCTTTCTAAATTCACTGATTGGCCTTTTTCTCACGTTCTGAAAATAATTCAGGATTGGAAATGTCTGGCAGTGCTATCATCATCATCATTTGCAACCACCTTCCTTTCCCCCCAACTACTCAAGTAATACAGCAGGAAAAAAGAGAGCAGTTCAGATCTATTGCAAGCATCATTATCATGAAAAATTCAGCTCAAGCTAAATCATCAGTCATCAACTGTCCATGTCCTAACTAAGAGTCTTTGTGTGTAACAAAGTCCAACATGGATTGTCTCAGACTCAAGTCATGTTGTTCCTAGGTTATGCTGCAGCACCAATGGACCAGGGCTGAAATTTCCTGCAGATCTACTCCAGCCCAGGATTGCCATCAGGTGAGGTTCCCAGAGAGCCAACTCTATCAAGAGCCACAAACAAAGCAGTAACCATATCCCCTTCTCCCCATCATATCAGATACTATAGACTGTCTCAGGGACTATCAATTAACAAACCCACAATGGATGAAGAGGAGTTTGTCTTTTCCAAAACAACCCATGAGTAGGACAGGCATCCCAGAAGCTAGAATTCTGCCCATTTTCTCCCAAAACAATTAGTCCAATCACCAGATTCAGGGGAAACTAGGGGAAAACTCTCTTTGGCTACCATATCAAAGCTGTTCTGATTTATAGGATGTGATTAGATATTACTGAGCCACAAGGCAAGAAAGTGAGTACATATCTATAGTAAAATGTTTAGTCCTACCATGGCAATGCTCATATTGTACTCTCTCTCTCTCCAGTTAGAACATAAATCCTGTCTCTCTGTTGTCATTGCTTCAGGCTTGAAGACATATTTGGGCTAGCTTTCACCTTAGGTTACTCATAAGGAGGTTGTAGCCGTGTGGGGGTTGGTCTCTTCTCCCAGGCAACCAGCACCAGAACAAGAGGACACAGTCTCAAGCTCTGCCAGGGGAAGTTTAGGCAGGAGGTGAGGAAAAAGTTCTTCACAGAAAGAGTTGTCGGCCCAGGGAGGTGGTGGAGTCACTGTCCCTGGAGGTGTTCAAGAGGGGATTGGATGTGACACTTGAAGCCATGGTTTAGTCAGTCATGAAGTGTTGGGTGACAGGTTGGACTTGATGATCTCTGAGGTCTTTTCCAACCTCATTGATTCTGTGATTCTTTGATTCTATGATTATTTCAGTTCCTACATCTGTTCATCCCCATTGTGATATGACTAATAGAATTTTTGGCCATACCTGAAGATACAAAATGGTCATCAGCAGACAGATGGACTGGCATTGTTTCCACCAGCTGCTGTATCCCTTCTACCTTCTCATCTGTACATCACTGATGTTGGTTGAATGCCCTGGTTGCATGCAGCCAGCCAGAAACTATTCATGATCTGAAATGCACTTTCATGACCTAACATTTTACTGATAAAAGTAAACTGCCTGGACTTGTTCCTCTATGACCTGCCCTAACTGGTCTTGCTTTGAAGGAAGGGTGGATTCTATGATCTCTGGAGGTCCCTTCCAACCCCTAGCATTCTATGGTTCTAAGATTGCAAGGCATTGAAATATGCAGAGTTTGTCGACTGTTTCTGTGCTTCACAAATGTCTTGGTAAGTATCTTTCAGCGACTGTCAGTTGCAATTCTTGCTGAAACCAATTCAGATTTTCAATGAGCAAAATGAATAACGTGTGATTTAGCTAAACAATGAAAGCCTGCTTGAGCAAAACACCTTGAAACTAAGGAACACTCTATTATGGACAGGGTGATTTCATCATTGTCAATTTTTATAAGCATGTCATTGACACATTTTCCAAGTACATTTTCCCAGACACAAGACACAACACTGGATTTGCTCTGCCAAATGTAGGTGTCTAAACTGACAACAATATTTCATGCTTGAGTTAAGGAGGATCATTTGTGACTTAGAGCCAAGTTCCAGACTGACTGACCCGCTCTCCTATGAGGGAGGGAATGGACAGAAATAATTGTAATGCAGGTATTAGGCAGACTGCCAGCTTAAGTCCCTAACTCATCTGTCAAAACTGCTGCTCTCAGCTCATCATGCACCAGTAGAATCAACTTCACTTTTCCCCTTTTTAAGCTAGAACTTTATTAAATGAAGTCTCCCTTTTCATCCAACTTTGTCAAATAAGCACCATGGGTGTGAGCTAAGAGCCTTGTCTGATGTTTAGAAAATTAAAGCTACAGCTTAACTGTTCCCTCTGAGAAGTCTATACATGGGTACTGGTTCTGAATGAGATCATGTGAATTTCCCTGCATAGCTTGCATGGAACTGTAACAAAAAACATTATTGATAATATTGGGACATTTTTGTTATTACTGAATACTTTCTGCTTCCCACACCACCAGTGAGTAGCCTGGGGGTGCACAAGAAGTTGGAACAGTACTCAGCTGGGAGATCTGATCCCGCCTGACCACAGGGCATTGTGCTCAGTAGTAAACACTGTAGGGAAGAAGGAAGAGGGGGAGGGAATATTAAGAATTACAGTGTTTATCTTCTCAAGCGACTGTTAAGTGTGATGTGCCAGGGGAGTTTGGACTCGGGATGAGGCGGGGGATTCTTCCCAGGAGAAGTGATTGTCCGTTGCAGTGCACTGCCCAGGGAGGTGGTGGGGTCGCCATCCCTGGAGGTGTTCACAGGGGGATTGGATGTGGCACTTGGAGCCATGGTTTGGTTAGTCATGAGGTGTTGGGTGATGATCTCTAAGGTCTTTTCCAGCCTTGTTGATTCTATGATTCTATGAAGCCCTGCTTTCCTGAAAGTAGCTAAGTATCTGTAGAGAAAGAAGCTGGCTAGAGCTTCCCATTTAAATACCCTTTTACCTTGCTCCTCTTGCTGCTCCTCTTTCTGTTTCTCTTCCTGTCCCTTAGGACTGTCTTCCTGACTACTGTGACTGCTGGAGCTTTGCTGGGCTAAGTATAGCTTTCTCTGTCTTGTGTTGATGTTGGTGGCAGTCTGGCTATTTCGTTATGCTTGTGGGTCTTACCTCATTTTCCTCATCCCTCTTCTCTGCTGAGGTGGGGTCATCTGGTGATGGACTGTTATAGTTCAGCTCTAAATACAGGCTAAATGTAGACATTGTGACAGTTCCAAAATAGCTGAATCACCTCAATGGCCTGTTTCAGTGGTGAAATCATTGTGTCAGGCTGCAGGAGATGCTGTAGAGGAAAGTCACTTTGTGCACAATGTAACTGAGGGGGAACTCCTAATTGCATTTGTCAGTCTCAGGATAAATGTACAGTAGCATCACATCGATCCCTTGTGTATCACATAACATTTCCTTTCAGCTTGTTTGCCTTGTATTTAATCCTTTTTGGCTGAAGTGTGTTTTTTGAGTAACATCCATCTCAGCCTTAAGTGATACAGAGTGGAAGACTCCCTAGACAGTTTGATTTGGTGCTTAATTGTTGTCATTGTTTAAAATGTGACCCTTAATTTGAACATCAGTGTGTCTGCCTTCATTGAAACTGGTTCTCATCTCACATTTCTTTCCTAGAGAGAGAAGTCCTTTCATACAAGGCATTTTCCCCTGTTCATTTACTTATCTACTATAGCACAGTCACTCTTCCATCTTCTTTTTGATGCATGAAATGAGCACCACAGGACATCTTTGAAGCATTTTAAAGACTGCAAATATCCCTGCTCATGATGAGCCAGAAGGGTCATGATTCCTCACTCTTTGTTACCTGCTTTCCCTTTTCCCCTTGGCTGGATGGCACAGGCCGATAGTGGTTCTGCAATTACTCCTTGCCCCTTGCAGTGTCACTGGTGTGAAAACTGGCTTACCATGTGTGTTTGTTTTATTTTCCTCTTGCTTTTACTTCAAGCCAGGTTTGAGGGTTGAACTCCAAAGGATGGTGGGGTTTTTTTTGCTTAACATACAGAGGCAAAGGCATTGGTTGCCAAGCAACAAGAGCTATAGAAACTTTTTTTTCCCCCTGAAAATTTCTTCCTCCCACTCAGATTTCTTATTTTTCCATTTTGGAAGCTTATAGGTATAGAGTATTTGCATGGAGAAGCAGTCACCTAATGTCCTTTGAATCGAAGCAATGATCAAAGGCTTAAAGGCTGTATCATTAGAGAGTTCAGAAGCATCTGGAATTCAGTGCTGTCAGATTTGCCTTGATGGCAGCCAGAATATTCTGAATTTTTAATGCTGCTTTCCCCATCTCAACATGAACCAGAAAATGAGACTGAATTGTTGTGATCTTATTGGTAATATCCAGCACTGCATTTTCAAGACTCTCTTTTGGGGTTTTTGTTGTTTGCTTTCTAGAAAGAAACCACAATGCTAAATATAGTTGTACTGCTACAGGACCTCCATGTACACCTAGAACTGTTAATGCCATTGCACTGATGGACAAATAAAGGATGATGGCATGCTTCAACTCTCATTTTCAGTGCTCCTAATTTTTGCCAGATCACAGGAACTTTACTACTTGTTATACACTGCTGAGGCCACACCTTGACTAGTGTGTTCAGCTTTGGGCTCCTCGCTGCAAGGAAGGTATTGAGGTCCTCAAGTGAGTCCATTGAAGAGCAACAAAGCTGATGAAGGATCTGGAGACTAAAGTCTAATGAGTGACTGAGAGAACTGGGGTTATTTAGTCTGGAGAACAGGAGGCTGAGGGAAGACCTTACCATAATCTATGAAGTAGCTGAAAGGAGATTGTAATAAGGTAGGTGTGGGTCTCCTCTGCTAGTAGCAAGTGACAGGATGAGAGTATATGGCCTCAAGTTGCACCATGGGAGATTTAGATTGGATATTAGAAGAAACTTCTTCACTGAAAGGGTTATTAAACAATGTAATAGGCACCCTAGGGAGATGTCTGAATCACCATCCCTTGGAGGTGTTTAAAAGATGCATAGATGCAGTGCTTGATAGTTAAATCAGGGTTGGACTTAAACTTGACTTTTCCAACAAAAACAATTCTATAAACCTCATGAATGGAAACATTTCTATGCTTCTGATCCTAAGTTCATGACCAACCAGATCCTGCCTCCAGGTCAGACAGAGACCTAAGCATCACTTATAATCCAGTCAATATGAGTTCTTTTTCTAGGCTTGTCTTTAGAAGTCATTTTTAGGTTCCTGTTGCATTAGGAAGTGAAGTAGTTATTTTTCAGAAAATAATCTTCCATTGATAACTGTGCAGTTCTATCCTTTACCAGTTCCCTACATGAGGTCTTTCTGATCTGTAGTGGTTGTTAAGTGTCACCCACACAATTTCCAGGAGGACATTTTGTGTGCTGCATGAAGTATACCAAATTCTGGGGTGAAACTGTATGAAACATAGTTTTTGCTGGTTGTATGGTAGGAGTAGTAATTGCAGTGGCTGTGAAGATGCCTTGGCAAGTGTAACATTTGTTTTGCTGTGTGCTGGTACAGTAGGATTGGTGCTGCTAGTGAGTCTGACAGATTGGAATATTACATAAAAGTTGGTGCTCACAGATGTAGGGAAAAAAGTGCTTCAATCTTCTTTGGAAACAGGCTGCAGTTTATTTTTTTGGAGGTGTGAATTCTGGTAGGAACAGAGACAAAGATTTAGTGATGACAGGCCAAATTCTGCCCCTTCTTCCTCAAACCAAAAGGTCTGTTAAGTTTTTGCTGAACAGATGTACTTGTATGTTCCCCCATAAAAGCAAGACACAGTTATGAATGTGCGTGGGCCAGTGCCTGTGTGTGTGCTTCCTGGTGGACCCATCTGAACCAGGAATCTGGAATTCCCAAATACATAGAATACATAGAATAAACCAGGTTGGAAGAGACCTTCAAGATCATCACGTCCAACCCATCAACCAATCCAACACCACCTAAACAACTAACCCATGGCACCAAGTACCCCATCAAGTCTTCTCCTGAAAACCTCCAGTGATGGCGACTCCACCACCTCCCCAGGCAGCCCATTCCAATGTGCAATCACTCTTTCTGTATAGAACTTTTTCCTAACATCCAGCCTGAACCTCCCCTGGCACAGCCTGAGACTGTGTCCTCTTGTTCTGGTACTGGCCGCCTGGGAGAAGAGACCAACATCCGTCTGTCTACAACCTCCCTTCAGGTAGTTGTAGAGAGTAATAAGGTCACCCCTGAGTCTCCTCTTCTCCAGGCTAAGCAACCCCAGCTCCCTCAGCCTCTCCTCGTAGGACTTGTGTTCCAAACCCCTCACCAACTTTGTTGCTCTTTTCAGGACTCGTTCCAGCAAGTCAACATCCTTCCTAAACTGAGGGGCCCAGAGTCCATTCCTGTGAGAGAAAGACTGGGATAGGAAATGCCTTTAATTTCCATTTTTCCTTAGAGTGTAAAATGTATCCTATTGTTATGGAAGTCCTTCCAAGCCAACCCTACACAGACAGCCAGAAAGGGTGGAAGAGACACCAGAGGTAATTCACGAGAAAAGCTGGAACAAAAATTAGTGTTTCTCTTGTGGTGTCAGTGATGAAAAGCATAGCAAAATAATAAAATCCCTCTAAAAGTCAAGAACTATTGTGAAGACATACACTTAGCAAAGCAGTGTCATACTTTAAAAGCCTGTCTTTCAGCAAATGAAAGAGCATATTCAGAAGGGGGGGTTGGTGCTTTGTTCCATTTTACAGTTTGCTCTTTTCATTTAAATATATGCCTGAAAACATCTCAGTTTATTAATTTACAGTGAAGACAACAGTGCAGGCTATTTATTATTGTAACCCTCATAAAAATGTCTAATACTTAGCTCTGGGGAACTAAATCAAACCAGTGTAATAATTACCTGGTTGTATGGATCAAGGGCCTGGTTGTCATTGTCCATTGATGCTGGAAGAGTTCTAGAAGGGAATGCAATGACAGGAGACAGCATCAGTAGCTAAAGCAAACATCCACAATGCCTTCTTTGGATATGTTAATGTAACTGCTGTAAATCTGTCCCAGTCATAATTAAAGTTCTATATTAAACTTTATTTTCTCTGCCATCAGGGAACACACTCACAAATTATTGCACTCTAGAAGCAGTAAGAGTAACTTCTGGATTGCACAGATAAAGTGCACATAATACAACTGTTGAGAAAGATATACAAGGTAAGGACATGAAATAATCTCCCAAGGAGAGAATAGCCTCCCAAAGTAGTGAATTCCCCTACACTGGGCAGTTTTAAGGCTCTGGTTGACAGCGTTCTGGGTCATCTCATTTAAACTACACTATCACCTAGAAAGATTGGACCAGACTTTCCCTGAGCTCCCCTCCAACCTGGCATGCTATGATTCTGTGAAAATCCATTTTACAGGCACATTATATCTAGCTCATTCAACAACACCCAGATGTACCCTTTTTTGCCATTGACTATACATTGATCTATGGTTGCAGGGCCAAGTGTAGACTTCTCACTCAGATGCAGAAATTCAGGATCTGAACTAAGAGAGTAGAGTAAGATTCTGTTGGAAAACTACATTTAGTTTTATATATGTTGGAGTCCTCTTTTTGAGAGAGATGTCTAGGCTTCCACCACAGGAAGTGCAAAACTCAGCATAGTTCTTTGCATGCACATAAACAGCGTTGTTTAAGATATGGAAACCTACCTGGAAGGATAGGATAGGATAGGATAGGATAGGATAGGATAGGATAGGATAGGATAGGATAGGATAGGATAGGATAGAATAGACCAGACCAGGTTGGAAAAGACCTTTGAGACCATCGAGCCCAACCTATCACCCAACACCATCTAAGCAACTAAACCATGGCACCAACTGCCTCATCCAGGTTCTTAAACACCTCCAGTGATGGTGACTCCACCACTTCCCTGGGCAGAACATTCCAATGGCCAATCACTCTTTCTGTGAAGAACTTCTTCCTAACATCCAGCCTAAACCTCCCCTGGCGTGTCTCTTCCTCCAGAAAGGCACAGGTGTGCAGCAAGCCCCATGTCTTCATATGTGTATAGATAGCATCTCAAATAACATTGGTTTGTTATCTACAGCAACTATATAGCTATAGACAACAGAATTTACCTCTGGACTGGATTTCTTCTTTGACCTTAAGGTGAACCTAAACACTTAGCCTTCAAACACACACCTACATTTAGGTTCCCTAATCTACCCAGTGGGGGGATAAGAAGGTCTAGAGTGTCCCTCCTCGAGGTCCTGATGATCATTTCTAGAATCACAGAATACCAGGCTGGAAGGGACTTAAGGATTATCTGGTCTAACCTTTCTTGTTCAAAGCATGGCCTATATAAGATAGCCCAACACCTTATCCAAATGAATAGTAAAACTGTCTAGTGTCAGAAAAGATTTAGCAGCTTTCCAGTCCTTTGATCATCTCTTTGGTCATTATCTGCACACTCTATCATACATCTTTATTGTATAGTGAGGACCAAGACTGAACACAGTATTCCAAGTATGGCCTGATAAACTCTGAGTAGCGTGGAATATTGACCTCTTTCTCTCTGTTGGTGGTGCCCTTGTTGATGCAATCCACCATCCTGTTGACTTTCTTTGTTGCTGCTTGAACAGCTGCTACAAGGACAGCTTCTGCAGCACGCTGTTCACTCACTTTGAGCTTGTCATCTGACAGAAGCCTCAAGTCTCTTTGCATAGAGCCACTGTCCAGCCAGTAGATGCCAGACTGTACTGCACTTCAGGATTGTTTCCCTAAGTGCAAGATCTTACATTTGTTCTTGTTAAACTTCATAAGATTCTTGTTTACCCTCTCTTCCAGCTTATCTAGGTCCTCCTGCAGACTGGCTCTCCATTCTGAAGTGCCCACTTCCCTGTTCAGTTTGGTTATCATCAGCAAACTGAATTGATCCCATCAACCAGATCACTGACAAAGATGTTAAGAAAAAGAGCTGTTTACCACCACACTCTGAGTGTGTCCTGTCAGCCAGATTCCCACCCACCACACAGACTGGTGTCTAGAACTTAATGCACTAACTTCTCCAGGAGGAAGCTGTGGAGAACTGTATAAAAAGCCTTGGAGAAATGCAGGGAGACAGTGTCCACTGCTCACAGCTTACATTGCTGTTGAAGGCAACTGGGTTTGTCAAGCACAATTTACCCTCAGTGAATCTACACTGACTGAGAAATGGATTCTGTGAAGAATTGTGACAGTTCTTAACTATATTGTAGGCAGGCTATGAAGTTCATCTTCATGTGATACACCAACGCTCAGATCTCAGCATGAAGCCCTTTGTTACATTAAATATATATATATATCTCATCAAAATGCAGAATCAGGTGAAGACACTCAGTGTAATCACATACAGTGTACAAGGGAGTAATGCACAAGGCTTAATAGTAGTGCTTGATTGCAATTTAACACAAAGACAATCAACTTCTCTAGGATGATAATGACTTTGGGGTTACCAAGCATATTTTCAACCCCAAGTAACACTGTGCCTGCAAGTCATCTACCATATTTCAGGACTTGGCTCCAGGCTCATCTGTTCTAACTTTGGGCTCACAACCAGGAAATGTAAGCAAGGAGCTCAGCCAATCTAAGCTTCTTCAGATCACAGCTATACCCAGAGGCTATGTATTGCTCTCTGTTGGTTATAGGACCTCTTTGTACTCTGTTTAGTTGCACAGCATAGGTAAGCTAAGTCTTGCCTTTAAATTTTGAGTCCTCTGAACTTGAGGTCTCACTGTATTATTGGACTGCCTAAAAAACACAGGGTTGAGGAGAAATGGCTGGGGCTGCTCAGCATTACTGCAATAAAATCATTAAGGATGAAGTGCCAATTCTTACACAGACATAATTCACATTAAAATAAACTAGGAACTTCACTCCAGGGATCAAGAGAGAAGATTAATTCTAACTCTTAGCTTATCTCAGCATTAAAAATGCCTAGACCACTGGAAATGTATATTTTGGTTTTGAAGACATGGAAAGAAGAGAATTTGCTGTAAATGGATGACCCTGCCATGCTATATTTACTAAGGTGTTGAAACATGAATTGTTGCATAGGCTGTTTACATCCGAGACATATGCCCTCCTGGAATTTTCCTGGCTGTTTCTAAGATCACTTAGTTCCCTAGGGAAGGATGTAAATGCATAGCTGCACTTACTGCTTTTCTGTTCTTCTGTTTGCTGCCTTTTGGCACTTTGTAAATCTGCCAATTGATTTAGCCTCAGACTGTCCTGTGAAGAGCCTGCAGAGTGCCTCATTGTCTATTTTATCTGATAGCTGCATGTATCAAAATCATTTCTGATTGCTGACAAAAAAAAGAGGAAAATAGTATTTTATGTTTAAGATCAGACAGCTACAAAACTTCAGCTGTATCAGCTGTATTCTTAGCTCTGATACTGACTTGGTGACTTAATTAAGTGTATTACTTCTTGATATTCAGAAGAGCTGAAAGCTGTTGTTTCTATTTATTTAATCTTTAAAAAACCAACTGCCTCATAATAGGGAAACTTAAGCTACTCATCTCTCCCCATCTTTGGTTTCCCTTTTCAAAACTGGAGACAGGTTGGACTCAATGATCCTTGAGGTCCCTTCCAACCTTAGTGATACTGTGATATCTAGTATTTACTTAACCTTCAGGGCTTAAGTAGCACCTAAATGAGGTGCTAAACCCATTAGTGATCAAGAGGCCATCATATAAATGATTTATTTGCTGGACAAGGCCATAAATCATCAAGTAAAATAAATGATGTTAGAATGTCACATTTCTGACAGCAATTCCTTCCATATTCTGCTTTTTTTGAAAACTACTATTTAAAGAAAAATGGATGAGGACACAAATCTCAGTGAAACTCTAATCACATGACAATAAATCATAGAATCAGAGAATCAATAAGGTTGGAAAAGACCTCAGAGATCATCAAGTCCAACCTATCACCCAACACCTCAGGACTAACTAAACCATGGCTTCAGGTGCCACATCCAATCCCCTCTTGAACACCTCCAGGGATGGTGACTTCACCACCTCCCTGGGCAGCACATTCCAGTGGCCAATCTCTCTTTCTGGGAAGAACTTTCTCCTCACCTTCAGCCTAAACTTCCCCTGGCCCAGCTTGAGACTGTGTCTTCTTGTTCTGGTGCTGGTTGCCTGGGAGAAGAGAACAAACTCCCATCTGTCTATAGCCTCCTTTCAGGTAGTTGTAGAGAGCAGGAAGGTCTCCCCTGAGCCTCCTCTTCTCCAGGCTAAGCAAACCCAGCTCCCTCAGCCTCTCCTCACAGGGCTGGTTCTCGAGAGCTCTCCCCAGCCTCGTTGCCCTTCTCTGGACACATTCAAGTGTCTACAATCTTTGATCTATAAGTGTTGGATATCTAAGAATTGAATTTCGAGCAGCCAACATTGAGAGCACAAATGCTGATGCTGTTGCTGACAGCCTTATTTCTTAGAAAAAGATTAAATCACTTTCCAGTTATATATTTACTGAGCATTAGCAAATATGTTTTCCCCTCTTTTTATTTTCAAGCATAGAATACACTTTCATCTACCTTCAAAATATGAACTGTCAGGTTTTTCCCATCTTTCTTTATGTTATGTGAAAACACATAGTTCCACTACATCCTTCTTTTGTACAAATGTACTTAGGCTTCTCATTTACAGCCAGTGATATCTTTGGTATTTTCTATTATACAAAGTATTTTGATGAAACAAAGACACAGTGGTGAGCCAGCAAAGGTGTGGTTGTTATTTAGTGTGACAGTCTGATTTGATTGGCTTCTAGGAATTTCCATTAAGAACTCGTGGGAATCTCCATTAGGGAGATGGTGCAGAGAATGAGAGAGAAGTGAACCTGAGACCATGTAGCATTTATTCACCAAATTCCTTGAACTCAAAGGCATACCTAATGTGCTTTGAGTGATCTGACTGAATAGGTGCAGCTGACAGAGAATAGATAGTTTTCTTTATTATAAAATCACTTTACCTGACAGCAAATCGAGGGCTGGTAGAGCAATGTCATCAGCAGAGAGAAAAATGGGAAACTTAAGAATTACAGCTTTAGACATTTTTCTTTCACCTTTTCTGCATGGGTGAATGACTCCAATGTTGTCACACTACAGGAAAATTAAGCTTTCTAACTTGCTGCATAGCTTCTTTTGGGAACGGTGCTGGTGTACTAGACAGCTGGAGGAGAAAGGAAGTTGTCTGAAAGGTATCCAGTTTTAGTAGAAAAAAGGGTTAAAAATTACAAGAAATACTTGATTTCTTTCTTTTCTTTTTTTTTACATTAACTTTGTAAAGAGTTGCAGTCTTTCTCTAAGTGCTTGAGCAGCAGGAATTTTACTCCATTAATGTTTATGGTCTACAGATGAACAATGCAAATATGCTAATTCATTTTTATGGATAAGTCAAAGCAAGAGAAAATGTGAGGGCCACGGAGTCACAGCCTTACAGCCAGCTCCTTCAGATAAGAGCATTTACATATCCTGTTCTGACTCTCAGCAGAGGAACCAATGTGGATCAGTAAGCAATGTGGATCAGGAGCAACAAAGATCTGCATTCAGAACACTAGAAGTGAGAGAAGTGATTTACTCAGGGAGAAGAGCCCAAGAACACCGAGATCTCAAACTTCTAGCAAACAAAACTGCCATTAGCTTGGGTGATTCAGAGTGTAGTCACAAAGTACTCAAAAAGCAAGTAGGTGGATTCCTCAAGATGCTGAGTGTCTCCTGGGACAAGCAGTTCAAATCAGTAGAAGGATGTAAGTGCTGAGCACCTCATCGGATCTGGCCTTTATTTTAATAACGTGAACAGGTTGATTATATCATTAAAGGAGTACAATGAAATAGTATAAAGGAAGCTAAAAAGGAAGGCTAAAATAAATGATTCCTTCCCAAAATCTAGTTATGCATATTTAGTATGATGTACTAAAGATAACCTGGGCTTAACTGATTGCTATACCTGTCACTTGCTTTCAGATTAGCTAATGTGCTAAGTAAGAAAGTGATCCACTCAAATGAATAGGTCCAGAGATCAAAAAGACAAAAGCTGGCTAGAGTGGGGTCAAAACAATCATCATTTCTGAAAGGCATTTTAGATTTTTGCATTTGATTTTATTTTTGCTATAGAAGTGTCTTCAGGGAGCTCTGGTTTTGATAGGACCAAATATGGGACAAAAAGAACATCACGACCAGGGCAAGATTAAGAGAGTTTCACCTCAACTGGAAGTCTGTATGGCCAAATACAGCAGAGTGATACCAGAAGAACTGCTGTGTTCTTCAAGAAGCCCAGGAATGGTGTTCTCTGTACTCCTCAAATACGAGGTATATGATAAACTACCACAAAATCTTTCTCTGTAGTTATTGCAGCTCTAACAAAGCTACATCTAGGTACTTCCATCACGAAAATTACCCTTGTGACTCAGTAGGGTTCACAAAAATCAGTACAGCTCAGTAATGTGAAGAGGAGTATGGTCTAAATAGTCCATCTCACAGCCAACCAGTTCTTCAACACAAACATCTACCTCCTTCCTTTTTAAGAACAGACATATTTTTTGTGATTAATTCCCCACCAAGACATCATTCTTGCAAAACATTCATCAATAAGGATTTAGGAGAGCTTCTCATCTTTCCAGTAAAGAAACTCAGTGCACTATCTGAAGCGCTTTGTCACACGCAAATGTCTTGGTTTAATCCCGGCCAGCAACTGAGTACCACCCAGCTCTGACCAAATGGGGTGAGGGAGAGAACCAGAAAGGTCAGAGTGAGAAAATTCAGGGGTTGAGATAAAG
Source organism: Dryobates pubescens (assembly GCF_014839835.1). NCBI lineage: Eukaryota > Metazoa > Chordata > Aves > Piciformes > Picidae > Dryobates > Dryobates pubescens. Next base: position 36,607,941 of record NC_071621.1, read on the forward strand.
ACAGTTTAATAGGCAAAGCAAAAGCTGCACATGCAAGCAAAGCAAACCAAAGAATTAATCCATCACTTCCCATCAGCAGGCAGGTGTTTAGCCATCTCCAGGAAAGCAAGGTTCCATCACACTTAATTATTAGTTGATAAGACACATTCTGTCAGTCAAAACATCCCCTCCTCCCTCCTTTTCCCCCTGAGATTTATATGGTAAGCATAATATCATATGGTATGGAATATCCCTTTGGTCAGTTAGGGTTGGCTGTCCCAGCTCTGTACCTTCCCAACCTTTTGTGCACCTCCAGCCTACTCACTGATGGAGCAGTGTGAGAAGGAGCAATGGCTCAGCAATAATGAAAACATCTCTGTGCTATCAGTGCTTTCCAGTACAAATCTAAGGCACAGAAGTGGTCTGTATCATAAAACCTACGCCAGTTAGAAGACAGGATGGCATTTTCACCTGTTTCATACTGATAAGGTATTCATGCAAAAGCAAACCTGAATTTTTGCCAAAGGAAATAAATCGTGCTTTCCTTTGAAAATTCATAGTTGTCTAGTTGCATTTTCACATAGCATCCACTTGGAATATGACTCTGTGGCCCGGAATACATTATGGATATTGCCAATATCAGCCCAGGTGCCTTGTGCGGAGTCTTCAGGGCCTCAGGACTGAGGCTGGCCAGGCTCGCACGGTCTGAACCTTCTGTGACCTGCCTGCAGTTTGCACAGCTTCATTTAGCTGTAACAGCAATTTCTCTGATTGATTAGGTGCCTGGGGCTAATTTGTTTTACCTTTGTTATCTTTGTGTGGTACAACTGCCGGTTTATATAGATAGCAGCAACAAGCAGTTATTCTGTGAGGAACGAGATATTTATGACTGTAAGACAGTGAAGCAGTGCACAGGAATACAGAGCTGGCACAGCAGCAAAGGCCTGGACAGGGAGTGGAGCAAAGGCGAGTGCAGGCATGGGATGATAAGAGATAGGGCAAAGCCTGGCACTGTGAGCACCACATTAGAAACAACTCAGTTAAAACTAATCTGTCCTGGACCTGGGAAAAAACCAAGCTTTACTGGCAATAAAGAGAATAAAGAAACAGTGTATTAGCACAGGTGAAAATAATGTATCTCAGAGAGTAACAGCAATATCATATCTAAGTTGCAGTGTGACTTTTGTCTTATGCATAGGAAGCAAATTGAATTGGATCCTGTGGAAATGGTACTCTTACAAATTGTAGCATAGTTGTCATATTTGCAATTACTCAGTCAATGCTAACAGTTCTTAAGAATTCAGATAGTCCTGAGAGCAGGACAGATCTGCAAGCTGCAAAGACTGTAAGACACCGAGTGCTTGGGATCACAGATGTTTCACTTGCTCAGCACCACTGTGTCAACACTACAGACTTTTAAACAAAGCTTTTTAAAGTCATTTACTAAGTTTTTTGGGGGTTGGTTTGGTTTTAATTTGCTCATTATATTTCTTCCTGGTCACTATGCATCTTTGTTCCCTTATATGTCATAGTTGCAACTTTGACAAAATGTCTACTTTTTAGTTCTAAATTGTGCCCATTTCTTACTTATTCTCTTTGTCCTGTGCTTCAAGCTCTTCCTTTCTCCAACTCCAATTGTTTATTGTGCCTTTGACTCTTAACCTGTGTTTCTAGGGCAGAAGACTTTATTTAGTTATGAAATAACCCAGTATTTATAGATCCATGTGACAAAATCACCAATACCAGACCATACTGGCTGTCCCCTTTGGTCTCTCCAATGAGTGATTTATCTTCTTAGCATTTGTGTTGTTGATGGCACTTTTATCTGGTTTTAACTGAAAAGACATCTTTAGCTGGTTCCTTACTCACCAAGGTTCAGTCACACACAGCAGGCAGGTAAGAATAGAATAAACCAGGTTAGAAAAGACCTTTGAGATCATCGAGTCCAACATATCTTCCAACACCATCTAATCAACTAAACCATGGCACCAAGCACCCCATCCAGTCTCTTCTTAAACACCTCCAGGATGGTGACTCCACCACCTCCCCTGGGCAGCACATTCCAATGGCCAATCTCTCTTTCCGGGAAGAACTTCTTCCTAACATCCAGCTGAAACCTCCCCTGGGGCAGCTTGAGACTGTGTCCTCTTGTTCTGGTGCTGCTTGCCTGGGAGAAGAGACCAACCCCCACCTGGCTACAACGTCCCTTCAGGCAGTTGTAGACAGCAATAAGGTCTCCTATGAGCCTCCTCTTCTCCAGGCTAAGCGACCCCAGATCCCTCAGCCTCTCCTCATAGGGCTAATGCTCCAAACTCCTCCCCAGCTTTGTTGCCCTTCTCTGGACACCTTCCAGCATCTCAACATCTTTCCTGAACTGAGGAGCCCAGAACTGGACACAGGACTCAAGGTGTGGCCTAACCCGTGCTGAGTACGGGGGCAGAATGACCTTCATGCTCCTGCTGGCCACACTGTTCCTGAGACAGGCCAGGATGCCATTGGCCTTCTTGGCCACCTGGGCACACTGCTGGCTCAGGGATGGCACCATGACTCCATCACATCTTTTCACATCCCTTTTCCAGAGCCTCTGGCATCTGAGAGTTTTCGAGTTAGCAGATGAAGAACAGATGAATAATGGAAGCATTAGAGGAAAACAGAACTATGAAAATATTTTTCCTATGGATTGAAAGTGCAGGTTTTGTTTTCCAGGGGTGTCTATTAGGATTTTTCACAAACCTGGACCTAGGAGAATTCAAACAAGAAACTTCCATGAGGAAGCTTTTTTGGGAAGGCACACTCAGTTGTCCTTAGATGCTCTTTCTTTAAAAGTCCCTGGAAAATACTGTTAGAAATGTTACTGGCATTTCTGCCTGCAAAAATGTCAAATGCAAAAATATCCTTGGTATATAAGTTCTCTTGTAGAAGTATATCATTTTATAAGAACTGTGGTCAGTTTTAAGAGACAGAAAAAGTAGTAGAATAGAATAGAATAGAATAGAATAGAATAGAATAGAATAGAATAGAATAGAATTTAATTGACCTAGTTGGAAAAGAGCTTTGAGATCATCAAGTCCAACCTATTACCCAGCACCATCTAATCAACTAAACCATGGCACCAAGTGCCTCATCCAGTCTCTTCTTAAACACTTCCAGTGATGGTGACTCCACCACCTCCCTGAGCAGCCCATAGTAATAGCAGAGACATAGATTCATAGAATCATAGAATCAATAAGGTTGGAAGAGACCTCAAAGATCATCAAGTCCAACCTGTCACCCAACACCTCATGACTACTAAACCATGGAGCCAAATGCCACATCCAATCCCCTCTTGAACACCTCCAGGGATGGTGACTCCACCACCTCCCTGGGCAGCACATTCCAATGGCTAACAACTCTCTCTGGCAAGAACTTTCTCCTCACCTCGAGACTAAACTTCCCCTGGTGGCACCTCAAGACTGTGTCCTCCTGTTCTGGTGCTGGGCACCTGGGGGAAGAGACCAACCTTGCAAAGCTTGGGATCACTAGAACAGCATACCACAGAAGATTTTCTCGGGGGAGGCTTACAAGGATGACATAAGCTAGCCAGCTAACCCTGTTCTCAGTTTACACCTACTCAGCACCATAGCACCCATCAGAGAAAGACAGATGCAGGGGTGTGAAATATCATGTGGCACGCACAGCGATGAGCAGCAGATCTGTCAACTGCTCCGGGCTGCAGGGACCCTCTGCAAAGTGCTGGCAAGGCAGAAATGAGACCTGGCAGCCGGATAAAGGGCTGTAGTGCTGGCCGCCATGTCGGTGGGGAAAACCAGCACCAGTTTCTCCTTTTTAGAAACAACAACAGCTGCTTTAATTTGCCCAAAATTGCAGAATCCGCTGCTGCTCCCCTCCCTGCTTCTTTCTTCTTGCAGGGTGCATTGGTATCCTGAACTATTAGCTTCTCATACGTGTGATTGGGTTCTGAAATTTGGAGTTTATCTCGGTTCCACTGCCATCTGCCAGGAGCTGCTGCCATCTGTCAAAATAATTCACTTGAATTCAAATCTCTTCCAAACTGGTGGTAACAGGAAGGTCTCACAGATGTCAGGGCATTCAATCACGTTGCATGTGTGTAAATTAAGATGTCATAGTTATTTACCTCATAGTATGATTGTGTTATCTGTACTTGTTCCTTAATCACAGAATGTTAGGGGCTGGAAGTGATCTCATCCAGCCCAACCCCCCTGCCAGAGCAGGATCACCTGTACCAGGTCAGGAATGCATCCAGGCCAGTCTTCAATATCTCCAGAGAGGAAGACTCCACAATCTCCCTGGGCAGCCTGTTCCAGTGCTCTGTCACCCCCACAGTGAAAAAAAATTTCCTTCATCTTTACATGGAACTTCCTATGCCTCACCTTCCACCCACTGTCATTTGTCATCACAAGAGGAGCCTGGCTCCATCCTCTTGGCACTCACCCTTTACACATTTATAACCATTAATCAGGTCACCCCTAAGTCTCCTCTTCTCCAAGCTGAAGAGCCCCAGCTCCCTCACTCTCTCCTCATAAGCAAGATGCTCCACTCTCTTCATCATTTTTGTGGCTCTGCACCAGACTCTTTCAAGCAGTTCCCTGAGGTCCTTCTTGAAGTGAGAGGCCCAGAACTGGACACAACAATCCAGATGCAGCCTAAACCTACCACTCTGTACTATAAAACTACCACAGACTTAATCTGAATTTAAAAAAATAATAATAAAATAAAAACCAAAAAAAAGTTAAATGTTATTTTTTTTTTCCTTAGGAACTCTTTTTAGTCCTTAATTAATATTACTTTCAGACATTTCAAATCTGTGTGGAATTCATTGTCATTATGTCTTTGAACAAGTGAGCTTCTAGTTCCTGCAAAGTCAGGATTCATCACACCTTGTACTTGCCACTTTAAAATTTGATCACCCACTCCAGTTCAAGTGTTCTAAGTCTCTTTCAATCAACTCCAAAGTGTTCAGTCTTAATCAGCAGGATAAATTGTCATGAAGAGCTGCCTCTCTCCACTAACTGTCAAACCACGCTTCTCCTCCAAACACATGAAATAAAAATGAGTTTAGAGTACTTTTTTCCTTCCCATCTGATGATTGTGCAGATTAACCTCGTCAGGGAAAGGTTATGCAATATCATAAAGCTTTTCAATATAGCAGAGCACAAAGAGGAAACCTCCAGCAGTTGTAACAACAACAAAATTCAAACTAAAACATAATGATTTTAACCAGCAAGGAATGTGAGGCTTCCAAACAAAACCGTGGTGCTATTTCTGAATCACAAACCCCCCCACCCACCCAACCAAAACAAGATAAATATCTACAATCTGTGCAAAATGGACACAATACTTAAAAGGGTTGTCTTTTGCAAGCTGAAGAAAAAGAATAGTCACAAAATGAAAGCAGAAATGGAGGTGAAAGAGTACGCAGGAGCAAAGTACAAAAGGAATTGAAACCAAGACAGCCTGACTGTCAGCCTGTAACTTTTTCTGCTGGTGAGTCGTCTTCAGTGCTGCCACTGCTAAGCTACCTTATTATTTTTTAGTAGCCTCTGCCCTATTCTTCTTTCTATTTGCCATTACATCTGCTAATGTTTGTTCTTGCCTTCATTTCTTCTTCAACAGCTCTTTCCCTGCAATAACTATTTTATTGCATAAATAATTTGGCCAACCTTCTTTTCTATTTCATTGTAGAAATCATTTAAAGTCATTATTCTTCTAACCTAATTTTCAAAGTTGATTGTGACTTCATTGTCTCTCCCTTGCTATGTTACACATCCATATCATGTTTAACATGTAACATTGTGTAATGAATCATCTTCAATTTAGGATTTACTTTTTATTTAATCAAATACTTGGAACTCCTTCATTATAAAATCACTGTGGCTATTACAAGCTAGATGAAATGAAGTCAATCTATTGGTGGAATGGAAAGATGCAGGAGATGGGTACAATTGCACTGCACCAAGGAGTAAAGATGTGAAAGGAGGCTAGAGGACTGGAGAAATGGAAATATTTGCTTGAAGAAATAATCAGCTGTTACATTTATTAGTGAGAATGAACTCAGAGGGGACAGGTTTAGGCTGGAGGTTTTGGAGAAAGTTTTACACAGAGAGAGTGATTTCCTGTTGGAATGTGCCCGAGGAGGTGGTGGAGTCACCATCATTGGAGGTATTCAGGAGGAGACTTGACAGGGTGCTTGGTTGCATGGTTTAGTTGGTTGGGTGGTGTTGGATGACAGGTTGGACACGATGATCTTGAAGGTCTCTTCCAACCTGGTTTATTCTATTCTATTCTATTCTATTCTATTCTATTCTATTCTATTCTATTCTATTCTATCCTATCCTATCCTATTGCAGAAGTAGATCTTAAAGGAAAGCAGAAGGTAATATAAGAAATAGAAATGCTCCAGTTATGCAGTGTGTAGGCTCCTGGCTTTATCCCAGGCTTTGGTCAGGGTGACTTGAGGCTATGCAACTCGAGACAACTTCAAGCCAGACATGGTTCTAGCAGGTTCAAGCAGGCAAGGCTTGAGCAAGGCCAGGGAAAGCATGAGCAAGGCACAGGCAACTAGAAATCAGCCTGTATATAAATCTTGCCCAAGGCTATATTGGGCCAAGAGGGCAACTGAAACCAGCAGATAGTTACCCAATGGGAAGGGGTTCTGCCAGGCTGTGGCCAGCACACCTGCCCTTACCATAGATACAAGGTTGTTTACCAGACATGCATGGTCCTGTCGCCTTTATTCGTTTCCTCACCTTACCCTGGCTTTCTGCAGGAAGGAGGGGAAAGAAGGGGACCATGTCTAGATACCTTAGGGTCTGTCTGGATTAGTGCTGGGGCTGTTCAGCCCTACCATGACAGTTGTCATACTTAATTTTCTCAAGCCAGAGATTTGTCATCCTTGTCAATCAGGGAATGTTCTCAGTTAAAAACAGATAGGAAAAAAAAATGGGTTTTAAGGGAAAACTTCAAACATTTGAACCCATGTGTTGGAGCTAGCAGTAGCTAACAGACCAGCTAGTTAACATTCAAACTACTAATGACTTAGGAACCACTTGCTGCTAGTGGGATGGGAGATTAGTTAAAAGTGGGTTTGGTCCATGTGATTTGCTGCCTCTTATTTTATGAGTGCTTCAGAGTGTAAAAGGAAGCCTTTCAAGTGTCTGTGGGAAATGATAAGTTCAATTTGCATGCAGGGGAATTCTTAAGGCAATGGAAGGGAATCTTTAATTACTTCACATAAAAATGGTCAATTTATACTTCTGGGAGGCCACATTATACACAGCTCAGCACTGGCCATTACTAATGTGGAAGATGATTGGGCTCCAGGCCTCCTGGATGGTGGTGCAGCCTGGATGAGCTGATGTGTGCTGAAAAACCATAATTCTTTCCCTGACTGCTGTTAATTTGCTGTGTGATCTGCATGTCAGTCATCTCTGTGCCTTGCTTTTTCCTTTCACCTGCTGTTTTCTTAGCTGTCTAGACATTCCTAACATATTTTTATTGTGACAACACAGCAGGCTACTGATTTGGGCACTACCATGCCACAAAGAGTAATAACAGTCCCCATACCTCCTGTGGCATATGAAAGCCCACTCCCTATACATCACTTTGGAGTATGGACCATGATGTTGATGGAAGCATTGAGACTATTATATGGATTAGAATAGAATACATAGAATAGGACTATGAGGATTAGAAGATTTATCTTAGACCAGACAAATTATTGAGGATGACACTTTGTGTTTATATTCACTAAAACAAGTACTTTATGACTGTCTTCTGTAATTGTAGATAATTGTCATGCTGATTACAAGCACTTTACAGTGACTTTTTTGCAGCCACTGATATAATTTTTTCTAAATCCATTGGCATTTCCTTGTGAACATCTGTCTGAACTGCTGATTACAACATCCCCACTCAGCTCTGTAGGGGGAAAGAGCAAGATTGCAGCCAAAGGGACTACAGAGCCAAAAAGGAGGAGAAAAAAAAAAAAGAAAAAGGAGAAAGAGCAGAAATAGAGGAAATCAAACAGATGAAAATGTACAACCATAACCATAGAATTGTCAGGGTTGGAAGGGACCTCAAGGACCCTCTAGTTCCCACCCCCCTGCCATTGGCAGGGACACCTCACACTACAGCAGGTTGCTCACAGCCACATCCAGCCTGGCCTTTAAAAACCTCCAGGGGTGAGGCTTCCACCACCTCCCTGGGCAACCTGTGCCAGTGTCTCACCACCCTCATGGGGAAGAACTTCTTCCTAACATCCAATCTCAATCTACCCATTTCTATTATTTTTCAGTTCCCCCCAGTCCTATCACTCTCTGACACCCTAAAAAGTCCCTCCCCAGCTTTCTTGTAAACACCCTTCACGTACTGGAAGGCCACAATAAGGTCTCGGAGCCATCTCATATCCAGACTGAACAACCCCAATTCCCTCAGTCTGTCCTCATAGGACAGCGGCTCCAGCCCTCTGCTCATCCTGGTGGCCCTTCTCTGGACACCTTCCAGCACCTCCAGATCCTTCCTGTAATAGGGGCTCCAGAACTGGATGCAGTACTCCAGGTGGGGTCTCACCTGAGTGGAGTGGAGTTTCAATTCAAATCAAAACCTTCTAAATCCTCCTTTGGCCATTGGAATGTGCTGCCCAGGGAGGTGGTGGAGCCACCGTCCCTGGAAGTGTTTAAGAAGAGACTGGATGAGGCATTTGGTGCCGTGGTTTAGTTGGTTAGATGGTGTTGGGTTGGACTTGGTGATCTCAAAGGTCTTTTCCAACCTGGTTGATTCTGTATTCTGTATTCTCTATCTGCAGCAAAAGACTCATTCTTTAGATTGAAGTCTTCCTCTTCAGAAATACAAGCAATGAAAGGTATGCAGTGCTCTCACAGTAAGGGACAGCACCAGGAGCACCAGGACAGAGACAACCCAGTATTGGCAATATGCTGATTAATATGCACAGCAAACAGTGGATAGGATTAATATTAAGCAGACAGACACACAAACTAAGTCTTCTTTTCTCCCTGTCTTTCTAATTGCTTGCCACTGTATTATGTGGTTCCAAATACCACATTAAGGCCTATGTTTAAACTTTGTCAGAATGTACCCTACTTTATCTACTATTTCTTTCCTAGTCTTTTGCTGGTATTTCTTTTTGCAGGCAGAACTGCATACAGAAAAATGCTGCAGCCATCAGCAAAATCCGGTGTGCAAGTGAACTGCTGAAAGTGTGCTGCTGCCTATGATAGGTTGAGCTGTTTTTGCTGTTTAAATTTATCTGCAAGAACAAGACCCATTCAAACATTTTTTACTGATCCCCAGTATTACAGAGCACAGCACACAAAGAGAACAGGTTTAGCTATAAAACACAATAAAATGGACACAGGGTTGACACCAAGTGTATGAACCTCCCAGCAATTTTTCCAGCTGCTAAAATCTCTGCTATGAACTAATTCCTGTTCTGGAGCCTGTTTTCTTCAGTTCAGTAGTGTAAATGATTCCTGCAGCACTTGAATGAATCCTAAAAGCTTTGAAAATGGCATTTTCATGCTGTCAAATAGCAATGGCTTTCCTTTGGCTAGTTCCCGTAATTAAAGGGAAGATGCAGAGCTGGCAGCTGGAAATGAGGGGGTTGTGACCTCAGTAGGAATTGCAGAGACTTCCCCAGGCATGAGGGACAAGTGTGCAGCATGGGGTGCTGGGGGACTGCTGAATCCAAATTAAAATTCTTCTTCCACAGTTACTGTCCTGGAACAGAGTTATTTCTCTGTGTAAGTTTAAGTCCTGCTGATATGCCTTTCCACAGACCACATACAGTGCCTCTGGTTTTCCCTTGTCGTGCTCTTAAGGTTACAGACTGAGGTTGGCTGTGAAAGAAGTCATTTGAGAGAATGTGGAGGCACTGCAAGCTATGATGGGTTTGGAGCTGGTGCAGGAACAGCTGGATGCATGTATACATGGGAAAGAGGTCACAAACAGACCAGAAGTGGACAACAAGTGGTAGTTATTCACTCATCAGGGTTTGGAACCCTTGAGTGCTGCTACCATGGAGCTCTCTTATGGCTGGTGCTCCCCATGTTCATCTTCAGCTCATTACCAGGGCAGAGCACAGGCCTAATCAGAGTGTCCTGAAACTGTATTTTTACATTGTGCTGTACTGTGTCAAGGACACATACCCTTACATAGTCCCTTACTCTTCTATAGATGTTTGACAGCTACTAATGCACTAAACCCACGACAGCAATGAGGAGGTTATTATTAGCCCTATTAGTTAGAGAGGGAGAGATGAAATGCAAGAACCAAATTACTTTTCTCAAGTTGCAGAGAGCAAAAGTGTACTGTTGCTCCTGCATCCAGCAGCTCTAGCTGCAGATTAGGAGGGATTTGGACATGGAGACTCACATGAAAGCCCTCCTCTGTCTCTGTCCTCATGCTAAAGGTACTTGCAGGTTTGTGCAAGAGCACTAGTAAGAAAGAACAACCTTTGAGCTTCCAGTTCACAGAATCACAGAAACATTCAGGTTGAAAAAGACCCTCAGGATTACCAAGTCCAGCCAACAACCCTACTCTACAAGGTTCACCCCTAAACCATATCCCCAAGCACCACATCCAAACGACCTTTAAATATATCCAGGGCTAGTGACTCCACCACCTCCCTGGGCAGCACATTCCAGCGTCTGACAGTTGGGAATAAGCTTCTCTTCAACAGAATTATCTTGAAAAAAAGTCCAAAAAGACAGAGGAAAAGGCATTAACTTCTCAGCAGATGAATTTTCTTACTCTTCTGGCAGGAGGCTGTTTGGGCTGGTGATGATGTGGAGAATAGGCATTTATATGCCACACATTTCTAAATAAGACCTCTGAAGTCAGTTTAAGAAGGACATTGAGACACTTGAACGTGTCCAGAGAAGGGCAACAAGGCTGGGGGGAGGCCTTGAGCATAAGCCCTATGAGGAGAGGCTGAGGGAGCTGGGGTTGTTTAGCCTGGAGAAGAGGAGGCTCAGGGGAGACATCATTGCTCTCTACAACTACCTGAAAGGTGCTTGTAGCCAGGAAGGGGTTGGTCTCTTCTCCCAGGCACCCAGCACCAGAACAAGGGGACACAGTCTCAAGTTGTGCCAGGGGAAGTTTAGGCTGGAGGTGAGGAGAAAGTTCTTCACTGAGTCATTCGCCATTGGAATGTGCTGCCCAGGGAGGTGGTGGAGTCACCATCCCTGGAGGTGTTCAAGAGGGGATTGGATGTGGCACTTGAAGCCATGGTCTAGTCATGGGGTTTCTGGTGTCAGGTTGGACTCGATGATCCTCGAGGTCTCTCCCAGCCTTGGCAATACTGTGATACTGTGAAGTCTCACTGATGGTCCAGTGCTTCGCTCCAAAAGAATGCAAGTAAGAAAGAGAATTCTTCAGCCAGAGAGCAACCACTGCAGCACTAATGATCTGAACCACACATTCTACTCTTTTTTTTTCAGAGTATGTCTGCAGCTGTGTCTAGAGCTATGGGCACTGCCTGTGCCTTCAGCTAAGCTCCAGGTTAGGAAAAGGCATGGGGAAAGCAGAGCAGGGTATCAGTCTGATACTTTTCACTAGCTGTGTACACTTTAGAAATCATACTATGTGTGAATATGCAGTTCTTTGAGGAAAGACTTGAACCCGGAATTTCCATTTCACAAGTGGGATGCAACATATTGCTGTGCTCTGAAATGAAGGGAAATAACTGTGGCACCTGAAGAGTGATCCTTGCTCAGCAGAACTGGTAGGATCCCAATGTAGTCCTTCCAGGCTGTTAACCTCTACAAGGAAACACAACATTTATGTTATACTATGTGTAAAGCACTGAAGGGAGTCAATCTTGTCTGTGTAAAGTGGTTAAGTTCTTGTTTAAAGCCAAGTGACAGGGTTGGTAGCTATCTTAATGCAGTTACTGGGATTTTGAGTTGCCATTTTTGGCGAGAACAGAACTGTAGGCTGCATTTTAGACCCACGTACAAGGCAATGCCTCCAGCATCTGCTCTAATAGCAGAGGGAAAATTCATTTTACTTAGAATGTGAAAGAAGAAATTGGTTACTTTAGTACAGTGAGAAGGCCATGAGGGAAGTGCAACAGAATAGAAATATTTGGTAAATGAAATACAAAAAAGAACTGTTGTGCTGTAATGTCAGCTATTTACTGCTCTGGCTCAGTGATTATTTCATGGGAAAGGCAGTAATTTCATGTACTAATGCACCACAATGTCACAATGGGATTCCTATTTCTAGAGTCTGTTGTTCTGATGAATGACATCTGGTTGAGCAAAGAAATGGCATCCTTGAATGAATCCTGTTGCAGGTATTTTTCTCTTGCCTTTACTGATAGGCTGGGACATGATCATATTTAAAAATTAATCTCTATACAGTGGTTTAAGCCTTACTCAAGGAAGAATGCTGCCTCTGAAGGGGATTGGATGTGGTGTCTGAAGCAAGCTGATAGAGGTGCTTCAGCACTTGCCTACTATAAGGACCACCACCTGCATTAAACAGTAACGTCTGGAGCACAAGCTGAGGGAGCTGGGGTTACTTAGCCTGGAGAAGAGGAGGCTCAGGGGAGTCCTTTTTGCTCTCTACAACTACCTGAAGGGAGGTTATAGACAGGTGGGGGTTGGTCTCTTGTCCCAGGCAACCAGCACCAGAACAAGAGGACACAGTCTCAAGCTGCACCAGGGGAGGTTTAGGCTGGATGTTAGGAAGAAGTTCTTCCCAGAAAGAGAGATTGGCCATTGGAATGTGCTGCCCAGGAAGGTGATGGAGTCACCATCCCTGGAGGTGTTTAAGAAGAGACTGGATGGGGCACTTAGTGCCATGGTTTAGTTGATGAGATGGTGTTGGGTGATAGGTTGGACTTGATGAGCTCAAAGTTCTTTTCCAACCTGGTTCTATTCTAGTCTAGTCTAATCTAGTCTAGTCTAGTTTATTCTAGTGTCTTCTAGTATCTTCCTGTAGAGGTAGCAGGAGATTGGGTGACAGAGTGAAAGGCCAGTCAAGATGAAGGCTGCCAATCCTTATCTTTCCTGAAAAAATCTCCTTCTACCACCAAGAAGAGAGGAAAATTGCCAGAAGTTTGGTTTCAGAGTCTTTCAGCATGATGCAACAGCTACTGAAGCGAGGAGCAAAATGCACAGTTTGGTTGGAAGGGCACCCATTTAGGGCATCAGAGAGGCAGCACTCACAAACAATGAGGTGCCAGAGACAGGACTGACTGCAAATAATATTGATTGATGGGAAGTGGGGGGGCTTTTTATATGTGCTGGAAGGCAGAGGAACTTCTACATTGGTCAGGGGTCAGATCTGGTTAATGCCTTGTGTAGGCAGGTGGGGAGCAAGGTGTTCTGTGTCTGTACACACTGCCTGCCTAAAAACACAAGAGGTGAAACACTCACAAAAGACAAATATAAAGAATTAAAAAGCACCTAGTAGGAGAAAAGAAAAAGACAACAGAAAAATGAAGAGGATGACTAAGCACAGCTTTTAGCTAGCTGCCCCCTCTGCCCTCAGAAGTAACACTTTAGGCAGAGTTTGTGACTCAGAGTGAAACTTTTCCCTGTCCTAATGGACGGCAAGTACCCAGACAAAGCTTCCCAGCTGCCCCAGGGCTGCTCAGCATCCAAGCCAGCTGCAGTCCAGTGCTTATTGCTCTCACCAAACCTGTCACAGCAGGCTCCACTACCATCCCTTCATGGTCTCTCACTCTATTTGCTACCTCAGCTTAGGGTGAATGATCACCCCAAGCATATTCAAGCTTTGTTATCTGGCTCAGATATTCTAACATTAAGACAATCTTTCCTCTGCCTTTTGTCATGCAAGGGTTTTTTTTCCCTTTTTCCTTTTTTTCTCCTTCTTCTTCACCCTTTCCTTTTCCTTTTTCTCTAGAAAAACTCCCCATAATGCTAAAACTTGTAATACAGATTAAACTTTCTTCAGATTTGTCCATTGGTCCCTTTAAATCCATCCCTTTCTCTTCAATAGGATACCAGAAAAATATTTGCATCCTTTTGGACCTGTCTAGGAGGCAGGGTCATGCTTCTCTTCTAGGCCTCAGATGGAGTTGACATCTTCATTTTGTCCACCTCTAGCCCACAGACAATTCAGGCTCAACAATTACCAAGATCTGACCTTTTAAAGTGATGTCTACATTAGCAGTTCCTGCAGCTTAAGAAGAGCACATCTGTAAATCAAAATAACTTATGCCAAGGAACTGACACTTGCACTGTACAAGCTCTGGAGAGTTTTACTTCCCAATTGCAGTACATTCCCAGAAATCCATTAGTGATTGTAATACATTAAGAGTGTGTCCATTGTGTGTAATTTATGGCTGTAGTTTAAGTTGTATCCAAATCTGTAATCCCAGCTGAAGAGAAAAATAGTATGAGTGTCCACTCAACTCCTCTGGTGCTCTCATTAGAGTGCTGCCCTGCATCATCTCCCTGACATCCCTTGTTGCAAAGCTTTTATTGGAGGCATGACTAAGGAGCAAAGGTCCCTCTTTAGAAGATGCATTGGTTTTTTGGGTTTTTTTGTTTGTTTGGAGTTTTATTGTTTGTTTTTGTTTTTAAAGAGGTATCAACCACCTTCTAGATCTTCTTTCTTTCACACGGTTACCCCCTGGAGACTCATATAGAAGCCCTGTGAGGTTTGTATGTAGGCAAGTAATGTAAATGAAATTTTCCCATAGGGATGTTTTCTTTATTTCACTGGCAGCTGGTGACAGAAAGCCCCAGCCACCACGAAACTTTTGCCTCCTCTGTGTTCACCAGCTCATGGTGCTAATGAACACCCATGGTGTTAATGAAATCCCACACTTTCACCGACTGGGGCAACACCTCTAAGGAAGTTTGTGCTGTGAGTGGTTCCCTGCTTTCCTCTCCTTTTTAATCTATTTTTGTTTTTACATGTCCTTCCTATTGTCAAACTCAATGTTTTGGTGCACACAGAAAGGGAAGACAACAAGGGGAAAAGAATTATAACGAGATAAAGTAAGTGACCAGTCCGGTTTAAAAGATGCCTTCACAATCATTCAATCAAAACAAAAGAAGGAATTAATAATGCCACTAAAATGCTGCAGTTTTTTATTTGTAGGAGGAAGAATTAAATAATGCAGATAAAATACTCATCAGTGGGCTCCTCTTAGCCAAGCTTTTTCTACCTCTCTGATAAACCCTAGATTTCTGGAAGTGCAAGTCTGGTTTATTTAGATGAGAGAGGAGTTGTCCCCATGTCACAGGTTCCTATCACAAGCAGGCTGGTGTTGAAAATGAGGGGTTCTTCTTTTTCTGATCTCTGTCCCATTTGGGGTTCATGTGAGGTTGATTTTGGCCTACTTACTCGTGGTCAGTTTTACTTATGTTAATTGATTGGAGTTTTCTGTATGTGGTAAGTCTAAGTTTTACCATAAATATCAGGGTAAACCAAGAGTGTACAATTCAGTTAAGCAAGATGGAACAGATTCCACATTGTGGCTGAGGGTTAAGGGTAGTGCCTAAAGTGTCTGCTTAAGCTGCAGTCAAATGAACATTCTTAATGTTAAACTTTAGATGTCCAGCTGCTTGCTGAAGCAACATGCAATCCAAGTTTCTGGGCCATGAAATAAAAACTAACAGCTGGGCACTGTTTTATCTGTCCTTGATTTACAGCTTTCAGAGGGTTTATAACAGCTCTACAATAACCCCTGGTGCTTTGCTTTTCCTTTCACACACACATGCACACACAGAACCCTTCATCTTCTGATGCCGGAGAGTACTGAGATTCATTAGCGAGAGTGTTCATCTTGTTAAGGACGCATTAATAGCTTCCACTGTTAGTATTAATTTGCTGTTGTCAAGTAATAATTGCAGAAGGTAGTGATTGCATCAACCTTCACCAAGTTCAGCAGATGGAAAAGTCCTTGCACCCTTGTTCTAGGCACTTGCAGCTGCAGAGCATTTTTGTGTTTCCAATCAGGTGAAAAACCTGTGGCATAGCTCAGCTCACAACCAACCATAAAACTTCCTTTTTCTTGCTTCCTAAATGCTTATAAAAGTAATTTTTAGAAACTGGTCACATCTAATAGAGGTTTGGTGAGCTAAAGTGAAAACTCTAGGAAACAGTAAAAGGCTGCCCCCTGCAAAAGCGACATTAGCTTCAGGTGCCATAAGCAGCATCAGGCCCAATGGGGAATATATCTAAACTTTAAACAGGCATTTTAGGTCTAGTTCCTCACACAAAAGAGGTGTTTGCATCCAAACTTGCCACCTACTTTGCAGTCCACAGTGCAAAAGGCACTCTGAGACCAAGACTCATCTCATCCTGAAGAAAACATCTAAATCAGTGTATTGGATCTGACAACGTGCAGTTAGCTTACCTCATAGCAGCTCTCACAGTGCTGTGTTTTGTATCTGTAACTAAGATGGTGCTGGTAACACAGCACCATGTTTTGGCTACAATTAAACAGTGTTTGCCACAGCTGCAAGGTTTTCTATCAAATCCCCATGACCCCTGAGAGAGCCCTCTCTTGAACATGCAGATCAGCTGGGGAGAAGATGATTACATTAAGAACTGAAGAATGTCTCAACAAAGAGACATTGGCTCCACCACCTCAGAATGGTGGTGGCAGAATGTGCTGCCCAGGGAGGTGGTGGAGTCACCATCACTGGAAGTGTTTAAGAGAGTGGATGAGGCACTTGGTGCCATGGTTTAGTTGGTTAGATGGTGTTGGGTGATAGGTGGGACTCAATGATCTCAAAGGTCTTTTCCAACCTGGTTCTGTTCTATTCTATTCTATTCTATTCTGTTCTATTCTATTCTATTCTAAAGATAAGCACATCCTGGATAGCTTGCCTGAAAGACAACCATGACCCAGGGGTGTGTGGTGAACAGGGAGAGGCAAAGAGGGGAGGAGGCCACTCTGGCACCTACCCTTGCACTCACATGGAAGATGCCCTGGAAATCCATTAATACAGTGTTAATGTGAGCCAGATGGAGCTGTGATAAATGAACAGTGTAAAAAGTTCCAAGTTATGCCTGCTCAGAGAGGAGAAAAACATCATGAACCACACTACATGCTGGAACTCAGCAGGATCCTTGGACATCTCTCTCTCCTCCCAGCCAAAGACCTCACAAGCTGAAGGGACTCATATCTTCAGATGTCTCTCCCCTCCTCTCAGACAAAGACAGAAAAGCACCCTGGGGTGGTACTTATTCCTCTTCACCACTTCTGCTCTCTCTTTCTCCATTTTCCCTCTCACTCTCTCCCTTTTATTCCTTTCTCTGTTTTGTTTCCTCTATTCTTTAATAAATAGCCTCACCTTGATATTTGGCCTTGTTAGTGCCTAAATTTCACACACAGGAATATTTAAAAGAACCTCATCTCCTTCCTAACTTTCAGATTGAGACACTCCCAAGGTCCAGTAGCCAAGAGGTTGGGAGGGGCTATAGTCAGGACAGCTAATCCAAACTGACCAAAGAGGTATTCCATACTTTATGATCTCATTCTCAGCAATAAAAGCTAGCAGAGAGCGGGGTGGTGATGCAGGGGTATGATTCACTATCTGCCTTTTGAAGCAACTGTAATGCACACCAAAGCCTTACTTCAGTAAGTGACTGGACATAAACTATTTTTGCTTTTCTTTTCTTCCACACATGGTCTTTGCTCTTCTTTATTAAACAGACTTCATCTCAACTCTTGAGGTTTTAATCTCATTTTCTTTCCTGTTCTGCTGAAGAGAGAATGTGAGAGAGTGGCTCAGTGAGCATTTGGCCAGCCAAGGTCAATCTACCATGATCAGATGAATCATGCACTAGAAATGCCCAGTATTGCTAGGGAAGGAGAAGCCCAGGATGCATAGGCATGTGGGTCTACAGTAAGGTAAGATGAATCCCACCACCAACATCCATTCCAACTACCTAATTAAGAACTGAGTCTCTTGATCTCTATTTTTAACTCTTCTTAAGTTACTATGTGAATCACCCTTCCATGGGCATGATAGCAATCCCACTTTTGCCTGCAGTATTGCTCACAACCAGGCAAACTTAACAGCAATGTTGGATCTGAACTACCTGAAAGGAGGTTGTAGCCAGGGGGGGGTTGGTCTCTTCTCCTAGGCAACCAGCACCAGAACAAGAGGACACAGTCTCAAGCTGCACCAGAGAAAGTTTAGGCTCGTGGTGAGGAGAAAGTTCTTCCCAGAAAGAGAGATTGGCCATTGGGATGTGCTGCCCAGGGAGGTGGTGGAGTCACTGTCACTGGAGGTGTTCAAGAGGGGATTGGATGTGACACTTGGTGCCATGGTTTAGTTAGTCCTGAGGTGTTGGGTGCTAGGTTGGACTTGATGTTCTCTGCGGTCTTTTGCAACCTAATTGTTTCTATGATTCTCTGAATAGTGGATCCCTTGCTGAGGATGATTAGCACTGTATGCCTTAGTTTCCCTGAGTAGAGTATGTGTTGACTCATACTTACCAGCTAGAGAGGTCAACTGGTGATGAAAAATGTCACTCTGATTTTTCCCAGAAATAATTACCTATATTTGCCCAAGAGAGAGGATTGAATCTCTTCCAGAAATATTATGGTAAAACTTTATTCTTGGCCTTTTTTTTCTTCCCCCCTCCCCCCCCCTACCTTTTTTTTCTTCTTCTTTTTTCCCCTGGAATTTAGCTAAAAAGAGGTTGTTATGCCAAGAAGTAGGTGCTTGTATGTCAGCAAGCAGGAATCCCATTCACTGAGAATTTCCAGGGACTCTTTGAACAAGAAAGCAGTAGAAGGACTGGGCTCTGGGAAATATTTCTGGGAATGTTCAAGCCCAGATAGCATTATAGGAGAGCATTTTGCAATTTCTCTTATGCAGCCAACTGTGAAGTTTTCATTTCTAGGTTAGTTTTTTCATCAGTTCCTTAATTAAAAGTAATCAGAAGACTGCTAAACATTTTGTTGTCTCATATTAGAAACCCACATGCAAATCTAGCATAGAATAGCAATTTTACTCCTTCAGTAAGCAATAGTTGCCTTGCAATTTCAGGCTTGGAAGCTTTAATGTAATAGTAGGATTCTACAGCAGTACAAACCAGATTCCTTATAGGACCTAAGTCCTTTAGACACAACAGGACCACTTCTAATATGGAGATGTTTACATTGCTACACACAAGGTATGCCACCCTACAGAGTTATCTGGATCTAACCTGCCCTCCTTCTCATCCACAGGTTAAGCTATCTCTGGTGATACTTTAAAATCAGGTTTAACACCAGCCAGCATATAACAAGGATGTAGATAAATGTCCCACTACTTATTTCAGCTGACATGTGCCCCATTTGCAGTGGAGATAAAGACCAAGTCCCTCTAGTGGTATCTGATACTTATTCCACCTTCCTGGAAGAGAAAACAAAATATTCATATACATGCCCAAGAGATCCTTTGGATATGCCCTGAGAAACTCTTACTAAAATGAGGGAATGAACTTAGCAACATGAATATATCAAACAGCAATATGGCAATGTATAGCAAATCCTAAACATGTAGTGTCTAGGTTGAGCAGAGTGTCCCACTCTAGAGGTTCTATTTCTACTGCCAAGACATAGCACCATATAGATATTCCCTATACTGGGGGTTGTATTGCTGGATTGTACCCAGGTATAAACCAGGAATTTGAAGAGGGAGTCATAACAAAGCCCTCTCAGGAATGTATCGTGGCCATCTGTGACCCTGTGCTACGCTACCCACATGCAGTTTGGTGCTGGAAGTACAGAGGCAAAGGTGAAACTTTCCTGCCCACCGAGCCTCATTCAGCACTGTGTCTTGATACATCGGTAGAGAATTATGCTATTCATCACTGCCTTGTGCCAAGCCCCGTGACTGTGTTTAACCAAGATCCTTCTGAACCTGCAGGCTCTTCTTATTTGCACATTCCAGCTTGTGCTGGACCCCGAACAGAGCCCTTTGTTGATGAACTGGTTTTGCTTGCAGCATGTCTGCTATCAGAGGTGGCACAGATGGCCAGTAATACCCTGGTTACTGTTTGGAAAGCCTCTTTGTCTGTAGAAGTTTAGTTTGAAAGCAGAGCAAAACTTCATGATAACAACATTTTCTACATGACTTCATTTAAAGCTTTTGTTTTTAATGGGGAAATCGAATCAAGATTTGAAGAGATTTCAGAGTGTGAAAACAGTCTTCTCTGTAGTGCAAAAGAGGAGCAAATTTTCCAAACTCATTCCTGTGCCTCTTCCACCAGCTGTATCTCCTGCTGCCAACATAGGGCAGAAGAGGTTGGTAAGTTTATCCTGCCTGAAAATCTCACATGCTGTCCAGATCATCTCTTGCACAAATAGCACTCCTCTGTCTGAAAGACTCTTCTAAACACTTCACAGCTGAAATTCTCACTTCCATAACACTTAAGTTCATGGTGTCCTGCTCAACCTGGCTTTTTAACTCATCAGTTCTCCTCAAGCACTAATGTTACCGAGATAGAATATAGGATATAGAATAGAATATAGAATAAACCAGGCTGGAAGAGACCTTTGAGATCATCAAGTCCAACCCATCACCCAACACCATCGAATCAACTAAACCATGGCATCAAGCACCCCATCAAGTCTCCTCCTCAACACCTCCAGTGATGGTGGCTCCACCACCTCCCTGGGCAGCACATCCCAATGACCAATCTCTCTTTCTGGGAAGAACTTCTTCCTAACATCCAGCCTAAACCTCCCCTGGCACAGCTTGAGACTGTGTCCTCTTGTTCTGGTGCTGGTTGCCTGGGAGAAGAGACCAGCCCCCAGCTGGTTACAACCCCACTTCAGGAAGTTGTAGAGAGAGAAAGCATCCAGATTTACAGACATGTGACTTGCCTCAAACTGTCCTCCTGTTCCTAACGGCTGAAACATCCAGAGCTTGTGGGACAATATATTTCTCTAGCATCCCACCTCTGTGGCTGAATGAGAAAGGCAGCAGTAAAGAGATGAGTTTGTGCTTGTTACGTCTGCAACCTCTGTCAGCCCCAACAGTAGCAGGATTGTGGCTGTATCTTACAGTAGACAATTAGCATGATCTCTTGCAAGCACGCAGAATGTTTATCCACATAAGTAGTTTGCTTCCTTCAGGAAATATTTAACCCACAGAAAGTGCAGACATAGAATATTTCCAAAACTAGACTCTTTGTTGCACTCACCAATCATCAGTGGTCTATTTCCATGGTGTATGGAATGCTTTCTGTTCAGTAGCAGCACACCATGTGAGTTTATACCCTAATTTTGTGCCGTAATTGATGTTCACATTTAGGTGTGATACAAATTCAATTAGTTAAATCAAATTATGCAAATGTTTTCAATTGAGAAAAGCAGATGATAGTGAATTTATCAGATAAAGACAGAGGAGTTTGCCTTTTCAAACACACTACAAATTTCCTTTTTTTAATGTAAAATGATCTTTCAGATGCTGAGATTGAAGAATGCATCTGCTCCCCAGGCAAATGAGCACATATTTAAGGGAAGACACTGGCATCGAGTGATTTAAGTATATCCCCATTTAGGTAGAGGATATAAAAGAGTGTTTCTGCTTTGTGATTCAGGGCCTGGATTTCCAAATAAGTGCTTAGAAGGAACTTTACTAAGGAAAAGGAGTGCCAGTCGCAGATAGTACCAAGAATATTCACTCTGTGAGCAATGCTGCCTGAAGAACCTACAGCTGTAGGCAGAAAGTAGAGAAACGTTGATTTTGAATTGCCTTAATGATGAAAGATTTTCAAGAACTAAAAATATGTGGACAAAAAATTGCAAAATTACATGTAAAGGGCTCTCTAGCAGCTTCTGGCATGGCAACTACCTCTCTGCCCTTTCTAGGACCATTTTTTGACCAGCTTCATGCGTATGACCACAGGAATACAATTTCTGGCTTTAAAAATGTTGCACAAAGACTTCTAATTATTTCTGAAGAGAAGAACAGGCAAGGCAAGTTCTCCAAGAGATCTTAAGCAACTTTTAAGATAGACATAGGGGATGTGGAGTTTCCATACTTGGAGTAATTCAGAATCCACCCAGATATGAACTTGTGAGACCTGCTTTAGAAGACTATGCTTTAGTTAGAGGTGGTAGATTAGCAGTCTCCAGAGGTGTCTTCCTACTTCAACCATTCTGTGATTCTGTTCTCCCATTTTAGTCAAGCCTGTTGTTTAACTTGGTCTGAATTAATTTTTCAAATGATTGAACATGGAATGGAATGGAATGGAATGGAATGGAATGGAATGGAATGGAATGGAATGGAATGGAATGGAATGGAATAGAATAGAATAGAATAGAATAGAATAGAATAGAATAGAATAGAATAGAATAGAATAGAATAGAATAGAATAGAATAGAATAGAATTAACCAGGCTGGAAAAGACCTTTGAGATCATCCAGTCCAAGCTATCACCCAACACCATCTAATCAACTAAACCATGACACCAAGCACCCCATCCAGTCTCTTCCTAAACACCTCCAGGGATGGTGACTCCACCACCTCCCTGGGCAGCACATTCCAGTGGCCAGTCTCTCTTTCTGTGAAGAACTTCTTCCTAACATCCAGCCTAAACCTCCCCTGGCATAGCTTGAGACTGTGTCCTCTTGTTCTGATGCTGGTTGCCTGGGAGAAGAGACCAACCCCCACATGGCTATAACCTCCTTTCAGGTAGTTGTAGAGAGTTGTAGAGAAGGTCTCTCCTGAGCCTCCTCTTCTGCAGGCTAAGCAACCCCAGCTCCCTCAGCCTCTCCTCACAGGGCTGTGCTCCAGACCCCTCCCCAGCTTTGTAAAGAAGCTTTGTAAAGGTGAAGAAACTCAGGCCTAAGGACAGCTGAAGGAAATTCAGAACCTCAGTTACGAGTAACTCTGAAGTGCTACTTACAGATAACTTCCAAATCTAGACTTCAGATCACTTAAAGCTCTCTAGCAGAGATTCTTCAGGAGGTCTCTTTTTTTCTTCTTCTTTCTTTTCTTTTTACTTGCAAGGGGAGGAGCTCACTCTTTATGCTTCCAAAACTTGTGAATGCTTCTCTTTGCCTCTCGCTTTATTGTCCTCTGGGAGGATTTGTTTGTTGTGAGCTTACAGCTATTAAATCCAAAAAGGAAATAAATCCAAAAGGAAATAAAATTGCCTTAGGATGCAAAAGACCCAACATCACCAGAAATAGTTTGTGGTGTTTAACTGAGAGTTAGATAACCTGCAGTTATTGATCCTATTACCATCCTGTTTACTGTTAGAGGATTGTATACAAATGCAGCATAGTTTAAGAACCTTAGGAACGGTGATTTGCACTTACAAGGTTTCTCAGCGAAAATGTGTCATATTGCTGCTCATTCCTGGGGTGATAATTGAAAATTACCTAAGCATGTTATGGGAAATTAAACCTCAAGATGGTTAGGGAGATGGTTTCAGTCCAAGCATTCCAGTGAATATGCTAACTGAGCTGCTGGAAGATTTCTACAGCATTCCTTCAGGGAAACACAATCACTGGCACAAAGCCTCTGGACAATAAGGCAGCACAAATGCAAATACACTGATTCAAGATCTGAAATGGATTACAGGTATGCAGGCTGGAGGAGCCTGAAGAAATTAGAGCACTATGGACGTGCCTGAAACAAAATATTTTCAACAACAGAAGATGAGGGAAACAGATGAGAGAACAGAAATGTGTCATGGTGAAAAATCATTTTTACAGCAGCAGGGTTTTTGGGTTCTGATATAATTTTGAAGTATGAATCAGATTTTTAAAAAATCAGACAAAAGAAGGGGAAAATAATCATTTAAAGTGTCACTCACAGGATCACAGGATGGTAGGGGTCTGAAGGGACCTCCAGGGATCATTGAGTCCCACCCCCAATCTATTTCTTATCAATATTGGTTTAAATCTGACATCACCTTTACATTTTTAAAGCAATATTTTCATTCTAATTTAGACTTACATTTAAAAAGAAAACACACAGAGAATCAATAAACTAATTTAAACACCTCATGTGCTGCAGTCTGAAAAAATCAAGACAACAAAGCTGGTTTTCAGAGAAGGGCAAAAAAGCTGGGGAGGGGTCTGGAGCACAAGCCCTAAGAGGAGAGGCTGAGGGAGCTGGGATTGCTTAGCTTGGACAAGAGGAGGCTCAGGGGAGACCTTCTTGCTCTCCACTACTACCTGAAGGGAGGTTGTAGCCAGGTGGGGGTTGGTCTCTTCTCCCAGGCAAGCAGCACCAGAACAAGAGGACACAGTCTTAAGCTGCACCAGGGGAAGTTTAGGCTGGATGTTAGGAAGAAATTCTTCATAGAAAGAGAGATTGGCCATTGGAATGTGCTGCCCAGGGAGGTGGTAGAGTCACCATCACTGGAGGTGTGTAGGAAGAGACTGGATGAGGCACTTGGTGCCATGGTTTAGTTGTATGATGGGTTGGACATGATGATCTTGAAGGTCTCTTCCAACCTGGTTTATTCTATTTTATTCTATAAACAAATCAATACAAACAAGAAAAAAAAATCATAGAAGCACAGAATCACAAAGGCTAGAAAAGACCTTTGAGATCATTGAGTCCAACCATAACCCAGCTACCATGGCCACTAAACTAGATCCTGAAGGATGACATCTGGATGAGAGACAGACTGGATGGGGTGCTTGGTGCCATGGTTTAATTGATTAGATAGTGTTGGAGGATGGATTGGACTCAATGATCTGGAAGGTCACTTCCAACCTGGTTTATTCTATTCTATTCTATTCTATTCTATTCTATTCTATTCTATTCTATTCTATTCTATTCTATTCTATTTATACAGCTCTCTTAATTTGTCCATCATATAACCCTTGGACAAAGGAAACATCAGCACTTGCAGAAGCAGGATATGAAAACGACCAAACATGCCCAACTCACAGAGACAGTGACTGAGGAAGGAACTCCATGTTTCTCAAGCTCTTTTCTTATCCTCTGTGTGATATCATAGATCAACTGGTTCACTGACTGACTCATTCATTTGTTAATGCTCTATAGCTTTAAATTCTATAACTGCACATTTTGTAAACATCATCTCACCTTGACACACTATCACAAGTATACAAAGAAGATCTTGAGGAAGCTAATGTCCCTTGGAATTTGGCTTTGCTTCTAATGGAGAAAGATGGGCCAGAGTTATCTTAAATATCCAGTACCATTATGGCTCTCTAATAATTCAACTCCTACACACAGAATCTTATATAACAATTTATTGATTGTACCTCACAGACCTGGTTGAATCCAGTTTAGAGTGAAGTGGAGGTACTGTGACCCATGGCAGCAGTCATATACACACATAAAGCAGAAGAAGACATACCAGAAAAGGATGAAGTCCATCACAAAGAAATCCTCATCTTCCATTCTGGAACTAGAACTGATCAGATCATCTTGCCCACAAAGAGAAAAGAACACACTATGCCTATCTGTAAAGAGAAACAGTCTAGACCAACAGAGAGGTGCCTGTTGGTAGGATCAACGAGTGTTGGTTATCAAACTCTCGTTCTGTCTCATTTTCATCCACCATTTGGTGTTGTAATTCTCCACTCAACATCTATCTGATCACCACACCGAGCACAATGTCCTGGCTGGGATCCAAACAGTGGGCAAGTAAGATTGCATACAGACTGTTGCTGAGCCAGTGACAAACTGTTAGGGTTGAGCTAAGCTTGCCTAAATGCATTCTTTCCCCTTGAATCCTCTAATCCCTTCCCTCTTTCAAAATGTTGTTTTGTCTTACTGCATTTCAGCTGCCATATGCATGTATAGAGACTACTCATTGAAGTACCACAAATATGTGTGCAGTGAGACAATCTCTCTTGGCATAATGAAAGTTGGGCTGGGCTGGGGGGGGGGATGAATAATTGAAGCAAATAAAACCCTAAAACCAACCAGAACTTCAAGGATAAATTCATCATTTTTACTTCCCCTTAAAAGCTGTCCCAAACTACTTTGTGTGGTTTTGAAGCATCCTTCATATTTCATCTGACCTGAAAATCTGTTGTGCAGAACATCCAAATAACCTCATTAAAAAAGATGCTCACTTGGCATAAAAGTTCAAACATATAAACCCACTGTGAATTACGGAGGGGGTGAAAATCTAATTTATTCTCTGTGTAGCTTTAAGTATTGGCAAGGAATCATTATTTATAGCAGGCAAAACACAATGCATTAGCGCGCACCTTCCGTTGCTTACACGAGCATACAGAATCGCTTCTCACAGACCATTCCTGCCTCAAATCCAGCCTGCCAATTTTTCAGCTGTGGTCAATTAAACACTGCTCTGCCAGGAGAGGCATGCCATTACTCAGGGACGCTCAGCTGACTGCAAAACAAAAGCAGACTGTCGCAGACTTGTGGGTGTTTGACAACCTGCTCTGCACAGCTGCGCGCCAGGAATGCAGGACTGAGCGCAGGCCAGCCCAGCTCCTCTGATGTGTAATTACTCTTACACTGTTGTCATAAAGATGTCATCCTCTCTGTAATTAAATCTGTGCATCATTAAATAGTGACTGCTTTACTGTTTACAAAAGCAGTGAATTTAATCTCTCATGATATTCTCTGGAAGTATTTTGATGATTTGGCATATTTTAACGAGCTCCAAAATAGCATTCTTCTTGTGTCAACAGAGCCAGAAACAACTTCTTGCATTTAGAACAATAGCAACTGCCTGGGCTTGCAAGCAATCAATGTTTGTGTGTCCTGTAAATGCTCAGCATGTCAAAGATTTCCATTTTATTCTATTATAAGCTGTCAAAAATAATTCAGCTATATTTATAATTCAGCTGCACTAAATAATTCAGGAAAAGCACACAGAGTATTTTCTTCATCTTTGGATGGTTGGTTTATCAGGTTTCACCAAATCTTCAAAGGCTTGTTTCTTCCATCTCTAAAACACATCTGGAAGGTCACTGATGCCTTTAGAATCATAGAATCATAGAATCAATAAGGTTGGAAAAGACCTCAGAGATCATCAAGTCCAACCTATCACCCAACACTTCATACTAAATAAACCATGGCACCAAGTGCCACATCCAATCCATTTTTTAACACCTCCAGGGATGGTGATTCCACCACCTCCCTGGGCAGCACATTCCAATGGCAAATTACTCTTTCTGGGAAGAACTTTCTCCTCACCTCCAGCCTAAACTTCCCCTAGCACAGCTTGAGACTGTGTCCTCATGTTCTGCTGCTGGTTGCCTGGGAGAAGAGACCAACCCCCACCTGGCTACAACCTCCCTTCAGGTAGTTGTAGAAAGCAAGAAGGTCTCCCCCGAGCCTCCTCTTCTCCAGGCTAAGCAACCCCAGCTCCCTCAGCCTCTCCTCACAGGGCTGTGCTCCAGACCTCTCCCCAGCCTCGTTGCCCTTCTCTGGACACGTTCAAGTGTCTCAATATCCTTCTTAAATTGAGACCATGTACATCCGTCTATGGCAAAGGCAGAGCAAAACTGCACCTTCAAAACCATCTGACTACAATATCAGCACTCTGTTTTCACCCCAGATAAATGCCTGGGAATGGTCAAGAAAAGTCAGTGTTGTGACCAGCAAGGAAGCTCATGGTGTGTGCATGTACAGGACAATGAGCTGGGCTTGTAAATACATACATGCCATGTGCATGTAAGCATAACTTAGGTAACACGAAAGCTCAGCTGAAACATAATGTTTAGACCTGATGTGCACACAGCAACCATCCCCTGATGTCTCTCTCTCTCCCTCTTACAAGAGGTTTAGTGGTTTATTACTGCCTGTACATTATCTTGGTCACAGACACTGAAGTTGATTTGGAAAGACAGAGCACGAAAGGAACTAAAAGCAGTATTCCACTAACAACCCCTTTCTATTTACCCCTATCTATGCCCCTGTGTGCAAATGTTGTGCTCTCCCTGGCTTTGCAGTCTATCCATTTGGAGGAGTGCTTTGAATGAGAAACCACTGTGTGCTTCTCAGCCTGGGCACTGCCACATGCTGAGTGAGATGCTCTGCAATGATATTAGGTGCTGTTGGGCAGCTGTCACCTTCTATGTATAGGGACAAGCAGAACTGTGAGGACTGCTTTCACCACCAGCTCTGTACCTTGCAGTCACTAAAAATCCTAGATCAGAGGCCTTAAATATAGGTTACTGTAACTGTAAAAAAGTGACTTTCACTCAGTCATGGAGCTTTTCTCAAACACTAAGCCTCTTTTGTTGCTAAGTGTTCCCACTTCTGTTCCTAACAATAGTAAGAGATACTAAAACAGGATCTCTAAAATAAAACTTGTAAGGTAGTGATTAGACATCTGAGAAATGGTGTTTGGGTAACACATAGCAGTACACAAGACAAAGGAAACTTGGTGCTGACCAGCCTGACACATCAACACAATTCAGAGTGAATCAAGCAGATTCATCTCAAAACTGTACCTACTGTGCTGCATCCTGTAGTCAAGAGATGCCCTCAGCACCCATTCACAAGGGTTCCCAGTGCTAAAGGGCTACTGAGAATCTGCCTGCTACTGGCAGAGGAATCCAGCTCCTGTTGTGTACTTATTGCTACTTCAAGAGTTAAAGAGTGGTGATAAGGATGCATTATCTCCATCAAATCATGAATACTGTGTTCACAAGTAACTAACACAGAATCAAAAGAACAGGAAGACATTTCTAGCCAGCACTTCAGGGTAGGATAGGATAGGATAGGATAGGATAGGATAGGATAGGATAGGATAGGATAGGATAGGATAGGATAGGATGGGATGGGATGGGATGGGATGGGATGGGATGGGATGGGATGGGGTAGAATAGAATAGAGTAGAGTAGAGTAGAGTAGAATAGAATAGAATAGAGTAGGACCAGACCAGGCTGGAAAAGACCTTCAAGGTCATCCCTCTCCCCCTGCCCATACCAATCTCTTATTTTATGCCATCCTCAGCTGACCTAGTTTGTGACAGAAGAAAAATGGTTAACCTTGAGGACCAAATTCCACAGTGTTCAGACTTGGAGGTTTTGCATTGTTTTCAATGCAAGGAGGAGCAGCATCTGTGGTGAAGTTTTGACCATTCGTTGAGATGTATTAGACAGGACCACCATCTCCTCCTTCTACACTGACCATTCTAAATGTTTCTAAATAATGCATATGGACTGCTGTGACTCTAAAGAAGACAGGTAGGGCACAGTTTAGGACCTGACAAATTGGCTTGCTGACGTTGCAACAAGTTTGTCTGCCCTAGTGGCAAGCAGTGAAGAACAGTAGTTGAATTTAGTGGAACATGTGTTTGCAGTTTCTCTTTTTATTACCATGGAATCCTGACTCAAAAAAAATATTGAGCAAACGTTTTCCATCCTTTTTAGACCCTGGAAATCACATTCAGACACTTACTTAAGTGCTCTGGTGCACCCACAAGTTTCACTCCAGTCAAGCTACAGATGCTCAAAACACACAGACCACTGAATTCCTTCATTTGGGTGCTTTCACCGTTCACCCTGCAGCTGTTTCTGCACATGCCTGAGAGGATCTGAGTTGTCAGAAATGCTGAATTAACCCAGCCTGCATTAGCACTTAGGAGACCAGGTTTCTTAACAGTAGTTAGGTAAAATTTCACATTCTTAAAGGATGTCAAGATGTACAAATCTGATTTAAACTAATAGAGTGTCTTCCCACTTTTCCTCTGCCTGCTGCAGCGTGTGAACCAGCCCTCACCCACCTTCTCCTTTCAAGCTCCCTTTGCCCAAGGTCCCTTCTACTGTTGTAGAAAATATTACACTACATTAACAGGTTTTGTGAAAAGGCCATAAGGAAAAAAAACAAAATCATTTCCTAAATGTCATTCCTAGGAATCCAGATTACAGTTAGTACACTCAGTACCTGTTCAGCCCTGTCAAACAGGAGTAAATGGCAAACCACTTTGCTAGCTGCTCCTGCCAGCCAGCCAGTCCCACAACACCAAGGACCTGAAAGCCAACAGCAACAAATTCCACACAAGTGCAAAGTTCTACCAATAAAATGGGATTATAGTCAATGCTGCCATCCTCTCAAAATGGTTTTGCACATCTCAGGAATAACCTAATTTACAAACTTTCCCAAGTTCTTGATTTCCCAAGAATCTTAACTTTCCTTCTCTCCTAACCCCTTTTTCGGTCGGTTGGTTGGTTCTGGTTGGTCTTGGTTTGATGTTTTATGAGAAGGCATTGCTCTCAAGAGTTAATAATTGCACATTAACCACACAAATTACTTTCTCAAAACATTTGTTTATTAATTTAATTTTTATGAATGCAAAGACTTTGCAATACTACAAACACCCTTCAAACCTGAGAAGTAAATTAAAAGATAATAAACCAGAACCACAGCTATGGAAACTGCTGTTGTATTTTGGAGCTGTTGTGAGAAGAAATCCATGGGAGCAATAAAAATACAAGGTGAGATACAGGTTGAATCCTACTTTCATTCGAACTGAGGTAGATGCGGCTGTAACTCCAGGGAAGTCAGCAGAGTTCTCAGAGCTTTATTTCAAGTAGACACAGAAGAAGTTGATTCATTCTCCAGTCTACTGAGGAGGAAAACCCATCAAATTTAAGGATACTGAGAATCAGGACAACAATGTCAATGCCCCTGCAGTCTGACCAAAGCAGAGCCAGAGTCCAACCAAGGTTTACTTGCTGCTGTGAGAAATCCTTGGGCTTGATGACTGCAATGAGACATTTATTCCAGTCTTGCCCATTAAACTTGGAGTTCATATCCTGGTTTCTAACAGAATCCATGTCTAGCATCCACACATGTGTTTTGGCTTTTCCATCAAGAAAAGAAGATGCTCCAAAACCTGATTCATCTAACCATTATTTAATTTCTTTTTTTTCTGGGGGGGGAGGGATGAGATCAATTATTTGTTCAGAAGCACTTTTTTCTCTCCAACCTATCCTCAGAGAGAGTCTGTGTTTCTTGAAGCTCCAGTCAGTGAAATCAGCCTTTAATGCAAACAGCAATGATGCATGTGTCAGTCTTCAGGATTCAGGTCCCCAAACACGATGATCAGTGCCATTGCCATCCATGTATTTCCCCTCTTACAAAGGCACTGAGTGAGCAAATCCACACTGACTAAACATGCACAAGGCCAGTATAGGCAGATGTACTCACTGGTAAGATAAAGAGCAAAGAACGGGGGGAAAAACCTAGGAGTACAGCTTGAGAGGAAGGGAAACAGGACATACACTCTGTAACACAAACTCAGTACTGGTCTGTAAAAGATGCTCAAGTCAGCCTGAAAATAATGAGTTTTTTTTCTCCTTAACTAAGTACTAGTTCCTCTAAGTGTCTCTTGTGTTTTCAAGGTGTTTTGAAACCTATCTTGGCAGGCACCCAACAGGACTTTATCACTGTGCAGAGGATTTGCAGCAGAATAGTGATTGCACTGTGTAATACTCTGTGGTTTAATCTACACACCCAATGCAGAACTGAAGATAGGCTGAAATTTGAGCAGCTTGCTTTGATACAGCAAACAGGATGAAACAGATGACTGTGACTAGTTAATATGAATTCTTTACCTTTCAAATGGTGTGACATAAACATCCTACCACAGCTCTGGGAGACTGAAGTCAGAAGTCAGAATTAACCAGGTTGGAAAGGACCTTTGAGATCATCGAGTCCAACCTATCTCCCAACACCATCTGATCAACTAAACCATGGCACTAAGTGCCTCATCCAGTCTCTCCCTAAACACCTCCAGTGATGGTGACTCCACCACCTCCCTGGGCAGCACATTCCAATGGCCAATCTCTCTCTCTGGATATCTTCCATTCTCCTGACACTTATAGCATAGATCAAACCAGCAGAACTTTTTCCCTTCCTTAACCAGAGAGCTGCAATATATCACAGACTATATAAAAGACCTTTTAAAACATAAAGCAATGAACTGTAGCTCAGTGACAGAGTAGAAAGACCCTAAAGCTATCTTTGCTGCTTCAGTGTATCATGGGTAGTTGCTTGCACTGACAGCCAGCCCTTCTGATGCTGCTTCCATTCCTCTAAGAGACAAAAAAAAAAGCCATGCTGAAAGCTCTAGGCAGCTCATCCTTTTGCAAGATCAAGACTTTCTGAAAGGCTTCCACCAGTTCTGACACAGCCAGCCAGGGCTGGGTTATACTCAGCCTTTGACAACCAGAGCAAGAGAAAACACAGATGAGAAATCTTTTTCTCAATATCTGTTCTTTACAGGAGCTACTAAATGCTTTGTAGCCAAGGTTTGGCTATGAGTAAAAATCCAGATGAAAAAGAGAACAGAGGGGAGAAGCAGGCCACTCTCTGGTTGACAAAGCCAACATAAGCACATAGACCATTTTTGTGCCTCGGTTTGAGCTTCTAAGCATAACACTTCCTGATCTCAGAAGGACATGGTGATGACAGGGCAGCTTGGGCAGCTGGAGTGAGGTGCACAGGAGAGTAGACAAGTCCTGCCATCCAGAGGAAGTCTTAAACAGGAGTTTGACAGCCCATTTGTCATCATCAGGCTTTAACAGGGACTTTATGATCTCTTGGATTCTATTTGCTGAATGTTCTGCTAACATTTTCTCCAAAATCACTATCATACAATTCTGAGTCAGAGTATTGATTGAGCCAGCCTCTTACTTGCAATTATTGATGAGTCAACAATATCTGTTCGGCCTGGATTGTGTTCAGATATTGATTACCCTTCTTGAAACTGCATGTATTCATTAAAGAATTGATAGCTAACTGTCTAAATGAAAAATACTATCATCCATTTTTCTCATAATGAATGTGTATAAATGTTATCATTTGTTAAGATATGGAGAGGAAAGAGACAGATGACTCCTCTCCTTCCACCAGACACAGGACAAGCAGTGGAGAACTGAGTCTTAATAACTGAGTCTGCCTGGAGAGACACTCAGCAAAGTCAGATATAAGACACAGGACTAATGAAATTACTATCAACAATCAGTCAGGACACCTCAAATTAAAGATCTCTAAGAAGGTATTGACCTGAAGACCTCATAAGCTGCAAAAATACGTTTGGAAAGTCAAAAATGTGAGTAGGCATTTTGAAAGTTACAAATGGCAGAGACTCCTGAAATGCATCCCATCTCAGAATTTTATGTGTACAGATAGAATCATAGAATCATAGAATCAATAAGGTTGGAAAAAAACCTCAGAGATCATCAGGTCCAACCTATCACCCAACACCTCAGGACTAACTAAACCATGGCACCAAGTGCCACGTCCAATCCCCTCTTGAACACCTCCAGTGATGGTGACTCCACCACCTCCCTGGGCAGCACATCCCAATGGCCAATTACTCTTTCTGGGAAGAACTTTCTCCTCACCACGAGCCTAAACTTCCCCTGGCACAGCTTGAGACTGTGTCCTCTTGTTCTGGTGCTGGTTGCCTGGGACCAGCCCCACCTGGCTACAACCTCCCTTGAGGTAGTTCTACCAGTTATTTTTATTTCCCATGAAAATTCATATGCATGTCTAACCTTTTAAAGGCAGAACAGAGGCAGATCTTGAGGAGTGATCAAAACCCAGACCTGCTTAGGAAAGATGCAAAGACTGACAAGGGAAGAGAAAAGAGGGTCAGCTTCATTGACAAGAGCAAACAAGTTGGAACTAGCATAAGAAAACAGGGATTTGAGCAGGTAATGCTGGCAGGCTAAATGGAAATCAAACATGAGAGGCACAGGGAGGGGAGAATGAAGTCTGAGTTTGGACAAACAGAAGTATAGATCTTTGTGTAGTGTAGTGCTCAATCTGAGACCTCTCCATGCTAGCATCAGACCACAACCAATAAGAAACAGCATATGACAGGAAAAGGAGTTTGCAGAAATGCACACAGGCAATTCATAACTTCAACCCAAAAGATCTTATATTCTGGTAGATAAAAAGAATAAGAAGCTTGAAGAAAGTGTAAGTTTTCAAACAACCCAGAAGCTGCAGCAAGTGACCAGCACAGCTTCCTTAACAAAAACAAACAAACCAACCAAGGTAAGAAGAAGAGAGTACACATCCTGTTCTGTACCATTCCAGAGCTCTTACAGGCATTTATAAATTGAGTCTCATATTTCAGCAGTTTCCTTCCTGATCATCATTCCAATGTCTGAGGGTTGGGCTGTTTTATGGAAGGTGGCTGGCTGACCTATGCTTTCCTTTGTGTTCATCAGTAACACAGGGCTTCTTATTCCCTTTGAAATTACTTGATGTGCTTCAAAATTTACATATGGCTTTCCCAGTGACTCATCTCAGTCCAAGGTCATGTTTTGGACATCTTGGAGATACTCAGATTCTAACTGCACATGGCCCTGGCCAACCTGCTGGGGTTGACTTTATTTTGAGCAGAGGGGTTGAACTAGACTATCTGCAGAAGTTCCCTCTTACACCAAGTACTCTGTGACTCCATGATTCTGTATGAAGGTGTATTCACATCACTGGCATTTCAAGAAAGCACAGCAGGACTGCATCTCTCTCTAACAAATGCAAGACCAGGCAGTTTTCACAGGTATTTGTGCAATACAAAACCTGCTGTTCTCTGGGAAAGGAGAGAAGCAGATTCACATTTCCCCAGGCAGAGGAGGGAACTGAACCAAACTTTTTGCACATCCCACAGAGTTTCCTAACAAATGGACCAGAAGGTTAGGGACAATGTAGGAAATGGAACATGAAGTTTATTCCCAAGCCTGCCTTTGAGAGTTTACATTAGGAGCTTGTTTCCTCCTCAGTGGAGAGAGCTGGGCTCTGGAGAGTGATAGAGAGCACTGGAAAACAGGCTGCTGCTCTGAATTGCCCTCTGAGCAAGAGCATGCTGTTTAGAATAATACTGATCTGGCCTCAGCATTACATCAGCTACCCTCATGAGCTATTTGTTCTGTCAAACTTCACATTCACATATCCTGGCATTCATCATGACTTGAAAAGAAACAGAAAGCACTGCACTTTGTAAATCTTAAATAAGACTGTAAGCAAATAACTTTCAGCCTTCAGAATCACAGCACCTTCATGGCCAGAAACCACCAAAGACAATGAGCATCCTGGTCCTTTATAGCAGAGATGAGAATCTTCTAGAATCTAGAACTGGGAGAGTCAGGTTGGTGTCTCTAAACCAGTGTATTGTGCCAGCATAACTGGAGGACTTTTGGGTGCTGTTGAGCTGAGGGCTCAACAAACTGACTGTACAGCAGAGGCAGCAGGGGAGCTGGAGGAAGGAAAAGAGGGAAGTCTGAAGCATAGGACTGTAACAGTGTTTGTGACTGTGTATAAAAGGTTGCTAGAGATTTCCACAACTAGTAGATTTCAGACCTTTTCATCTTCTTGGGCCTTAAAGAGGCAGAAGAAAGGCAAAAGAAGATTAGTTCTTTGGTTATCAATAAAAACAGAAAGGTAGGATGAAGACTGAATTATTTCAATGTAAGATTAAATGATCTACTCTGCTGTTACTGAGCAGGGTGTTCTAATAAAGAGCCCTCTCAGATTTTAAGAGTAGCATGTACCAAAAATAGGAAGCCAGCAGTCAATCATTTTACAAGGTCACTGTGGAAAGACCTGGAAATATGATTATCTTCCAATTGCAAACAAAGAACTTACTTAGGAGATGGGAGGTTTTCTTACTTTTCTTTCAAATGTGTGTCACTGAGAAACCTCATCAGGCACTGGCAGTATTTTAAAAGTGATAAGCAGGTCAGATGGAGTCAGGTTACCCCTGAGGCTTCTGCTGAATTTCATACCTGCATGTGAGTTAATTCCTTCACTTTCCTTAAGTCCTACTTAACACTTTACTTGCTTTTCCAAAACTATGTGGATGAGCAGAAGAGGGTGCAAACTTGCTCTGTGACAATGAGCAGTGTGGTGGGCCAGTTGTCCTCAAATACACAAGGATCTATAAAGTAGGAAAGTGATAGAATTTTAGTATGACTCATAAAATGGTTCAGGTTGGAAGAGCCCTTTGAATATCATCTAGCTCCAAATCCCTTGTCATGGGCAGTGCCACCTTCCACTACAACACGTTGCTGATAGCCCCAACCACCTTGGACTTCAACACTTTGAGGGAAGGGACTTTTCTGGGCAACATGTGCCAGTGCCTCACAACCCTCACAATACTGAATTTCATTATAATATCTAATATAAATAATCTTCTTAAAATGATTTAGATTAGATTTAGATTTAGGTTAGATTAGATTGAGATTAGATTTAGATTTAAATTATCATCTTAAGATGATGTAAGTCTTCTTTGTGTCCCCTATGTGTACAATAAAACAACTCAATTTTTCCCCTCCATGAGTTTTCATCCTGCTACAAAAGTTGGAAGCAGCATTTAGTTCTCAGTCTGGGGAGAGGGCTTCAGCATGTTTTCCTGTAAATCACACCTTAATTCCCTTACAAAACCTTGTGCTGCCCATTATCTGTATATGAGCCCTGAAAGCCAGACTGCTCACCATTCCTAAACCTAAAAGCTGATACCAAGAGAAACAGCTTGATGCTACCAAAACTGATCTAATATACAGAGGAAATCCTTTTATATCTTAAACTGTCACAAAACTTATTCTGATTTTTTTTCTCCATTCCTCTGGCACCATATTTTGATCTTTTCCACTTCATCTAGGTACATCAAGATTTATATTCCCTCTCTACTCTGCTCTGGTGAGACCCCACCTGGAGTACTGTGTCCAGTTCTGGAGCCTCTACTGCAGGAAGGATTTGGAGGTGCTAGGAGGTGTCCAGAGAAGGGCCACGAGGATGAGCAGAGGGCTGGAGCACCTCTCCTGTGAGAATAGACTGAGAAAGCTAGGGTTATTCAATCTGGAGAAGAGAAGGCTCTGAGGAGACCTTATTGAGGCCCTCCAGTATCTGAAGGGGGCTACAGGAAAGCTGGGCAGGGACTTTTGAGGGTGTCAGGGAGTGACAGGACTGGGGGGAATGGAACAAAAATAGAAATGGGTAGATTCATATTGGAAGTTAGGAAGAAGTTCTTCCCCATGAGGGTGGTGAGAGACTGGTGCAGATTGCCCAGGGAGGTGGTGGAAGCCTCATCCCTGGAGGTTTATAAGGCCAGGATGGATGTGACTGTGAGCAACCTGCTCTAGTGTGAGGTGTCCCTGCCCATGGCAAGGGGATTGGAACTAGATGATCCTTGAGGTCCCTTCCAACCTGAACAATTCTATGATTGTATATCACTACAAAGAGATTTTTAGCTCTTACTAGACCCACAAGACAAATTGCTCCTTAAACTGGGCAAGCTTTAAAGCAGGGTTATGTTGCATAGGCAAAAATGTTGCAAGATGGTGAATTATAGGCTCAAGTTTTGGCAGGTTTTTTCCTTGATGAATGTTCTTTAAAATTCTGCTTGAGGTGCAGCTGCAGCCTTGGTAGAACCCTTACTCAGGAAAAGCTCTTGTAGTTTGCCTCACGAGAGCTACAGCCAGCACAGTGGCTTGTGCCTGTGTAAAGCCATGTTTCCCATCCCAGCTCAGCACCCTGTTTCATTTGAGGGTTACTTGACCTGGTAAAATCCACAGAAGAATGAAGTGAGATGGTGCACTTTCTGTCCAGAAAGCTTAGCAGTGCCTGGGGAGGACACCCAATAAATCTCTGGTCCTGATGCATCTTTCTTAACCATACATGTGCTCACAAAGTGAACCTGGGGACCAGTGTAGCCCCAAGCTATTTGTTATGTAACAGGCAGGGGTTTTGACATGAACTGACACTATCATCCAGTGGTAAAGGATATTTTCACCAATCACCCAGGCATTCCTCTAGACACCCAGGAGCCCTTTTAGTGTCTGCTACACTTCACCTGGGAAATATCCTTTTGCTATTCCTTCACATTGCAAAGCACACTCTGTTGTCCAATGGGGTGAGATTTGACAAGAAAAGACCCATTTAAGAAGGAAGAGACCTTGATGAGATGTCTCTCCTCTTGGATGCAGGAAGAAGGGAACTCTGTAGCTCAAAGACATTCCTTGTAGTATTTTATTGCCACAGGTCAGGAAGTTTAGCTGCTAGACAATATTTCAAAAGGCAAGTTATGGCAACATCATTTGAAGGGATCTTACACATAACTTGCTAGGATTTATCTCAATAGTTGATTAGAAAGAAGGTTAAATAGGTCTTCTTATGCTCATCATATCAATAAGAGAGTGATAATGCCTCCTTTTTGTAGGAAGAGTTTGTTGTTACTCTTTGTCATGACTTTAACTGTTTGCAGTTATTTCTGCCACAGAAGGGAAAAGAAAAAGACAAACAGTGCTGCATATTTGCAAAGAAAGTGGATTTTTATAGCTCCCAGACAGCCTGAGGATTATCCAGATCTGATGGCAATAGCTTATGGCTTTATAGTCTGAATAGACCTCAATAAGACCAAATCAAGAGGACACTTCCATTTTCCTTTCTCTGTTGTTTCCTGATAGCAGGATTTTCAAAAGGACCTGCTTCTCCTCAGCAGCTCCTAGAGCACTGCAGGCTCACTCAAATGTCTTCTGATCTTTAGTCACAGTACAGCATCTCCAGTATTACAGAGTGCCTCTGTTCAGGTCTTTCTTGCTTTTTAGATCACAATTGCAAATAAAAACTAATGAAAGGGTGAATTTTCCCAGATCAGAAGCTGTTTCCATGTTATTTGTGCCAGAAAGAAGGTCTGGTTACCATATGTTGTGTTTGCAGTGTCAGCCCCCAAACTGCAATGAATCTTGTAGCAGCAGAATGCAAGTGAAGCCCTCAGGCCCTGAAAGGTCATGCTGTGGGTGAGAAGCACTCTCTAAATGATCTGGAGGGCTCTTCATTCCCCACTGTTCCTGGGAGGATGGAAGATGTGTCTGCTCCAGGTGGACTGCTTCATACACACAAATAAAAAGCTAATCTGTTCCAGCAAGGACAAGAAAACAAAGGTAAAACAAGAAACCTTATGAACTACCTGCCCCTTTTTAAAGTCTTCAGCTAGCTGAATGAAGAAAGATCTATTCACAAATAGCCTTCTTGTTTTGTAGCTCCCTGGAAGGGGCCAGGGAGGTGGTGATCACAAATATGGTAACTTATTCAATACACACAACATTTCTCTGTCATCTGCTAATGCCACTTTTAACTGTGGTGTGGCCTGTGGTGTGGCTCAGTTGGTAGCACATAAGACCCTTAATGGGAAGCTTGTGAGTTCAAGCCTGCAGTGGGCACTATTGTCCTCCTTACTCTAGTCATGAGGTCTGTGGTGACAGGTTGGACTCGATGATCTTTGAGGTCTCTTCCAACCTTAGTGATACTGAATACTGAACTTGTGCAGGACTCTTTCAATCAGCTGCATCCCTGAGATATTGGGACCAATAGTAGGTACATTCATAACATTTTGGAGCCTTGTTTTCTTCTCCTTTTCCTGTTAAAACCAGGACTAAACAACTCCCATAAATCCAGGCTGCTAATCCAATCTGTTATCTAGACAATACCTCCTAAAAACCATAGCCTATCAATGTGTTTGCAGTTTTGCAACCAGACAAGAGATGCTGCATGAACACTGTAGAGCTCACATTTAAAGTGGAAAACTGCACCCTAGTAATACTTTGCAGTGATCTAGTATCAGCAAAGTTGCAGGCAGTAATTGTAAACAAGACTCTTCAGCTTTTCAGGACACAGAAGCATGAAACCACCCAGTCTAGGAACTTGTCATTGCTGACAGGTGTAAGTCTGGACTGAGGCCAGCAACCCTGACACTGCTCATACAGTTAGCTGTATGTTTTGCAACCAGCATTTAGATGAAGGGCTTGACTATGGAGTCAAGATTTGTCAGTGTCTTCCCTCAGAATGAGAACAAATGACCCCCCATGACATCACTGGGCTGCTAGCTTGGGATGTGCAAGTTTCTTTGTACATGCCAAGCCTGTACCTGAGGGGTTGTGCAAGTAGAGAGTTGTCTTTGCTTTGTTTGGGATTTGGGGTTGGCTCTTGTAGTTCACTTCTGTCCGTAACAGAAGCTGATCTCACACTGATGACACAACATTTCCATGAACACATTCTGGTCTCTCTATATATATATAGGAAGAGACTGAATGGGGTGCTTGTTGCTATGGTTTAGTTGATTAGTTGGTTTTGGGTGATAGGTTGGACTAAATGATCTCAAAGGTCTTTTCCAGCCTGGTTAATTCTATTCTATTCTATTCTATTCTATTCTATTCTATTCTATTCTATTCTATTCTATTCTATTCTATTCTATTCTATTCTATTCTATTCTATTCCCTCCCTGCTGGTTCCTCCCCAGTCCAGCAAAAACTGACAAGGCAAGAAGACAAATCCCTAAAAGTACAAGACCCAGTTTTTGTGACCCTGCATAGCAGGAGCAATGTGCTTGACATTCTCTGTTGTGCCTCAGTAAAGTCCATGGGAGCTTTGATTTCATCTGGATACAAATCTCTTATTTTCAACAAGGCAGGTATCTGAAGGGAACTTCTTTATCATTCAAGGAAGCTGCATATTTTGTACTTTGAAACAAGTGTTTAGACAGCAGGATTTATTCTTGGTCAAGTTAGCTTCCCCAGACTCTGTTACCTTGATTTCCAACCTTCACAAACTAGCAAACAAAAGTTTAATTTATGTGCAGTTATATGTATTTGTTTATCCTTAAAATTTAGCTCTAGGGCTTCTGAAAGGGTTGCCTGCACTCTTGCAAAACTTGAAGGATAGTCCTTTTCTTTGCATAGGGAAAAAGTAGAAGAATGACAACAAGATGGATCAGTAAAAAACATGCATCATTCATGAAGATTGCCCAAATGCAAGCAAGTAGAACCTCAAAAGCCATCTGCATAAGGTTTACTATAAGTAAACTACATCTCTACTACACTTTGCAATGGAATGCAATGAACATGTCCAAAATAGACAGGATTTACAAGATTTACAGCTGTTTACAATTAATGAACAGCACAAGAACCCTCCTGGTCTTTGACCAGGGGAAGCAACTAGCTTTTCCTTCCCTGCCTTCCCTCTATCCCCCTGTGCAAAAG
Source organism: Dryobates pubescens (assembly GCF_014839835.1). Lineage (NCBI taxonomy): Eukaryota > Metazoa > Chordata > Aves > Piciformes > Picidae > Dryobates > Dryobates pubescens. Next base: position 36,648,865 of record NC_071621.1, read on the forward strand.
AAGGGACAAGAGAAAGGAACAGAGAAGTTACTACCAAAACAATGCAGCCAAGGCCAAGCAGAAGCAAGATAGTATCTCTGAGGAGAGAAGATGTTTGGAGAGGAGAGGTTCAGAGAGGAGAGGAGAGGTTTGGAGAGGAGAGGTTTGGAGAGGAGAGGTCCGGAGAGGAGAGGTTCAGAGAGGAAAGGAGAGGTTTGGAGGGGAGAGGAGAGGTTTGGAGAGGAGAGGTTTGGAGGGGAGAGGAGAGGTTTGGAGAGGAGAGGTTCAGAGAGGAGAGGAGGTTTGGAGAGGAGAGGTCCAGAGAGGAGAGGTTCGGAGAGGAGAGGAATTGTTTTGGTACAACCAATCTTGTGGTAGATATCTCTTCTCTCCAATGGGATTGTTTAGAATTATGTTTATTTTCCTTTTTCCACCCAAGAGTGGTTTATTTACATTTTACTACTTTTCTGCTCAAGATGTGTGAAAAATTTTAAAGGCATAGCCTAAAACTACCGCAGTCCTGACACTGGGTCTGAGTGCTTTGTACAGGCACATTATAACATACATTTGATTTTCTTTCACAAGAATGGATACAAAAAGTGACAACTAAAGGAAGTCCATTCCCAGCCTTTCATTTTCTCAAAATCTAATGAAACAATATTAAAATGTCATAGTGACTTCTCAATCTTAATTTCTATGAATCCAAAGCAGGGAGGAGAATAAAATTTGGTTCTTCCAATTTGCATTTAAAAAGGAGCAAAAAAAATCTCACGAAATAACTCTTGTCAATTTAGCTTCTGGTTCAAATGCAGGATGTGTAGATTCAAAAGTGTTGTCATTTTTTGTCTTTTTTCCTGCATGGATCCCCCTTAGGCAGTTCTCTGCAATCTTTGGTGCCTGCTTTTTGACATATTGTGCAAGTTACTCATATTTAATGCTGCCATGTATCTAAAGTAGTAAAAGGCTTGCTCTGAAAACATGCAAAGTTCTACCATACCAGAGGATGCAAGCTAGCATAAGGTGCTTCATCATCTTCCCAAATCTTTTGCAAATGGCTTGTTAGCTTGCACAGTTGCCAGTGAGGTGAAAGGCCTGGAGATTGTGCAGCCCACCTCCTCTGCAGCCTGCAGGGGTAGCCTAAAGCATAATAGGTATTTAGGGAGAAGAGGCTAGGCTTTCCCCCTGCCAGAGGTGTATTTTATTACACTGATGGAGAGTCTTGTTCTTGCTGGTACCTGAGCAACTTGAGAGGATCCAGGTGTAAGGTAGGACATGCCTCTTCATTTTCTGTTGGAGCTTAGGTAGGCAACTAACTGTCTTTGAGCTGGAAACTCTGCTGAGCTGTTGGAGAGGACACAAGTGTGCAGAAAACCTTCATACAAGGCTAGGAGGTGCACAGTGATTTTAGAGTGCTCAAACATTTAAACAGCACTCCAGAATTCTTTCTGCTTATTTACCATCAGTTGGGGGACAGACACCCCATCAATAATAAATCAAATTGCAGAAAGAGAAGGTCATCTTTCCCCTTCTTTAATACCTCATCAGTAAGGGAACCTGCCCAGATAAAGAAGGGCTCTTTTTAATATCTGCAGCCTTCTAGGCAGTTGTTCTTATTAGTGGAATAAACCCTAGCTGCAGAATTTGCTGAAACATCCTAGTAGACCCTTTCACTCTGGCACCACAATTACACATTGAGGAGAGAATCTCTTTGTGTGATAGAAATTACACATTTGCTAAGGATATAAAATGAGTTTGGGGTTGGTTTGTTTGATTCCTGGTGACAACTCACAGAATTGTAGAAGGTATTGAATTTTCTTTCATTGAATAAATGATTCCATCCATTTATTTATTTCCTTGCTTATTTCACTATCTATCTATCTGTGTCCAGTTTGGGGCTCCCCAGTTCAAGAGAGACAGGGATCTGCTGGAGAGAGTCCAAAGGAGACACACAAGGATGCTTAGGAGGCTTGAGCATCTCACCTGTGAAGAGAGACTGAGAGCCCTGGGGCTGTTTAGTCTGGAGAAGAGAAGACTGAGAGGGGATCTGATCAATGTCTATCAATATCTGAGGGGTGGGTGTTAAGCTCTTTTGGGTGGTGCACAGGAATAAGCCAAGGAACAATGGAGACAAACTTGAACAGAGAAGGTTTCGGCTCAACATGAGGAGAACCTTTGCTGTGAGGGTGACAGAGCCCTAGGGCAGGCTGCCCAGAGAGGTTGTGGAGTCTCCTTCTCTGGAGACTTTCCTACCCCACCTGGATGCATTCCTGTGTGGACTACCCTGTGTGATCATGCTATGGCAGGGGGGGTTGGACCTGATGATCTCTGGAGGTCCCTTCCAACCTCCAATGTTCTATGATTCTATGTTTCTCTAGGTCATTAGATCTCAAATTGTTCTATTAAAGTGAACTGGTTTAGAAGACAGGATAGGAAAATACCCCTTTTGGTACACAAGGCTGTAGTCCACTTTGCTGGGGATACTAATTCCAATCTACTGAGGCAGGAAAATTTTGAAATCACATGTTGTCATTGATAGGCACTGGGAGGAAATGCTACAACCACTTCCTTTTGCAGCTGAAAGCAGGACCAGTGCCTGAGCCAGTTCAGTCTCCACAGTAAGCACACTAATTCCTTAGCAGAGACATGAATCTAATACATACTTTCCTCCAGTGATTAAAAGGTTTAGACCTCTTTGCCTGGATGACTTTGGTAGATCCCCTTTCAAGGTACTATGCCTTCTCATGCAGCTTCCACTAGCTTAAAAAGCTGATGGAATCATAGTGCCTGTAGCATTTGGCAGTGCAATTCCCCTTGCAGATCTAAATTTTGTGAGGATCCCCTCATCCTGTTGGTCTTACTAGTGAAACCTGCAATCTATTCTAGAAACATTGCAGCTTTTACTAGGCTTCAGCATCTCTTTGTTCCTGAGAGCTAGTGTACCTGGCTCATTCCTTTTCCTCTAATCAGGATGCTGCTCTAAATGCTTTCAGGTCCATAAAGTTCTTGAAGGACACACATGATTGCTTAAAACCATCTGGACTTGCCAGGTGGTAAAATACATACTAATCAGCTATGGGGAGCAGTTGCCTTATGAGCATTACCAGTGATCAACAAATGCTGGGTTCATCACATTTCATCCAATACCATTTCCATAGTTCTGTTCCTCCATCCCAGTGCTTAGTCTGTGTGCTGATTCTGGAAGGCCTGCAACCATACTCATAAAAAATGGCATGAAACCTTGATTTTGAAATCAAGATTTTGAAATCAAAAGCTCAAGTGTTTGGAAAGACCAGGATTACAAATGCTTGTGACATTGTAATTCACCCCCAGCAGGTGCATTGCAACTTATTTAGTCTCTGTTACAGGTTTTTTCCCCCATTTTCCCAGCCCTACAACTTGTTCACTCTCCAAGGCATACAGCATTCCTTAGAAAGCCCTTAAACAGTTCATTTTTATCTCCCTCTGAATGGTAAGAGGTCCTATGAATGGTTTGCTTTCAGATGTGCTGAGAGGACAGAGCAGTTCAAATTAAAGCAAACCAGTCTGCTGAGCCAAGTTTGAGCAGCTCACAGATAGAAGAGGCAGGGACAGTGGCAGCTCTAAAACCAGGCTGTAATCAGAGAAGGATATTGTACCCCAGTAAGAACATCTGCTTGTCCACAAAGGAGGTAGGTTCTCTCTTCAGCCCCTCTCATACCTGCTTCTTCAACCATGGATTTGCTCAGCAAAAGTCAAGAGCATGGACACTGCTGGCAGATGAATAGAATAGAATAGAATAGAATAGAATAGAATAGAATAGAATAGAATAGAATAGAATAGAATAGAATAGAATAGAATAGAATAGAATAGAATAGAATAGAATAGAATTAACCAGGTTGGAAAAGACCTTGGAGATCCAACCTATCACCCAACACCATCTAATCAACTAAACCATGGCACCAGGCACCCCAAAATCTGGTGAGAATAATGTGAATCCAGAGCATGAAATTCACTACAGAAAGCACAGAGAGACAGAGCCACTTTTACACACAGAGGCTGCTACCCACTCAAGAAAAAGGTAGAATCTCTTGAATTGTACTTCATGTGTACTTAAAGCTAACTTTGCTGCTAAACTGAAGACTATCTGAGCTCTCCATACGCCAATATTTACAAATTGTCTGTTCCCTAGTTACCTCCTGGCTATCCAGAATACCTTACTCAATGTAAGGCAATGAGCTTTTACCACTTGTCTGAAAGAGCAAAATCCTGGAAGCAAGAAGACAAGATGCTTTCTTCTCAGCTTGATCAATGATTGCTCACAAACAGCTTCTGTCTGTTTTGTTGCTGTCAGTGTTCTGGGGTACATACACCACAACCAAATACACAAGCTTGCAAAAAACAAGTGTGTGTGTGCAAGGATAGTATGGCTAGGAGCATGTAAGCTGGTGCTCCTTGGTGGTCCACATCACGTGTCCAGAGAAGGGCAATGAGGCTGGTGAAAAGCCTCGAGCACAAGCCCTGTGAGGAGAGGCTGAGGGAGCTGGGGGTGTTTAGCCTGGAGAAGATGAGGCTCAGGGGAGACCTCAGTGCTCTCTACAACTACCTGAAGGGAGGTTGTAGCCAGGTGGGGGTTGGTCTCTTCTCCCAGGCAACCAGCACCAGAGCAAGAGGACACAGTCTCAAGCTGTGCCAGGGGAGGTTTAGGCTCAAGGTGAGGAGAAAGTTCTTCCCAGAGAGAGTTGTTAGCTGTTGCAATGTGCTGCCCAGAGAGGTGGTGGAGTCACCATCCCTGGAGGTGTTGAAAAGGGGATTGGATGTGGCACTTGGTGCCATGATTTAGTAGTGATGAGGTGTTGGGTGACAGGTTGGACTTGATGATCTTTGAAGTATCTTCCAGCCATATTGATTCTATGATTCTATGCTTTAATTACTAATTATGTGCCTGCTCCATTCACTCTAGCAAGAGTCCACTTATAAATTAATGGTGCTCAGACTGCCTTAGGAAGTAACCTACAGTAAGGATGTGGCACCTGTGGCACTGACTACCCAGACCCCATTTTAATATCACTTATAAATGCTTTAGAAAATTCCCTGTGAATGTATGTTCCCCCCAGGAAAGAACATGAAAGAATTACTCATTTGGGGCTCTGGTTCTGTCTAAAGCTCTGGTAATTTGAGTGGTATGTGAGAGGCTGAAAATATCAGAAATGGAAAGTTAGGAAGGCTTTGGCCATGCGGAACCCATTGTGTTCGGAAGGAGCAAGCTACTGAGAATAAAATTTCTGCCTTGAATATTCTCTAGATCTACTCTCCCATGTGTGATGGATTTATTGTGTGCTTTCATAGCCTTAAAGAAGTCTGAAACCCTTTTGTCTCTTTTCAAACCTACCTGAAACACCATCAGCCCAAAAGCACAGCGAGAGCTGGAATGTTTCTGAACTTGTCCCCTGCTGAGAAGAGGCAAAGCACGATGAAGGTCTTCAGGCATTTCAAAAGGCAGGACAGGCTGCTTGGAAAGTGCTATTTGTCTGAGGTGTTGGTTTTGTTTGGGGTTTGTTGTGTCGCTGGGGACTTTTGCTGTAGCAAACTAGAAAGAGACAAACTTTTCCAGAAGTGAAGTTCTGTCAAAAACAAATAGTATCTTTTATTAAACCCAATGCTACAGCTGAGAAAACAAACAAACAAAGCAACAAAAAAACCACAAGCAAACAAAAAAGCAACAACAAAAAGACACACTAAGAATATTTCAGGAGTGCAAAGAACTGAGGAAAGTTTTATGTGCCTTAAGACTTGCCATCTGCTCTGATAACAAAGAATTCCTTCTCATACAATCATAGAATCAATAAGGTTGCAAAAGACCTCAGAGATCATCAAGTCCAACCTGTCACCCAACACCTCATCACTACTAAACCATGGCTCCAAGTGCCACATCCAATCCTCTTTTGAACACCTCCATGGATGGGGACTCCACTGCCTCCTTGGGCAGCACATTCCAACAGCTAACAACTCTCTCTGGGAAGAACTTTCTCCTTACCTCGAGCCTAAACCTCCCCTGGCACAGCTTGAGACTGTGTCCTCTTGTTCTGGTGCTGGGTGCCCAGGAGAAGAGACCAACCCCCACCTGGCTACAACCTCCCTTCAGGGAGTTGTAGAGAGCAATCAGTTCTCCCCTGAGCCTCCTCTTCTCCAGGCTAAGCAACCCCAGCTCCCTCAGCCTCTCCTCACAGGGCTGTGCTCCAGACCTCTCCCCAGCCTCATTGCCCTTCTCTGGACACATTCAAGTGTCTCTATGTCCTTCTGAAATTGAGGGGCCCAGAACTGTACAATCCTGCTCTTGTTTATAACCTAGGAGCATCATCAGTATAGAAGAAACATTTGACACGGCAGATCTGGGTACGATAGAACAGCCAGTGAGTCTCTGGACTATAAGCTGATTTGATTTATAGTGAAAAAGTTCATCTGACATCTTGATTCAGAAAACTGTCTTGAACTCAGGTCCCAGATTCTCTCTTTCCTTGGCTGGTTGAGAGTCCACAGTGGAATGCTTGCTCTCTCTATGATCTGAAAGTCAAATCTACCCAACATTAACAGGATCTCTCAGTAAAAGCTCTGCCACAAAAGCTGCTTTCTCACTAACATCTGATTTTTATGAAAACAGCACTTTTCTGACCAAAAATATTCTCTCTAATGAATCTTCATCTACCCCTTTATCAGTGATAGTGGAGATAGGCAGAAATAATCAGTTTTAAAACACAACCAAAAGCTGAGGAAAATATAATGCTGAAACCAAAATATTGTCACATATATCACACAGAGTATCACACCCTATACATCTGACTACAGTTTCTGGCACCTGAGGCCTGGGAGTGGGAAGAAAGACAGGCTTAATGAGAGGTAGAAAAACAATTGCCATTAATTAGTAGACAGTCTCCAGAAACAAATTCTCTTTAAAATACCTGTGGTGTGTTCATGCTGGATGGATACCAGGTGCCCACCAAGCCACTCTATCATTCCCCTCCTCAGGTGAACAGAGGACAGAAAATATAACAAAAGTATCATGGGTCAAGGTGAGGACAAGAATGATCACTCACCAGTTACAGCCACAGGCAAAACAGACTCAGTTCAGGGAAACTAACTCAATTTATTGCCAATCAACTCAGAGTAGGGTAATGAGAACGGAAAACTGAATCCTAAAACATCTTCCCTCATGTCCCCCTTCTTCACAGGCTCAGCTTCACTCCCAATTTTCTTTACTGAACAGCACAGGGGATAAGGTTGTGGTAAAATCATCACATGTTGTCTCTGCCATTCCTGCCGCCTCAGGGGGAGGATTCCTCAAACCCTTCCCCTGCTGCAGTGTGGGGTCCCTCCCATGGGAGACTGTCCTCTATGAACCTCTCCATGAGTCCCATGGGCTACAGTTTGGGATTGTTTTCCTGCTCATTGAAGGATGGTTGAACTAGATGACCTCTAAAGGCTCCTTCCAACCAAACTATTGTACGATTCTGTGATTCTTCATTAAGTGCCTCAGTGTGGCTCCTTCCACAAGATGTAGCCTTTCAGGAGCAGACTGCTCCAGCATGCAGCCCCAGCAGGGTCACAGGTCCTGCCAGCAAGCCTGCTCTAACATGGGCTTCTTTCTCCACAGGCTCTGCCAGAAGCCTGCTCCTGCAGGAGCTCTCCATGAGATCAGAGTCTCCTGGCATGCACCTTCTCCAGCATAGCATCCTCCATGGGCTGCAGGTGCATATCTGCTCCACTCTTAAAGTCCATGGACTTCAGCGCTACAGTCTACCTTATGATCTTAACCATAGGCTGCAGGGGCATCTCTACTCTGCCATCTGAAGCACCTCCTTCTCCTCCTTCACTTATCTTAGTGTCTGCAGATATGTTGCTGTTACATATTCTCACTCCTCTCTTTGGCTGTGGTTGTCATGGGTTGTTTTTTTCCTTCTTAAACACCTCACTGCAGAGGCACTACCACCACCACTGATGGGCTCAGCCCTTGCCAGCAGCAGGTCCATCTTGGAGCCAGCTGGCATTGTCTCTGTTGGACATACAGAAGCTTCTAGCAGTTTCTCATGGAAGTCATCCCTGTAACACTACTGCTACCAAAACATCACCATCCAAAACAAATACAATAACTTAGTCTGAAGTGGGGAGAAGGGAGCTTAAACCAAACATGGCAATAGAGTTCTGTCTTAAAAGATCCCTGGTGTAAGGCTGTTGTAAAATGATGATAAGAAAAAGTGAGATTCAGTCCTGCAGCACAATTCCTAACAAGATTTCATGTTAAGTCTGGAAATGTCCTTGCAGCCATGGCTCTGAAGCATATGTCCTTTTTGAGAAGAAGAGTTTAGAAACAGCACCAAAATGCACCCCAAGTTGTTCAGATGTCTGTGAGGACCACTTTAGCCTGTTGCCAGACTTTTTCTGATGAGAACCTCGTTCTTTATTTACCTTTTCACCTCTCTGACACTAACAGTAAGTCACATCTATTTTTACAGCCACTGCTACGTGACACAGAGGTAAAGCTGTGATCTGTACCTCTGCCTGGCTGGACAATACTTTAGGAGTCAGTCAGTTGATGTGGTGAAGTCTCTAGTTCCAGGCAATTTATTTTGAAAATCCTGGCATTAAAATGAGCTTAAGGAACAAAACCATAAACATTGGCTGAAGAGAGAAGAATTTCTTTGCAGGCCACAGCACTTTAAATAATAATCTATACAAATCAGACTTAATTCTCTCAATAAGATTTCTGTCAGTGTTATTTCAGAAGGAATGCAGGAGCTGATGTGCAAACCAGAGCTGCTAATCTCAAGCCACAGCACACAGAATCACAGAATAGTCAGGCTTGGAAGGGACCCTGAGGATCATCTACTTCCAACCCGCCTTGCCATGGACAGGGACACCCTCCACCAGATCAGGTTGCCCAGAGCCACATCCAGCCTGGCCTTAAAAGCACCCAGGGATAGTGTCTAACACCATCCCCCTTTTCCAGCAGTCCAGGAAAATATAACCTGTACACATTTGATTCCAACAACATCTAAACATCAGTTTGATACAGCATGGCCAAGCTTTCTATGCCTTCTATTGGCAGCAGGGAGGAATTCTTTCTCAGTAAGGGTTCTTTACACCTTGTCCCAGTATTTCCTGCTAACTGTCTTTGCTAATCACAAACAACCGTTTCAGTGGAAGGAGAGGAGAAAGCCAGGCACTCCGGGGAAGGGATGTGGCAGTGACCCAAAATTTCTCTAAGGGGTGGAAAGGGAGGAATGAGAAGCACCACCCTCACCATGAGGACTGGAGGTGTTCTGCACCCCAGCAACTGCAGTTCTGGAGCACAGTCATGCTGGAAACCTGACATTTGCCAGGTCATCACTTGTTTTCCTTAGCTTTGAGTACTGAGGTGGCTTGTGCAGCACAGTACTGTGTGGGGTTGAGGCATTACAAAGCATCTTGCCTCTGACCTTGCACAAGGACAATTTGCCTTAGTTATAGAATAGCTCTGTTACCGACTCCAGCCCCTGAGTCTCTGGGTAAGATTCACACAACTAAAATTCTTTTACTGGGCAATACTGAGAACCTGCTTCTGTCCCAAACAGCCACATATGACCTTAGTGGCAGGCATCAAGCCGGGGACACTTACCCTTGAGTCCACTGCTAACAGCAGGCAAGGAAAGGTGCAGCTGGCTGGAGCAACAAGCCAGGGGCTGTGTTTCCCTTTGTTTCCCTACTGCCCATGATTGTGATGTGCAGGTGAAAGATGGCAGCTACAGAGGGACAGGTCTGCTGCAGTCAGTGTTAGTGTTACTGGTCCATGTCTTCTCTCTCCACTTGCCTTTTTTATCCCTTGCAATAACAATTCCCACTCCCATCACACTGCACCACTTGTACCCCATAGTCTTGTCCTCCCCCTCACGTATGGCCACAAGCTGCCAAGCAGCTTGTGAGAGAAGGGGGAGCAGATCCCACCACACCCCATCCTCCCCCCTGCTGAAACCAGGCTGCAAAACAATCTTGCTTTTGCCACCAACTTGCAGATGAAGAAATGCACTTTTTCAACTAGCACAACTAATATGATGCAGCAAACAGTCACCAAAACCATAGCTGGAAAAGTCGTCTCAGTGCCACAGAGAATCCACCAGGTCCAAGGCTGACTGGCTGAACTGCTCAGCTTTGCTCAGCTCTGATTCTCACATCTGCAGAACTGATCCAGTGCAATACATTCAGACTTTAAAAAGCAAAGAAGCACACAGATCTGAGATGCCTGCCTTTCTCCACTGCTGAAGCAAGAGGGACTGTTAACAGATTCAAAAGAATCAGGCTCAGAAATCTAATTTAAAGATGATAAATTGGTCTCAGTCCTGCAGGAAGTGTTGTGGACTTAATGGGGGCTGATTCTGTCAAGAAGAAACATGCTAACAGTAACCATTTGATTCAGCTTCTCCAACAGTGCTGTCATTTCTCAGCCAGGAGCAGATCAGTAGTAGGCAATTTTGAATGTCAGAAGGAGCTATATTTAATACCACACATCTTTTGACAGGCCCATGCAGTGCAGAGCCTCTTCCTGACTAAGGTCAAGCTGTTTTCCTGACTCATTTCACAACAAATTCTGCTAATTTCTCCTGGATTTTGAATATTGATTGGAAAAGGTGCCAAAAAGGGGCTTGGGGTTTTTTTGAGTGAGCACAATTTGACATCCCACTCCAGCATCTCTTTTCTGTGGCTGCCTGAAGCATGAATGGGAAGAAATCCCAGCCTGCCGTATGGAACAAGGCATCCCAGGAACAAGACATCCCAGCTTGGCTTTGCTCTAGACTCCTCACCTCCTGACATCCCAGAGGAGATGGCATAACCTGCTCTGTTATTCCATCCAAGGAGCGTGTATCTTCATTATTCCAACCCATTACAGAGCATGCATCTTCATTATTATTTTGACCATTTATTTGCATTAGCCTCCTAGAAGCTGAAGTTACCAATCTTTCAATCCTCAGTATAAAAACAGGCTGCATGCATATGCTTACTTCAACATTTCAATTTCTCTAACTGTTGATATCTTTTTCTAATACTTCCCATCTCTCAGTTTTTGCATAGGATTCATCTTACCTGACATGAGCTGTCAAACTGCTTATACAGGCTGTCCCTATAGGTAAGGAAGGGAGATCACAATTTATTCCATCCAAATATAGACTCCTGTTTAGTCCTTGCTCTTTCTCCACTAAGCATAGGGAGAGCTGAGACAGCTTGGTCTGCATTCCCAAGTTTTAAGCAGCAAGTGTAAGGTTTACCTCACTCTTTCCTCCTGGTAAAAGTCATCACAAAGGCTAAAATCAACACCACCACTTATTTTTTTTTTCTCTTTCCCCCTTTGTTTTTTTCCAGCTACATTTTATCTCCACTGGACTTTTTTTGTTTTCTTCAGAGCAGAGTTGTGTCTGGATAAGGATTCGCTTTGCCTGATCTCTACACCGTGACAGCTCAGCAGGTTCACATCGTGATTCCAGCTGCGCCACTGTCATTCTCTGCAAGAAACTCCCCTGCAGAACATTTGAAGGAAGGTAGCTTTTCACTTCTATCTGCATGTTTCATCACCTTTCATTTCAGTTTTGCTCCCTTGTCCAGCCCCCACAGAGGAGGAGATTACTTTTGCTTCAGGCTGCGGGGTCTTGTGCAAGGAATAACCCTTGCTGCATCAGCTGTAATGCATTTGATTGCAGAAGTAGCTGCTGTGCTTCAGTTCTGCATCTGAAAAACAGGAATCCTAATCACCTGCCCTTACCTAGAGACAGCATAATGAAAATGCCAGAAATAATTTGAAGCTACAGTACTGTTCCAGCAAGATCCACATGTACATGCACAGTTGCAATAGGATGAATATTGCCGATTTAACTACTGCTGATGGAAATCAGAATACAGTTGTCCTGTTGTTTCTACACAGGCTGCAACAGAAAAAGCAAGCAGAATGTGCTTGGTTCACTGAGCCTATTAATATCACCTAATTCAAATCATCTTCAAACCAATCATCAAGGTCAAAACAGCCATTTATGTTCCTTCTGCAATTAATAGAGAGACCTTCAGAGGACAATTTTCCACCACTAATCTTTGGAAGAGATTAAATGGCCCTTGGACATGTTTACTCTTCTCCCTTAACTGCAGAGCAAGTAACAACAGGCTCCTCACACAAAGTATCCAAATTTTAAGTAGCTAAATTTAAGTAAGATCAGTTGTAGTTTATTTTAGTAGGCACATTCATTCCATCAGTTGTGCTTTCATTACAAAGTACTTATGCAATGCTCTCATTACCTTGGGTTAATTTAACCATTTTGGACAGACATCAGAGCAGCAACAAAAAGAGAGCTCAGACATCAAACATGCAATTGAATGCAGGGACAGTGTCAGTAAAATTCAGATAATGCTTCCACAGAGTAACCAGCCTGAGACAGTGCTACACACAGTCCTTGGGTGCTTAACAGCACACCACTATCTTCCCTATGTTTCAGCAAGTAAACCAGGGATATTTTCACATTAATACATTCTACCTAAAAGTGAGAGTAGCTAAGAGAGCTGATGGCTGGAGAATGTTAGTTAACAATAACAACACAGAATTATTGCTGCTGCACACAAATACCTAAGGAGCTGCTGCCCAGGACTGGGAGAAATCCACTCTTTTTGGAGAAACTACGACATCTGCTGGTTTGTAATGACAAACCTAGAAATACTGCTTGACACATTGCAAAAGAGGTGTCTTATGTCGGGGCACAAATGTGACAAATGATGGTGGCAGTGTTGCAATGCATCAAGGCAGAAGCTGAGTTTTTGTACACCCAGTAAAATCATCAAGGGGCAAAAAGAATTTGAAGGTCTGCTTCACAGAAAGGCCTCACAAAACATCACAGAATGTTAGAAGTTGGAAGGGACATCCAGAGACGATCAAGTGCAACCCTCCTGCCAAAAGTAGGATCACCTAGAGGTAGTCCACTCAGGAAAGCAGCCAGGTAGGTTTTGAAAGCCTCCAGAGAAGGAGACTCCACAATCCCTCCAGGCAGCCTGTTCCAGTGCTCTGTCACCCTCACTGTAAAGAAGTTTCTCCTCATGTTGAGGTGAAACCTGTGTTCAAGTTTGTATTCATTGTTCCTTATCTTATCACTGTACACCACCAAAAAGAGATTGGTCCCATCCACTAGGCACCCACCCCTCAGATATTTATAGACATTGATCAGATCCTCTCTTAGTCTTCTCAAGAGCTAACTGGAATCTGACAGAATTGCTCTCAAGATGTAGGAATTCAATATTCACAATAAAAAGATCATTTTTCCTATTGCTCTCCTGTTAGTGTGTACATATAGACACTTTGACACTTCATTCAAACCTATAAGCTCTTCATTCCTGCAGTAGGAAGTGAAAATACCACAAGGAGAAGCAATTAAATTCATCCAGTTGCTAGGAGTTTATACCAATGAGATAAATCAACTTCACACTGCGTTAGAAGTGCTGGCCTGTTACCAGGTACCTGGTTTTAAATACCTGATAAAGCCAGAACTACCATGCAGATGATCTTTAAAGACATGTTACTTCTTACAGGTGAAGGAGTAGTGATTCAGCATGCCTGGAATTGCTCTGTACAGTGCAATTCATGCCTGAATGTTGGCACATCTCCCAGCAGCTGTTGTCTTATTCCAGCTGTGATCACAACCACCTCCATACACCACTTTTGAATGTTTACAATTAAAAATGGCACATAGATTGAGGAAGTTGTATTGTTAAGTACGGACATTAATACTGGAAAGAAAAGCTTTCCCTTGCACTTCAAGGTCAAAAGGTCTGCACTGATTCTTCTCAGCTTAGAATAAAACTGAAACAGCACTCAATGTTTTTATTACCTGCAGATTGGTTTATTATTGCAGTGTAACACATCAGACAAGGATACAAGGAGTCAGGTACAGTCCTGGATTTAATTTTCTCCTCTGCTCAAGGTGTATTGAATAATAAAATTACTTTTGTACCTGGCAGTAATGTGTTTGCAGATGGTGTCACTGAGGAACAGAGGGCTTCATTGCAAACTCTGCTACCATTTAACAGACCTCAGCAGCACTGAATTCCTAAACCAGAAAATTAACAGAAGGCTGCAAAGAATTAAATGTCTCCAACTGTATCTTCCAAGCACTCCAATAAATTAATCAACATGTTCTGCTATTATTGCCATAGACCAGCTAAAACATAAGGATGACAATGACAGAATGCTGTCTCCCAGGACACCACATGAGGTTTTTCTGCATTTCTCATCAGCATTTTGCTTTTGAAAAATCCCAGCAATAAGATTCAAAACAAAATAAACCCACCCCACCCCAAACCTCAACCAAAAACATACAAAAAACCCCACAAAACAAACCCAAACCATTCACCACCACCCTCTCAGCTCAGCCCTCCAGCCAATTCCTGTACTGGGTTAGGAACTGGCTGGGGGGCTGAGCCCAGAGAGCGGTGGTGCCACATCCAGCTGGCAGCCAGGCACCAGTGGTGTCCCCCAGGGATCAGTGCTGTTCAATATCTTTATTGATGGCCTGGATGAGGGGATAGAGTCCACCATCAGTAAATTTGCAGATGACACCAAGCTGCAGGCAGGTGTGGATTTGTTAGAGGGTAGGAGAGCTCTGTGGAGGGACCTGGACAGGCTGGACAGATGGGCAGAGTCCAACATGATGGCATTGAACAAGGCCAAGTGCCAGGTGCTGCACTTTGGCCACAACAACCCCATGCAGTGCTACAGGCTGGGGTCAGAGTGGCTGGAGAGCAACCAGGCAGAAAGGGACCTGGGGGTACTGGTTGACAGTAGGCTGAACATGAGCCAACAGTGTGCCCAAGTGGCCAAGAAGGCCAATGGCATGCTGGCTTGTACCAGGAACAGTGTGGCCAGCAGGAGCAGGGAAGTCATTGTGCCCCTGTACTCAGCACTGGTTAGGGCACACCTTGAGTCCTGTGTCCAGTTCAGTTTAAGAGGGAAGTAAGTATTTAAAAAGAGCCTGGCTGAGGCACTTGGTGCCATGGTTTAGTTGATCAGATGGTGTTGGGTGATAGGTTGGATTCGATGATCTCAAAGGTCTTTTCCAACCTGGTTAATTCTATTCTATTCTATTCTAAACAAACAAACAGCAATGAAACACATGCACACACACACCCCCCACACACCCCCCCCAAACAAACAAACAAAAACCCAACCCAAACAAAACAAAGACAATACCAAGGAATATTACAGGAAACTTTTGGAGATATCAGCACCCAGAACTATACACAGATGTTCAGTAGGAAGCCAGTCACTGGAAACTCGGAATTGGCATCATTGTATTTTGATGTACAGCACAAAGAACACTTCCTAGGCAGAGCTGGCGAAGGACCAGCATCTGCTACCTGCTAATTAACACTTTAATCATGGCATCGCAGGTGGCTGAAAGAGAACAATGCAAACCTGGAGCACGCTGGCAGGCTGAATCTCACTCTGTTGGGAAGGATCTCGCTCCCTCCCTCCTCACTGCAGAATGCACTCCAGAACAGCACACACTGCTCTGCATTTGTCTGCTTCCTCATTGCCTTGACAGCCAGTATTATAGTTATTTAGATGTTGTGTAACTGTATTAGTTAATGTTTGCACAGTGCTTTGAATACGTGAATTGCTATCCAGCTATTCAGTATTATTATTTCCATTACGATGAATCTTAAAAGCATATTGAAAAAGACAGTGCTTAAGTTGAACAACCTCCTTTAAAGAGGAATAGCAAATCCATCAGATCTTCTCAGGATGCTGTACTACCTGAAATAGGTACTACCTGGGCAACCTGGTCTAGTTGAGGATGTCCCTGCTGACTGCAGGGAGGCTGAACTAGATGACCTTTGGAGGTTCCTTCTGCCCTGGACCATTCTATGATTCTATGATATTTGAAATGATGTCTGCTTTTGCAACACACACATGCACAGAGGCTATTTGATTTCAAATATCAGCATACTGGTATACCTAGGCCTTGTATTTACTTCTATCAAACAGAAAAGAAAAAAAGACACCATTAATATATTACAGATTTGAAGAAGTTAGAATCAAATAGCATGTCTTAATTACAACACAAGGACATGGACCTGATAGAGCCATGCATTTCAGTGCCAAACTAGGCACGTGATGAATTGTATTAGTCTGACTATAATGGTATAGACCAGCTACCTGACAGTGTCTTAACTTTCTATGTCAAGTAAGAATTATGTTGACTTGAAAAGCTGTGTAGTAAACCAAGTAGGGAAAAAACCCCACAACAAAACAGTTTTCCACCCCTATGAGCACAGATCACTCAAGTGCTCCTAAAGATTTTATGTCAGAAAGGAAGACTAACTAGAATAAAGTTTGCTAAATTAGAAGTAATCAGGAGCCACTTTGAAAAGAAACCTACAAAGCAAGAGAGGTGACAGCTATGCTAGGTACAAAAACAGTTATTTTTGCAAAGAGGTTTTTACTCTAATGTGTGGAAAATCAGGATATACCTATTTATTAGAAACCAGTCCACCTCTGCCAGCTATGGCTTTTTGTCTAATGAGAGTCATCACCTCTCCTGACAAAGCACACTCCACTTAAATAGATTGATAGATTCATACTACCAGAGCAATAGTTTCATAGAGCATGCCACATCTGATGGCATGGTATGTTTCCTTTAAAGCTGAAATCAGATGAAACATCTCCCTTTTGACACACAGTCTAAGGGTCTCAGCCCACATTTGTTGCTTCAGAGGAAGTCGGGAAGTACTGGGATTTATTCGGTACCCATGAGATGAGCAGGTTATAATGACGTGCCAGGCAAGCTGCAGTTTGGGAAAGCAATTTGGTTTGGTTAATTTTTAGTCCCTTTTTTTATTTATTTACTATAGTGTGTGAGGATTAACAAATGTTTAAGAGGAATGATTAATCTGAGATTCATGTAGATGTCCTCATCCTTCTGAATCAGTCACTGGGGCCCCGATACAACTGATGAGGAAAACTGAGCGCTTTTAGAGATGATGTGTCCCTAAATTGTGCAATGAATCAGCCCTCAATGAGAGGATATCAGAATGATGGCAAATTATAAAGCTAAGAAACCCCCACCTTGGCTCTGGTAGTATAGTATCAGAGTATAGTACCAGTATAGTGTCACAATTCCATGTTGAGAAACCTACAGTTTAAAGTCCCATCTCAGTTCTTGCCCAGCTGTCCTATAAAGCTCAGTTTAGCTGTTTGGCACTTATCTAGACCAAGAAGCCCGTGAGAATCTGCCCTGTCTAAGGGCAGCCATCCAGGAGAACAGAACAGCTTCTCCTCTTTATTAATTTTGGAAGAAAATAGGAAAACACAAACAAACAGAAGGTCCAAAGCCAAAAAGAAATGGGGGGGGGAGGGAAAGGCAAAAAGCCATGTAATGAGCAGTACCCTGCAGTATCCTCACCTTTCCTTCATCAGACCAGTGAGATATTTGGTCCACACGCATCATTGCTGCTCCTTTCCCAGCATCCTTTCACCCTCTGTTTGGAACCTTTCCCCAGACTCCAGTTCTATCATCTCTCTGCTTCTCTTTTCATTAAACACATCCAGAAGGAAAGACAGAATTAATTATGCCTGTGACCCTACAGAATACTTCCAGCCACCCTTCTCACTCCAGCTCTTCTCCCTGGCCCCCACCATGTATTTGTCTTGCCTATTCAGTCTGCTAGCCTTTGGGTATGAATTGACTCTCACAAGACACATCCATAGTGCTAAATAAATTACTGCAACGGGGCAAACCCAAATCCTGGACCTGCAATCATCAACATCACTTACTACTTATTCACTGATTCTTGTCCTCCTTCAGGAAGCAGGATAAATGTCAGTCCAGTATCCACAAAATACTTTGTGTGATAGTATAGATTGCTTCATAAGCTCTCCTCAGACAAATTTTTAATGATGTTTCTCTGTGCTGGGAGTTCTGCAGAGTCCCTCCTTCCTTGCAGAGTCCCATTGTTGTCCATGCATGTTTGTCTTGGGTATGAGCCCTCTGCTGCTCTGAAGAACCAATTAATGGCATAATGACCATAATCTCACATCCTTCTAAATTGTGTATTCAGACATAATAGCAACCATGAGATCAAAAGCAGCCAAATTCCCTATAGTCCAATACACAGATTTAGGCTCCTATCTTCAAGTTATTTAATGAGAGAAAATCCTGTGAACTGTGCAGGAGCTTTCCTTACACTGGACACATGCCATTTCTCTACCTTGACTATGAATGCCTGGTTTTGACACACTACAGAGCAGGTGCCATAGAGGCTTCTAAGTAAAACATATAGCATCAGTTTGTGTTAACCAGCGGAGTCTTCAGGCTCCTAATGTTTGGAGGCAGATGCGTGCCATGAGCAGCAGAAATCGTACTGCCCTGGAGGCTGGGCTGAGGTTGCTCTCCGGCAGGTTGGGTTTTGGCCACAGTATCAGGATGTTACACAAGTACTCCAGAATTGCAAACTCTGAAGGATTTTAATAATCATTTTTGTGCATACTTTTCCTCACCTGAGAGCATGGAAGAACTAACTGGGTTATTCTAAAAATCACTTTCGTGCTAATGAAAGCTGCCTGTGACGCAGCGTGGTTTCTACCGCGGCTGAAGGTCACGTCTCAATCGATGAAGGAAGAGCCTCTGTGCTCTTCCAGATGCTTTTCATGCACAATTTAAAAATTAACTGAGTTGACTTCTGTCTTTTTTTTGAGACTAAATACTCTGGAGCAGCAATGGGCTGTTGAAATTCAAGTGATATTTTCCATCCAATCTTCACTGCTTCCTCAGAAATGCCATCTAGGGGCAGCCAAATAGGAAAAGCAGTTAGCTGATCTCTGGCACCTTCAGTGAGATTAATGAATCCATCATGGGAGAGGTCAGACAAGGTAGCTCTGCACCACTCCCAAGTCACTGCCACAGGAACAGGGGAATTATTTTAATCTCAAAACCTTCCCTTCAGCTTTTCAATTTAACAAACAGCTGCTTTGGCAGGAACCATGCAAAGGAGCCTTGGGCTTAAATAATGTAGCTACGTGGAAAGGTGGAGGAAAGTAGATAGAAGGAGGGCCAGGGGGTAAAGGCTGTAGTACATTTGGAGTCACAAGTTTTATTGCTATACCTGTGACAAGAAGAAGTTATAAGGCATATGCTTATTGCAGAGAGAGGTTCTCAGAAAGCAGAAAGGTAGGGAGAAAACTGTCATTTATCAAGTTCCGCTGGCTGTCATTTTGCTGCTATTAACTCTGTCTCGGTTCCAACATTTCTACATCAAACAGCACTAACAACAGCCTTGTGGAAAATGATCATTCCTTTCTTATATAAAAATAAAAGTTATCAAATACATGCTATTTCCTTTTGATTTGCATGATTTCTGAAATGTTAGTGCTTTAGTGACAAACAGGAAATAAAGGGAGTAGAAAGAAACCCAAAGGTTCATTGCAGAGAGATGTTTGCGGAGAGTGAGCTGGGAAAGGAAAACAAAGTGTCATTTATCAGACAGCACTGGTGATAGAGTTATCATTGCAGGGGGGTTGGACTAGATAACCTTTAGAGGTCCCAAATTATTCTATGATCACTTTAGTGGTGCTGAGGTTACCTTGAAGTGGCACATTCTGTGATACTCATTTTACTGTTAACCCAAAATGAAGGGACCAATGGTGTACAGTTACCCTCTCCTACAAGCTGTCACTGAGGAGGGTTGTGCATCTGCTTTCAGAGTAGAAAATTGTTCTCAGTGGCATTAGCCAACACTTTGGGGGCTCAGTTAATGAAACCACAACATTGTGCACTGCATAACACTAGGACAGGAATTAACACACCCATTTCTCCTCATCATGCCTGCATGAGTTGAAGCATAAAATAGATCCAGATAAATTAATTTGGAATGTTAGGCCAAATGCCAGGTCCTGCACTTGGGTCACAACAACCCCAGGCAGTGCTACAGGGCTGGGGAAGTGCAGCTGGAAAGCTGTCTGGCAGAAAGGGACCAGGGAGCTCTGATGGACAAGCAACTAAACATGAGCCAGAAGTGTGCCCAGGTGGCCAAGAAAGCCAATGGCATCCTGGCTTGTATCAGAGATGCTGTGTCCAGCAGGAGTAGGGAGGTGACTGTCCCCTTGTACTCAGCTCTGGTGAGGTCACACCTTGAGTATTGTGTCCAGTTTTGGGCATCACAGTACAGGAGAGATGTGGAGGTGCTGGAGCCAGGGCAGAGGAGGGCAGCAAAGCTGGGAGAGAGCCTGGAGAATAAATCTGATGAAGAGTGACTGAAGGAGCTGGGGCTGTTCAGTTTGGAAAAAAGAAGGCTTAGGGGAGACCTCATCCCTGTCTACAACTACCTGAAAGGACATTGTGGAGAGGCTGGTGCTGGTCTCTTCTCCCAGGTAATTAGTGACAGAACAAGAGGGAACAGCCTCAAGCTGTGACTGGGTAGGTTTAGACTGCACACTAGGAAAAAAGTATTCGTGGAAAGAGTGGTCAGGCATTGGAAAGTGGTGGAGTCACCAACCCGGGATGTGTTTAAAGGTTATTTGGATGTGGTGCTTGGGGATATAGTTTAGAGGCAAGCCTTGTAGAGTAGGGGTATGATTTGGACTTGGTGATCCTGAGGGTCTTTTCCATCCTGAATGCTTCTGTGATTCTGTGATAAAACTGTGTAGACACGATCAGTGAAACTTACATGTATTATAACTCAACAACTGACATGGATGCCTTTAAAAAGCTTGACTGTGAAGACAAGTTATCTCAGCTATTAGCCTACAAAGTAATTTTGTAGTGAAGAATTTCCCACATACCCTTCCAACTACTGACAAGTTTAAGATACAAAGCATAGGGTGAAAGATGTTGGGACTTTGTAATTAGACAAGGAGCACAGTCAAGTTTCAGGTTGTTGAATGACAGCTCTGCAAGCTGTTTCTTACACTACTTATGAGGTAAAAGTACCAGACAAAGTTATATAGTCATATCATGCCAAAGTTTGTCAGACATGCATCAGCCAGTCTCCCACCTGTGCTAATTGCTGCTTAAAATGTCTCTCCGGGGCTACTGTTTTTCACTGCTTCTATTCTCATTCCCCCAGCCTAGTATTTCTTCTCCAACCCTTTCTATCTGCTACAAACCCCTGGGATTTTCATATTCCAATGTGCATCGAAGTGCTGCAGTTGTGCAGTGATGTTTAGGACTTAGAAGATGTGATGCTAGGGCAAGAGAAATGAGATTCTCTTTGGATAGCTGCTGAAGGGGAAATACAATGCTTTATCACATTTAAATGCATGAAGCTCTCTGCTGGCAGCCCGCTGATTTATATTCTATGTTGCATCATCAGTCTTGTCTTCTGACAATGCACAGAAAACAGCAAGAGTGAAAGCCATAGTATCAAAAGGAACTTTAGAGATGAGCAATTGACCTGTAGTTAGTGTAAATGGCCTTGAGCTTCACATGCCACCAACCACGTGGTTGTCAGTATCTCTGACCAAGATGATGTCTGCAGTGTTCTTGGAACTGGCACCCTATCGTCCTCTCTGGGAGCCCTAGCTCCCTTTTGCTTCTGACAGCAATCACTTGTCCTCCACTAGATAAGCATGAGGAAAAGCATTATAGGATGAGCAAAACCACTGGGAAAGTTGAGGGTGTTTCACCAGGTATTTGGTTTGTGGGGGACACTTTCAGACACAAGGAAAAACATGGTTTAACAGGGACTTTGTAAAGTAACATTATGTAACCTTCCCACATAGATAACAGTGCAGTTTATCTATTCTCAGGCTTCAGAGAAACACTTTCAGTCCCTGCCATTCATCATGCCTGTATAAATTTCTCAGCAGGCATGTGACAGTGTCACAGACACAAAGGCAGCACCAGCATAAAGAATGTTGGTGCTATGAATATTACATCTCAGGAAAACTTAGTACCTTGCCAGCCCCGCTGCCCTCAGTGGGACCACTCTCTGTGTAGCAGAGCAAGAGCTTCCAGTGCCATTAGTTTTATGTATTCTTTCCCAGAAACAATCCTTATAGAGCACTTATGACATGTTAGGTGGTCTGTAGCTGAGGCCTAAGATGCAGTCTCTGTCTAAAAAAACTGCTAAGGAGCTCTAAGATAAAAGTTGCACTCAACACTTAGCACTTAGTAGTTCCAGACAGTCTCAGCTTCTACAGTTCATTTTCCTATATAATTTTGAAGTGCACTTTTACTTTCTGCAATCACATCCTGTGGCAAAGAGCTCCACAGGTTTTATATGCCTTGTTAGGGAAGAAAATAATGCAATATATCATTTATTGATTTTTTTTTATATAGCTGATACTTGATATACAAGTGTGTGTTATAGAGATAGATATAGAATCACAGAATCAATAAGACTGGAAAAGACCTCAAAGATCATCAAGTCCAATATATAGATAGATAGGTAGATAGATAGATAGATCGATCGATAGATCGATAGATCTAGATATATAGATATAGGTTAGATCTAGATTAGCTATAGGTATAGATATAGATATAGGTATAGATATAGATAGATATAGAATCACAAAATCAATAAGGCTGGAAAAGACCTCAAAGATCATCAAGTCCAAGAGATAGATAGATAGATAGATAGATAGATAGATTTAGATATATAGAGATAGATTTAGATATATAGAGATAGATTAGATATAGATTAGTTATAGGTATAGGTATAGATATAGATACAGATATAGAATCATAGAATCAATAAGGCTGGAAAAGACCTCAAAGATCATCAAGTCCAAAATATAGATAGATAGATAGATAGATATTAGATATAGGTATAGATATAGATAAATATATAGATATAGATTAGGGAGAGAGAGAGAAAGATATATTTGTGTGTGTAGTGTACTCTTCCTGGCTGCTTACTTGGTGAGTATCTTCTTGGGGCATGTTCTAATTTTAGAAATGCCTGTAGAAGAAACATAAAAGGATGGAGACTCAGAAACCCAGATCAGAGAATTTCCTCATGTGGAATGAATGGATGAAGAGTACATGGTTCTGAGGATTGGAAATAGGGTTAATAGTGAAATAGGAAAGAAGAGGCAGACACTTAGATTTGGAGAGGGTAAATATGGTGTCTTCTCTTCTTTTAAAGCCTACCAGAGCTGCTCACAAGACAGATGGTTTATACTTCAGGCAGTAATGCTTTCTACAATCTACCCCAAACATTCCTCTACTGAGAAACAAACCTGTTCTCCCTCTAGTATATTAATATGAAACAAAGTTTATCCTTCCTTCAAGACTCAAAGCTGACTACAGTCAGTGACAGTGAAACAACATCCTTAACTGACACCAACGTATCAGTGATTTCTTAAAGACCACTCCAATTTCTAACAGATATGAACTGTCCTCCTGGCATATGGCTTGTGTTAAAAGAGCTCCTTGGCCGTTTTATCAGTGCAAACAGTGGGTAGATGAGTACAGTTATCCCATAACCCCAGCACTACACAAGACATTGGAAGAGATTTTTGAAACAATCAAGTGCCTGCTCAGGGAACTAAGAAAATTAAGACCATAATCCAGGATGCAGATGGTTCTTTATTTTGAAGAAGACTTAATTCCCATGTTCCTTTGTCTGTTAATGATCTTAGAGCATTTCACAGGGTGAGCAGCATTCCCTTGGTTGTCTTTTACATGTCTGACTGCAATTGAGTGCAGTTGTGCAGAAAACCAGTCTACTGCTTCAAGACAAAACTAAATTCCATGTTATTTCATGATAATTTGAGGGAGGGCAAATACGTCTTCTATCTCATTCCCTCCCTTTCCCTTTCCCTCTATGTACTTATGAGAATTTCTTTTTTGCACTTGACATGGTGTATAGAATAGAATAGAATAGAATAGAATAGAATAGAATAGAATAGAATAGAATAGAATAGAATAGAATAGAATAGAATAGAATAAATAGAATAGAATAAATAGAATAGAATAGAATAGAATAGAATAGAACAGAATACAACAGAATACAACAGAATAGAATAGAATAGAATTAACCAGGTTAGAAAAGACCTTTGAGATCATCGAGTCCAACCTATCATCCAACTTTGTACAAACCTACATCTCTAGTTACAACCCAAGTATCCAGAAGAAAATACTTGTGGTATAGTTAACCTGCACACAGCAGCAGACCACAAGGAGGTCCTTAGTTCTATTAGCAACACACAGTTCTATTAGCAGAACTCCTTACTCCTGCCCCAAAATGCCACCTTATCCAGAACTGTAAAATAATCCTGTGAGAGATTTCATGAACATGACAGATAAAAAGCTTTCTCTTCACTGATGGTGAATTCAGAACTTTAAGTGCTTTTTTTTTCTGAGCTGGCATGCTGCACAAGAGCTTTTAGAGAATGTTATTTTGTATAATGCATTTGAATACCAGAGAAAAACGAGGCTTTTAAATGACAAACATTAATACATATTTTTCACTGCACTTGGCACACTTTCTGTTGTTTTAAACCCCACAGTAACAGTGGTGTTGAATCTTACTCAACGACTTTACTCATTAAAACATTAAAACTGTGGAGGCTGTGGAAATCCACTTCTTGAGAAACTTCATTTTCTTCTGGCATTAGGCAGATATTCTCAATTAATCCTAGAGTAATGAGAATTTTGGAAAGCAAAGGTTGCTGTGAATGTTTGATGAAGTAACAGTATGTCAACAGTCTAAACATGGCTTGATTATGGAAATTAAATCAGAGTAGGGAATGCAACTATTTAAGCAGAAAATATCTAATTAAATGGAGCCCATGCATTAAATTTTACTTATTCTCTACACAAGAATCGGTTCTCCAGTTCTATTTAAGTAGCATTACATAGCAACATATAATTAAAAATCCAATACCACCTTCAGGTTATAAAAGGCATCCCACTTTTAACAGGAAATTGCAGCCCACGTGAGAGATTTCCATTAACAGAAACAAATATTTTCACTATCAAAATGTATTTGAGGTTTCATGTTCAGCATACAGAGCGCAGAGCCAATCTCAAGGAGAAAGTAAAAGCAATGAGGAAATGCATTCACAAGTGTCTGAAGCATTTACACGTCGTCTAGATAGCAAAGGAAATGCTCTCAGCTCCTGAGTGCTTCAAGAACACCAACATGAATATTCATACTTCATCAAGTTTATACCCAAAAGCTCATCAGCTGCTTATTATTTGCTGCATGCCACTCTCCCAGTTAGCACTTTTCAGTAACTGAATCCCAAATCACAAACAAATGACATAATTGACATTGCAAAAGATATGAATAGAAGGAAGTCTGCAGCTAGTGCAGGGATTGAGAGCAACTCTTGCCAGTCCCTAGTGCCAGTGACAGGGGTGAGAGGTTAGTGACCTTGTTTTCTCGCAGAGGAGGCATTCCTGCTGATCGGCATTGCACTTGGTATATTTAGGCTCCTTTGTTCTGATCCCTAGCTGTGTCATCATATGAGACAAATTCAAATGCTGTGTTAGTAGTCATTGTGCCAACCAGCACCAGAACAAGAGGACACAGTCTCAAGCTGCTCCAGGGGAAGTTTAGGCTCAAGGTGAGAAGAAAGTTCTTCCCAGAAAGAGTAATTGGCCATTGGAATGTGCTGCCCAGGGAGGTGGTGGAGTCACCATCCCTGGAGGTGCTCAAGAGGGGATTGGATGTGGCACTTGGAGCCATGGTTTAGTTAGTCATGAGGTGTTGAGTGACAGGTTGGGCTTGATGATCTCTGAGGTCTTTTCCAACCTTATTGATTCTATGATCACAACATCTCAGGGCCCAACCCCTGGTGTGAGATGCTGGTGTGACCAATACACCAATGACTGCAATGAGGTTTCCTGACAACTGGAGCTTGGCAATATCATCACTAAATGAAAAACACAGGGCCAGGGGGTTTTGGTTAAAGACTAATTTTCCAAGGACCAGTAACCATTGTTCCTGTTTAATGCTTTCAAAAGTGAAAAGATACTTTAAAAAAATCAAAATGGTGTCTTTCTTCATTTTCAGAGAATGAAATGTGATTTTTCCATTTAAAAAGTCTCTTTAAATAAATACCTGGATTTATTACTATTGCTATAGGCAATATGCTGCTCTTGAGTGGAAATCTTGAAGGTTTGAATATCAAAGCGAAAAGTCTGTTAGAATTACATATTTACAGTCTACTTACGATCTAATTGCCACACTAGCAACAGCCACTGAATACAAATGAGAGCTGTAGGTACTCCTTGCAGCTTCCTCACAGTTCAAATTTTGTCAAGCTGTTGCTAAGCATGCCAGCAAGGGGTGGAAAACGTTTGAAAACTGAGACTTCCAGCAAGTTCATGAAGATGTTCTTCTCAAGTCTAACACTTCCAAGAGGGAGGTCAGAAGAATTTCCTAGCAAATGTAATGCTTTCTGATAAAAAAAAATACTACCCATTTAAGTTGAATCCATTTCTAGTGTTGCTTTGTAACTTCTAAATAGCATGACAATGCTGTATTCTTAGAGAAACAATCTGTAGCTCATTCCACAGCACACACAGAAAGAAAGATGGAGCAAATTCCTCCTCTCAGACCACCTAGGACAGACCTATAAAGTTAAGGACATGAATAACTGAACATTAGAATAGCACCAATACTTACCAAATCCTTTTAGCTGGCTAGCATAATACCCATGTCGCCTAAACCCATTTTTTCTGATGGAGTTTACATTTCCAGACCAGCACTAAAGCACCTAGTATAACCAACATATTTAGGACATCAGGGATTTTAAAGATTGAGAAAAACTTATTAGGAGAGAAAGTAATGGTGGTTAATACAAAATGAGATCCAAAGAAACCCATCAGTATGAAATGGGCTGTGTAGAATATCTCCCCATATAGCAATTGCATTAATGAGCAGGCACTCTCACAAAGCTGAGTTGCTGCAAACAGTGGACTGTGATACTAATTACACTCTGTAAAACAGAAACAACTTATAAATAGAGAAAAGCTGCTCTGGAAACTACAGTTACATAAAACATAGCTGTAGAGCCATCAGGAAGATTTTGCTGCAAATACTCTTGCTCCCCAGCCAGGTAAACCACACATGACAGTTAATGTGCACAGACCCACAAGAAAAGGGTGCAATGACGTAACAAACTGCATTGAAATACCTTTGCTAATGAGAGGGAGAATCCTGCAGCTCTGAAGCAGAAAGGCAGGTCAGTCGTGGGTGATTCAGGACATTTTGTGATGGTAGAAGAGCCTGAATGTGGGAAATTCAGACCTATAGGATGCAGAGTCAGTAAGGGAGATAAGCATATGACTTTAAACTTCTAGTCAGTTGAAAGGTACCCAGAATAACCCAGCAGTAGGGCTGGAAAGCTACCTCTGTACCATCAAATAAAACAGAACCAAAAGTCTGAGTCTTCATGACATAACCTGACTGCATCCACATGGCACAGGGCCCAGGCCATTTCTTTGCTGCAATTAGGGACAAACATCAAACCATAAATCAAGGGTTGTAAGATTGAGATAACTGTTCACATTTATGAGGTCAAAAATAGGTTTAAAACAAGAGAATATACAGGCTTTATTTGCCATCTTTTATGCATTTGAATCTTAAGTGACAAGCATAAATACTGACCTTGTAACAAACATCCTATTAAACATTTAATTTAGCTCAGGATGCAAGCTCACTCACTGCAAGCTTCTCTCACTCTCTCTCTCACCTCTGTGCATGCACTAGTCTCTACATCTATAGAACAAAGTAAATAACATCCAAAAGTTCTGTGAGTGTAACATGCTGCCAGCAGCATATCTCTGGAAGCTCTGTTACAAGCTGCGTTGCCCTAGTGTGGCTGGTTAGACCCAATGCTCTTCTGAGGGCATTGAGGAAAGCCTGTTATTCCCTCAAACTATTCTTTAAGGAGGACTCTCTTATGGCACAATTGACCTTTAGTCTAAGCCCCACAGCAACGTTGTGTATTGCTGCAGGTCTGTTTTCAGCTCTTTGAGTGGAACAAGTACACAAAAATATCACCACCAGAACCACAGAATATTCAGGATAAGGAATCAAGATAGAAGTGGTCAGGCAGAGGGACATTGTGGGGATTGAAGAGTATATAAGCTGTGTGTATTCTCATGATAAATGGAGCTATCCACAAGTCTCATCAAGTCTTCTTCAGGGGTCTGTGCCCTTAATATGCCACAAAACATCATTTGGCCTCAAGTTGGGCCAGGGTAGATTTAGGATTGGATATTAGGGAAAATTTCTTTACTGAAAGAGTGGTCAGGCATTGGAATAAGCTGCCCAGGGAGGTATTAGAGTCACTGTCTCTGGAGGTGTTCAAGAAACATGAAGACATGGCACTAGGGACATAATGTAATTACCATGGTGGTGTCAGGTCAGTGGTTGGACTCAATGATCTTAGAGGTCTTTTCCAATCCAAACAATTCTATGATTCTGTAAGAAGGGCTTCTCTGAAATGACACTGCCACAGTTCATTCTGAGCCAAAGCCACAATTCT
This sequence comes from Dryobates pubescens, assembly GCF_014839835.1. NCBI lineage: Eukaryota > Metazoa > Chordata > Aves > Piciformes > Picidae > Dryobates > Dryobates pubescens. The sequence continues at coordinate 36,677,318 of NC_071621.1, forward strand.
CTCTCTTTCTTCTTATTTCAGTTCACTTTGATGGTCATATTTGTGATGTAGATTACCTCCCTGCCCATTCAAACATTTGACAATGCATATGAGGGCTCCATCTTCGTTCTCTTCTCCACTTATTTGTTTCCAAGTGCTTTTTGGAAAGGAACATATCATCTACTGTGTCTTTGCATTTCAACAAAGAGGAAAACACAAAGAAAAAAGAATCTTTGCTGGGTAGATGTCCAGATTGCATCTTTAATATGACACTTTATCTGTCACTGGGAGAGAGTTTAACTGGTGGTTCAAAAAGCTATCCCTCCTTTTTAGTATTGTCTTCCTGTTGCCACGGAGGCTTTTTATAATTGATAGCTTTGAGGAAAAGGATGGTGACAAATCACTTTCCAGGTTTCCATGGCTGCTGCACTGTTTAATTTGTTTTGATTCATTCTGTGTTTATATGTGCTTTCAGTCTTTGTGCTTTGGCCTTTGAGAATTCACCTAATCTTCCAAAAATCTGACTGGGAATTTCAGGTTATGCTCTTGCTCTTAAAAAAAAAAAAATACATCAAAAATAAGGCATTTGATTTTGTCATTCTTTCTCCTGAAAGATTGGTGAAGTACAGAATATAACTACAGCAGATCTGAGTAAGAAACAGAGTTCCCAAGTCATCCATGATAAAAAGTTTTTTCACTGGGATAAGATGTTTTCCTTACATGAATAGACAAGACTGGAATGGAATGGAATGGAATGGAATGGAATGGAATGGAATGGAATAGAATAGAATAGAATAGAATAGAATAGAATAGAATAGAATAGAATAGAATAGAATAGAATAGAATTAACCAGATTGGAAAAGACCTTTGAGATCATCGACTCCAGCCTATCACCCCACACCATCTAATCAACTAAACCATGGCACCAAGCACCCCATCCAGGCTCTTCTTAAATACCTCCAGTGATGGTGACTCCACCACCTCCCTGGGCAGCACATCCCAATGGCCAATCTCTCTTTCTGGGAAGAATTTCTTCCTAACATTCAGTCTAACCCTCCCCTGGTGGGGAGAGACTGTGTCCTCTTGTTCTGGTGCTGGATGCCTGGGAGAAAAGTACTAATGTGTGCCAGCAGATGTTGTCCCTGCCAGCTTGAAAGCTGCATCAGATATCCTAACATCATTTTCTTCACGGGTAAAAATAAGCAGCAGATGCAAAGAGCAGTACATTGTCATTCCTTGCACTCTGCTTTATGTTGTGGTTATCATGTGGTTGTTGACAATGTATGAGGATCCCTCTAAGCTTTAGGCTTTAGATTTGACTGGAAAAGTCCATTTCCTGCAAAAAAAACCCAGTATTTGCCCTCTTCATGCATTTTTACTTTTAGTGATGTATAATTGGGGGGGGTGGGGGGTGGGGGGGGAATTAATCTACTGATCTGAACAAAATTTGACACATATTCCAATATGTTTATCTTTTTAAACCAAGCTGAATTGAGAGACAAAGGTACAGTATTGCAGTGATTTCTGCGTTTCCTCTTTACTACCTTTGGATTTCTTTCTTTACTGTCATGTCTACTCCATTTCCTAAGTCTCTTAGTTTAAATTTGAAGTGAAATAGTTTCCAGATGCAATTTTACTGCTCCCTTACCCACGTAATGAAAACTAAACCACACTGTAGAATCCCCTGTTGAGGCAAAACTATCAATAAGTTTGGCAAATATCCATCATAAAGCTTCTTTACTGCTCTGCTGACTGAAAATAAAATAAAAAGAAAGCCAGCCATCTAGAATAGGAGGAACTGCAATAACAGTTGAACGGTGGCAGATTCACTTTTGGGGTGTTATGATGCTTCTTAAGAACTTTTGCTTAAAATCTGCATAAAGATACACAGGATAGGGTTTGGCAAGTAGAACCTCTCACACTCTAGAAATAAAGTGTAGTTAGTCAGTTGCAAATCAGTTACATTTGCTTGCTAAATAAGGCTGCTGAGAAAAATCACACAGTTTATTCCCAAAGCATGGTACTAATACAGCTCTAATTTAACTTCCCCAAGCTTTTTTGTAATGGCTGTTTGCAACTTTTTAGTTTATAGTAGCAAGCAAAGTAAAATCCCCTGACTTTTGGCATTCTGCATTTAAGTAAAATTGAGGCTTGTGTCAGAGACAATTTATTCCTAAAACACAGAGTAAAATGGCTCTGAAGGCTAAACAAAGGACTCAGGCTGCACCAGGGGAAGTTTAGACTCAAGGTGAAGAGAAAGTTCTTCACTGAGAGAGCTGTTGGCCATTGGAATGTGCTGCCCATGGAGGTGGTGGAGTCATCATCCCTGGAGGTGTTGAAGAGGGGATTGGATGTGGCACTTGGTGCCATGGTTTAGTCATGAGGTCTGTGGTGACAGGTTGGACTTGATGATCTTTGAGGTCTCTTCCAACCTTGGTGACTCTGTGATTCTGTGACTTTATTTTCCTAACCATACATGCTAAATTTAGCAGAAGTTTAAGATTCAAAGTCATCTTCTCGGGAAAACGCAGTGTACCAGCTTCCCACTCTCAAAGTGCTTCTTAGTCCATGAGGACTTTATTTTCCCCCTTTAAAAAACATATAAAATAATTGGGGGTTTTAGTGCAGATGTTCAATTTTTACTGAATGGCAAATGTACCTGGAGCTTATCTTGGCCTAGACAATGGTTTTGGAAGCAGGGTTTGAGCCATAATAGAAAAAGGGATGGAGAAAATGATATATCACACACAACATTTTCCCTGTTAGCTCCATTTTTCTGACTATATTCTTAGAATTGTAACAAGTACACCTGAAGAGCCTAAGAGGGGTCAGAACTAAGGTCTGGGAGTAAATCAATTCCCTTCAAAACAATGCAATATCACAGGACTGATATAAAAGGAGATTTCCTCAGGCCACATGTCTTCAAAGTGGAAGAGAGTAAGACTGAACTAAATGTGAGGCTTAAAACAAATTAGCAAAAAACCCTTTAGAAATCTCTCTTCTAAACCTCTCCATCTGTGTGGACAAGGAAGGGCAGAGAAGCCAGTTATTTGCCTGCAGTTCCTCTCAGAAAGGCTGCTCTTTAGATTTGGTCTCTAGACCTCTTGCCTTGCCGAGTTTCCCCTATCCAGAGGTGTCCTTGGATTTCCACCTTTCAGTCATACAAGAATATCAAGCCCCAAAAGGCTGAATGTTCTCCTTCCCATGCCCTTGGCCCTTAAAATTCTTTTCTTCCAGACTCAGTCCAACCTCAGCTCGCTGGAGCTTTTGAGGTATTCATTAAAATATTCTCCAAATCAGCATCAGCTGTTGCTCTTGGACACCAGATGGCTTCTCCCTTGAACAAGATCACATTACAGCATCCACTTCTGTGGTGAGTTAACCAACACTGCTGTCAGAGAAGGAACATCTCTGTTGTATCAACAATGTTTTTCTATTTGTTTCCTGGAATACTCCAATATTGCTTCTCTTCCAGCCAAAGAGTTTCCCCTTCCTCCTTGTTTTTGCACTCAGGGATATTTCAAGACAAGGCTCATCATGGGAAACACATTCCAAACATCCCTAAACAACCCTCATTTTCTCTTTTGCATTCCTCTGAATGAAATTCTCCAGTGAAACAGGAAATTTTCAACATCTAGCAGTTTAGTTAAACAGCATAGTAAGAGAGAGAAAATATTTGGGTTTTTTTTTTCAGAGTAGAAAACCCTACTCTTTGGAAGGAGTGCTTACAATGAAGATCACAGAATAGAATAGAATAGAATAGAATAGAATAGAATAGAATAGAATAGAATAGAATAGAATAGAATAGAATAGACAAGGTTGGAAAATACCTTCAAGATCATTGAGTCCAACCTATCATCCAACACCACCCAATCAACTAAACCATGGCACCAAGAGCCTCATCCAGTCTCTTCTTAAACACCTCCAGTGATGGTGACTCCACCACCTCCCTGGCCAGCACATTCCAATGGCCAATCTCTCTTTCTGGGAAGAATTTCTTCCTAACATCCAGCCTAAACCTCCCCTGGCACAGCTTGAGACTGTGTCCTCTTGTTCCGGTGCTGCTTGCCTGGGAGAAGAGACCAACTCCCACCTGGCTACAACCTCCCTTCAGGTAGCTGTAGAGAGCAATAAGGTCTCCCCTGAGCCTCCTCTTCTCCAGGCTAAACAACCCCAGCTCCCTCAGCCTCTCCTCACAGGGCTGTGCTCCAAACCCCTCCCCAGCTTTGTTGCCCTTCTCTGGACGTGTTCAAGAGTCTCAATGTCCTTCTGAAATTGAGGAGCCCAGAACTGGACACAGGACTCAAGGTGTGGCCTAACCAGTGCTGAGCACAGGGTCAAAATGACCTCCCTGCTCCTGCTGGCCACACTGTTTCTGATGCAGGCCAGGATGCCATTGGTCTTCTTGGCCACCTGTCCACACTGCTGGCTCATATTTAGCCTACTATCAACCAGTAACCCCAGGTCCCCCATATAACGTGAACTTCCAGGTTCCCACCATATCCCACCTGTATCCTTTTCAGTGGGATTGTTGAGACCTGTCTTGAAGCACAAATTCTGCCATGGAAATTGTCTGCATTCTCTAATTCAGAAAAAATAAAAATCCACAAAAATTCCAGTTCCAAAACCATTTGTGTTTCATCTCAGCCCATTACAACTGTAAAGTGGAGTGGGTACAGCTGCTAGAGATGGTCAGGAGGGGCTGCAGTAGCAGGATGCAGTCTGCTTGGAATGTCTCCCATCCTAAGATGAGAAAATGTATGCACTTTACAATATAATTCTGCATGTAGTTATCTATGCAGCAGAGTCACTAACAAAGCACATCATCTGAGAAGCACCACAGGAGGCCCCATGGGGGTTTGTAATAAAATATCAAACTCATATGTAGAGCCATGCTAGGGAAAGGTTTTGCCATTTGACCATTAAACATGTTTATGCTCTGGTCCCCAACACTGACCAGAGCAGAACACCTACAAATTGCTTGGAGAGCAATGCACACACTTTTGGATTTCCCATCCACCAGGGCCTATGAAATTAGAAGGAACAGTATAAGGCAGTTTGGCATGCATATTCTTTACCATCTTTCATTCCTGTGAGTCTATGGAAACAAGCCATGACTCGATAGAGATGAAGCATGCATAATTGCATTATGCCACAATTTCACACTTAGCATCTGGCAGTGATTCTGTCTCCAAAAGTAAGAAACTCTGAAATGAACAATGAATCTGAGTCTCATCTTCATTACAGTGAGGTCTCATTGCTGTAATTTCAGCCTATTTTTCCTCCTAATATTCAGTTATTCTGATATCAACTGATTCAGGATGTGATTAGCTAATTAGATTTGGATGAGTTCATGAATTCCAAAGAGAAAACTGATATTTGACTGAATCTTTCTGAAAAGTGGTGTGGGAAGGGTCAAGATGTGCTGGTCTCTACCACAGGTTTCAGGTTAGTGACTGGTTTTATAAAAGATAAAGAAGCAATTTTCCTTCTCATGGTTTTGAACCATCAGAGAAGTTAATCTGTGAATCAGTCTTTTGTGTGACAGCCTCCACCACCAGACATCTACGAGCCAGAGATGTTAAGCTCTCCAGCTATTCATCCAGCTATCCCAATACCCCATTATATTAAATGTCTTAGCTACCTTGTTAATCAAGGCCCATAAAAAGTACTATGTGACTGTAACTTGTATCAGAATAGAAAATTAGGGAAATTAGAATGCTAGAATAAAGGATTTGGAGTGACAAAGAAGGTTGATTCCAGCTTGAGTCTTAAAGCATATTCTGAGTGTTCAGTGTCACTGCCAGGTTGGACAAACAGATCATAGGATCGTAGAATTGTCAGGGTTGGCAGGAATCATCGAGTTCCAGCACCCCCACCATGGGCAGGGACACTTTCCACTAGATCAGGTTGTGCAGAGCCACATCCAACCTGGCCTTAAAAACCTCCAGGGATGAGGCTTCCACCACCTCCCTGGGCAGACTGTGCCAGTGTCTCACCACTGTCATGGTGAGGAAGTTCTTCCTAACATCCAATCCGAATCTACCCAGATGCTGCAAGCTAGTAACAGAGTATGTGTCAGTGAACAGAGCAGATCATGTACAAAGTGAATTTGGTTTTGTTGTTTTGTTTCAGTCTGCCTTTCTGAACAGTTTGATGAGTACCTGCCTCCTTTTCAAGCTAACTCCCCTGAGAGCTTGTAGACAAAGCAAGTGCAGAGGGAGCTCCCAAAAGTTTGCACCATTTTGCCTGGAAGGGTGCTGTAAGCACTCCTGGCAGCCTATTTGACAGTAAATGCTTTTTGAGAAGGTATTTCCTCTCTTTTCACAACACACTGACTGTCTTTGTAATTAGATAAATGCATGTCATTAGTGATCTTGGACACAGACCTTAAGATATGCATCACTGTTAATCCTGTGGACATGAGACCTTCTGTTATCATGTCAGCATCATATTTTTAGCTGCTTAGTTCTCACACATACAAGCATCTATATTTAAGTGCAGCTGTGCCAGTTACAACCTAATGTATGTGATGATATTCGTTCAGGATTGGATTACAGCAATGTGGTTCACAACCCTACCCACCGTGGCCACAGTGCTCCTACCACTGACATCAACAAAAGCTAGATGAGATCCAAACAGAATGGCAGAGCCATTGCTCTCCTGGCTATGGCTTCTACCAAGAGAGATTTCCATGCTCATGTCTAGGGTTCATTTCATGTATACAGTTAAATACTAAGTACACAGATAAAATGGAAAAGACCTTGATTCTATTTACAGGTATGGTTTTAAGGCAAATAAATTGTATTTAAATTACTGTAACTAAGAACAAAATCCATCCAACTATATTGAACCAAGGGCCCATAATATTCTTTTCCCCATCAGGGTATTTTTCATTACATTGCAAAATTCCCCTCAGTTTATATTCTGCTTGTACTCACATCTGTGTTTTGACTAACAAAGTTACTATCATGGTAGGTCCATTACCAAAGTATATACTGCTAAGTACTCTATTTAAGAGAAGCTATTTCTTGAAGGATTGAAATGCTTTAAGGCTTGCTGTGATTTCCATTTTGTCCACTGGAGTAGTGCCAGGTAGACTTGTACAGGATAAATTAAATGAAGGAGGTTTAACTCTATCAGCTATAGAGAGGTAAGAATCAGGAGTTCTGAATCAGGTCTGTAACACCTTTATGCAAGGATTGAGTGTGTCTTCTGCTCTGATTTGAGAGGAATCCATTGAATTGCACTTGGACCAATTTCCACACCCCACCCCCACCCCCCTTATTCTGCTTTGTGAAACAGGGAGAGTCCACTAACCACAGCTGCTCTGTTCTATACTTGCACTGGCATCAGCAATATCAGCACCCACTTACGCAGATTGCCCAAAATCTTTTTAGAATCAGAATCACTTAGGTTGAAACAGATCTTTTGTTGACCAGGAAAGTCTTTGGTTAGAAATCTGGTCTGCACATTATTTTGTATTCTACTGTTGCAGAACTGATGATCTCAGCTCTTTCAGTGAGATTATCATGGCTCAGTACTCACCAGCCATTTGGTCTTTTATTCAGATCACTGACAGGGTCAGTCGAAACTGCAGACTCTTCCTTCTCATGCGTTACTGGAGAAGCAGATTTCTTCTGAAGATATTCAAGATGAAACAAGAAGACACACACACAACCAGCAAAAGGATCTTGAATGTCATTTTTGTTCCAGAAAAATTGCAGTCATTCACACCACAGTTAAAAGTTCTTAAGCAAACCACTTCAGTCACAGCTTGATACCAGCCCTGCCCCTCTTTTGGGAGGCTTCACTCAAAGAGTAGCTGTCTTCATTCCTACCTCTTCTACAATGTGATGACTGAATAACAGGTTGCTCCTTTCCCTGGCTGTTGCCCTCTCCACAGGCTTTACACCAGGTACACTGCTCAGGTCCATTTTCTGAGATGCAGTGAGAAGAAGCACACCATGAAAGAGCAACACGCTGTTCATCAGGCACAGCAGGACTCAGCCATCCTGCTGCTCAAGACCATAGGCTGAGGCTTTGTCTCAAGTTTCCCACTTGTGATTTACAGGGCATCCCCCTAGTCTGTAACCTGACAGTCATTTTCAGCTTCTAATGATACTTAACTTACCCTCAGACAACAGCTTCACCACATTTTCATTATCATTGCTTTTGCCTGAATTTAGACTACACATAGTTGTAATACTAATATCACTTCAGACTAACCCCAACCATGTACCAGAGATTTTTCCTCTTCATATTCTAAAACATAAAAACAGTAGGACTGAGTTAGAGGTCCACCTGTCTGACACTGTGATAGGTACACAGAACCCAGCAATCTCTGGGAAGATTTTGAGACAGACTGGAATGAGAATCAGGGACTTAGATATAGGCGCTGATATTTCATATCCTGTGTGTATCCTTCATACCACCCAGCTGCCGCTCCAAAAGGTTTCATAGAATCAAGAAGGTTGGAAAAGACCTCATATATCATCAAGTCCAACCTGTCACCCAACACCTCAGGACTAACTGAACCATGGCTTCAAGTGCCACATCCAATCCTTTTTTGAGCACCTCCAGGGATGGTGACTCCACCACTTTCCTGGGCAGCACATTCCAATGGCAAATTACTCTTTCTGGGAAAAACTTTCTCCTCACCTCCAGCCTAAACTTCCCCTGGCACAACTTGAGACTGTGTCCTCTTGTTCTGGTGCTGGTTTCCTGGGAAAAGAGACCAACCCCCACCTGGCTACAACCTCCCTTCAGGTAGTTGTAGACACCAAGAAGGTCTGCCCTGAGCCTCCTCTTCTCCAGGCTAAGCAACCCCAGCTCCCTTAGCCTCTCCTCATAGGGCTTGTGCCTGCAGGTCCTGTGGCACATCTGTCAACTCTTACAGATGTGTCATGTATTTGAGGATATCTGGTTTTGGCAATAAATCCTCCACATTTTGTCTTTATGTTCAATAGCCTTTGATAAATTTCTGATTTATGAACTTGTCTACTTTTTCTGATTACAGAGTTGTGGCCTACTAAAATCTGAGAGGGAGGTTCACAAGGTTTATGGAAAATTGCCTTCTTTTGTTGGCTGTGAATGTGCTATCCACAAGCAGAGGTCTCTTGCAGGCATTAGACATGCACGCAGAGGAAGATACAATTCATTCTTGCTTGCTTTAGATCCACACATAAGCACACGTATCATGATCAGTGTCACCATAAAGGCACATTATAAACACAAGGCCACAAAGAGTATTTTGTCACACAGCTAAGTTAAAATAGAAGTAATAGCCCTGACTGCAAAGCACAAACAGTGACTTGAGATACAGATTCAGAAATATTATGCACAGAACAATAGGTGCAAGTAGCAAAAGCTGCAAGATGAGAACTAAGACTGGAGAGGGGGCAGGAAGAGTGTCTGATGGAACTAGAATTTCTGCAAAATAAGAAAGCAAGCCAGTACCAGGCATGATCCCAAACCCCAAAATATCAAGAACAGATTGTATCACCCCCTTTTGTTTGGGACCTGGGGCAGAAAAGCATAAAACTTCAAGGATGGATGAGAAAAAATGGGGCACACAGCCCACTTCAGTTCTGGCTTCCCACATCCAAAGAGCTTTGAGGATTGGGCAGCTCAACCACAATGACTTAGGACCATCAGGGCCCATAGCTATCAGTGCTGACTAAAACAGCACTAGTTCCACATGTATGCTCACAGCTAGTTCAGGGTAACCTCAGAAAGGACAAGTCATTTTGGACATGTAGTGTCCTTTCAGTGTCATTCATGATTTCACAGTCCTTAGTCAACTCCCACGCTTATCCCAGGGCTCCTGAAGAGTCTTTTCCTGTGTATTTTTCAGCATATAGAAGACAGATTTTAACTGTAAACATTCTGCAGCCATTTTTACAAACATTTTTCAGGTCTTCCTGCTTGTGCTGCTTCTTGTGGGTATGGCAGAGCAAGCCTTCCTCTCTGGCATCTTGCAGTGCTGGTTAATTGCTGCCTTTTATCAGGGTTCATATATATCATATGGCATGGACCTTTCCAGGTTACTGATGAACTGAAGATCATATTTAACCAAAGCAGGATTAACACTTTCAGCTGCAAATGTCTTCAAAGATACTTTTTGCATAACTAAACCACTGTCTCACTTGTGCTCTCTGGCTAGAATAGAACAGTAGAAGAAAGGAGAAAAGATACCCAGAAAGGGCATAACATTTTAGAGTTCTCATATAACATTACACAGGAAAGAGGAGTTTGGGGGGGGTTAATACAATTGTGGCTGCACGTTGCAATACAAACAGTACTGTCTCCCCTTACAATGGAAAAGTAAAGGAGAATGAGGTGTATTTATGTTCCTTTTCACTGCTGTTTCTAATGAACAGTTTCCATTGGATTTCATTTGGTTTCTTTGAATCCCACTCCTCCACAGACCTCCCAGGAGTCAGTACTCTGCTATTGCTTATTCTCCCTGCTGCTCTGCTAGCTGACACAGCTCAATAGCTGCCTCAGATGAAACTATTCCTGCTAAGTTCCAAATTATTTTTCATTATGGAAAAATGTGTGAAAAATAAAGTAAAATAAGAACAGGCAAACAAAAAATACCCAAACAAACAAAACAAAACAAAATAAACCAAACCAAACCAAACCAAACCAACAAACACACACACCAAAAAACCAACAAAAAACAAAACAAGGAGAGCAGACTGCAATGAAGTCTGTAGAACACTGCATACATCTTCCAGATTTGGTTCCTGCTGTAAAAATAAATAAATTAATTAATTAATTAATTAATAGATAAAATGCAGACAGGCTGGAAAGTGTCCAGAGAAGGGCCCTAAGAATTACCAGAGAACTGCAAGAATGAGGAAAGGCTGAGAGAACTGGGTTTGTTCAGCCCTGAGAAAAGAAGGCTTAGGGGAAACCTTATTAATACATCCCAGTACATAAAGGGTGCCTACCAGGAGGATGGAGACTCCCTTGTTACCAGGAGCCACATGGGAAAGACAAGGGACTATGGGTACAAATTACTCCAGGGGAGATTACAATTGGAATCCAGAAGACATTTTTTTCACCATGAGAACAGTTAGACATTGGGATAATACTTCCCAAGGAAAGTAGTGAATTCCTCTACACTGGTCAGTTTTAAGACTCAGCTTGACAGGGTGCTGGACCAGCTCCTTTAAACTACACCTCCATGCTCAGGGAGATGGTGGAGTCACCATCACTGGAGGTGTTTAGGAAGAGAATTGATGGGGTGCTTGGTGCCATGGTTTAGTTGATTAGACGGTGTTGGGTGATAGGTTGGACACGATGATCTCAAAGGTCTCTTCCAACCTGGTTAATCTATTCTAGTCTAGTCTAGTCTAGCCTAGTCTAGTCTATTCTATTCTACTCTACTCTACTCTACTCTATTCTATTCTATTCTACTCTACACTACCACCTAGAAAAGTTGGACCAGGTGATCTTTGGGGTCCCTTCCAGCCTGGCATTTTGTGATTCTGTGATAAATTCCATGATTATTCAAGATATCATAAGACATTCTTGCCCTTGTGAGGCACCATTCTATTCAGTTATTCTGGGTTCCCTTCTGCTCCTGCATCTGTGCAGGATTACAGCTTTAAAGTATCTAGAATCAGGATTATTTTTTTTCTACCTTTATGCTTCTGTAGGACCAAATGTATTTGGACCTTGTGCTTATATTCCTTTTAGATATTATGGAGGCTTATTTAACAACATTTATAAGGAGGTATATAGAGATACATCCTGATTGGATTGGATGTGGCACTTGGTGCCATGGTTTAGTTAGTCATGAGGTCTTGGGTGACAGGTTGGACTTGATGACTTTTGAGGGCTTTTCCAACCTTATTGATTCTATGATTCCATGATTGTAATCAAACATTAGGAATACTCATGAGTGCAGACATTCTATGGATCAACTGACAGAGATATAAGTGGAAATTGAGTTTTAAACACTGTATTTCTCCTAGAGTTCAAACTGCTGTTATTCAAGGTGAATAAGGAAGAAAACTATCTATTGGTAATGCAAAAATTCATCAGTTGCTCAGGAGATTATTGGCACAATTTAAGTTTCAATTCTGTGAGAGAGTTCAAGATGATTTAGACAAAAAGGGAGAGAGGAAGTTGTCTGTAATTTTAGTATTTCTGCAAGACTCTTCTTGCTTCTCTGACTGAGTTGGAAAGAAATCACAGAAACATTCAGGTTGGAAAAGACCCTCAGGATTACCAAGTCCAACCAATAACCCTACTCTACAAGGTTCACCTCCTAAACCACATCCCCAAGCACCACTTCTAAACAACCCTTTAAGCACACCCAGGGTTGGTGACTCAACCACTTTCCTGGGCAGCCCATTCCAATGCCTGACCACTCTTGCTGTGGACAAATTTTTCCTAGGGTCCACTTTAAACCTACCCTGTCACAGCTTGAGGCTGTTGCCTCTCATTCTATTGCTAATTACCTATAAGAAGAGCCCAGAAGTACCACAAAACTGCAGTGGGTGCTGTTGCTAGATACTCACTGTTATAGCTCAGACAACAGTAATTTTCTGCAGGGCAGTCAGGTTTTTTCTATCAATTCAATATCTGCCTCTGACTGAAAGCAGCAGGAAGAAAGTGTTTTCATCCTCTTAGGCAATTGATTCTCACTAATACAGAGGGATTTGAGATACCTCTAAACACATCACAAGCAACAACATCTTAGTCTGACTTCTGTGTTTATCCTACCTGTGCCTATCCTAAAATCTCTCCAACTGGTCTAAGACAGAAGGCACTCTAACAATTCTCTCTTTGTTGGATGAAAGAGCAGTGTGTTTTTTCTTCTCTGAAGTGCTTCATTCCAGTTCTGCACTCTAATACAATATTGGCTAAATACCACCTCACCCATTGTGTGGTCAGCAGGAGCAGGGAGGTCATTCTGCTCCTGTGCTCAGCACTGGTTAGGCCACACCTTGAGTCCTGTGTCCAGTTATGGGCCCCTCAGGTTAGGAAAGAAGTTGAGTTGCTGGAAGGTGTCCAGAGAAGGGCAACAAAGTTGGGGAGGTGTCTGGAGCACAGCCCTGTGAGGAGAGGCTGAGGGAGCTGGGGTTGCTTCGCCTGGAGAAGAGGAGGCTCAGGGCAGGACTTCTTGCTCTCTAAAGCTACCTGAAGGGAGGTTGTAGCCAGGTGGGGGTTGGTTTCTTCTCCCAGGCAAGCAGCACCAGAACAAGAGGACACCATCTCAAACTGTGGCTGGGGAGGTTTGGTTGGATGTTAGGAAGAAGTTCTTCATAGAGAGAGTGATTGGCCATTGGAATGTGCTGCCCAGGGAGGTGATGGAGTCACCATCACTGGAGGAAGAGACTGGATGAGGCACTTGGTGCCATGGTTTAGTTGATTAGATGGTGTTGGGTGATAGGTTGGACTTGATGATCTCTGAGGTCTTTTCCAATCTGATTAATTCTGTTCTATTCTATTCTATTCTATTCTACTCTACTCTATTCTATTCTACTCTACTCTATTCTATTCTATTCTATTTCAAGGTGTTCATAAAAATAAGGGATGGAATTCAAAGCCTTGCTTCCTTGTCTTCGTATTAACCACAGACACAGCCAGATTTTCACAAAAAATATTCATACTGCCAATTTTTAACTGAGATTAATTGATCTTTCACTATGGTGAACTAATAAGGCTTTCAAGGAACTGTACAGCATTAATTAGAAAGGGCAGTGCTCAATGGTTGCTAAGAAACAAGTATCCATTTGTAATCAGTTTTTCACCCCCGGCAGTGATGCCTTGTCATAGGCTCAAGAATGTTTCCCTCAGAATAAATCCCTGTCATTTTCAATTAGCAGGCTAAGAATTTGAAAGCTAATTGCTGCTTAGTATAACAAGATAGGAAAGGGGTATGTCTGCTAAAGGAAAGGAAAAGAGAATCACAAGCACCATCTGTATATTAAAGCACTAAACAGGGCATGCACGTCTGAGCACGTTGAATTAGCAGGGACCATCACATCATTTTCACCTGGGTCATCTAACAAGCTCCCAGGGAAAGGCCAGTCATAGTTCAGAGGATGCCATGACCAGGCAGCATTTCCAGCAGGTGACTCAGATGCAGTCACTGTCTTTAGGACATGTAATACACTTTTCCATGCTAGTTGGCTTCAGGGCTAGCAACAGTCCCCAGCCTGCTGGCTTTGCAATTATTTATATAGCCACAGAAACCTAAAAAGTCACAGAACCACAGCACATTCCAATGGCCAATTACTCTTTCTGGGAAGAACTTCCTCCTCAGCTCCAGCCTAAACCTCCCCTGGCACAGCTTGAGACTCTGTCCTTTTGCTCTGGTGCTGGTAGCCTGGGAGAAGAGACCAACCCCCACCTGCCTGCAACCTCCTTTCATCTTGTCCAACCCCCCTGCCAGGGCAGGATCACCGATAGCAGATCACACAGGAACGCAACCAGGCAGGTTTTGAATACCTCCAGAGAGGGGGAATCCACAGCTCCCCTGGGCAGCCTGCTCCAGTGACACCCTCACAGTGGGGGCACTTCTACAAATAGGCTAAGCTAAGGTAATCATGTATTGTACTATTAGATTAATTAGATTATTAGCTAAGGTAGTTGCACGTTGTGCTTATGATAGCTTATGTTACATTGAACCCTTACCTCTTTATCTCAGCCCTGAGTATTGTAGAATCATAGAATCAATAAGGTTGGAAAAGACCTCAAAGATCATCAAGTCCAACCTGTCACCCAACACTCAGGACTAACTAAACCATGGCTTCAAGTGCCACGTCCAATCCCCTCTTGAACACCTCCAGGAACGGTGACTCCACCACCTCCCTGGGCAGCACATTCCAATGGCTAACAACTCTCTCTCTGAAGAACTTTATCCTCACCTCAAGCCTAAACCTCTCCTGGCACAGCTTGAGACTGTGTCCTCTTGTTCTGGTGCTGTTCACCTGGGAGAAGAGACCAACCCCCTCCTGGCTACAACCTCCCTTCAAGTAGTTGAAGAGTGGTGTATCACTCTTCCCCTCACGTTTGTGCTGGGGGAGCAGGCAGGTTAGCCCCTGTGCTAAACCATTACATTTTAACATAATCATTTTAAAGACAGATTATTGGAAGCAGAGACATTTCAACACCTTCAGACTTTTTCCTCAAAAATTGCTCTTTTTTTTGGTTCAACATTGTGGTGTGTCGTGGAAATTCTTCATCTCAAACTCTCTCTTGTCCATTGCTGTGTGTGCCATGGAAAACAACCTGCTAAAATCCTGTGCAGAATTCTGTTTGTGTGGATTGTTCCCTTCACTGCCATGTGGATGCTTCCCATGAGTGAAGTCAGACGTGTGCCAAAGCACTTGTAGAAGATCTTAATGGACTACATAGGAATATGGGGAAATCATCTGTATCCAGAGCACCTCCAAAGCATGCAGGATAATCAAAATGGAAAACCCAAGAGATATTTTTTTCCCCCTGTTTTCCCTGGAAAGTCTTCCTTGTAACAATAGTGCAAGTGTTTCAAACAAACACATGGCATTCAAATTAACATTCTCTTGGAAGCAGTGTCTGCACGTAGAGAATGATCTTCAGCTTTTATGAAACATGTTTTTACTGATTGCTTTTTTTGGGCCAAAGAGAAAAAAATCCAGAGTTTGAGATGAAAAATGGTCAAGCAATAAATCACAGAGGAAGACAGCAAGGGAGAAGTACCAGGATCACTTGGAAAGCAAGGAAGTAAGGAAGAAATGTATGCTTTGGAATGACTTAAAAGGACACCTAGGACCAAAGAGGATTTTCCACAGATACTGGCTGTGAGGCTCAGCCTTGGAAAACATCCTGAAATGCAGCTGATGGCAGATGTTGGACTAAGTGCAGTCTCCCAGATGACATTGCCACCACAGGACTGATGTGTTCTTCAGCTGTCTGAATATGTTGATTTGGGATATATGCTCTTATGTGTGTTTGAAGCAACTCTGACCACTATAGCAACACAGTGCTCACTTCTGACAGATTTCTGACACACCAGGAAGGTCTTAAAAATCACAGGAGTGATGACAGAATGTGAGGACAGATCTTGGAGTAATTCAGGAGCCCACTCTGGTTAGATGAGCAATAAAGAAACCCAGAGAGATGACTTCCTTAATCATGGGCTGTGAAAGTTCGGACTTTTAAATCACTGATTGAAAATCATTTGCTCTTGTCTTCTGATTGCAATTGTTTTAACCATATTTACATGATGAATTGATTTTTGCCTCAGATGCACAGCTTATTTTCAGGAATAGAAGTGTTGCCTTCTGAAGCCACAGAAGGAGGAGTATAATTAATTATACTGAGGTGGATCATAGCTAAGGACAAGGGATTGTGTCTCCTTACAAAGCCTTGATCCAAGGTTAAACCCTCTACCAGATGTGTCAGGGTTTCATTTTTGCTTGAATGAGCCTGGCAGCTTGTTTTTACAGGATTTCTTTTAAAGCACAGGATCCAGCCTTTTCCTAGGGTTCTATTCTTTAGTTCTACATAAATCTGTCACTGCAGGAGGATCACTGATCTTGATATTTCTTGCTGCCTTCCTCCGGTCATAGGCTCTGATTACTGAAGCTACTCTGTTTTCAGCGGTTCCCAGTGACAGGACAAAGGGAGATGAATACAAACTGGAGCACAGGAAGTTCCACCTAAACATAAGAACAAACTTCCTTGCTGTGAGGATGATGGAGCACTGGAACAGAATGTGCAGACAGGTTGTAGAGTCTGCTTCCCTGGAGACTTCCAAAACCTGCCTCTGCAACCTGATCTAGGCCAAGCTGCTTTAGCAGGGCAGATTGGAGGAGATGATCCCCAGAGGACCTTTCCAGCCACTCCATGAATCTGTGATTTACAGTAAATTGAGGCATGGGTTTTTTGTGTGCTCTGTGGATTCTCCATCTATGATGCAGCTTCCAAAAATTGTGGTGATCTGGATTTGCCAATCCAGGATTGATTTCCAGTCCTGAACTTTGCTTTTCTTGGGTACCTATGGGCACAAGTAGCTGGCTCTTTACTCTAACAGGACACCTAGGTGTTTCAGAGGCTAAAAGGGAAGGGAAACTATTCCAGGTTAGAATTAATGTCAATTTTCTCAATATGAGAATATTTGACTTCTTACAAGTGCTTACCCCAGACTGTTGTAGATATCTCATTGTCATTTTTGTTGCATATAATCTTTTACAGCTTCAAAAGGAGAGGATCTGGGAGGGCTGCCCTGCCTGTGCATGGCAAGCCATACTCAGTGCCGACAGCCATCTACTCTCACTTCATAACTTGTCACATTTTTTACCTTGTAAAATTACAGATATACCAAACCCAGCTGAGGCCTAGGGAGAGGTATAAAATACACACTCTTTCAGCATGTCTTTGGATATATTCTTATATAGCTAGGCAATATTATATTGCAGAAGCAGTATATACTTTTTCTGGGGGAGCTAGACAGTCACAGATGAAAAAACAACAACTTACTACCAAAATGGAGCTTGCCATGACTTAAAAGACCAGTCTGGCACTGGTTTCTGCAGAACAGCACCTTTCAGCAGCATCAGTCACTTCCCAACTCCAATACAATCTCAACTTCTAGCAGTTAGAACTTCTGCATTAAAATTTACCTATTTTTCCCCCTGTTATTCTATGCATTTTGTCTTATATGAAGAAAATTCTTAGTGATTATTCATGCAACAAAATTTCAGAAGACTTCTTGGTCTATGTTCAGGTATTGGCCAAGCCAAATACTAAACACCATCCATTACTACCTCAGAGTGTTATTCCTCTTTGATCATTAAGAGCCTGCAAAGAGTTCTGTACTGTTTACTTAGCCCTCTCTTATTATCCCACCACCATACAAATACAGCAGACATGATATTAAATTGAACAGTGGCAATTATCTGCTACCTTTTAATTGACTCATTTTTGCTTGTACAATAAAAGCTTGGAGGAAATGTATTGCTAATTTTGGAGAAAAACAGGCTTGCCTTACTCCCCCTTGTTGTATTTTCACCATTTCAAAGGGAAGCCTCTATTAAACACCACCCTTCCTTAGCTATCTCATTATCCCACACTTTGTGAAGAACATCTTGACCAAATAAAGCAATTGTGAGCCAATTAAGTTAAGTATGTTTACTAATGGGACACCTAACCCACCCATGTAATTAAGACCAGACATTTAATTAATTTTTTAACTTCTAATGTGACCCAGAAAAGAGTCCTCAAAACTTTCTACAATCAGTAGCAAGCAGGCTGCAGCTTTGTCTTTTATGTAAGCTCCCAGCTGCCCAGGGAGGTGGTGGAGTCGCCGTCCCTGGAGGTGTTCAAGGGGAGATTGGACGTGGCACTTGGTGCCATGGTCTAGTTGTGAGGTCTGTTGGAACAGGTTGGACTTGATGATCCTTGGGGTCTCTTCCAGCCTTGGTTATACTGTGATACTGTGATACTGTGATACTTTTTGCTCTCCATTTAAGTTCCAAACCTCCTCCAACCATTTCCAGGTCTCCTCAGATTTCTGACTCCTTCCAATCCATACCTCAGTCACAACTGCAAAGAATAATCTTTAGCAAGAGTCTGAGATATTATATGTCTTTTGCCCTAATTCCCAGACCTGCAGAATCCTCTGACCTAGTGGGCATTTCTCTTCTCTCTTCCCCTCAGCCACTTTCTTGCTTCACAAAGGAGGTGTCACTCAACAATGCAGTGAAGCCAGGGAAATACAAAGTACAATATCTAGTCAGATGCAGCTAAATGAACCTTGAGCATCCAGTGTGCAGGCCAAAGAGAGGCCAAAGTGGTGCAGTGCAAAAGCTACCTTCAAGGTTAATAAACCAGTAAGTTCAAGAGAATGGAGGGAATTGTTCTACTTCAACAGATGAAGTAGAAGCTAATCAGATACCTAAGTTATTCATCAATGAAACAACACGATCAATTTTTAGTGTCCTAATCTCTGGGGGGAAAATGGTTACAATTTCATGAGTCCATAATCCCTTGAGCAGGACAGCTTTCCTTGTTGATAGTTACCCTTCCATGTCCAGCACTCGGGTTCTAACACCGACTTTTAATTGGCCTCCTACTTAATGTTGATCATTATCTGGTGCTATTATCATTTACAGAATACTTAATACAGCAACCAACCCCCCGCAAGCATATCAGTTTAGGAAAGATGTTGAGCTGCTGAAAGGTGTCCAGAGAAGGGCAACAAAGCTGGGGAAGGGTCTGGAGCACAGCCCTGTGAGGAGAGGCTGAGGGAGCTGGGGTTGCTTACCCTGGAGAAGAGGAGGCTCAGGGGAGACCTTGCTCTCTACAACTACCTGAAGGGAGGTTGTAGCCAGGTGGGGGTTGGTCTCTTCTCCCAGGCAAGCAGCACCAGAACAAGAGGACACAGTCTCAAACTGTGCCAGGGGAGGTTTAGGCTGGAGGTTAGGAAGAAATTCTTCCCAGAAAGAGAGATTGGCCATTGGAATGTGCTGCCCAGGGAGGTGGTGGAGTCACCATCACTGGAGGTGTTTAGGAAGAGACTGGATGGGGTGCTTGGTGCCATGGTTTAGTTGATTAGATGGTGTTGGGTGATAGGTTGGACTCGATGATCTCAAAGCTCTTTTCCAACCTCGTCTCTTCCCTTCCCTTCCCTTCCCTTCCCTTCCCTTCCCTTCCCTTCCCTTCCCTTCCCTTCCCTTCCCTTCCCTTCCCTTCCCTTCCCATTCCATTCCATTCCATTCCATTCCATTCCACCCCATTCCATTCCACCTATAAACTCTTTTTTTCCCTGGAATAGTACAGATGTGTAACAAAAGCTGCTGCTGCTTCTGCTTCTCTGTGCCAGATTTGCTACTGAATTATAGCAACAATTAAAACATTGCATTTGCTCTGATGTCATGCCTCAGGTGTGCCTAGGTAGGTGGGTAGAGGATCATGACACATTTGATGATGATAAAAGAGGCACATACTGTTTGTTGTTAGTTTTAAGCTTTCCCCCCCACCCCCCTTTTGTTTTTATTTGTTCCTAATCCTGTATAGAAGGCTGCACAGCCAGCACTTTGCTAACACAGATTTATGATAAATTAATTCACATCACATTTCACAGCCTGGCTAATTACAATTCTCAGATAATTCCCAGAATCTAAAATACTTAATCACCAATGAAAAATAAGCCTTACCATGTTCAATTGCAAACAAAATTCAAATAGTCATCAATACAGTTGCTCACCCATCTACAGTTTCTCCTAGCAAGAGTTGTCAACCAGACAGTGCAAGGCATCAAGCAACAGATTTACTATAAGGGAAAGAGGTACTGGCAAAAACGTGCCCCAGATCCCTACACTGTGCAGATGTAAACCAGGTCACTGCATTCACTATAGGAATTTTTGTAGTTTTATGACCCATGGTATTTTAATCTCTATTTGCCTATATGGAGGATCATTGAGCCCACTGCCATTTATTCAGTGTTGTGGGGCTGCAAAGTCAAACACTGATTGCTCACTGAATCTCTGCACAGAGGAGAAATATCACACACATGGGGGTGGTGGGGGAGGAGGGGAGTGGAAAGTGGGAAAAAACAATAAATGCTGCCCAGGCAGGTGGTGGAGTCCCCATCCCTGGAGGTGTTCAAGAGGGGATTGGATGTGGCACTTGGTGCCATGGTTTAGTCATGAGGTCTGTGGTGGTGGGTTGGACTTGATGATCTCTGAGGTCTCTTCCAACCTTGGTGATTCTATGTAAAACATAAGTAAAACTTTGCACCATGACACCACAAGTTGAACAATATTAACCATGTATTTTCTTAACGTCTTATTGCACCTACTGGTCTTGATCAAGAGTTTCAGGTAAGGTATGCTGCCACCTCAGCTGAATGAAGCCTAGCCATACAAAGGCTCATCATAAGTTAGAGCTGAGGGCAAATTTACACATTCACAGATTGCATAAAGCTGAAACTGACCCTCAAAGTTCATCTTGTCCAATACTCCTGCAGTGAGCAGGGACACCTCCAACTAAATCAGGGGACCCAGGGCCACATCAGGTCTGATCTTGAATGTCTCCAGGGAGGGAGCCTGTCTCAGTCCAGAGGTGGAAAGAGACTCAGTTCTTTTTGAACATTCTCATGTTGTGAATTGCAGGCACAAACGAGGCCAAAATCTCAAAAGTGAGATATTTATTAACAGAAGGAGGGAGAGGGAGAGGAAAAATGGAGAGAGAGAAAGCAGGAAAGGAATTATATTACCACTCTCTCCCCCAGCCCCAAGATAATTTGGGTCTGTGGAAGGGTGCTGCTGCATCCTTGTTGGCTTGTGCTCTCCACCCTGGAGGAGGAGAATGAGAGATGCCAAAGTCCAAGTCCTTCTCTGAGCAGCCTCCAACACGTGGTGTCTTCAGTAAGATGTCTTTTCTCCAGGAGTTCCTCTTTTCTTCTTACAGCAGGCAAAACTTAGGGCACAGCTTTGCTGGTGGTGGTGAAGAGAGGGTTGCTGGACTGCTTCTAGGCTGGATGCTCATGTGATGGACTTGCTTCTGTGTCTGTCTTTTTCTCCCTTCCTGAGCAGGCATCACTCAGGTCTTTTATACAGTTTTTTAGTCACAGGTTTTTTAGGTATGTGTCCAGGTATTGTCCCCAGGGAATCTTCCAGAGCAGGGGGTCTCTGCCTCCTCCTTTGCCTTTTACCTTTTGCCTGCCCATACACACAATACACATCAAGGGTTATCATGCCAGGTGGTGAATCCATTGTATAGTCCAGCCTTTTCACCATCCTCCCTTTCCAGGGTAGGGATGATCTTGGCTGTGCAGATTCCAGACAGTGGCAGTGGTGTCAGCACATTACAGATTTCTGTTGCCAGAGAGTCTTTTCACCATCTCCTTCCTGGGCAGCTATTGTCCGGGAGAGGAGCAAAGGTGATTTTATCTTTGTTGATTCACACCAAGAGAGACAAGATTTAGTCTCTTACAAGCCTCAACCACATCCCTGGGCAGCCTGTTCCTGTATTTTACCACCCTCAATATGAAGAACTTTCTCCTCATGTTCAGCCTAAATATACCCTAGTCTGGCTTAAAACCATTGCCCTCATTCAACCATTATAAGCCCTTATAAACAGTCCTTCCTCAGCCTTCTTATGGGTCCCCTTCAGATAGATATTGAAATGCAGCTATAAAGTTTCCCCAGGGCCTCCTCTTCTCTAGGCTGACTCAGCTTAGTCCACACAAAAGAGCTATGTTCCACTCCAAAACACTTTGGCTGTGTCCTTGTTGCTTTCTGGAGGACAGTCCCTGGCCCAGACCGTCCCTCATATTCTCATAGACCCAAACCATGTCAGGAGCTGTGTTAGCAGCTAAATGACTGCCTGCCAGTACTTTAACCACATTTTTACAGACACAAAGGAATCAGTTCTGTCCTGCTTTCAACTCTTATTCCTGCAGGCTCAGGGTAAATTGTTTCAGCTCTGCCTCTGCTTCATTACAATCCACAGCAGTCTATGACTTTCATAGGTATGAACTCTCAGCTTCTCAGTTCCCTAGCTGTTAAATGGCAACTGCAATTCTAGTATCCAGAATGGCTAAAAAAACCCACAAACCAAAACCAAAACCAAAGCCTTTTTTTCCCACTGTCCAAATGCTGTTTCTAGATAAGTCATGAGCACTTCAGAGTGTGGGATTTTCCTCTGGTGCATCTTTGCACACAAGAATAATTCCTGGATAAGCCAGTGAATGGATCTGTAATGCATACATTGCTTTTTGCTTCTTGTTCTCTCAGTTCCTATCTATGAGAATCTTATTCTTCATCTAAGTTTCATTTACAGTGTTTCAGAAGCCAAAGGGCATTTTGTAGGTGCTGCTTTATAGAAGCAGAGAAAAACCCAGTTCCCTCCTGAGATACAGGTGTTTCATGACACTCACCCCTGTGTTAGCTCCAGCTTTCATTTGCAAGTACTGACCATCTTGGCCAGTGCAGTGCAACTGCAGTGCAGTTAGGCTACAGAATGAAAACTTGCAAATTAAAGTCATCCTTATGTCACAATATAATCAAATTCCAACAACTCTTTTTAGAGAGGTCGTCCTTAGTAGATTAATCTTTCATGCAGCGTGGGGTGTCTGGATGAACACACCTCTGATATTCAATCCCTCTCCCAGCTGGTTCGCACACTTGGCAGCTAACATCCATATCAGATGGGGCTTTGAGTAACCAAGAGGAAAAGAATGGAAGGCAAGCTCCCTCCCCACTGCATGTGCCCTTGGTTGCAGCTAAGTGACTCTGGAAGCAAACTGTACACAGTGCCTTCTGATATTAAGAAATCTCCTGCAATCATTTCCATGTCCTGGTTGCTTACTCTCCATTTTTGACTGCAGTCTTGTGGCATCTACATGGAGTTGCTTAGCCTGGAGAAGAGGAGGCTCAGAGACCTTGTTGCTGTCTACAGCTACCTGAAGGGAGGTTGTAGCCAGGTGGGGCTTGGTCTCTTCTCCCAGGCAACCAGCACCAGAACAAGAGGACACAGTCTCAAGCTGTGCCAGGGGAGGTTTAGGCTGAATGTTAGGAAGAAATTCTTCACAGAAAGAGTGACTGGCCTTTGGAATGTGCTGCCCAGGGAGGTGGTGGAGTCACCATCACTGGAGGTGTTTAGGAAGAGACTGGATGGGGTGCTTGGTGTCATGGTTTAGTTGATTAGATGGTGTGGGGTGATAGGTTGGACTTGATAATCTCAAAGGTCTTTTCCAACCTTGCTAATTCTATTCTATTCTAGTCTAGTCTAGTCTATATTCTATTCTCTCCATTTTTGACTGCAGTCTTGTGGCATCCACATTACTTCCATTCTGTTACCCTCTTCCCAGGCCCATTCCACCCTCTCCGGAACCTGTTCATACTCAGTAGCTCCTTAATGGATGACACAATCACCCCTCCAAAGGGCTCTCCTTAGCCCAGATGCCACACATTGTTGAGAGTAAGAGCAATCTCTTATGGGCATGTGACTGTGTTTTACCTTCCCTAAACAGCAAGCAATTGTTCCTGCACTATTTCATCTGCATCCACACTGTTACTATAAAGGAGTTTCTGCACCCAACCCAGAAATCATCCAGTGGGGTGGGTTGTGCTGGGATTTCAGAAGAGTGCATGCTTGCTACAGTCCAAAATGTTACCTCACTGTGCCAAAATTGTGAGTTCTTCACCTGACCAATTTCCTAAGAAAAGAAAGGCTGCACTGCACTCCTGACACATCCAGAAAGATGCCGTTTGATTCCACCCCAGCCCCTGCAGAAGGTTGTTTTCAAGCTGCTCACAAAACTATCTGCTGCAGTAACAGACAGCCCCAGGACTCCACTAAGTAGCAGAAGGGAGGAAATTCCTCCTGAGTACAATTTGCAGAAGGAACATGACTTACACGCTCCAGCTGCCCATTGGAGGATCTTTCCTCTCTCCATTGATTATATGAGGAGTCTAGGGAGATGAGCCTGCTGATTAGCCTGCTTCATTTAAATGCCTGAAGTTCAGTAATGTACTTCGTAGGATAGCTAAGCATATAACTTTCTAGGCTTTCAACAAATGGCAGATGCAACCACATTGTGTTGCCTGTGATAAAAGCTAGCTGCTGGAGGTAGAGGGAAGCCCTAACAAGTCATCAAGCACATCCATCACCAAAAATGGATTTTCATTGGCAAATTCTATCACATTTTCCAGTTGAGGATTGAACAACCCCTATCTGCCATTCTACTGATAAAGAAAATACCTGACAGTGGCTTTGCCTCTGCTACAGATCATCAGGATGCTTTCTGGACCTCTGTATACAATCACAACAAATTCTTTGTATATGTCTGTGCAAGAAATAATATTGTCCAAATGTCCTTAGGGAAAGCCTTGAGAGGGACAGAGAACTACCAGATGTTCCCAACCCAGTGCTAGGTTAGTGTCGTCATAAAACATTGAACTCGGAGATGAACATTGAAATCTCTTTGGGGAAAGGAGGAAATTGAGTCCTCCTGTGCCTGAATGAAAATTCTCACCTCTCAGCCAGGTCAAACCCCTTTCTTATTCTCAGCTCTGGAAAAGGCTTTGAGTGTCTGTGAAAACCCATCGCTGGTTTGCTTAATCAACTCGCTGCCCAGTGCAGCGATGCCCAAAGCTTTCTGTGTCCCACTCTGGGTCAAGTGAGTGTGTTCAGCTCTTAAAATTAATTCTCACTTGATAGGAGTGGAAATTAGAGAGAAAAGGCTCTGGCAGCTCCCAGTCAAGCACAAACCCTGAAAGAATTTCCGTGCACACTGAATTCTTCATAGCTAATAAAGGTGGTGAGCATTATGTTGTCAGCTAAAGCAATTACTCTCAGCTACACAAACCAGAAAAAAATACAGACATTTCTGCTCAGTGACAGAAGTCTTTGATACAAGGATGAGCTGTTTTCAACTTCTTTGTTCCCCACCTTAATGGTAAAATTACATAAGGACCTCAGAAGGTGCGAGGTGAGTTTTGCAGCGATGGAGTCATTGCGTGATTGTCAACAAACCAGCACATACTGCCTTTGCCTGATTTTCTTAATCTAAGTAGAGCAAATGAGTCACAGAGAAAAGAATACATGCCAAAATCCTCAAAAAACAAAAAGAGAGATAATTTTAGATATGGGAGAAAACAAAAGAATGACTCTGAGTGTTACATAACATGGCCTTTTATATCCTCCTGTGTCCCAGATACAGATACAGACTCATGTTACTACAAGCTTCCCAACAGTAGACCAGGTTAAAGAGGTTGCCACCCCCCATCCTGGACATGTAAAGCCCTCAAAAGGTATAAATATATGAGGGAAGTCAAGCAGACACACAGACTCCCAATGGAACAAATAACTAGCAGAGGGGGGGAAATTGCAAATTCAATGAATACTTCATTACCCATTTTGATTCGTTTATACCCCGAGGGAGGTAGTAAAGTAAAAGCACTCTCACACTGCCTACTCCAGTCCTCAAACCCCATAACCACTTCGAGATAAGAAAGGCAATTGTAGGGACGTCATGGTAACAAACTGCCTTCTGCTAGTGACAATGCACTTGGCCAGCATACTTCAGGTGAAGCCAGGAAAGCTATGTGGACTTATATGGCACAGGGATCTCTCTCTATTACCTTCATGCCTCCAAGAGCAGTTTCAGTCACCAAGAATCACATAGGGCATTTAAAATAGCCACACTAGGCAAATGAAGCCATGTAATTAGTGCTGAAAGAGGAAGAAAAAAGGCTCAACTTCCTTCTCATTGCATACATTATGTAGTGATAGGTAACTTCCCAAAGACCTCTATTTTTGCCCTGTGTAAAGAGTTTTGATTCCCTGCAGGGTATCCTCCGTGCCTGTCCATGCCTAGTCTTGTCCTGGAAAGCTATTCTAAGCATTTTCATCATTTCACAGTATATTAGAGGTTAGAAGGAACCTCAAGAGATCATCAGCTCCAACCCCCCTGCCAAGACAGGGTCACTTAAGGTAGTCCTCACAGGAATGCATCCAGGTGGGTTTTGAAAGTCTCCAGAGAAGGAGACTCCACAACCTCCCTGGGCAGCCTGTTCCAGTGCTCTGTCACCCTCACTGTAAAGAAGTTTCTCCTCATGTTGAGGAGAAATCTCCTATGTTCAAGTTTTGACACATGACAAGAGCTAGCAAACACAATCTGTCAGCAAAATAACTCTGATGTTCTGCTACTGTATTCAGTGATGCTACTCATCACCCAGGGGATGGGAATATGCAGAGACTGATGCTGTCCTTCCTCTTCCCATCCCTGAGGGAATCACTGAGGGAAGATTAAACCAGAGCAAAACAGATGCTCATCATTCTCCTCCAGCAGTCTTTAGCCAGGGGATTGTTTGGCTGGTAGGAAAAGGTATTCATGATTTTCTATATCAAATATGTAGGATGTACCCCAGAAACACCTGATTCCAACCAGTGAGTCAGCTCCTACAAACCTGAATCCAAAGCTCAAAAGGCTGGGCCAGAGGATGGAATAGGGATGCTGGCTGGGTCGGAATAGGAGTCATGGATAGAAGACAAGCAGGGAGCAAATCTCATGGAGAAATGGAAAAACAATAAATGAATAAAAAGACTAACAGGAAATATTGTGGAAATGAGGGAAAGATGCTCTCCAATCATTCAGGATATGGGTGGGGTATCAAGAGTCCAAAGGAAAACACACAAGAGGTTTGGTGGGAGGGTGGAGACTCAGACTCCCTGAGGATATCTGCAGCCCAAGGTCAGCATCTGGGACAGCTCTGTAGAATGAAGAGAATGCAGAAGAAATACAGCAATGTCAGGCCTCTTGTGATCATGAAATCGGGGGGGAAGGAACCCAAACTACAACATTTCAGGGGTCAAAATGAAAATGCAGAGGACACCTGTACAGCACAGAAATGTCTGTGATACACCAAACATTTGACCAGGATTATTCCACTTTAAAACAAAGCTCTATTCCCTGCCTTTGGGTTTCACCAAGAGATGCTCTTTGATGGGGTATAGATGTTCCTCCTTCTTGGTTTTATTGCCTATTATTTTGCCTTACTTTAAATAGGAAGGAATTGCTGCAAACAAAACTTTATGGACCCTCTAGGGGATGTCCATGTCAGAGCAGAATTTACTGCAAGGTTCCTTGGTTTCCACAAGCCAGAAACACTTATTAGATCACTATGGATGAGAGGGTTTTCAAATCTAACACCAGGGTATAACAATTTCCTCTATAAAAAAAAAAAGGCAAATTGGGTTTTCCCTCTGAAAAGAAACACCATAAACCAATCAGTGGACGATATGAGGGAGAGAACAGTGTGAAGCAAGAGTCTCATGAAACAAGAGAAGGGAATTATGTCAGAAAATTGAAGTATAGATGGTAATTCTGCTTATGAAGTTAAAAAATCCAATAGCTCACAGAACATCAGAAGTAGTGAGGGGCAAGCTTTTAAGACTCAAAGAGCCCACTGGTTTCCGTGAGAGGTAGCAGCTGTTTCAAACACCCGGCTGTAACCAGCTGGGAGAAGAGAAAGTTCAGCATCACACCTGGAGCTCTGCTTGCTGGCTGTTAATATGAAGTACAAACAAATGCCATAATGGGCTGTTTTCCTGCTAAATTCTATTATCCCTTATAATTTAAGAACAAGATAAATGGTATTTCTCTTAAGACGTTTGTTTAGGCTTGACATTTAAACAGAGGATTCATTATTTAGGTGGCTGTTCAGACAGTTTGTCCTTTAGCTATACTTGAGGGATATGGCTTCAAAAAAAAAGAGTCATGGCTGAATGAGATTGCTCTGGGAAAGAAAGAGATAGCACAGGAGATAATTCATCTGTGTCTCTTCAAGGGCAGTTCTTGGTCATGGCACAAGCTTTAAGAAAGAGCATGGCTTGAAAATTTCAACAAGCTGGGGCTTCATCCCTTTCAGCACTGACCAGCTCCTGCATCCACTACCAATGCCTTTGACTGCAACTGGGGGTATTTAGCAACTTGCAAAATAAGACCTGAAAATTAGTCAGGGCCTATAATATCCTATGAAAACATCAAGCTGCAATTTAATACATACTGTGAGTCAGGGAACTCCTGCTCAGTATACTTCAAGGTGGATTTCAACTTTCTACTTCAATTTTGCAAATAAATTATCATGCTTCCTAGAATAGAGTAGAGTAGAGTAGAGTAGAATAGAATAGAATAGAATAGAATAGAATAGAATAGAATAGAATAGAATAGAATAGAATAGAATAGAATAGAATAGAATAGGAGTTAACCAGGTTGGAAAAGACCTCCAAGATCATCAAGTCCAACCTATCACCCAACACCATCTAATCAACTAAACCATGGCACCAAGTGCCTCATCCAGTCTCTTTTTAAACACTTCCAGTGATGGTGACTCCACCACCTCCCTGGGCAGCACATTCCAATGGCCAATCTCTCTTTCTGGGAAGAATTTCTTCCTAACATCCAGCCTAAACAAGACAGACAAGCATAATGAATACTTGGGTTGTATATGGCCGAGCTGCTGGAGATAATTTCCCAGCTGAAGCCAGGACACTGTCCCAAGCCTTCACAATAAAGTTAGGATTATATTGAAATCAGTGGAAATGCTGTTTGAAGAAGGACTAGAGGAGCAGCCTGAACTTTGGTGGGGTTAAAGGGATTTTTGTTCCAAGAAGGCAAGCTGATAGACACTGTGAATATCAGCATTAGCTTCTCAGACCATTCTTGAAATTAGTGAATTGGCTCAGGTCAATTAAACAATGTGCATAACTGTCATGTGTGATTGTGAGTGATGTTGCCTCCATCCTGCCAGGCTAAGCGAAGGATTTTTGACATCTAGGACTTAACAAAGAAATTCTCCTTATCTTCTGCTAGTACAACTCTTCAGCCTAGTTGATTAACCAATCACTTGTTACAAACTCCCTGAAATGCCAACTAAAATCACTGCTTCAGACCATGCTTTCCATTCTTGAAGACAATTAGTTGCTGATAGAGGAGGATCTATGAGGTATGGTCAGATGAATACAGGAAGGAAAAGCTCTGCAGAAACTGGAGACAAAAGCACACATAAATTAATATGATAATGTCCAAGGGCCCCTCAATTTAAGGACATTGAGACACTTGAACATGTTCAGAGTAGGGCAGCAAGGCTGGGGAGAGGTCTGGAGCACAGCCCTGTGAGGAGAGGCTGAGGGAGCTGGGGTTGCTTAGCCTGGAGAAGAGGAGGCTCAGGGCAGACCTTATTGCTCTCTACAACTACCTGAAGGGAGGTTGTAGCCGGGTGGGGGTTGGTCTCTTCTCCCAGGCAAGCAGCACTAGAACAAGAGGACACAGTTTCAAGCTGCACCAGGGGAGGTTTAGGCTGGATGTTAGGAAGCCATCCCACTGCTCTCTGTCCTACCTCCCTGTCCCAAGAGAGAAAGGAGCAGAGAGAAGCAGTGGGTCAGACTTAGCCAAAGCATGCAGATTATTCTCTCCCGAGAGAAGCAAAACCAGCCAGACCAGGAGAGAACTGTTATGGTACAGCTTGTCTTATTCTAGACATTTACCCAATGAATTTGTTTAGAATAATCTTCAGTTTTCCTTTTTACACCCAATAGTTATTTATTTATCTTTTTCTACTTTGCTGCTCAAAATCTGTAACTAAATTTTAAAGGCATAGCCTAAAACCACCACAGTGGAGAACACTTGGCTTTGGCCCGGCCCCTCCTGTCTTCCATAGTGTCCTGACTGCCTGAACTATAAGCACAGGTATTTCTCACACCCCCAGTTTAAGACAACACTGAATTTTCTGGATTCTAGCCCTTGCTTGTCCTTCTGGATATCATCTTAGTCCATCTGACTCTCATCTGAGTCCAGCCTGCCACTAGCCGCTGTGTGAGATTTCCCATGCCTCTGTTGCATCCCTAGTGGCTGCAGCTACAGGAAACCCTCCTGTTACTGCTCCTCATCCTTGTCCTCATCCTACTGCTGTGGGCTTTTTTCATAAAACATGTCAAGAGATTGTGCAAACAAAAAATGTAAGCTTTTAACTGTTAGGAATTAAAGCCCAGACACGACTGTTCTCGTTCCTTTTCTGACTAATGATAGCATTACTGTCTTGCTCAATGACTCAGCCCTTCTACCACCAGCACTTTTCCTTTTGACAGGCTTCAAAGAACAGGCAGTTTGAGAATCAGCAGGTGCCAATGCTCCCTGAGTGCTCACAAGCATATCCCTCTGGGTCAATGTTATGAACACTTCAACCAACCCACAGAAGAGGCACTACTGTCAGTCCTCTTCCTTTGTGTCATCTACTACTAGGCAACGCTTCCTTTCAAGTCAGTCTTTCCTCTGTTGTAATGTATTTCCTCATGCTCAGCTTGTCTCTAAGCAAAGAAGGTAAGTCTCTGCTTACCCAGTTGTGTCTGCAAAGTAGACTGTCAAACACACCTTCTCTGTATTTTGAGACACCTTCTTCCAAACCTTGGTATCTACCTGAGGATTGAAACTCTGGAACTTAAACTGTACTCCTGCCTACACGATTACATCTAACGTCAGAAGAGATGAAGACTGCCTTAAGCCCACCTGAAAAACCACTAGTGAAGGAATGGCAGATTCTTCACAAGCATCATGGAAAACTTTGCTTTTGAAACCAGAGAATCTCATCTCTACCAAGATAGCAGTTTTAAGTTAATGATCAGTGCCTTAAGACCTTCATGTTATATGTTGCTAGGAGTGTCTGGGGATGTTTATATGGTTCATGTTCTTAGCAACTTATATCCTGACTTTCTCCTGTTGGTTGCATGTGGGTGGTTTCATGTTCAAGGGCTTTTTTTTTGTCATCCACTGCATAACACCTCAGAAGTGTTCCAAGAAGTCATCTTTGCTTCACTTCCTGGATACAGAGGCTTACAGGACATTTAAGCCAACTAATGTATCTTAGATTATACATTGAACTAGGAGTAAATCAGACCACAGTGCAGAGGAATTTTTCTATAAACCCCAAGGCAGTGATGCAGAGGACAACAACAGGACATGAATGGGAACATTTCTTGTCCCAGATGAAAAGAGCAGCTACTGCCAGCTGTGTGTGTTAGTTTTAGAGACCTAGATGATGCCTAAAGATCTGTTAACAGAATCTGGTCTTCTGTGAACAACTCTTTCTTGACCCCAGGTGAATCCACTCCCTTCTTGTGCTAATGTGAATGAAAGAACTTTTGCAGCATATTGGCAGTGCCCAGTGACAGGGGCAATGGGTACAAACTGGAACACAGAAGGTTCCACCTTGATGTGAGGAAAAACTTCCTCACTGAGAGTGTGAGAGAGCACTGGAACAGACTGCCCAGAGAGGTTGTGAAGTAGTCTTCCCTGGAGACTTTCAAAATCCACCTGGCCATTATCTTGTGTGGCCTGCCCTAGGTGACCATGCTTTGGCAAGAGAGTTGGACTAGATGATCTCCAGTGGGTCCTTTCAACCCCTGCTATTCCTTGTGATTCTGTGATCAGAGACATCAAAGAAACTGAGAGAATATGGCAAATGCTAAAATATAAACCACCTCTGGAGTATAGCTTTTGTCAGCCTGATGCTATGAAAGCTCCATGAGCAGAGAGAGGATGTCTTTCACAAAGTTTTCTGTTTACACTCTTAAATTCCCCACTGAAAGCCACTCTGAAGTGTCTTACATGACTCTCTTCCTCTGTATTAAACACAACATGCATTCACTACAGGTATCCTGCTTTGCCATTTTAGATTATTTCTTATCATTAACTTCAGAAGGTTAATTCTATTAATCAGAACAAAGGAGAGTGTGACAGCTGGGAGGGGAACCAGGGGAAATTTTGGAGTGTTTATTACAGCCATGTGGGGCTCAGGGTGTCCCAGTCTTGTTTAATATGATGACATGTTGAATGCTAAGTGATTCTTTTTTCCTCATCATCACTCAGCTCTGATATATAAATATAGGCATCTATTAATTATACTAGCAGATTATATGTATGAGAACATCTACTTAGCCTCCAGTTATGAGAAAATGCATTATAGTCATCAGGGCTACCCCTAGGGCATCAGTGACTGGTCCTTATGAACAAATGCTTGGCCCTTCAATGAAAATAGTGAGCAGAAAACAATCTCCTCTCTCTTGAGACAGCTACTTCTGAGCAACAGCAAAAAATGCCTTTCCTTAGCCTCAGGGTATAGGAGCCAGAGCAATTTAAGAATTAGAACTTTGCAGCAAGAGTAGATGTTTGCTGTTTGTGAAGATACTTCCTGCACAGCAAATGTAGACATTTCTTGATATGCAGCACTCAGAGCTGGGACGGTCTGCTAAGAAGGAGCACCAGAACGGTGTAGAGGTGGTAAAGCAGGAGATACCCTCCTTGACAAGCCCAGGGGGTCCAACCCCTCAGGAACAGACAGGGACAAGGGGCAAGGGACACAGACTGAAACACAGGAGGTGCCATGGAGACATAAGGGAAAAAATCTTCATTTTGAAGATGGCAGAGCACTGGAACAGGCTGCCCAGAGAGGTTGTGGAGTCTCTGTCTCTGGAGGCATTCAGAGCCCACCTGGATGTGTTCCTGGGTGATTTTCTCTAGCTGATCCTGCTCTAGCAGGCAGATTGGAATAGATGATCTTCAGAGGTCCCTTCCAACCCCTGCCTTTGTGTATGATTCCATGCTTATGGCATACTTTAAATACAACATGCTTTTGTGATACTAGCTACAAAATAGTGTCCTGGAGATGTAAAGGATCAAGTAAACTTCCCTGAGCTGTAGTGGTGACCAGTATCAAATTCAGGAGCATGAAGGTGTCTGTTTATTTTTTCCTGATCATCTGCTAGCTGCATCTTTGTCAGATTGGAGCACCTGGATCAGAGTGGTCCTTGTCTTGTGGTCTTAAATTGTCTGAACTAAAAATTCTGCTTAACTACTGCTACAGTAGTTAAGAATTTAGATTAATATAGCAAGCTGAATCACAGCAGATGTCCATGTATGCTTTCTGTGTTGTTGCAACTAACATTCAATCTAACCTCCATGAAAGTGGACTGCAGGCAGCTACCTGGCATGTAAAGCACCCAGGTGTGAACCCTACCAGAGCTCGGGTGACACAGAGCAACTTCTTGCAGGATGATGTAACCCTGAGCCCCAAGAGCAGCAGCAGCTCAGATCCCTCAGAGGTACAACACAACACATTGACTGGTTGCACTTCAGCCTGACCAGTTTCTGCTTTTATGCCTTCCTTTCCTCAAGGCCTCTTCTGAGACTTCCAAGAATCAATTCCAGCTCAAAGCAGATCATGAATTATGTTTGGAAAAGGCCTTCAAATTCCCTGAAAAAAAACCCTGGAAGTGAAAAGAAGCTCACCGTGCCAAACTCTTCTAATGGTTAGTACTAACATGCAATCTCTCAAGAGTCAAAACTGAAATTCAGAGTGGCAGAATCTGCAGGACTGGGAGTTGTGTGTTACCAAATTGTGTTGCCCAAGCAGCTTCTTTTCATGGTATTGCATTCTCAGTTTTTTCATACTCTGTTCTTAACAAGATTTGCAGAGGGGTACAATGAGGTATGCAAAAGAATTCTGGTTTTCAAACACATACAAATAGATTTTGAGAGTGAATGCTTTCTGCAAGAGTCTACAATAATCTGGGTGTCAAATAAAAGGACAACAAGGCTGGGGAGAGATCTGGAGCACAGCCCTAAGAGGAGAGGCTGAGGGAGCTGGGGTTGCTTAGCCTGCAGAAGAGGAGGCTCAGGGGAGACCTTATTGCTCTCTACAACTTCCTGAAGGGAGGTTGTAGCCATGTGGGGCTTGGTCTCTTCTCCCAGGCAACCAGCACCAGAACAAGAGGACACAGTCTCAAGCTGTGCCAGGGGAAGTGTAGGCTCAAGGTGAGGAGAAAGTTTTTCACAGAGAGAATAATTGGCCACTGGAATGTGCTGCCCAGGGAGGTGGTGGAGTCACCATCACTGGAGGTGTTCAAGAGGGAACTGGACGTGGCACTTGATGCCATGGTTTAGTAGTCATGAGGTGTTGGGTGACAGGTTGGACTTGATGATCTCTGAGGTCTTTTCCAACCTTATTGATTCTATGATTCTCACTACAACAGCCACAAATCTATGAGCAAGTGAGCTTGCCACATCTGTTCTTCTGCCTACTAAATCATTAATTTTTTTCCTTCAGTAAATAAAACTTTCAAATTGGTGATATAAATTGAAATATACAAAGTTAAATACTAACTGGCTTTACTGCCTCAATAACAGAGAGATGATAGGCAGCAATGGCATTAATAAATATTCTCAAGAGTGAGAAGCAGGATCTGTGTGCAGAGTGAAATACAGCCTGCCTCAATGCACATATTGCCAGGAAGGTAATCAGGATTGATCTTATCATATTTAGAGCCTGACAGTGTCTCAGGTGAACTGGAGGGAGGAAAATGGGGGAAGCAAAAAAACAAACAGACAAAAAAACCCCAAACTGTCATTCTTGTGATCCTAGGCAAGGATAAGAGAATGAATCATTAAAGTGCCCTTGCTCAACAAGGAACCAGGGAAAATGTCAAAAAGGCAAGCCAGAAGAACTGTTTGAAAAGCAAACAAACCCTTCTCCTGTATGTGCCTGAAGTCTGCCCCAGTTTGTGCTCAATGTGAAGTATTTAGATGCTGAAGAACTGAAAACTGAATTCTGATGGAGTTTGCTGTTGACTCACTTGCTCTAAGACATTCATCATCTTATATTCCACACACAGCTGCCTACAACCAGGACAAAGCTTGCTGGAAATGTTGTCCTTTTTTTATCCATCTTTTACACAGCCATGGAAGAAGAGTCCTGCCTGTGCCTCCCCAGATCTGCAACTCCAGATGTAAAGCACCATAAAAATCCCTATATGTGACTTACAGAACTTCACTCAGGTTTTAAGGAGAGAGAAATAGAGAGAGAGATTACCTTCTTGCATACCAAAGTTTCCCAGAAGTTAGAACAATAAATTTTACCCTGTACTCTGATTATATTGTACCTCTTTGATCACTGTCAGAGAACCAGAACTGAACACAGGAGGAGGCCATGTGGCCCATGACAATTCAATGGCTTTTCTGCTAAGTTTGGCTTCCCCAGAAACTATCCTTGCTCTGTTTTACCAAGAACTCATTTAGGCACCAAACTGACCATTCATTTTGCCTTGGTTCAGGCAAGTTGGCAGTCAGCAAAGACACACAGCACTGTTAAACATCATTCCTGGGGTGCAAGCCCTGCAGCTGAATTTACACACACACATCCCTTTGCTCTGCATGCTTCATGTTCCAGCACACCACATTGTACATCATGTTACAGTCACAAACAATTTGTGCATGGATAGGGGAGCTAGTGGAGGACCCATCCCTGGAGACAATGGCCATTGGAATGTGCTGCCCAGGGAGGTGGTGGAGTCACCATCACTGGAGGTGTTTAGGAAGAGACTGGATGGGGCACCTGGTGCCATGGTTTAGTTGAGTAGATGGTGTTAGGTGATAGGTTGGACTTGATGATCTTGAAGGTCTTTTCCAACCTGGTCTGGTCTGGTCTATTCTATTCTATTTTATTCTACTCTACTCTACTCTATTCTAGGACAGGCTTGATGGGGCTCTGAGCAACCTGATCTAGTTGGAAATGTCATTATAAGTGAACTGGTTTTAAATTAGACAAGAGTAGATTTAGACTGGTTGTTAGGAGCAAGTTCTTTACCGTGAGGGTGGTGGAACACTGGCACAGGTTGCCCAGGGAGGTCGCTGAGGCCCCATCCCTGGAGATGTTCAAGGTCAGTCTCAACAGGGCTTTGAGCAGCCTGATCTAGTGGGGGCTGGCTGTGCTCACTGCAGGGGTGTTGGAGTAGCTGAGTTTTCGAGGTCCCTTCCATGATTCTGCCTGTGTATATGCACACACATTTTCCTCCTCCTCTCCCCTTCCAAGCACAGCAGTTGCCAGAGCAGGTGCCTGACAAGCACACTCTTGCTGTCGGGGACTGTCAAGTGTATTCAGACAAACTGCAGCCTTCTTTCAACTGCCATCAGCTTTTCAACATTTGATATCCCCAGCACTATTTAGCAGTCCTCACACCAGCACAGCTCTACCACAACATTTGACAGCTTCATTCACTAGCTGTCACTCACAAATTTGCTGAACCAGCGCAAAGCTTAC
Organism: Dryobates pubescens; assembly: GCF_014839835.1. Taxonomy (NCBI): domain Eukaryota; kingdom Metazoa; phylum Chordata; class Aves; order Piciformes; family Picidae; genus Dryobates; species Dryobates pubescens. The sequence goes on from NC_071621.1 coordinate 36,713,905, forward strand.
CTCATTACCTGTATCTTTAAGGAATAACGTCTCACACCAAATGCAATTAATCTCACCCTGTTGGAGGTGTGAGCTTGCATTTGCCACAGTTTCAAGGAAATACCCTTCCACTCTCTCCCACATTGCCTTTCAGCTCTGAGAGAAATCCTTGTGAAAAATCAAAACTCCAGCTCTCAGGCTGAATGCATCCAAGCTCAGCTATGGTTAGACACTGGGGGCCTTGACTGACTGATGCCAACTGTTTTGCCTCTAGGATTAGACTGAGCTTGGATCTGATCATCTTAAAGGCCTTTTCCAACCAAAACAATTCTATGGTTCCACGAGCCTCATAAATGGGTCCCACAGTACCAGCTGGAGTCTCACTTGCAAAATGCAGAACAAAGGTGGCACCCTCAAGGCTTTGTTCACAACTCTCTTTCCACTGAATTTGATGCCTTTTACCTATAACAATAAACATCTCCAAGTGGACAATAAGTAAAGAAATGATACATACCAACATCAGTGTTGTTAAATTGAGTGGGACTGTGCCAGAATCCGGAAAATCTGCAGCATCTGGCAGCAGGCTGAACTCTAGAACTGCAACCAGGGAAAGAGTGACTTTACTATCCTGGAAAAGTTTACAGTCCTGGAAAATTGTGACTGTATGAAACACATGCCAAGGTAATACTGTAATGAATGTTATGGCTTGGAACTGAGGCTAGCTAGTGCTTGTATCCAGAGGGCCATATCCTCAGATGGTGTAAAATGAATGTGGAGGAAATCACAAACTTATCAGGAACAGATTTTTCAACGTGGAACAGTTGGCCTGAGAATAAATGTGTTCCCTCACAAAAGTGGACTTTGTGATGTTGTGTGATTGTGAACACGAGAAGTGCATCTAATAGATTTAGAAGGGGACAGCTAAATAAAACCTGGAAGGAATAAGTATGAAATCTAATAAAGCAGTCTAAGAACATTTCTAATAACACAGATGACAATTACTCCTTGCCAGGATATTCCTTGCCTCATATATCCCAAGCACTATTATGCCTATGGTTAGGATCCCCTGAGCCCACTCAGAGACACTTTTTTAGCTCATGCTTGCTTCTTGCAGAGGTGTTGGAGGAGGTTGCAAGATAGAATAGAATAGAATAGAATAGAATAGAATAGAATAGAATAGAATAGAATAGAATAGAATAGAATAGACCAGACCAGGTTGGAAGAGACCTTCAAGATCATCGTGTCCAACCTATCATCCAACACCACCTAATCAACTAAACCATGGAACCAAGCATCCTGTCAAGCCTCAAGGGGAGAGAGAGGACAGAAAGCTGGTGCAGAGTGCCTTCACCTGGGTAGTGCTAAGGTCCTTTCCTTTGCAGTTCTGTAGTCTCCCTTCCTCTTGCAGGTCTGTTCCCTTTCACCAAGGCTGATGTTGCTGTCTTTTGCCCTGTTCACACTTTGTTGTTCTCATCCTGTTATTCTTGTTATGTTACACCTGCAAGCCCTGATATTCTTATGTCTGATTTGTCATGGGAAACAATCACTCCCCAAGTATGACTGCTCCCTTCCCCCTGCCCTTTGCTGTCCCTTCTTTTATAGCTTTTAGTTTACACCAGAGAAAAATCAACAGTCAATAGCATGCTAGATAAGAGAATAGTGACTGAAATCTCCAGTTAGAATCACCCAATAACATGCAGCTCAGTGATGAACACCTGTGCTCCATTAAGAGCAAATACTCTTTGGAGCAGGAGTCTCCAGAAGGGATTTTGAGCAGGCTGAGATGAAATCTCTATGATTGCTATGGAAAACCATGATGGAAAATTATCATCAGCATTAGCACCACCTGGAGAGGAACCCCAGAAGATGTTTGCCTGTAAGACTCTGTTGCACCTCTTCATAGCCAGCCATGGGTGAAAATTTTCTCTTTCTCTTTTCTTTCTCTCCTTTGTATTATCCCCAAAGGTAGTTTACAGTAGATGCATGCCAACAGAACAAGAGGACACAGTCTCAAGATGTACCAGGGGAGGTTTAGGCTGGATGTCAGGAAGAAGTTCTTCATAGAAAGAGTGACTGGCCATTGGAATGTGCTGCCCAGGGAGGTGGTGGAGTCACCATCACTGGAGGTGTTTAGGAAGAGACTGGATGAGGCACTTAGTGCCATGGTTCAGTTGATTAGATGGTGTTGGGTGATAGGTTGGACTTGATGATCTTGAAGGTCTCTTCCAACCTGGTTAATTCAATTCAATTCAATTCAATTCAATTCAATTCAACTCTATTCCATTCCATTCCATTCCATTCCATTCCATTCCATTCCATCCTATCAGCTGCAGACTCCATTAATAGCACTTTAAATATTTAAATCTACCTCCACATCCTTTGTGCACCAACATCATATGACCAATATTATCTCTTGTCTAGGGCAGAAAAAAATACGGTTTTCAAATAGCAGGCTTGATGTAACTTAGCATGCAACAATTTATAAGTTATTTCAGCCTAGGTGGTTTCCCAGCAGCAGTGGCATGGCTGTAGTGGCTAAACTGGATGTCCATGTGCTACATCTGTTCCCATCAATGCAGATGCACCCTGTAGTGTTGACTCAGTGTCTTGCCACCTACATGGACAGCCTCTATCAGAGGCTTGTATGAAATGACGGTAAAATGTGCATCAATAAAGTCACTGATGGCACATCTGAAGATTACACCTCTTCCTATACTTCTAAGTTAAACAGTTCCAAGGAAGATTCCCCAGCAGCAGAAGTGAATTTGCTGCACTGTAAATTCACACTGTTAAATTATCCTGGTGCACCTTTGACCATGTCAGAAATAGTGTGGCCAGTGGGGCTAGGGAAGTGATGGTCCCCCTGTACTTGGCACTGACGAGGCCACACTTCAAATAATGTGTTCAGTTTTGGGCCACTCACTACAAGAAGGACACTGAGGCTCTGGCTTGTGTCCAGAGAAGGGCAATAAAGCTGGTGAAGGCTCTAGAGAACAAGACTTATGAGGAGTGACTAATAGAATTGGGATTGTTTAGTCTGGAGAAGAGGAGGCTGAGGGGAGACCTCATTGCTCTCTACAACTACCTGAAAGGAGGTTGTAGTGAGGTAGGGGTCAGTCTCTTTTCCCAAATAATAAAAAGTAGGGCAAGAAGTAACAACCTCAAGTTGCACCAAAGGAGATTTAGAATGGATATTGGAAAAACTTCCTGGAATTTTTTTTCACCCTAAAGATTATCCAGCACTGGAACAGGCTGCCCAGGGAAGTGGTTGAGTCACCATCCCTGGAGATATTTAAAGTCATGTAGATGTGGTGTTCAGTGAGTGACACAGTTTAGTGATGAGCTTGGCAGTACTAGGTTAATAGTTGGACTGGATGATCTTAAAGGTCTTTTCCAACCTAAACAATTCCATGATTCTATGTCAAACAGCTTTGGCACTCTCCAGAATACTCCTTGGGGAGCTGGGGAGTTGACAGGAGCTTATGACAGTCCCGGCAGGCAGTTCATATGCAGCCTTTGTTTTCAAGGATCAGATAGTTCAATAATACATATTTGGACAGTTCTGTAGCAGTTGGTCTCAATGCTCCTGGATGAAAGTAAAGCTGGAGAGCTAAGTGGCAACAGGTACTCTAATTAATTGTGCATATGAAACACATTTAATTCCCACAGATCTCATTCCCTGTTTCAAAGGGTAAGATTTAACTGCCAGAAACATCAATAATTCATTAAAAATCTGCCCAGTATTAACAGTTTGAAATGTCAAAGCTTTCTTCCTTACAGTGAGGTTTCAAAATTCATTGCTGTTAACCACCTGTAGCTCTCACATACTGGACTTGGAGAGAACACACTGCTTCTGAACACCATTTTAGTCAGCTCCTGAAAGGCAAGCAGAAGAGACCCAGGCACTTGGAATTTCTAAGAGTCAGAATGCAGGAAACTCTTCTTCTAAGCAACGATGCAACTTGAAGGCAAATCTAACAACTGTGTATTAAAAAAGTGATGCTTGTACACTAAGGTTTCTTAGGTTTTTGCATGGAAATGCAAAGATGAAGCATTTTGCTCTCATTACTAAAGGAACAATGAATAAATAGCGAAAAGAAGCAAAGATTTTGTGGGATTTCTTTTTCCATCTGTTTTTGAATTAATCTGAACATGTTTGAAGTCCTGTGCTTGTAGGGCTTGGCAGTACCATCCAAGGTTGATTAAAGAAGTTTATCAAATCGCCACAGATTCAACAGAAATTGTCCTAAATAAGCTTGAAAGCTTCAAAGTAAACATCTGCAAAGAAGGATCAGAGAGAAAGTTTAGCCTTCAAAACCAAAAGGGCTTCCATGACATAAGATGCAACATAAGATGGCAAAGCAGAGTCAACTGGTCATATAGGGCAGCTGAAAACATCTCAGTATAGAATCATAGAATCAATAAGATTGGAAAAGACCTCAGAGATCATCAAGTCCAACCTGTCACCCAACACCTCAGGACTAATTAAACCATGGCTTCAAGGGCTACATCCAATCCCCTCTTGAGCACCTCCAGGGACAGTGACTCCACCACCTCCCTGGGCAGCACATTCCAATGGCAAATTCCTCTTTCTGGGAAGAACTTTCTCCTCACCTCCAGCCTAAACTTCCCCTGGTGCAGTTGGAGACTGTGTCCTCTTGTTCTGGTGCTGGTTGCCTGGAAGAAGAGACCAAGCCCTACATGGCTACAACCTCCCTTCAGGTAGTTGTAGAAAGCAATAAGGTCTGCACTGAGCCTCCCCTTCGTATGCCTCCTATTCCCACGGACTAGTGTCTTTCTCTACAAACAGCCTCACTGTTTTTAAAGTACTGTGAGGGAATGTCAAGCCTTATTCAACACATGTAAGAGACCCTCATGGGCATAGTGAAACAGCAGAGCCCTCCCAAGAGATGTGATGGAGGAAGATGCTTAATGCAAGCAGCTTAGTATCAGGTCTCATCTAAAACATGAAGAGTATTTTAATCAATTGTTCAAGAATGGCCTTTGTCCTTCGCTCCTCTCTGTAAAAATGAGAATTCAGCTTCAACAGATTCCAAGGAGAATTAGAAGACATAAATCAGGGATAGGTTTCCCATGTAGGTTTCTTCCAATGTTTAACCAAAGAACATTTGTTTGAGCATTTCATTTTCTTGTACGTGTTTGGGGTTGGGGTTTTTCGGTTGGGGAGTTTTGTTGTTGGTTGGTTGGTTGTTTTTTTGTGAGCCAAAGATTTAATTCAGTACAAGCTTCTAGTGTATTATGAAGTCTCAGTAACAGATATGTTTTAAACACTATTTCTTATTTGGTGTGTTTCCTTCCCATGTCAGCATGAAATTTTATATGATACTGAATTCTATCTGTTGTAATATTACCACCATAATTCACTGTAACACTGAACCCTAGCCAGAGATTGTGAAATGAGCCATATCTTGTTAGCTAATGTTCAATCTAAATCATAATGATGTCTTAAACCGTACACTAATTCTCTGCTTCTTACTGAACAACCTCAGATTATGGCCTTCATCATCTTGCTTGTACAGAAACCTGCAGGAGTGACTCCATTGAACTAAATACTATTGCAATGTGCTATGAAAACTCTGTAAATCTTTGCCTTTTAGAAACATCTTGCAACAGGTGTTGTTTCCTTTGTTTTTCACTGATACTTTAGAATCATGCTGCTCCACAGCAACAACTACCTACAGCTACCTCTACAACTGAGGAGAGGTTGAGGGAGCTGGGGTTGTTTAGCCTGGAGAAGAGGAGGCTCAGGACAGACCTTGTTGCTCTCTACAACTCCCTGAAGGGAAGTTGTAGCCAGGTGGGGCTTGGTCTCTTCTCCCAGGAAACCAGCACCAGAACAAGAGGACACAGTCTTGAGCTGCACCAGAGGCAGTTTAGGCTAGAGATGAGGAGAAAGTTCTTCCCAGAAAGAGAGATTGGCCATTGGAATGTGCTGCCCAGGGAGGTGGTGGAGTCACTGTCCCTGGAGGTGCTCAAGAGGGGATTGGACGTGGCACTTGAAGCCATGGTTTAGTTAGTCCTGAGGTGTTGGGTGACAGGTTGGACTTGATGATCTCTGAGGTCTTTTCCAACCTTATTGATTCTATGATTCTATGGAATTAGCCATTGTACTATCTTCCATGTTACTTCCATTCAATGAACTGAACATTATCAAGGAAGGGCTGATGACAAGGAAGGAAAGTGTGGAGAATTACACACACTACACTGCCACATTGAGAGGGAAAATGAGTCACTCAGAGCAGTCTTTTTTCTCCTTTTAAACTGATGGAATGGACATTGTTGTCAGTTCTGCAGTGCTTATATGAGCAGGACTCTCCAGGTGGACAGATGTGGATACTGAATGATTGAAAGATGATACAAGGCAAAAGAAATATTCTTTTAGTCCCAGCTGTGTGAGTTTTGTTCTACAATGGAAAAATTACTCTTTTGCTGCAGCAAGCAGCCATCCACCCAGGGTGAGTTTCCCTTCACTTAGCCATTTTTGCAGTTTTCCAAGGTCTTAGAGCGCTTCTTCATTATTCTCTTTTAAAAGGTCTCTGTTGTTCCTCCCAGTATTCACAATTTGGGAATATTCATCTGAGCTAGACAAAAAGTTTATGAAGTAGGTATGAAATAAGCCTGGAAGTACACCTTGCTGGACTTCATGGGGGTGGCAGGTGTTGGATGCTCCTCATTTAACAACAGTCCAACCATCAGCTCAGTGTCCTGAATTCACACTCTCTATGATTCCTATAGCTTAGTTCAAATCATCTCTTCTTACTCCCATAAAGATAGATAATAATTCTGCAAAAGAAACCAAACCCAAAGGATTCAAATGCATCACTTTACCAAAAGTAAGCATCTTAGGTGATTTAGGCCCAGAGATGATTTAACTTCAACTAAAGAGACATTTCTTGTAGTATGGCAGGAAAAGATATGTGCTATTGTTTTTCACTGTACAAAATTTAAGTCTAAGAACTCGAGTTATACTGAAAAGGGACAGAAATTAGCTCATTCTCTAATACAAAATCCAGACCTACTCCACAAAAGAAATCAAGAAGGCAGAGGCAGTTTCTTTGCACTAAACTTGCACTAGACTGAACTGACAGAGATGGGAAAAGTATGAAGAGGAAGAGAAAGACTCCTGCTGTTTTGGGACTAGCTGAGCAAATAGGAACTCTTGGCTACCACACTTGTCTAGGAGAAGTGATTGCTGAGCCAGGCAATTATTTCTAGGGGAGAGCACTGGCTTCATTCACTCGCCTTCTGAAACAGCTAGCAACTGGCTGAAGTTTATATCTTAACAGCAGGGAAGTTTCCCTCTGTTTTGTGACTGCTCCACACAGAAACCACAGTCAGGGTTCATTGAAGTATGTTCTGGAGAATGTCTCTGACTCTGTGGTTCAGCACTGAACGAAGCAGGATGAGTGGAAGGAATCAGTAGTTGGTCCAATACCATATGTATGAGATGGAAAGGCTCACTGCCTCTGCTGCAGGCAGGAAACAACTATGACCTCTGAAGTGGCAGTGCCAGTTTCTCTCCACACTATGGGGTGAAATTCTGTTGCCATAAGCATCATCCTACCTCATAGAGAAAACAACGTTTTTGTACCTTCATATTTCCATCCCTCTTTTCTGCTTCAGAATTTGAATGAAAGGCCAAAAAGCACTACTTAAAACCCAAGCCACGTCTATTTTGTATTCTTACTGTGCCAGGAAAGGACACACAGTCTGTCTGTAAGGTGCTCTGATTTATTCAGTCCCCACTGTTTACACAAGCAATCAACATTGTTTAGTGTAGGCTTCAGCCTCATTAATATTCATAGGTTCCACTGTGGTCTCAGCTGACCTCAAGATTTCAGATAATACCTTCAGTGTCTCACCAATAAGTAGTGTCCACGTGAAGCCAGGCACCACCATGTTAATATTTATGTGGACAGATGGATTTGCTCCACACAGCATTTGTGTTTTTTTCTAGCACAATATGTGATGCCCACTTGGGAATGGTGTACAGCATCCTCACAGGGAAAATCCCTCTCCTATACAGCAGTCAGACGGTCAGAGGTGATTCCAAGCTGCAAGTTATCTTTGTGTCACAACAACAATTTTAAACCTTCTAAAAAATCTTATCAGTGTGTTTGATAATGTTTTTTATCAGTTATGAGGCAGACCCTTCTGTTATGAAAGACAGACTCCAGCAGTGGAGTTTCTTGCAAAGCACAGATGCTACTGCCAGGCACTGCATACTCTCCTTTGCATCACAGAGATACCCTCCAGTATCTGTCCACGAGTGGGTGCTGAAACAACCTTATTTGCATTACTTCCAATTCCATTCACTTGTAAGACAGCCCTTGATGAAAAGAGATATAACATCAACAGGCAGTTTTGGCAACCATTAAGAACATCCACAAGGAGCAAAGCTTGATGTTGAAGCTTTAATGAAACTGCACAGATCTGCAACAGCCTGAACACATCACCTATCCTACATTTGATTGTATTCAGCTATCAAAGAGAGGCCCTTCAATATTTAGGTATAAAAGAAGTGTGCAAAATAATCCAAGCAAGCCTTCTGCATTAGGATGAATAACTGCATTAGGACGGATTTAATCAAAAGGTAGTTCATGTTTGGCTAAACCTTGCCTCCTAGGAAGACAATGGAAGATATTTTAAGTGTTAATCTATTATCACAAGTTTTCTTTCTCCCTCCCTTTTCCTTTTTCTCACTGGAATTATCTTACTTTCACTTCAGGTCCTTATATTCTTCTCTTCCCCCTGAAAAGCCACACCTTGAATCCTGTGTCCAGTTCTGGGGCCCTCGGTTTAGGAAAGATGTTGAGCTGCTGGAAGGTGTCCAGAGAAGAGCAACAATGCTGGGGAGGGGTCTGGAGCACAGCCCTGTGAGGAGAGGCTGAGGGAGCTGGGGTTGTTTAGCCTGGGGAAGAGGAGGCTCAGGGGAGACCTTATTGCTCTCTACAACTGCCTGAAGGGAGGTTGTAGCCAGGTGGGGATTGGTCTCTTCTCCCAGGCAACCAGCACCAGAACAAGAGGACACAGTCTCAAGCTGCACCAGGGGAAGTTTAGGTTGGATGTTAGGAACAAGCTCATCATAGAAAGAGTGATTGGCCATTGGAAAGTGCTGCCCAGGGAGGTGGTGGAGTCACCATTGCTGGAGGTGTTTAAGAAGAGCCTGGATGAGGCACTTGGTGCCATGGTTTAGTTGATTAGATGGTGTTGGGTGATAGGTTGGATTTGATGATCTCGAAGTTCTTGTCCAACCTGGTTAATTCAATGCAATGCAATGCAATGCAATGCAATTCTATTCTACTCTACTCTACTCTACTCTACTCTACTCTATTCTATTCTACTCTATTCTATTCTATTCTATTCTATTCTATTCTATTCTATTCTATTCTATTCTATTCTATTCTATTCACCATTTTAGTGACTGTTGTCTCCTTCCCATGAAGGCACTTGCTCACTGTAACAAACCAACCCTTCAGCCTTTCCTTTCAGAAAGGCTGAGCTGTGTAATCCACTCACCCTGGAACTTCTCTCAGCTTTCATGCCATCTCATGGAACCGCAGACTACCTGAAGTTGGAAGACATCTCTGGAGACCATCTAGGCCAAATTTCAACTCAGAGCACGTTTACCTAGAGAAAACTGCTCAGGGCTGTGTGTAATCAGGTTTTGAACAAATCTCAAGTGTTAATACAAATAAACAATCAATAAAGTGTTTGCACAGGTGGGGGTTGGGTTGGGGTTTTTGTTTCTGTTTGTTTATTTTCTTCTCCAGAAACTTTGGCTGTACAGAGTAATCCCTCATGCTTCTCTTGAGGGGACAACCAGTTATGGGAGGGTTGCTTTTATTTCTGTCATTCTGACAAGAAGAAAACAGAGCATTAAAAAATCAGTAGCCTCAACACACCGTGTGGTATTTACACCACTTAAACACATAACCAAACACCAAAGAGCCAGGGGCTTTCCTTGTGTAGGAGAAGACAGGCACATATTGCCTGTCTTGACTGGTCAAAGTCTGAGGGTACTGCGAAGAGGACACATAGAACAGTTGGGAATGTTTCTTTCTGTTTTCATAGTCAAAATGCCAAAACTGACTTTGCCTCTGCACTGGTTATGAGTTTGAAGGATAAAACACAAACAGCAGATTACAGTGTTCAGAAGAGGGAAGAAAAAAGATGAACTACCCTCTATGAGAAAAAAAGGGAGTTTGGGGTCAATAATTGTGAGATTCACCTCACCTAACTTTGTGTCCCAGAGTTAGACTTCTAGTCACAGGTGGCCATTTAATCCACATCTGTTGTCACTGGAGAAAGAGGCAGCTTCTTTCCATTTCTCTTTGACATCAACTGAGTCAAGCCCTGCAGGTTCCTGCCTTTCTTTCCATCGACTAAAAACAGCCTCAGAGGATTAATGAACATTAATTTATACATAGAACATATTCAGTGAGATTAATTACACAGTCAGGTTAGAAACCTGTAAAATATCTTTGTGGCAATTTTAACTTGCCTTTCTGAAATCAGGGACCCAGCAGCAGACACAGTCCTCCAGATATACCTCACAAGTGCTGGGTAGGAAGGAAGACCAATCCCCTGGCTGGCCCTGCTGCTGCTGCTTCAGCTTCATGCATGGTTAGCTTTCACTGCTCCTAACTCTGCTTACAGAAAGCTGGTCCAATGAAGAATGATTAATGTTTACCCACCCAGACTATCACACCCTAGGGCATTATGACAACAGCATTAAGATCCAAAAGTACAATATTAGAATATTATTTTTTTACTCCACTATAGTCATAAGGGTATTAGCTTTTGAGAGAAAAGGAAGAAATATGACAAACCTCTGTGATTTATGCATTCATCCAAGCCAGCCAGAATCACCTAGGAGACAAATAAATAAACAGAGCTCTGACACTTGGATGGTCTAGACTAGAAACCACAGACCTCACACCAAAGTGTGAGACAAGACTCTCATAAATAATAGCAAAATGTGACTCTATCTAATGTCTTTTAATTGCATATTAATCAGCTTTCAACCAACAGCAAAACTTTCCAAAACAAAATACAGAGCACATAGAATAAAACTTTGGGTCAACAAAAATTGAAAGGAGGTTGTAGGCACAGCCCTGTGAAGAGAGACTGAGGGAGCTGGGGTTGCTTAGCCTGGAGAAGAGGAGGCTCAGGGGAGACCTTATTGCTCTCTACAACTACCTGAATGGAGGTTGTAGCCAGGTGGGACTACAGGCAACCAGCACCAGAACAAGAGGACACAGTCTCAAGCTGTGCCAGGGGAGGTTTAGGCTTGAGGTGAGGAGAAAGTTTTTCCCAGAGAGGGAGATTGGCCATTGGAATGTGCTGCCCAGGGAGGTGGTGGAGTCCCCATCCCTGGAGGTGTTCAAGAGGGGATTGGACATGGCACTTGGAGCCATGGTTTAGTTAGTCCTGAGGTGTTGGGTGATAGGTTGGACTTGATGATCTCTGAGGGGTGTTGGGTGATAGGTTGGACTTGATGATCTCTGAGGTCTTTTCCAACCTTATTGATTCTATGATTCTATGAAATATCTATTCTAGCTGTACATCCAACCTATTTAATAGGGTTTGGCAATTTTTTTTCCTATTAATAAAAGGCTATTAATATTTTTATTAATATTTGCCATATCATTCATAAATTAAGGAACTCTATTCCTTAACAGAGGCAAAAGAATGTCCTGGACCTAATACACCCAAGCCCAACCCAACCCAGCCCAGCCCACCAATCTTGGGCTCCTTTTAGAAGGTGCATCATCTCCTCTGTAACCTTCTTTGGGACCTGCCTCTCTCCTGTGTGCCCAGCCCCTGGAGGTGCTCATGAGGTGTCTTATGGTCTTGAATATCAAAAGGTTTTTTTCTGTGGCTCACATTTCAGGTTAATACATTTTGTCACATATCCTCCTAAACTCTCAGACTATTGCCATGAAGTAAAAAGCATCTGAGAGTTTCTCCCTGTGCTGCCTAGAGGAATGGATGACAAGCTTTATAAGCACATGCAAGGAGGAATGAATTAGCACTTCACCAAAGCAGTAACCCCAAGCAAGAACTCCTCAATACACACATAAGTGATTTGAAGACATTTGTGTGCAGTGCCACTCGATTAGAATGGCTGTACTAAAAGTGATGAAGAACATCAATACTCTACTAAATAATTACATCACTGCAAGGGCACTTTTAATTCCCAAATTTAGTCCTCCTGGTCCTCAAATCAGAACAAATGGTTCCTTGTGGAAAACAGGGCCCCCAAAACAGACAAATTTGGTTCAGAAGCATACCAAATTCCTTTTAAAATGAGTCTTTAATGCCAGGAACACAAAGATTAACCATTTGGTAACGTGGCTTTTAAGCATTCCACATGAATTTGCAGTTACAATGAAGCTTCCTGTGAAAGACAAGCAACACTCTACACAAACTCATCTGCCAGCTCAGTTCAAAAACAGAGTGATGGAATTGCTTTGTAACATGGCCTCATATAACATAATCCCTTGTGCTTAAACTGAAGGAGTAGAAAATAGAGCAAGTGTGTTGTTAAGCACTCTGCAGAGTGGTTGCAGTGGCCCTCCTATGGCGCCAGCCAGGCTAGACCTCTAAGTGAAGGTCGTGGGTAAAAGATTTCAAATGGATCTCACATCCATATTGCAAAATTTTATTTGCACAACTTATCAGATACATATGATTGGCACAGAAGCTGGTTCTGCTGGGAATGCATGTTTTTCTCTGCCTTATTTTCCTCAGAGGGAATTCTCCACTGGTCTTCTGGAACCAAATTTGTCTTTGACTATTTGAACTGCACAGAGGGACCAGACCATAACACTGAAGCTGGCTTAAGAGGTCCAAGTCACATATTCTGTCCCCCACTTAATATGTTTAAATTTACAGCCTGCCAATGGAGCAGAGACAGGAGGTGGACAAACTGGCAAGCTGACAAGCAGGACTGGCTGGAGGAAATCTGGTGATGATAAAAGGAAAAAGATGAGGAAACCAGCAGCACTGATCGCTGCAAACAGAGATTACCACACCGAGATCAGGCTGCAGCAAATTCAGAGTGGTGCTCTGCTAGGGAAGGGATGCATGAAGGTGGCCAAGGCTGAAGAAAGTCCTTTTTGCATTGCAGTGCCTAGACTGGAAATGGATGTGATGGCTCAAACAAGAGGGTGGCAAGCACTGAGAAGCAAGAGTCATTTTTTGTGGCCTGTGCATCTGCAAACCCCTCAAAATATCCCCACAAATGTTGACCATTACCAGCCCACCTACAAGAAGACAAAAATGTTTGATTATTTTCACTCATTTAGGCTTTGTTGCATTAAGTAGCACTACTGATACCAGTCCTGTTGAATGCGGGAGTCCATATCTGGGTCTGGACGTCCAGGTAACCTTCCAAGTTAACCAAACAACTGTTGCTCCTAAGGACATATTCACAATTCAAAACTAGATGGTCTGAACAGACTTTGCATATATCACAGTGAGCTATGATATGAAGAGAACAAGCTAGAATACCTTCTGCAAGGTGACTCAGGGTCAAATTCTTTGGGCTGAGCTTGGCCAGTCTCTGGGGTTTGGCTGGCTGGCTTGGAGGCTGCGGTCACGCTTTGAAAGTTTTGCCAGATCAAGTGAAAGTGCTCAAGTTCTGGGAGGAGAGAGGCTTCTCACTCATCCTAAGCCTATTTGGGATATGTGGCTTTGTTACACTGTCTCTTAACTGACTGTCAGACTTCTGATGTCTGTCAAATTCAGCTCCTCTGTTCCTGTGTTTTGGTACCACACTAAAAGTTATCTGAACTTTGTGTTTCCTTCTCTTTCACACCACTGGCAAATTAAACTTGTAAGTCATGCCTTTCAGAGCTAACCCCAGGGATTCCATGAGTAACCTTAAACAGTACTAGAGTAACATTTATCCTCTTCAATATATCTGAGATTTTCTTTCAAATGTCATTACAGTGGAAGTCATGCAGGAAAGGAAGCTGGAAACAGAGACTTCAGCAGATGGAAGAGCTGAACAGTGTTACATTTTGTTCCCTGCCATTAGCTGCCTTGGTTTTGATCAGTTGAGCCTAAAGTTTGGTGTTGTCTAAAATTTAAAGTGGATTGCTGTGGCTTAACCTGGGCATTGGAGACCCAAGTCCACGTCTCAGCTGTCTCTGCAGCTTCTGTTTTTCCTATTTGACAACAGCAGGAACACCAGTGGCAAACACTGCAGAGATGCTTTAAATCCTTCTCCCTCTAATTCTATCTCAGCAGCCCACAGTGAGCTCTCAGCAGTTCTGGGGTGCTGGGCAGGACACTGGTGCTGAAACCTGGGCAGAGCTTCCCCTGCACAGCCTTGCTCCAGGCCAGCCATGGGCTCCATTCCTCCTGCTGACAGCACAGCAGCATTTCAGCAGCAGCCTCATTTATCTAACTTGGTGTCAGTTTGATATCACTTTGCTGTTGAAACCATACTGCATGGTCTTCATGAAACGCCTGGTTATGAGTGAGTCACTATTCTGTCTACTCAAAGGAACAAGTGATACAATATTCAGGAGCCCTGTGTGTTCACCTTTCCAGGCCAAAAAATTGCCTTCTCTTACTCTGGATGCTATTTGTGACTCCTCTTCATCTTGTCACTTATCTCAGCAACAGGTAACAGGGTGCCTACAGCCATCCTGCAGGGTGTGAAGCTGAGGCAAAGCTTTGCCCAACACAAGACAGCAGAGACACGGACAGCATCAGAGGCAGCCCTCCTCTGCTCACTCGCAGCCTCCCCCACCCCCACCTTGCCCTGTTGTGTGCTACAGCTAATTTCTCACCCCTTTGGCTAAAACAACACACAAGCACTGCCCCAGAGACCAGAAGTGAATCATCTCAGGCTTTAATGAAAGTGTTCTGTGCCGGTGTGAATTTGTGTACATGGTAAATATCAGACAATGAGGACACTAAGCGCTGACACTAATGGGCAAACCATGTGTGTGTGCAAGCCTGCCAAAGGATTTACATGTCCAGCTACATAGACTTTGCTACATTTAAGGCCTTTAAAATGAGTTTGGAAAGGATGTTTTAAAAATCATTTTGCCCACCACCACCACTTACAGAGTGAGGCACTGCAACTTTGTCTGCAGCTTTGTCTTACAGCTTGCAAATCACTGCGCGTGGGGGATTTGGCATCTGCTAGGAACATGTAACACACATCGAGTAACAAAGCTGATCCCTGCATAGCTCATTTGTTTCATAAGTAAAGGCAAAGACTCTACTCAATTCTCCTTCTGTAGCACTGAGATGGCAACCTCACTACTCAACTATCCCAGCAATGCTTTTAACCCTTGGCCCAAAGGCCAGCATGGAGACACTGAGCGCTCTGCTCAGCTGGCTCTGCAATAGTTCTGCCATGCTTGGGCCTGCAATGGAGTGCAGTTCTCTGTGCCCGGTTATCTCTGAGCACTGTGCTTATACTCAGAGAACAATCTCACTAATGATAAGCTATATTACTCAAAAGCTAACCTTCATGCCCTTCACTGTGAGTTTCAGCAATTAAAGAATAGTTCATTTGAAGATTTGGTTCTTGAAACGGAGGTGTACGTGTAATTCTGCCACACCTCACCCCAGTCATGCAGAAGTAACCGTTAAAGCCTGGCTACTAACAAGAAAAGTATATAAAAGTATACTGTCCTGCTTTGGAAGTAATCCTGCCTGTCTGAGATGCTGCACTTACACATGAGCTACTAGACTAGAATAGGTTGGAAAAGACCTTCGAGATCATCGAGACCAATCTATCACTCAACACCATCTAATCAACTGCCCCCATCCAATCCCACAACAGCCCACTGCTGAGCAGTGTGCCCTGGAAAATCAATTACCCAATCCTTCTGCATTTTATTCACCCCTGGTAGAAGGAACAGGTTTTAAAATGAGGGCAAAATCTTCCCCAGAATGGACTTGGATCCAGCAATAAAATCATACACGTACTCAACTTGAAAATGACAAACTGTAGTACAGCTACTTATTAGCTGTGCTTCTGCAGAGCCACCAGTCAGCCAGGAAGGTTGTGCTCCCTGGGCAATTCAGCGATGTAAGATCCATATGCTATTAAACAAATCAAGAAAGTATATTGAGAAAGCTGGTTTGAGGTATGAATGAGCAGATGCCATAGTCTGAATTGCTCCAACTTTACTGCTGAACAAGTTGGAAGCAGTTGCTGTTAGGCAGTCACTTATATCTTCCTAGCATGCTGCAGGCATAAAATAAAATGAGCTATTTTATTTCAGGGAAGTTAAGTAACTCAGCTCCTCAGCAGTAAGCCATGGGGCCACATCAGCCTATTTTCTTGTAGCCATATGTATATGCTATTAAACTACAAATCTTTGATTGTTACAAGAGGACAACACTACTTCCAGGGGGGGTAAAAAAATCACCTCAAAATATACCATAGCAAACTCCAAGCTATGCCACTAGTAGCAGATAATAAATATTAGGACTATCTGGGAATTAATGTATATATGTATATAAAAAAATCCCAACCACCATAAGGATGAATGAAAGTAAGGCAAACTTTTGACAAAGGAATGAATCCCCAGGTAAGAAGGGAATGATTTTGTTCCAGCAGAAATTAGTGCATGGTGGAGGAGCTTCATGTTACTGAAGAGGTGACTTTGAAAGAAAAAGCTGGTTTCTGGCTTTTCTCATCCTAGGAGGAGAAGACTGACTCTCCTGTCACAAATGCTTTGGTGAGATTTTTTGTGGAGGTGGGTGGAAAGGGGAGTAAGGTAAGGTAAGCACTGAAAGGATGAAGTGTTGTCCCAACGTGCACAGCTGGACATTACAAACGAAGGGAAGCTGAGAATCACTGGATGAGATAGAGAATATCCCAGAGATCAGCAGGAAGCCACAAGGGAAAACAGAAAGCCTTAGGAGGAGGGGGGTTTGACATAATGTTTTGCATGGAGGGGGAGTAACTAAGTAATGGAGCCAAGTACATAATTCACTTGGATTATGTTAAATGCTCTCAGCAGAAGGCTGGAAAAGCAGCTACACACTGAGAGGGAGGAACAAGTGCCCTGGTAAAGAGCTTTACTTTGAGCTTACTTTTGTTTCTCAGCCCTTAGCTGAGAGCAGCATTTGTTCCTGGAGTTTCCTGAGTGAAAACTGTCCCTGAAGTACAAACTACTTAGTTATAAATCAAACAGTTCCCAAATGAGCTGTTGCAGCTAAAGACGTGCATTCCAGTTCCCTGGTCAGCAATACACAGGTGGGCACCAAACAGGCAGGGAAGCAGAAGCAGCACATCCATCGCAGCAGCAGTGACAAGCAGTCACAGTGGAAAGTGGAAAGTGGAAAGTTCATAACCTAGAAGGAGGTTTGCAGAGGAACCTGAAGTGGACAACCACGGTATGGTGGGCCAGGCTGAAGGAAGATAGACACTTTCTCTTTTGGCAGCCCTATGCAGTATCTACAGATATTTTGAACTCTAAGACACACTGGGTGAAGAAGAACAAAGTTTTGACAGAGAGGACAGTTTTGGGAAGCTGGAGAAGATGTCAGGATATAAAATGTCTGTAAGCACAAGAGCAGGAACTGTAATGATGTTGAGAGGCAGCCAAGCACTCAGTGAGCTGTGATTTAGGTGCCTGGGGAATAATGCACCATTGATAACACCAATATTCATAGCGTCTGATATGGGAACTGTCTTTTGCAGTCTACATGGGGAAAGAATGTTCAACACTTGGCGTAAATCAAGCCCTCAGAGAATCTACTGCTCTGGTTTCTGTGTGTCCTCTGGCTGCCCCCAGTGTGATGCACAGAAAATCTGACAGAGAAACAAAACCAAATGTTGACGAGTGAGGATAAACACCCGACGCTTTGTGTGGACGCTGCAAGAGTTCCCAAACAATGCAGCCCAGCCCAGACTGAGCTAATTTCAGAGTTTATTAGTCCTTCACTGCTCTGTCTGGAGTAATTTGCTGAGCAAAAAAAAACAAACAAAAAAGAACATCAGCTTAAAATGTGGCAATTCCATTTGTTTGGGGAGGTTTTGTGGGTTTTCATTTTCCATTTCTTCCCTGAATTTAGCTACACGTGCATCTAGCTTTTCTGAATGATGTCCACATCTCTTCTAATGAAACTTGCTAAGTGCAGGTCACAAGTCAGGTTATAGCACTGTCTGCCATCAGAATTCAAGTTGATCAAATGAGTACTGGGAGCAGCCAGCATGGAAATGGTCTTAATACTATTAGTTTAAATTGAATTAAGAATGCCCAGACCTTACTTTATCAGAAGGGCTACAAATCTCTCCTGAGAAACCCTATATACCTTATTTTATAAGGGTAAAGTTCTTTCTGTCTCAGATGCAAGGAGGTAAGTGAAAACAGTTGGACTTAAACAACAGAAAATATGTAGAGAAGCCTGCTGTTTCTGCCTCTGAGCCCCCATCTCCTAACACCTGCACGTGCCTTGTCACTCATGCTTGGTGAACTGGATGCATCTTTAAGGCCAGGCTTTGCACAAGTAACTTTTAGCCTTAAATGCCTGAAATTGTCAGAAAGAGCAGAACAAGAAGCAAGCACTCTTGAGTGATCTGCTTAACCTGTGCCCTGCCTGCTACTCTTACAATCCAACTGCTTTATTCTAATTAGAATACAGAAGACAGAAAAAGTGTTCAGCAGCTATCCAATCTGTTCAGACCAGCAGTAATGAAATCCCAGCTCCCTTCAAATATCATTTTCCCTCTTGTTTTTATGAAGTCTGCCAAGTTCCCAAAGAATTAAGGTCTTACTCAGCTTTGCCTTGACTTCAAGACCGATAGGGAACAACATTAGCAGCCAGGAGCCCGTATCTGTTTCTGTCAAATGTTTTGTGTGGGCACAAAATATCAAAAGGCTCCTTCACTTATCCATGTGATCACTGCACTCTGAAACACAAACTCTGCATGTGTTGCAAGAACACAGAAGGGGAATATCTCTCTGGAGATATTCAAGACCCGCCTGGGTGAGTTCCTGTGTGATCTGTGTGCTGGAGGGTGTCCAGAGAAGGGGCACAAGGATGAGCAGAGGGCTGGAGCTGCTCACCTATGAGAACAGGCTGAGGGAGTGGGGTTGTTCAGTCTGGAGAAGAGAAGGCTTTGAGGAGACCTTATTGTGGCCTTCCAGTATCTGAAGGGGGCTACTAGAAAGCTGGGGAGGGACTTTTTAGGGTGTCAGGGAGTGATAGGACTGGGGGGAATGGAAAAAAAAATAGAAGTGGGTAAATTGAGATTGGATGTTAGGAAGAAGTTTTTCCCCATGAGGGTGGTGAGACACTGGCACAGGTTGCCCAGGGAGGCAGTGGAAGCCTCATCCTTGGAGGTTTTTTGCAGCCAGGCTGGAAGTGGCTGTGAGCAACCTGCTGTAGTGTGAGGTGTCCCTCCCCATGGCAGGGGGTTGGAACTAGATGATCCTTGAGGTCCTTTCCAACCATTAGATGATCCCTGAGGCCCATTCCAACCCTAACAATTTTATGATTCTATGATCTGGTATAGCTTATCCTGCTCTGGCAGGGGGGTTGGACTAGAAGATCTCTCGAGGTTCCTTCCAACCTCTAACATTCTGTGATTCTGTGATGCTGTGAATTTCCTAGCAGTAACAATTCTTGTTGATCCTTCCATTAGAGTGGTGTTGAAGCAGCTTGGTTTGGTGGGTGCATTAAACAAACCCTAAGTAACTACCAGAATGGCTAAAAAGATTTAATGTTTTGAGATATATGTATTAAATATATACATATATATACAAATATATATGTCTGTGTGTACATATGTATGTGTGTGTGTGTGTGTGCATATATATGTGTATATATATATATAATATAAAAGAACACATCATTTGCATTTTGACTTTTTGAGGCAAAATTGTCAAGTAACCATCAACTGCCAGGAACCACAGGAGGGTGAGTTACAATAATAGATTGGTCTCCATTACCACAATGCTCCTTTTGAACTATCTCTTACCCAACACCATGGCAGATCAGTAGGGAACTACTTATCTGTAAAATCTCCCTTCACACACAGCAGTCTGTCAAAAAACAGAAAAAAAGAGTTTGGTTGGTTCATCCAGCTTCTCCTGTCAGTTAAGATTATATTCACCAAAAAGGGAACAGTGTTTCTGCCAAAGGTAATATTAACATTGGTTAGCATGCGTTCTTGCAATTAAATCTCCCTGAGAAACATTAAGAAACATCCTTCTTCAGCAGATTTTACTCAAAAGCACAACCATCTGAAAGCAAATCTCATGGGGAGGGGGAGGGGGGGGAAAGAAAAGAAAAGAAGGAAATAAAGGTAAAGAAAAGAAGGCAAGGCAAGGTGGGGGAAAGAAAAGAAAAGAAAGGAAAGGAAAAGGAAAGGAAAAGGGAGGAGACTCAAGGAGAGGAGAGGAGATTCTAGGAGAGGAGAGGAGACTCGAGGAGAGGAGAGGAGAGGAGAGGAGACTCGAGGAGAGGAGAGGAGAGGAGACTCGAGGAGAGGAGAGGAGACTCGAGGAGAGGAGACTCGAGGAGAGGAGACTCGAGGAGAGGAGAGGAGACTCGAGGAGAGGAGACTCGAGGAGAGGAGACTCGAGGAGAGGAGAGGAGACTCGAGGAGAGGAGACTCGAGGAGACTCGAGGAGACTCGAGGAGACTCGAGGAGACTCGAGGAGACTCGAGGAGAGGAGAGGAGAGGAGAGGAGAGGAGAGGAGAGGAGAGGAGAGGAGAGGAGAGGAGAGGAGAGGAGAGGAGAGGAGAGGAGAGGAGAGGAGAGGAGAGGAGAGGAGAGGAGAGGAGAGGAGAGGAGAGGAGAGGAGAGGGAGAGGAGAGGGAGAGGAGAGGGAGAGGAGAGGGAGAGGAGAGGGAGAGGAGAGGGAGAGGAGAGGGAGAGGAGAGGAGAAGGAGATGACTACTTGGTTTTCAGTCTCTGAACAGTGAGATTAGTGCTAAAATAATTATGAAATTGCTCCAGTCCGAGGGAATTGGGGGGGTGAAGGGGGAGTTGGGGGAGGAGGAATTACTGAGTGATGATGCACTGAGGAAACGAGGAGGTTTTGTGTTTGCTGAAGGCAAGGGCAGGTAGCACATGAATCTGCAGGTGGAGGCTAAGGCTTACTCACAGACAGCAAACCTATGCCAGCTTCACCAAGCATCTATTTTTCACTTTGGGAGAAGGCAATTTGGACCCCAGCTCCCAGCCAAGATTAGTTTTACTTGTATTAAAATCAAATTATATAAGGAAGCCCCAGCCAGAGCCCCAAAACTCTCCTGGTTTCGTGTTACAGCTTAATGAAGCCACCGCTCGGCTTTACATGGCTTCCCCACTACAGCATGAATTACATTCAGGTTTGGCAGGAGGCAGAAGAACATATCCCCTGCTCAGGGTTAAGAGTGAATGAAAGCTGCTTGTTTATGGGCTTCCTCACAAAGTTTTTCCACAGCTGTATCTGCTTTATAAATAGACCAAGTCAAACTAGTTGCAGAGCAGCATCCACTGCAAAAGTGGCTTCTCTGTATTTTTCCAATTCATACTAAATTTGGTTCATAAAAATCAACTCTGTTTGGGTATTCTTTGCCAATGTCTTGTTTGGGCAGTTGTGCAGGAGAAGCCAGGACTCTTTCCAAACGGCCAATGTGATTATTCATTACTTTTTTACGTGTTAGTAACTACTCACACACTCTGTGAGTGGTAACTGAAACACCAGAAGCTGGAGATTACGAATGGATGAGCAGTTTTCTGGGGTGCCTTTTTGGATGAGATCTTCATGCAGAAAGCCCACAAAATTTCGAAGACTTTAGTCTTTCCAAATACAGAAAGCAGCTTTCCCAGCACTCACAAACAAATCACTTCTTTTGTTGGGTTTTTTTAAGTCAGGCTTGATATCACTGTTTGGAATAGACTAAGCCATTCTTTCTGCTATCCAATTAATCCTATACACAAGTGTGTTTATCCCTTAAGTCTTAAAAAATACTATACTATATCCTCTGACTCTTATGGTATTAAAAACAATTGCAAAGTTATTCCAATGTATTTATTACACTCCTTCAAACTCTAATTGTAAAGAGAGAAAATAAGGGACCAAGGGGAAAGGCTTTTTTGGCCCAAAATAGCAAGATAGTAAGGACAACAAGAGTAAGCTATTCAGCAAGCTGACCTAGAAACCAAGCAACTGCACTATATTCAAGCTGAATAATACAACCTTCTGCTGCACAGAGCTGAGATTTGAGGTGAGGACTTCAGCACTGCCTTGGTCTTGCTCTCTTTGACCAGCAAGAAATGTGGAGAAAACTGCTTCTTACAGCCAAAAGATCAAAGGGATGCCTCCAGGTCTGACAATGACTGCCAGAGCAAGGATCTTCCTGCTGACTTCACATGGGATATCATTCCTTGAAATCCCTTGATCTCAATGTGTCAGCATAAAGATGAGAAACCAGCATTTACTGGCAGTATACACAGAGCTAAGTCAGGGAACACCTTAGAGTTAGTCCAACCCAGCTCCAGAGTGAGCATTTGCCTGCCTTTACAAGAAATTAGCCTCTAGGTGCAAAGACCAAAAGAGTTGCCCAAGTGAAGCAACTGAGGAAGGGTGTTCCAAGCAAGCCCAAAGACTCTCAGTCACCTGTAAGCAGTAAGACAGGGAAAAGATTGCTGCTGCTGCTGCAGTCCCTTCCTACTGTAACAAAAAGTCTTGCAGAGCCATGATTTGATCTGCTCTCCCTACCAGAGAATCACAGAAGCATTCAGGTTGGAAAAGACCCTCAAGATCACCAAGTCCAGCCGAGAACCCTGCTCTACAGGGTTCACCTCCTAAATAGCCCACACCACAAACTGAACAGATGCAGGGTGGTGGACAAGTTACCAACCTCTTTGCACAGTATTGATGAATGCTCTAGGAATTAATGACTGTCAGGGCACCAACAACTGTGGAAGGGGCATTTGTCTATACATGCCTCAGATGTTGTTCCCATATAGGTTTTCTCCTCAGCCACCCCTCACCCCACCCCCCACCCCCATTCTAAACAAACAAACACAAGTAAAAATCTGAGCTTTACGTTTCTATACAAGAGAAAAATAGCATCAAAGGTCAGGTCTCTGGAATCAACAGAAAGAGGAACTTCCCTTTTCCTTCTCTGGGTTATGTTCTAGCCACCATGCTGTCTGCAAAGACTTTTACAAGTCAAAACTCCAGCAGAGACCAGTGGTCATGAACACCAAGGGAAGTTAGATCCTGGCAGGAGCAGTTCCCCATCAAGAAAGACTTGTGAGGGCCCCCAGGACGAGAGAAAGGATCATCACAACAGAGCTGGCATGGTCATATATGAGGCGAGCCATCTTGCAGGGTAAGTACATGGGATGGAGCAGCAGGCAAGAGCCATGGCTGAGTCCTCTATGGAGTAACCAGGGAATAGAGAGGATGAAAGAGGAATGTAGAAATCACACAGTGTGAAGCAAGGGTTTACCTGCACAGGAAAAATAGAGTCTTTGTGGGTGGAACTGGGAGGCTGGGGTCAAGACAAGTCCAAGTCCTCAAGATTAAAAGAAGAAAAGGATGTTCCTGGCAACGGAAAGGATTTAATTTCTTATGATATTAATTGCTCCAAACTCCATGCAAAGAGTCAACATCTTTAGAAGGTAACCCACAGGTATTTTTGTGCTATGGTAGTGCTTTGATTTCTCAGGCAATATGGCAACACCAACAGGAAGCATCTCCCAGTATATACAGTGGTGCCTTCTCATTTTTGACACCATACCATGGTGTGTAATCACACGAGTTAAAGGATCCCCAGGACGAGAGGTGTCCATACACCAACTACATCAGCAGACATGAGCAAAAGGCTTGGTGAGAGACCACCACAACAAATCAGACCCTTCCTGGGTGAGAAAGGACACCCCCTGGTTGGCAGTCCTTCTCACATATGCTGTCACACACATGTTGTTAAGCACACATAGGGCACAGCAGAGCAGTTGTTCATAATGGGCCATGACTAATTATTTTCATTTGCCAGCACATTTGGGACCCTATTTCATAACCAGTACGTTCTTGCGTGGTAACGAGACCCCAGGGTACTTACCACACTACTTATCTGATATTAGAGCACATTACTAATGTGTCTGTGGGAAGATGAACATTAACTGAGGGGCTGGAATAAAAGGTCATTCAAATGCCAAGAAAAATGAAATTCATTTCATAAAGGCATACACCAGAGCTGAATCAAGCAACCATCAGCACACTGATAGAGACAAGGCAGGCAGGTCAGCTGCAGCGAGTGTCTGCCCTTCAAACAAAGTCTGGATCTAGGGAGCAGAAGTCAGCTCCTGCTCCCTGAGGTCGTTAATGCCTGTGTCCTCTCACTTGTGCAATGCTATGGCATGGCCAGACACACTGTGCTGCCTGCAGCTGACTTGGCTTAAGAGATTACTACCACCAGACTGCCCCTGGATGTTTGTCCCCATCTTTTCCTCCCACTGCATCTGATACTGGTTATTACCCTTGCATATCCACTAGCAAAACTGTGCTCATACCCAGGTTTAGCTGCAACTTTTTGGTGCTTTTAACTTGTTCAGATCTTTAAAGAGGACATTTTGGCAGATTGAGGCTAGCAAAAACTACACCAGAAGAACTTAGGAGAAGGTGAGGAAAGGTGGTCATTGGGATGGTGGGCCAAGCCCTTTTGCATGAGACCAGATACAGTCAGATCAGCTCAATGAACCATGCAGAAAAAGAGGAGCAAATCTTCAAAGGGTGATCCTACAGCTTCAACACAGGGAGGTGACATAAGCATCTTTTTGTTCCAAGACTTGGGTCAAATTTTGTCTAACCAGGGGCTCACATTATTTCACCAATGCTGTATTTGACAGCCCAGAATGTCTACACTCTTCTGCTTCCATTTCTTCCACCAAAAGGAAGTCCCAGAGGTTTTGGCTTTTTGAGTGGACCTACAAGAAAAGAGATATCTGCCTCAGAAATGCAGGTGAAGAGGCAGGCTTGATAAAACCTGTGGAATAGTTGAGATTCATGGGTTGCACTTTGTGACACGGAGATTGTGCAGTACAGAAAGGGATCTCTTTTACAACCATAAAAGTCCTTCACTGATCAAAATTATCCATGAGGAATCCTAGATGAGAGTCACCATGTCAGTCATGCAGCATGAGAGTACTGCCAAAGCTGCTGCTGCTCTGCAGACAGGGCAGTCCATAAGCTACAGCTGCATGCCTCTCTTGTAGCCCATTTCACTCCAGCACACGAAAAATAAATCCAGAAACAGAACTAGCCAAGAGCAGAGTACATACAGCATCAGAAGTGCCTGTCTGGGATCTGCCAAGCTGATCCTGTAGAAGAGGAAACTGTCTCTGTGCCAGCCTGCTTGGGAGGACTAGTATCACGCAGAAATCAGGAGCAGCACAC
This sequence comes from Dryobates pubescens, assembly GCF_014839835.1. NCBI lineage: Eukaryota > Metazoa > Chordata > Aves > Piciformes > Picidae > Dryobates > Dryobates pubescens. The sequence continues at coordinate 36,739,294 of NC_071621.1, forward strand.
TGGCAGAACCCAAGCACAACCTGAAGGTGCTGCAATGCTCCACCCTGTCAGCGCTGCTGCTCCCTCCGCAGCGGGGAGCTCGACACCACATGCAGATTTCTGTGAGCACTTGCACAATCATACAACCCCCAGAGGGTCCTGGAAAGTCTCTGGTTTGCACTGTAGAAGCTGCAACATGATCTCCATTATATCTTGCACTGCATATGGAAGAGGCCTTGCTCTCTGATTTGGGAATGGTACCTTCAGTGACTAAGATAGTGCTGCTTTTTATTTCATCCCACCACAAATGCTGGCCCTGCTGGCCATCTGTGATTTGGTCCAAACCCCTAAATGGCAAGATGAAAACATACTCCAGGTCACCAGCAGCTTTGTCTTTATCTCAAGAAGTAGAAGCTCAATATCATGGGCAACTCCCATTCCTTGTCTTGCATCATTCCCTCTGAAAATCCACACACTCCTGTTTTCTTAACTGAAATTCACAGAAGGGAGATTTCAGTGCTGTATACATTGAGTGACCTGCAGAAGCATTCCATAATCGACCAGGCTGGATGTGGTTACACTGCCTTGTGTTGCAGGGGCAGTACCGACACCGTGTGTCCCCATAGCCAGTCGCTGCAAAGCCCAAGTAAGATTCATAGCATAGCCATAACAATCTCATCAGAAAGAGGTTTGTGATTGAGTTGTGGGAAATGGATGAAAAGCTGTGGATGAAAAGCTGGACATGAGCTGACAGTGAGCACTTATAGCCCCTGAGGCCAACCATTGCCTGGACTTTGTTAAAGGAAGCAAGACCAGGAGGTCAAGGAAGGTGATCCTGCCCCTCTACTCCACTCTGCTGAGACCTCGCCTGGAGTACTGAATCTAGCCCTGGAGGTCTCAGCACAAGAATGACCTGAATCTGCTTCAGTGAGTCAAGAGAAGAGCCACAGAAAATGATCAGGGGGATGAAACTCTTCTCCTACAAAGAAATGCTGAAAGAGTGGAGAATATTCAGCCCAGAGAAGACATGACTCCAGGGAGAGCCTACTGCAGTCTTTCAGTACTTCAGGGGGGTCTATAAGAAAGATGGAGACAATCTTCTGCAAAGTCTGCTGTGGCAGGACAAGGGATAGTGGTTTTAAACTAAAAGAGGGGAAATTTAGACTAGATATGAGGAAGAAATACTTTACAGTGGGGATGGTGAAACACTGCCTGAGGTTGCCCAGAGAGGGGATGTGTATCCCATGCCCGGAACAATGCCAGGTCAGATTGGACAGGGCTTCCAGCAACCTGATCTAGTTAAAGATGCTCCTAATCACTTCAGTCAGGGACTAGATGACCTCTAAAAGTCCCTTCCAACCCAAACCATTCTATGATTCTTTGAAATGTCATTGAAGACATTTTAAAGCCAGGAGGAAGCGTGGCCCTGAGATATCTGGGATCATGAGAGTTACTCAGAAGGCTCAAATACCCTCTTTAGAAACGGTGTGGGAAATTCCAAGGTCACTCCTGAAGATGAAGCTGGTAAATTTTCCTCCTGTATATCACAGGCATTACATTTGAAACAAACCTAGGGGGAATGGAATGAAGCTGGAGGTGGGGAGATTCAGGCTGGAGGTGAGGAGGAAGTTCTTCACCATGAGAGTGGTGAAGCCCTGGAATGGGTTGTCCAGGGAGGTGGTTGGGGCCCTGTCCCTGGAGGTGTTTAAGCCCAGGCTGGATGAGGCTCTGGCCAGCCTGATGTAGTGTGAGGTGTCCCTGCCCATGGCAGGGGGGCTGGAACTGGATGATCCTTGTGGTCCCTTCCAACCCTGACTGATTCTATGATTCTTTTGTCTAAAGGACTAAGTTACTGGAGTTAAGGGCAGCAGCCTAACACTCCTGAGTGTAAGTATAGCCAGAATATCCCACAGGCAGAAAGGAATCCAGATTTGTCACATAAATGATTTACTGTGAGTTTTTGGCACAGCTCTGCTACTCGGATTGAAATTCACCCCGAAAGTCCCCTTCCATATGCCTGAGATCCCGTGGCGCTGGTGCTTGTCAGTACAATGCAGCAATCACTAACTGGCAGGTTGACCAAATACTTTCCACAGTCACAAAGAACAGATGTTGCACCATTGCCTCTGGCTATTCAAGACAGGAATAAGCGGTCTTTGTGCTAATATAGTGACTTCTATTGCCCCGTGATCTCAGCACTCTTTCATATCTCTACTGTCTCCTCTGAAATAGGAACAATGATCCATTAGCACAATAAACCAGGCTGGAGTGGCTACCAATGCATTAGGAGAGGTCAGGCAAGCACAGGAAACTTCTCCTTGGCCAGTTCAATTACTAGGGTCTGTTAATCCTCCTAGCATTCAGTTCTGCCCCAGAGAGCTCAAGGCTGAATTAGCCTTTTAAAACCAAACCATTATTTAAAAGAGTTTTGCACGGTTCAGCTTGAGTAGAATTTGTAATTTTGGCTGATTATTTTCATTTTGTGGGGGAAAAAAAATGCTGTAAATCATCCTCTACTGAAGCCATTCTTCTACACCCATGTGGCTGTTTTTATCAGAGAGATTGCTTTGTTTTACACTAAACTAAGCCATCTCACAGCGCTGCGAGTTACAGCCCTGACAAAGATGCTTATTTCTCTCATAAAGGGGAACTTGCCTTCCTCACCTCCCCAGCCTGTCCTTCCTGTATCCAATCTCTAGAGCACTCCAGCTGTGTGAGCAATCCCACTGTGTCACTGTGATCCCAAAGAGATCTTACCCCTGTACCAGCACTTCCGAGAGGCACCCAGTCTTGAGTTCCCAGAAGGGGCATCAGAGGTTTCCTACCTTCAATTTTGCACTAGTTCATCAGAGTTCCTTTAATTCATGAGGTTCAACAAGGGCAAATGCTGAGTCCTGCACATCAGTACAGGTGAGGGGTTGGTCTGATGGGAAGCAGCTCTATGGAGAAGGACCTAAGGGTGCTGGTGGACAGCAAGTTCACCATGAGCTAGCAGTGTGCCCTTGTGGCCAAGAAGACCAAGTGTTCTGACATTCATTAAGAAGAGTATGGCCAGCAAGTCAAAAGAGGTTCCTCTTCCCCTCTGCCCTACCCTGGTGAGGCCACATCTGGAGTACTGTGTCCACTTCTGGGCTCTGCAGTTCAAGAGGCACAGGGAGCTACTGGAGAGAGTCCAACAGAGGGCCACAAATTTGGTTAAGGGACAGGAGCATTTCTCTTATGAGTAGAGGCTGGGAGACCTGGGCTATTTGGCCTGGAAAAGTCTGAGAGGGGATCTTATATATGCATTTAAATATCTAAAAGGTAGAAGTCATGAGAATGGGGCTGGACTCTTTTCAGTGGTGCCCAGTGATAGGATAAGGGGCAACAGGTACAAACTAGAACACAGGAGGTTTCACTTGAGCATAAGGGGTTCCATCACCTTACTTTGAAGGTGAGGGAACACTGGAACAGGCAGCCCAGAAAGGTTATAGAGTCTTCTTCCCTGAAGACTCTCAAAATCCATTTGGACACATCCCATGTGCAACCTGACCTAGGTGTACCTGTGTTAGCACAGTGGTTGGACTAGGTGATCTCCAGACCTCCCTCCCAACCCCTGCCATCCTATGATTTCCCCCAGGCAGGCAGAGTGATGACAGGGTGTGCACTGGAAGATGCACCCAAGATCTGCCCCTGCTTAGGAGGGCTGAGCAATGATTTGCTCTCCTGTGTTGTTCCTTCTTTTAAGGCCTTGTGCACTGCAGTGTTCAGAACAGCCCTATGGAATGTTGCTGGTTCCAAGGAAAAGTTTCATCTAGTGCTTTTAAAGCATTGCATGTTTCTGCATGCTCCTGCATTGCCAACGTGGACATCATCCTCCTGAGCAATTCCACATTTCAGACAGCCCCAAACCTCTCACTGTTTGCCTCCCATGATGCACACAACCTATCAACACCCTCTTGTTGGATTCATCAGTATTTCAGTCCCATTTTCAGGAGCTGGGACCATCACACATCCTGATGTGATTCTTCAGGGGCAGAACCTACCTGGCAAGTGTCCTTAAAAAGCCAGGAGGTGAGATTTGTTTCAGAAGAGGGATGCTCGACAGGGTGCGATGTTTCTCAGAGCCACCTTGAGACTGAACCAGTCAGACTTTAAGCCACTCAGAAAAGGATAAGAAGCCATGATGGCTGAATCTGTTCTCATTTATATTCTGGAAATTTCTGATGCTTGAGAGGAAATATCATATGTAAATAGAAAGACTCTGAGCTGCAGATCCTTAGCAGTGGATGAAACCATGAAATTCAGCTCATCACTGGATTACTCCATGTGTTCCAGTGATGCTAAATCCCAGGCTAAAAGGAACAGACATCAAAAACAGGTGACCAAACCCCACACATTTCAAGGAGGTTTTCATATCCAATCATTCCTTTGAAACAGAAAGATAAAAGCACAAGGCTTGATAAGTATTTATACAATGCCACCTAGTGTCATTTTGATCAACTTTTGCTAGCCCAAAGACCACTCAATATTCTGAAAAACTCGGTGTCCTCCGAAGTGCTTTTCAGCTACTGTAAACCAGCAGCAAAGATTCCGTGTCCAGAGCTCATCCATTATCTCCATTTTCCCCATGCTGTCTGTCAGAGTGCATGCAGGAATGTATCTGTGAATGTATAGAAGACATTTAATTCTTACTCTTCTTAATTTGCAGCTGTTTTATGAGGCACCTTTCAGTGTCACACGCCAAGAAACATGATTTGTATGGCACCTCTCTATCTAGAACACCTCTGAGGTCACTGGAGAAAACCTCTAAGGATGATGTCATCTGACCCTAAAACAGACAGATGAATCACGACCCCAAAGTGCCTCTTTCTCTCTGCTAACTCCACTATTCTGCAGTAGAGAAACAAGCAGAGTCTACCCCCAACAGGGGTAAGCAAAACCTCTGGAGAAGGGGAGGAGAGTAAGCTAGAGACTTCTGGCACCAGGGTGAAGGCTCCTGCCCCACCTAAGGGCTCACAGATCCATAACAGATTCAATACCATTTAAAACAGAAGGGGTCAGATGTGACTACAGGCAAGACTACTAGGAAGGACCAGCAAGTCTTTGCAGTGGGTCAGTCACTGTTGAGGGGCATAGAGGCACCTGCTGGTGAACCTGACTACTCATCTAGAGAGGCTTGATGCTTGTCTCAACCTACCACAACAGGCCAGAACCCAGGATGTTGTAGAGAGACTACCAAAGGTCACCTGGCCCTCTGACTACTACTACTGCATGGTTTAGTTGATTAGGTGGTGTTGGATGATGGGTTGGACACGATGGTCTCGAAGGTCTCTTCCAACCTGGTCTATTCTATTCTATTCTATTCTATTCTATTCTATTCTATTCTACTCTATTCTATTCTGCACAGTATCGTTCCTCTATGTGGGCACAAACCATATTGCCAAGGGAAACCCAGACACTATCACAAGAAGTTATAGAGCTCAGGGGGCAGCAGTCAAAGGCATGGGGACCCAGGTGGTGTTGTCCTTAACCATACTGGGGAGGGGAAAGGGTGTGAGGCCCTATGAAGGTAAGTCAGTAGTTGGCTGCAAAACCAAATGCAGGATTGCCATTGCTAGGCAAAGGCCACAGACTCCATTCTGTCTCTGCAAGTCCTCAGGGCTTGTCAGACTTTGCTCAGTCGTGTCTTGGCTCGCCTCAGGTTTTGCTTTCTCCAGTTCAACTGCAGCAGTTTTTCTCGTGACCACTGTAGCTATTGCCTAATTTGTCTCCTTTGTAACAATAATCTGGTAAACCCATCTTTTTTAATAGAAACAACAATTATTCTGTACTAAATATTTGTGAGCCCAGGATAATGCAACATTGTGCAGGAAAGCAAGGCTGGTGTGGCAGCAGAAGCCCTGAGGACAGAGGCAGGGATGTGATGACAGCAGGTAGGGCCTGACTGGAGAAGGGACACTTAGGCACTGGAGACTTGCAAAGCTAGAAACAACTTACCAGTGGTCTGTTAAAGAAATGCACACCTGACCCTGGGCAAAACAGGTTTAGGCTGAAACCAGGAGACAAATGAAGGAATCTTTTCACTTAAGTCCTGTTGATAGCTGGAATGGTCACCTGCTATCCTGGGCATTGATCTAGAAAAGCTGTTAAGCCCTATGCTTAACTTGAAAGAGCACTAATGGAAATCAAAGCCTGAAGCAAACTGGGTTTAAGCAGAAGATAAAATACCTTGCTGAACTGAATATGTTGTTTATACAAAAGTATTGCAGCTCTGTGAAGAGGAACAGTTTTTCCAGTTCACTCATGGTTAAATAATATTCCAAGTACAAATCTCACAATGCATGTGTAGTTGTGAACACAAGCTTACAAATACCTCCTTACTGACTACAAGGATGAGCTGGCCTCACAGTTAGGCTGTTTGCTACACACCCACTTAAAATTCTATGGTCTTAATCTAAATTTGTAGGGTTTAAAAATCACATCTTTAGAGCAGTAGTGCCAAGGACAAGCTTAGACCTCAGAGAAATGTAGTCTTAAGCCAGCTTTTCTTTCTCTGTTCTTTTTTTTCTCCTGGGGAGAATCATAGAACCAATAAGGTTGGAAAAGACCTCAAAGATCATCGAGTCCGACCTGTCACCCAACACCTCATGACTACTAAAACATAGATTGGGGTTTTCTTATTTTGAGAATGGAGAGTTGTCCTCCAGCCTCTGCAGTAGTTCACTCCTGCAGGCTCACAAGGCTGAATGATGCTCTTGCACCAGCTATGGCCCTGGTGGAATGCTGCTGAAGTTAGCATCTGGTGAGGTGACGTGCGTTGAACTGAGGTGAGAATCGGACTGCTTGCAGTAGCCCTGATTTACTGAAAAGTGAAAGGAAATCAGCGTAGAGATTTTGAAGCCTTCTCATGAAGATAACCAGGTTGTCTCTCATGCTCAGACACTAAGTGTTGAGAGAAGCAAGTCCTCAACTGGCATGAAGTAGCACACCTAGGCAGGCAGAGCCCTCCCAATGTGTACCTGCTGAAAGCTGGATTTGGAGGCATTAATGTCCTGGGATGACAAATGTAACCTCAGGTTCCTTAGGCTGTTTTCTTGCTGGTTGTCTTAGCTGCAAATTCAGCTCTTATGGGATGGGAATGGCAGTGAGTGGGGAGGGAATTGGGCAATATGATACCCTTAGGTCCTCTTTCCTGGCTGGTAATGTACTGCTGTTTCCCATGTGGATGTAATTATGCAGTACTAACCTTTGAGCCACTTCTGGTAATCCTCTACCAACATTAGAAGATATTCCATTTTGGGCACATCTTGGTTTTCTAACATCCTAGATTATGCAGTTTCAATGGATCAGACATCAGTGGGCTGGCAATGAACAGAAAACAGGAAAATTTATCTTTGTCAGGCCAGGCAGTGAGAAGTAGATGAATTCCATACAGCCCATATTAAAAACAGGTCAACTTCTATTAACTGTGTTTGGCTTTGACTACTCCATTACTTGCACTAGGATTCTTCCCCCACTCTCAGAGGTCAGAAACAGCTATTTCTACCTGCAATTATCAGCTGCATAAAGGAGAGTAAAGCATGGAAAGAATCTAACCAGAAACAGAGCAGAACATTTATTATCACTGGCAAAATCTCATGGACATGAAATGACCAGATCTGGGCAGGGAACTGGGCCAGATGACCTCCTGTAGTGCCTTCCAAACTACATTACTCTGTGATTCCCTAACAGCAGAACCTCCTTCTGTTGTATAACTGCAGGATGACTGATTGTCTTTAATCAAAACCAGCTCTCATTGTTTGATCCCAAACCGACGTTCAAACGAAGCAACCTTCCGAACGAACAGCACCAGGCAGGATGTGATGGACACTGAATACAGAGGAAACAAAAGAAAGACCTTGAATAGTTTTGTCTAGTGTCAGAAATGAGGCTGAAAGCAGAAATGGAAATACAGCGTGATCCACAAGTCAGAATAAAGAAAGAAATGGGAGTTTTTACTCACCAAGTCAAGGAAGATTGAGGAACATAGCTGCTGAGGAGGGAAGGTGCTTCCAGAAGTAGCACTCTGCATGTGATAATTATCCCCTAATGGTACTTTCCAGCCAGGTCCAAAACCCCTACCTCCTCTGCAGCTGTGTCATCATGACTAATGGTGGCTCAAGACCTGGCCATGTGCTGCAGAAACAGATGGGCTTGTCTGTGGGGAAAACGCACCCGACTGCTCACCATGCCATAAGGGGAGAGAGGGGCCCAGAGTTTGTTCATTTTAAGATCTCTGGCAAGGAATTTTTTTCCTCTTTCCTTAACCCAGGATACTCAGGAGAAATGGGGTTAGAGTCTGTCATGCTATTGCTGTCTCCATGAGGTCTCAGTTCCTGCCAGGAGCCTTCTGCAGTATGGGCTTCCCAAGGACTGCCAGCCTTCTTTGGGCATGTCCACCTGCTCTGGCATGAGGTCCTTCACAAGCTGCAGTTGGATATCTTCTCCATCATCAACCTCCTTGGGCTGCAGGGGGACAGCCTGCCTCACCCTGGTCTTCATTGTGGGCTGAGGGAGACTCTGTTCTGGCACCCAGTGTAGCTCCTTCCTTCTTCCCTTCTCGGTGTCTGCAGAGTTGCTGCTTGCATTCTCACTCCTCTCTCCAGCTCCACCGCTGTCAGGCAGCGATGTTTTTCCTTTTCTTAAATACATTATCCCAGAGACACTACCATCATTGCTGATGGACACAGCCTTGGCCAGGGGCAGGGCCATCTGGCAGCTAGCTGACATTGGCTTTATCAAACACAGGGGAAGCTTCTCCAAGCTGCTCCCAGAAGTCACCTCTCTAACCCTCCCACTACCAAAACTTGCCCACACAAACTTGACACTTGCCATGTTGTGAATGGTCTCTCCCTTGGGGATGCCAGGACCCTGTGTGGAGGATAAGCAGCACACTAAGGTGGGCAAAGCTTGGCAGGAGCATTGCCTGGGAGAAGGGCACCAGCAGGGCAAAAGAGCACCTGCTGGTCCATTTTTCTCACCCTTGTGGCTCATCTGAGCTGACTTACTTCACAGCTTTTTCAATGCACTGGTGTCCCTGCCTCCCACTGTCCCTGACAGCTTTTCCCCTGGTCCCACTACCATCCAGGGTACAGTCCTCCAAGCTCCAGAATGCAGCAAGAGCCAAGGAGGACAGGAAGAATGAAAAGACCTAACACTGAGAGCTGTTGACATGGGCCACATTTCTTTCTTGATGTGAGCAGGTTTGGTCTTGCTGCTTGGCCAGGTGCCTAGAGTAAATATCTCGTTTAACCTTCTATTTTAAAAACAAGTCATTGACCAAAACCTTTCCAGTTTGCCATTGTCTTATAAACACTTTCAGCATCTGCTGGAAAAAAAATATGAAATGGAAGTGCAAAAAATGTATCTTTCAAAAGATGATAATGAGTGTTTCATCATAAACAATGAAGAGACAGCTGGAGCCCTTCCAAAGAGGAACAGGAGACAAGGCAGAGAGCCTTGCTCAGCCTCTCCTGGCCCTGTGACTGTGCAGGGCCACTGTCCTTGTGGGCTGGGGGATGCTCTCCTCCACTGTCCTCCGTTCCCCTGCATGTGCTGCAGAGGAAGAGTATTTATCCCCTGAATCTGTGTAGAGACAAATACATCAAACACTTCAAAACAAAGCAAATACCAGGAACAGCCATGCTCATGCAGGGGGGAAAAAAAGGGTCCACCAAGATGCTCTGCTTTCTGGCAGGACTTGGCATTTCCCAGCTGCTGCAGAGTTTCACTTTGGTTTCTCCTTTTTTTTTTTCCACCTGCATCCTAATGAAGAGAGGGAGGATGCCTGTAAGGAGCTAATCTGGACAAGTGGACTCAGCTGCTCCCTGAGCCCACACACTCCCAGCCTGGCTTGCTGTAACCTGGTACTCAGGATCTTCTTAGAATAGATGCTGCTGACAGCAACTGGCACAGAGTATCCCAGCTCACATTCCCACGGGAACCAGGAAATAATATCTTTCCAATTATTTCCAGACCATATTGGCTTCCAATCTGGCCAGTCAGGGACTTAAAGAAAAGGTTCTTCTGCAGGGTTTGATGTGTCTTAGTGTCAGGGCTGCTGAACATTTGTCCAAACTGATTGGCATGTACATAAACACAGTTTACCTCTCCCATTTCACCCCTCTCTGTCACCAGCAAGCTCACTCACTTCTGTCCTGTCTGCTCTTGCCCTCCAAACCCAGAGAGCAAAGGATTGCTCTATTGCTGTTTCCTTTCTTTCAGCTATTTCCACTTCTTTCTTATTTTCCTTCCCCCTTTGCAATAGTATGAAGAATCTTAGAAGCATTTCCAGTTGTGTGTAATGGATAGAGATATTTTGTAGGTTGGCTGCTGGACTTGAGACCCCCTCAGAGACTGATCTCTGGATCAGCACTATTTTTATTATGTCACTCTTGTATTTTGTAGGAATGAAACCTCACAGAGGTTTGGGGATGGAAGCCCTGCTTGGGGCTTTGTTGGTTTGTTTGGGTTTTTTTCCTGGTGTAAATTCAGCTCTCTGAAAGACCTTCTGCTGATCAATCATCTAATGATGAAGCAGCAGGGCCAGCACAGATTGCCAGACACTCTTTCCAAGGACTTCTCCCACCTTAGCTCTACATATGCTCTGACTTTGAGGGTGCAGATAGTTTTACAGGACAGGTATAATCTTTAATGATCCTGGAAAAGGTTGCAAAAGATCCTTCACCCTCTGGGTCATTATCACAGCACACAGCTGTGTTCCCATTAGGTTCTATGCACCCAGGGCTGTAAACATGGTGCTGCTCAGCAAATCCGGTCACTTGAGCCAGCTTTGTCATCTGCTGATGAACCAAAGCCATGTTCTGCAAAGGTCCCAGCAGATGTGGAGTGCAGGAGAGGCTGTGGTGGGAACCTCAGGCTCAGCACATGAAGATCAGCCAGTCCATGGTGGTGGGTCCAAACCCACGTTTACACCCTTTGCTGGAGTAGTTGCCACAGCAGGACATTAGTGTGGCTTAGCATCCCATTATGATGAAGCAAGGGGAGGTCTTGTACCAAAACCTCATAAAGGGCAGCAGAGCAGATTCAGACCTCAGAAGTATTTTTGTTCTCATGAAAAAATAACACATGGGCTTTACCCTGCAAAAGCAAAAGACAGCTCCTTGTTGACATGAAACCCTTTGGCTCAAAACATCCCTGCCATGGGCAACGCAGGGCTCAGAGACCCACACAGTGGGTGCTGCCCTCCATCTAGGGGGTTCAGGGAGCCAAAGCTTGCACTGCACTGAAAAGCACCCCAAGAGCAAACCTGCCAGCACCCATCAGCACCCTTGTATCTACTGCATAGGAAAACCATGCTGGTGGGAGCCCTTGTCCTGTCCCCTGCCAGTGTTCATCAACAAACTCCAACCAAGCAAGTGATTTCAATATAAACACAGACATCAGACTGGATCTCTGACTTCTCAGCTGTGTCATCAGCAGGTGCCAGTTATGAGGGTTTATGCTCATTGCAGAGGGGGTGTGAAGTTTTCTAAAAGGACATGGAATTCAGGTCCTGCTGCAATGAAGTCTTTTGCATCAGAGGAAGCTGCATCCAGTGCAAAACCCATCTCATACTTCTTTTTTTTCTCAGCTAGAGCAACCCCAAAATTAGAAGGCAAGATTTTTGCCTGAGTGAATTTGAAGGCTTCAGCATGGCAGGACTACATGCAGAAAAATCCTTACCAAAGACAGACTGCTGAGGAGGGACAAGGAGATGTGTATCAGTGTAAGAAATTAGCTTGACCACCATTTATTTGACAGATACAATTTAGCTGTATGCTTTTATTTCCTATGGTTAATTTTTAATTGGCAGTTGTGCCTTTACCAGAAGAAGATTGGTATCAGTGCCCAACAGTACAGCCCTTCATGAAGGTGGCAAAGGGATTCATACACAGTTGCTAAAAATGTGTTTCCTTTTTATTCTGCTTTGATTAAAAAAAAAACCCAAGAAAATCCAAAGTCCCTTCTCACTGCAGCTTCACATTAAATGAGATGAAGCAAAATGAAACCTTGTCAGCAAAGTTCCAAACCTCTAATACCCACACAGCGATCAGCTGTAGGTGTTCGTGCTGTTGGGTGTATTTTCACGTGTGCCTAAGCCACCTCAGGGCATCAGGGCAATCAGGGATGTGGATTCCTGGGTGAGGAGTTTTGGAAGCGTGTTTATTGCTAGGGAAGTATTTATTGCATTGGCAACTGAGCACTGTGTGCAGTTAAGAGGCTTCACCTTCCACAGGGGAAGGCCAAGCAGAAAGCGGGGTCTGGTCTGGGTTTTCCTGACAATCACTTGGGCAATGGCCTCTGTGGCTGGAAAGTATGAGCAACTCAGTTTGTAATTAAAAAATGAATGGTTTTCTTCAGCTCTTTCAACTGGAGCAAGCCTCGAAAAGGAGAAGAGAGTGGAGTCCAAACCCCACAGCACCTTACAGCCATGTTGCAGGTTTGAAGGTTGAGCTTCTCCCAGACTGTCTGGATGAGAAATGGGTGATCTGCCTGGAAAGGGGCAATCTCTCAGACAGAAGGATGGCAGGAAAGCAAGAGCAGAGATCCCCTGACCTTCTCAAAAGATGATTCCACTTCCATGTGCTGGTGTCCCCATCTCTCCTACTTGAGCAGAGCTGCTCGGGTCCATGCTCATTGTCTTCCCTTTAATGCTGTCCAGTTCTTCACAGATGATCTCAGATCCTATGGCACACACAAATTAAACCTGCAGAGCAACGCTTCCTCTGCTGCAGTTGCCACTTGTGTAAAGAGGAACCCCAGCCAGTTCAAAAGAGACATCAGAAACGTCAGAGTCAAGTCCTTATCTCTGCCTGCCTCCTGGTTTTGTTAGCACAAAACGTACTGGTTTCCCCGTGGAGTTTAACATAGGCCCACCTAGCTTATCATCACCATATATGCTGGAAGGGCCTCTTTACCCTTACATGGTAATGGCTTGTTTTAATCCTTCATTTCCTGAACTTCAAGGCAAGAAAAAAGCATGTTTGTTTAAAGAAGCAGCACTGAAAGGATGCTGATGAGAGCAGAGAGAGCTGCTTGGAAGCCAAAACATCACCAGACCCAAGTGGCTGGCCATTGCAGTATGTCCTCACATCAGGCTGAAGATACCCCTCTGGAAAATGAAAATGCTCCTTCTGTGCTGCAGCAGGCACCTCTGCCCTTGGCATCACCTCTGGGAAGGTCTGCTCTGGCCAAGGAGGGAGGGCAGGGATGTATCTCCTCCCCAGGACACCCACAGCAGTGGCCCTGTGGCTGGCCCTGCCTGGGACACGCTGGCTGCTGCAGCCGGTGTGCAGCAGGGACCACAATTAGTACAGCTCTGTCAGCAAAATAAATGTCAGCCTGTGACCTTCCCAGTAAATTCAGCTTGACCTCCAGAGAGCAGGGTGAGGGCCGAGCAAGAGGAAACAGCACATCCACCTTTGCTCTGCACGCATCCCGTTTCCTCCCCTGCTTCAGCGGAGCAGCAAGTTATGGAAGTTAAAATGCATGTCACCCTGCCTAACCCCAGCCCTTGACAGAGCAGCACTGCCCCCTCCTAGAATGATTGCCCACAAGGGAAACGTGTTCATGTCCCTTACTGGTTCAGACAATTAATTTGCAGCTACGCTAATGAGTCGGAGAGCTCTTTGCCCGACTTCTGCCACGCTGCCAGGCGCTCGGCTGTCTGGGCAGAGTCCTTCCCTCGCAATTTCTCTGCCTATCTCCTCAGGCCAATAGGAAACTCCATGACTCACTTTCCTCCCTTGCAGGAGCTATAAGGGATGGCTGGGAATCAGAGACTTCCTGTGAAAACAAAGGGACAAAGCCCTGTCTTGAGAGGTCCCATCGGGACTCTGCTGAGTCCCTCCTGTCGCGTTGTGCCCTGCAGCGAGCACAGCAGCAGCCCCGTGGTGGTGCTAGGGGCTGCGGGAAGCCCTGTCCTCTCCAAGCATCGATGCTGCATCAGTCCCTGTGCATTGATGTGTGCCAGGGGATGGAATGGGCAGGCTCTCAGCCTTGCCATTAGCAAGTGCCTTGGCATGCATCGGCCAGGACCAAGCAATACATGGCCAGCAGATGCTGGGATATGTGGCATACAGGAGGTTGCTTAGCACTGTCACACTTGAGGACATCTATGTAGGGGAAGCAGCATCACAAAAGGTACATAGAGGTGTTCACATTTGAAAGTAGCCCATGGATGGTGAGTTAAACTGCCAGCTGGGGTGGGTATTGAGAACCATGGCTTGAAGCTGAAGCACCAAAACCGAGAATGAGACTCCCTAGTCCTCTGTGAGTCTAACCTGTGCTCTCATCTGCTGCAGGAGAAAGAGCACAGGAATGGAGGGACATCTTTCTTCTATGTGATGGCATAAAGTGCTTAAATAATAAGGTGTTGGGCAACACCTCCCAACACAGCAAGCAAAAGGTCACTTTAATAACACTGAAAAGTTTTAAAGACCAAAAGCTCAGAGAAAGACTTGGTCTAAGGATCTGAGCTGAGGACTGAAAATCTGGCCCCAGCCTGGCCCTAGGTTCCCGGGAAAATTACTTTTCATTGCTGTTTTATTTGGACTCATTCTCATCTCTGTGAGAATATTCTCTTCCCACCCCAATTTATTAAAGCAAAATAATTTCAAAGTCATTCATGGAATCAAAAATTAATCCCATGCTGAGTGGTATTATGATTGCTGGAGCAAGCCATAATTTCTATCCAGCACCTCTGTCTACATACAGATCAAAGGCAGCATTAGGGCCAAACACATCCTTGGCTGAGAAAGGCAGCCCCACCACTGCTGTTCCCAGCTGAGCTAAAAGGTCGAGCCCACCCCACTGGATCATCTCTGGATTTTACATGCCCTGGAGCAGGGATACAGATAATCAGCAACTGGAGGTTACTGTGGGCTTGAATGAGAATCCTGTGGGTGAAGGGAGACCCACAAGTGAGCAGGAACTCCAGGTGGGGTGAGGAAGACCTCAGCATAGGCCTTCCCACATAACTGCAAATGCTGTTTTTCAGGCTCTCTGTTTCAGGAGCTGCAAAGCAGCAAATGTGAAGCTCGAGCTTGTGCTCAGAGAGCAGATGATCACTGGGGACTGCAGAGAGACAAGTTTCCAGACAGGCCAACGCGTGAAGGGCACTATCAAAGGAGGAGGTTTTCCATCAATGCAGTTTTCTTCTAGAGGTTGCAGACTGCAGGAGGCCATCAGGCATGTCTCAGACAGCAGCAGCATCCTGACAGTGGCTCAGTCCTGTTCACTAGGACTGATATAATCCTCCCAGTCCTTGGTTGACTCTAGTGGCATCCTGGGAAAGTCTCCCAAACATCTGAGGAAGCCTGAAGAGATGATGAGATGAGTGTCCTTGAACATAACAATCTGAAGCTCTTGCAGGCTGCCAGTTTCCTGCCCTGATTTCATCAGGCTGAGTGGGCAGTTGAAGGTGCTCTGCTGTTGATTCCATCAAGAAAAACATACATGAAAGCTGCTGATTTTTAGCTCCTTGTAATCCTGGGAGTGTGAAGTAGAATTATCAATTCAAATTCCAGATTTTTCATTTCCCTGGTGTCCCCTGCATGACCAACACTGCTTTCCTTTGGGGACCAACAGCAGAGTTACACTTCACTGAACACTGTGGCTGTAGGACTGACCCACCGGAATAAAGAGGGTTGATCTCCAGGACACCTCTTTGCTGTCAGTGTGGCCCTGCAGAGGATTCAGCTGGCTTGTTATAAAAACAACTAGATTTCCACCTCCCCCCTGGTATGCTGGCTGGCAGATCAAGGCCAGTGGCTTTCAAAGATTCAGTCAAGGCAAAATTTGCTAACCTGTTGCAAAAGAACATTTGGGTTGGCAGTTGTGACAGAGCTTCATAGTTCCCTCCCAGAAGCGAACAAGCAAAGTCCCATTCCAAGCCACCCTGACAAGAGATCCACCCTGACTGAAGTTGTGAGCAATTGCAGTAGTGATAAATTTGGGACTGCAGCCAGGAGGTGTAGATCAGCTCCACACAGGACCAGTGCACTCCCATAAGAGACCACTGGCCAGGATGCCTTCCTTTACTCCTGGGGAAATAATATTCCCAGCTTGATGGGGCTGACACGAAGCACTGGGTAAAGACATGTATGGAGGGAACAAGTAAAGGTGCAGGGACAGGACCACCTTTTTGGGAGGCACTGATGGAGATGAGGCTGGTAGAAGTGCACTGTGGCTCAGTAAGCCAGGAGCACTGTGGCTGTCAGCCAGGGCACCTTCTAAGAGTGGGGAAACATACCCACCTGCTGCATACCTCACCAAGCTGGTGAGAAACAGTGCATTTTATTGAATAGAATAGAATTAACCAGGGTGAAAAAGACCTTTGAGATCATAGAGTCCAACCTATCACCCAACATCATCTAATCAACTAAACCATGGCACCAAGTGCCTCGTCCAGTCTCTTCTCATCTAGGCTCTTTTAAAACACTTCCAGGGATGGTGACTCCACCACCTCCCTGGGCAGCACATCCCAATGGCCAATTACTCTTTCTGGGAAGAACTTTCTCCTCACCTTGAGCCTAAACCACCCCTGGCACAGCTTGAAACTGTGTCCTCTTCTTCTGGTGCTGGGAGACTGGCAGAAGAGACCAACCCCCACCTGCCTACAACCTCCCTTCAGGGAGTTGCGGAGAGCAAGAAGGTCTCCCCTGAGCCTCCTCTTCTGCAGGCTAAGCAACCCCAGCTCCCTCAGCCTCTCCTCACAGGGCTGTGCTCCAAACCCCTCCCAGCTTTGTTGCCCTTCTCTGGACACCTTCCAGCATCTCAACATCTTTCCTCAACTGAGGGGCCCAGAACTGGACACACTTTCTTGCAGACCCTACATTCCCAGAGACAAGGGCTGGTGCCTCTGGTGCCTGAGGAGCTGTGGTGAGCTGATGGTGTCCTACCAGCTCTGCCCATGGCCAGGTTACCCTGAGAGGTAACTTCTGTCCAAGTGCCTGTTGCTTATTACACAGTACTCAAAGCTCCTCTAGGTGGATGTGATGCACTACTAATATGGTCCTAAACCCACCTGGCAGTGACGGCAGCAGGGTGAGAACCGCACGGCACGAGCCGCTCTTTTTTCAGCCTTCAGGTGTAGTTAGAGGTGATCTTTGGGTCACTTTTTTCAGCTCCTGGGAATGGTCAGTGACAAGGAGTTCCCCAGTTGAGGTACATGTCATGGGGGAGATTGAGGTTTAAGATTTTATATTAAATCTTCTCAAGCTTCAGCTTGAGCTTCTTTTGGTGCTGCCAAGTCTGACAGCAGAGGAGATGGTGAGGGCCTGCCCCACGTTGCTGTAGAGGAGGCCAGGTCTTGTCTCAGTCCAGAGTTGTCCTCTCCTCCTGTGCTGTTGACACCACTCAGATCTGACAGGTGAACCAGTGGGGGCACTTTATGCCTTAGTTTCAAACTGTTTACAGGGTATCATTTTCTTGTGTACACAGAGATGTAAGAGCATCTGAGTGCAAGCTGGATTCAAATGATAAATCCTCTTGTAAATATGATCACAGGTCACCTGGGCTGGAGAATGCAGAGTTTTAGGGCTTGTTTCTAGGTGCAATAGGCAAAGAGCAAAACACCACTTCTGGGCTGTTCAGAGCTGGTTTATGTTTGCATCAGAACAGTGCAAGCAGCAGTACTCTAGTGTGGGACTCTCTCACAACAGGGCTGCTCACCCCAGCCCATTCCACCCTTTCTTGCAAGCTTTGATGGCCTGCAATGGGAAAGCAAAGTAATAGCAAAAACACAGAAAAAAGCCTTGCTCTTGTCCCTAACCCTGTGTGATCAGGTCTTCTGTAACCTTCAAGCAGCCCTGGGAACACTCCCATCAGCTCCTGCTCCCACAGCCATGGCAATGCTTTCTATGTCTCTGTTGTGGCAGCTGAGGGGGAAAAACATCGATTGGATTTCACCGGCGTGAGATTATTCGTCCTCCTGCATTTCCAACCAGCTTTTTGCACCATGGGTAAAGCCTTGGCATTAATAGTTAAAATTCCTGAGATTGTGCTCTGTTTTAATTAGCAAGTGGAAAACTCCCTGGCCTGTGCCAGGTGGAAAAAAAGTCCTTAAGATCAAAGTGGGCTCTAATTCACATTTCTGCTTGCCACGTTCAAAGGAGTCCATTGGAAAAATAAATGTCATGTTTGATGGAGATGGAAGGACAAAATCCATCAGCTGAGTGCATGCTGTGCTGCATCCCATGTGAAACAACCCCATTTCAACGTGGCCAAAGGCAGGGGGAAGCACTGAGTGATTTTGCCAGTACATCCACGATGGCAATTTTAGGCTCCTTATGGGGGGGGGGAACCCTTTGCCTCAACTGTTACTGTAGATGTATCTGCATCAGGATCTCCTGCTAAAAATAATACATGAAACTCTGTAGCTCAGAGGAAAGTGTCGAATTCTTCTGTTGTGTCCTCAATGAAATGGGAGAACAAGCCTTTGTTTTGTAGAAAGAGGTGACTTATGAGACATCCTCCCTCGAACTGAGTCACCTGCAAGTACCCTCCAGTGCTGGAATCACCTGGGTACAGAGTGAGGAGTGGAGTGAGGAGAATGCTGGCCAGCGTGAAGGTTGGACTTGATGATGTCAGAGGTCTTTTCCAACCTGGTTAATTCTGTATTCTGTAAGCTATTGTCATTGAAAAGTTATGAGGAACATGGAGCTTCCTGAACACACCAACAAAACCTTGTACTTTCTAAAAGCAGCTTTGTCTGGAGACATGCGAGCCTGGCAAGGCCCCTCTGCAGAGCCCTTCCACCCTCTAGCAGATCAACATCTGCTCCCAACTTGGTGTCATCTGCAAACTTACTAATGGTGGACTCAATCCCCTCATCTAGACAATGAATAAAGATATTGAATAGGATTGGGCCCAGCACTGATCCTCGCTGATGTCTCCAGCTTAACCACGACGCAGACAAAAAGTCACTTGTTCAAGGAGCAACTGTTTATTATTGGGAAAGACATTAGGGCTTAATCTTTTTGTTCTCTTGGGTACACTTGATTTTAATAAAAATAATTTAAAATTTTAAAATTTCTCTTACACTACATGAAAACAACTCCAAACATGGACTCCGGCTTTTGGAGGCAAGAAAACAGACGACAAAAACTCTTGTTTAGCTGCTGAGATGTAGCACTTGGATTTCCTTGGAAACTCACACAGAGAAACAATCACAATTGTCATTCCAGTGAAGAAAATGATTCCACCTATAAAATGCCCTGAAGGCTGAGAATGGCATAGGGTTACACTAGAAAGTGATCATAGGATAGTGTGTGAGTAATAACATATTACTTAAAATATATAACTTCTCAGACTTTACAACATCAAGTATTTTAGAGCACGTTCCAGTGACTACAAACCTACTATGATCCTTTTAAAGTTCTTGCAGAATCAACATTTATTTCCCTCAGAGGAATTTTAAGGTATTTTAAGCAATAAAATATTGCATACAAAGTAGCTTGCAGGACTTTATTCACACTAGCTTGGGTGACTGCTCTTTCACAGAACGAAGCACCTGTCGGAACAGAGATAAAAGCATCCCTGCTGCAGTAGCTGAAGAAGCAGATCTTGTGCACAGATTGGTACAACTCTGATGACCTCTCTGTAAATCTGATAAAAATGACTGCATATTCAGCAAAAAGAAATTAAACTAATAGGAATTAAAATGTGCTTAAGGCTGGGGCAGGATTACAGTGTTAGGAGACAAAGACTCTAGTAATTAATCCAATGCCTACTATCTGGCAAAGACTTTCAATGAAACACTGATTTCTCTTTCCCTTCTTGATATACATGCAACCTACTGCACTTTCCATTCCCTGACTCTTTTCAGTTGAATGTGAATATAGTTCATCTTTTCATTAAGTTGTAGGGTAACAAACACCATTCACCATCATCTGAATGGGTTCTGATATAAAAATAGCCCCCTTAGAGCAAAACAAACAGAACAAAACCCAACAACAACAAAAAAAGCCAACCAATTAGCATGCCAGGGTCTCACTTAGGTCACCAACTCTTTATCTGCAGAAATACAGGGGGCAAAAATGAGATGGAATAGGTGCAGCAGTTATTCGCATCAAGAGCCAGATTAAATTGAATGTAACTGTCCCAGTTGTGGCTAGCTGGTGGGCTGAGGGAAAAACCACTCTTCATGGAGCAGGAGGAAAAGATCCTATTAATATGATAGTCAAACCCATTCTCTTGTAACAGCCTAACCTCAGGGTCAGTTCCCTGTCAAAGGACATGCTGGAAACGCTGGCTGGCGTCGCAGCTTGACGAACGGCTCAATGCCATCTGAGGCGACAATGTCAGGCCCTTTAAAAACAAACATTTAATCTCAGTGTATTTTGGGGCATTTGTTTCTTCTGGTAGTCGTTGTTTTGTTCTTGGCTTTTGTTGTTTTTGTAGCTGTCTGCTGTTTCCAGCACCATCTCAGAGGCTGGAACGTTTCATTCCTTCCTCCGCTGGTTTTGTCCTTTTCCACTTGGCAGATATTGGCCACCACACCCCGCGGCTCCTCACGGCGCAGCTGGCACTGGCACTGCTGCCTTGTTTTCCTAGTCTGTTATCTGTATTGCCAGTGGGATTTACAGCCCTGGAATGTGATTTCTCAATTAATATGCATTTTCTTTTCCTAAGGAATGCCTTATTTTGCAGCCACAGCCATAGAAAACTACTGTGATGGTTACACAGTGAGTGGGCAGTGGCTGTTTTGAGATACATCAGTGACAATTTAGAAAGCCAAGGAGGCACTTTCACCTGACTGTAATAGATCAGGTAAAGCTGTGGACCTGTACTATGTCATTTGTCTGTCTTTGCAAAATTAAGAATTCCTTTTAGTTTTAGCAAGAAATATTCTGTTGGCAGGGGCTACAGAATATTGGAAATGATGATGCACATTTCTGTTTCACTTCTCTAAATATATTACTCATTTGTTTAATTCATTCAGGAATCTACCACACTGTCAACCAGCTACAGAAACCCAGAAATATTCTCTGTGTACAGAAGGGGCTTAATCACTTAGCCACCCTTTCCTGTGAAGTTGCAGTATCTTTGATTGGTAAAAAGCATTTCTCATTGCAATAATACTGAAGTGGAGCCCAAAGCCCCCTCCTTAGGTAAGACTGTTAGTTAACTTTGTGTGACAAAATGCTGATCACATTCAAGGACAAGATTTACTGCTGCTCTCAAGACTGCTCCAGCGGTAGATCTGGCGGTACAACAGTGTATCTTGGGTCAAGCTTAGGTGTGAAATCCTTGAAGTTCTTAGATGCTTCGGTACCAAATACATCTAAAACTTTCCTGTTCATGAGAGCAAACCTGAAAAAGAAGAGTCAGGAGAGAGTCAGCAGATTGTTAATTTACTTTTCAAAACACCCAGACCTTCTAGCAGCCTTCCAGTACCTGAGAGAGGCCTAGGAGAAAGCTGGGGAGAGGCTTTGTACAAGGGCCTGCGGTGACAAGACGAGAGGGAATGGACTGAGGCTAGAAGACCCAAGTGTGAATCGCAGTTCTATCGGTGTTACAATTTATTTCCATGTCTTTAGACTTGAAAATTGTTGAGTGAAAGCCCTATGAAATGACAAGAATCTGCCTCTACTGAGAGTGTCAAAATTACTATAGCAGAGATTTACTTCAGATAAAATAAATGAGCAGAGTAGGATTTCTTTCCTTTCCTCTCCTCTCTTTCAACTAAAGCCATCTTAGGATTAGCACGAGAGGGGAAAATGCAGCCAAAACTGAACATCTGGAGTGACATCATCCCCCATATCATGTTTGTACAGCCTCAGAGGTTGCCTGCAGACTGCCTCCAGGCATCTCGAGGAAAGCTTCCCACTATGTCTAGCAATTTATTTGGTCACCTCGTGTCCAGCTAAGAGTGTACTGTGCCATGGGGAGGGCAGGCTCAATATGCTCCAGGGACTGCCCTCTGATTTCACTTCTGTTTTTACAGTCTGGGGAGCTCACTGTCACAACAAACTTTACCTTTTATAATCCCATTTCACATCAAGATTTGGATGCCTTGTTTCTGCCGCATACTACATCAGTAAACCAGTGTACACTTCACTAAATCATGCTGCAGTGTACATTTATGGTTATTATAATCAGTGAAAATCTTTCACTAGCTTTCCAAGAAAAATAATTCCTGTCCCAGCTGAGACAGACCTCTGATCAAAAACTACTGCATCCTCAAGGTATTCTTAGGAAGTACTCTGACATCTCTAGCAATGCCTTTAAACACGCAGTAATAGCGTCCTGTGGATCAATGCACACAGCAAGTGATGTCCTCAACCTGTTCAGTTGTTTACCAGATTCTTCATATTCCACTGAAAACTGAAAGCATTCCACCCTCCAAAGGTAAAAATGGTTTCAAGTAAAACATTCATCTGCTAAACACTCTTAGTGAAATTTAAGTTTTTGCTTCTGTCACCAAGCTAAACGTGTTGGTGTCACTTCAGCAGCACACAACTTCAAGTGGATTGGAAACCATTTGAAAGAACAGGATAGAATAGAATAGAATAGACCAGACCAGGTTGGAAAAGACAACTTTGAGATCATCAAGTCCAACCTATCACCCAACACCATCTGATTGACTAAGCCATGTCACCAAATGCCTCATCCAGGCTCTTTCTAAACACCTCCAGTGATGGTGACTCCACCACCTCCCTGGGCAGCACATTCCAATGGCCAATCTCTCTTTCTGGGAAGAACTTCTTCCTAACATCCAGCCTAAACCTCCCCTGGGGCAGATTGAGACTGTGTCCTCTTGTTCTGGGGCTGGTTGTAAATACTCTGGCCTGTATTAGGAATAGTGTGGCCAGCAGGAGCAGGGAGGTCATTGTGCCCCTGTACTCTGCATTGGTTAGGCCACACCTTGAGTACTGTGTCCAGTTCTGGGCCCCTCAGTTTAAGAAGGACATCGAGACACTTGAACGTGTCCAGAGAAGGGCAACAAGGCTGGGGAGAAGCCTTGAGCACAAGCCCTATGAGGAGAGGCTGAGGGAGCTGGGATTGTTTAGCCTGGAGAAGAGAAGGATCAGAGGTGACCTCATTGCCCTCTACAACTACCTGAAAGGTGGTTGTAGACAGGAAGGGGTTGGTCTCTTCTCCCAGGCAACCAGCACCAGAACAAGGGGACACAGTCTCAAGCTGTGCCAGGGGAGGTTTAGACTCGAGGTGAGGAGAAAGTTCTTCACTGAGCGAGTCATTCGTCATTGGAATGTGCTGCCCAGGGAGGTGGTGGAGTTGCTGTCCCTGGAGGTGTTCAAGGGGAGATTGGATGTGGCACTTGGTGCCGTGGTCTAGTTGTAAGGTCTGTTGGGACAGGTTGGACTTTATGATCCTTGGGGTCTCTTCCAACCTTAGTTATACTGTGAGACTGTGATACTCAGGAGATTAGTCCTTATATACTGCTACTGCTCTGCTGTTGACAACTAATGAGCTAGAAAGGTGAATGTGATCAATGGTGTGCTTAGACAAGCCGTGAGACAGCACTGGTTACATACCTGCCCTTCGTTAGTCGTAAAAGAAATTTCCAGTACGATGGTCTCAGGTTCTGAACTTCCATGACAGCCTGCAAGGAAAGGATTCTGTCAGAGCCAGGAGACAGCATCAGGCAAAAGCTTCATCTGCTACAGCATGCTGCCAAAGCACTCAAAGGATAGTTATAGAAATAAACACAGAGGTATTTCAATTAAAACAAAAATGATCTCATGATTCATGAACCAAAGTAGCTGTGTGCCAAGGTCCAGCACCGCCAGCAGACAAACCACTCACAGCTCAAGCTGATGCTCTGTATGATCACCACCAGCACAAAGGGATGCTCCCAGAAGACTCTCTTTCAAAAGTGGTGGCAATTAACTTAGCTCTCATTTCAGACAAAGCAACAATAATCCTCATTATTTCTACATACATGATTTTGCATGTGTGGCTGCCAAATTGCCCTGCTATTTTATCCTCCACTCGCTGCATTTTGTGATCTGCCATTTCTTGTAGTCAGTCACCCTTATATTTCATCTTACCTCTCCTAAGTAACCTTATATAACCAAACTTTTTGTCTCCTCTCCATTCCTTTACTTTTCCAGGTCACTTATGAATATAGTGAGTAACAACCATATCAGCATAGGTCCCTTTGCTAATTCCCCCTTCCTTCATCCCTGCTAAACCTAGCAATTTATTTCTAGCCTTGGATTCCTTTTGCAATTAGTGGGTAATGAAAAACCTTTCCTCTTTTCTCATAAGAACTTTATTTCTGTTAGCCTGATATATAGCCTGATCTATATAGCCTGATTTGCCAAGAGTAATTTGGAGGTTTCAATGCTGCAGACCTTCAGGCACATCCCAAGCTCTAAAATATCAGTTTCACTTTGATGTTAATACTAGAATGAGAGAGATTCCCAAATGTATGGGAGCAATGAGCAGGAGGAGTAGAACTGTCCTGCTAAGCACAAGGCAGTAGAAGACTGCTTTAAGGGCATTTTGTAGTCTCTTTATTGAGGGGTACAAAAAATACATACAGCTATGAACATCCAGAAACCATTGAGTGGATGTTACAGCAGAAGATCTATACATGGAGAGATGCAGTGGAACAGTAATTTGAGTCCCACTGAAAAAGAGCTTTTCTCACTGTTGCAGCCAATAAAGGGACTGAGGGTGAAGACATGTAATTACTTGGAAAGTGCAAAAGATGATAACTACAGCTTGTTTCAAACATAAAAGTTCACATTTTCCTACTAACTTTTGCAGACACATTCAAGTAGGCAATGTGAATTCAAGCTAGCTGAAAGTAAGAACTATTAGTTGATTTCAAAAAGCATAAAATATTACAACATGTTGTTTGTCTCCTTGACTAAGAGTCTGGACACACTGCTATGAAAGCCCACACACTTATGTTAGTTTTCTCCTCAAGTGCCTTTTGAGATCTTTTCCAAAGAATTCAGTGCTTTGTGTAAGACATTCAGCTATAAGCATATGAGGAATTTGAGCCCAAAAGTGACTTCCCCACTGTGACACTCAAAAGCAGGCTGCAGGAGCCCTGATTCACAGCATCTTGCTGGAATCACTGTAACGCTGTAGCCCTGTGCTCCTCGAATCCATTCAACATCTGACTCAGAGAACTTTGTGTTCTGTCAGAAGGGAATATACTCACTGCCTGAAAGCATATTGCTGTAGAAAAGGCATAGATGATGCTGTCTGCATGAGGAAAATAGGGAACCTTCCCTGCTTCGATGCCTTTGAAATACATAGTCTATAAAAAGAAACAAGAAACCATAAATACAACAAAATAAACAGCACAGCTTTTCAGTTTTTATTTATTTCACCTTTTCAAGGCAATATGGCAACATTACTACCATTGGCTCACATATTCTTGTGTGTGCCCACATATGTGACTGTGAGAGAGCTTACGGAAGTTATCCATGATGAATAGAGCAAGAGGCTATCAATGTATAAACCAGGGCACAGCAAAAGCTTGAGTGCTACAACAGGGTAGGATAGACCCTAAAGACAAGGAAGGGAAAGTTTGCTATGTTAAATTCTTCACTTTTAAGAAGCAGAAGAACAACGCAGTGACTATTTCAACAAAGTGAATATTCACTGCTCTTAAACAGCTTGAAATCACATACTTTCCTTTCTGAGAAAACATGTAAAGTTTATTTTCCTGAGCACAGCTTGACCTTCCAAAGCAGCACACGCCTCTTTGGTCAGTTACCCTTGGCTTGAGTAAGATGATGAAAGCAGTTAAGAGAAAAAAAAAAAGAAAAGAAGGATAGCAAAGACAAAGAAAGAACACACAGCACTTTCCTTATTTCATTGCAGCCACAATGTCTCCAAGTCCAGAAAAAAACCATCAGCAATGCAAGACAATATTGATTTTTTTTACAGCTAGTATACCAAGCCAGTATGGGTAACTGGGATGTTATACAAGCAATATGTGAACTACCTTCAGAGCTTGATCTAGCATTACAAGCAGCAAGAACAAACAGACTAAAACTTCCCTTCTTATGTTTAATTTTATGCTTTAAAAAGTTCCTTCTCTGTATATTCTTTCAAATGGATTCTGCTGAATAGAATACAGAATACAGAATTAACCAGGGTGGAAAAGACCTTTGAGATCATAGAGTCCAACCTATCACCCAGCACCATCTCATCAACTAAACCATGGCACCAAGTGCCTCACCCAGGCTCTTTTCAAACACTTCCATTGATGGTGACTCCACCACCTCCCTGGGCAGCACATTCCAATGGCCAATCACTCTCTCTGTGAAGAATTTCTTCCTAACATCCAACCTAAACCTCCCCTGGTGCAGCTTGAGACTGTGTCCTCTCATTCTGTCACAGGTTGCCTGGGAGAAGAGACCAACCCCCACCTGGCTACAGCCTCCCTTCAGGTAGTTGTAGATGGCAATAAGGTCTGCTCTGGTGATGGTGGTAGATAAATATCACTAGGGAAGGAGGCCAGGAGGCCCTTGAGGTCTGCAGGTCTGCTCTGTGATTCAGGGATGATGCACAATAAGAGAATGCTCTCAACTTATCCAGCAGGGAAATAACCATGACCAAGTCCCAGCTTTATGGAAAAATCACAGTAAGAAATCAAAAGCTGGTGAGCAAAGTAAAATAAATATCCCCAGATTCTACAGAGTTGGTTTTTATTTTCCCCTGAGCTCCTAATCTTAACAAGTTCACAGAAATATTTCAAGCCTGCAAAATAGTAATTAGAATGAAGTTCACTGGAAATCTGGGAATCCAATCAGCTGCAGCATGCTGACAAACAATTCCGGCTATAGACTAGAACCTAAGCTATTCTCAGTTATCTTACACTGATGAATGCCAAAATTAGGGAACAAAGGCAGGAAGTCAAGCTGTAGCCTTTGGCAATAAATCTGCAATTAAGGCCTAGGTTTGATTTATGTTTCTGGCGAAATAGGCATTCTTGGAACTCTCAGATTTAAAAGCTGCAAAAGCTGCAAAGCAAAGGGCTATCAGGAGACTGAAAAAATTCAGGGAAATACATGTGGAAAACAGTGGATGAAGGGCAAATGAGTTACAGAAAAGAAAATAAGAAAGAAATGAGACCATAGAACAGCACTGCCTCTTGGCACACTCATTCTGAAACACACCGCCACTGCACAACTTGGTATTGCATGGGAACAGTCTGACAAAGCCTCTGGAGCTCATTTTCTTGCTTTGAATAATAGATGAAATGAAGAGATCTGTTACAAGGATAATATCTTACCTCTACTAATTTGGATGCCAGATACATAGAGATATTGGTACTTTTGTAAAACATCATAGAAATGCCTGCTAGACACCCTGTAACAATTAGAAAATGAAAGCATTGTTAAGGTTGTGATTTATTGCTGCTGTTGCAGTCTCTCAGCTAAGAGCCACTGCCTAAGATTATGATTTCAGTTGCTGCAACAAAGTTCAGGGATGTTCCTGTGCTGCCCATCAAAGTAAGGTTTATATCAGTACAAAAAGGAGTTTTTAAACACTGAAATAAATCTCTAGTCCAGTGCTTAGGAGCACAGCATCAAACTTCCTCTCTCACTCCACAAGGAAGAGAGAGCTCTGAGTTCCAACACGTGGTACATGCAGCATCAGACAAAAGTCATGGCAAAAGAGTCCTCCTTTGGAACCTGTGGAGCCCACCCTTACAAGTGTGTATTCTGCCACAAATGGAAGATTCAGTACTTGAACCTTGCATCTTCAGAGTTGGAAAACAAAGGACAAGTTCACATTTGTACAAACAACTACTGCTGTCTCTAAGGCTGATGGTAGAACTCTCATCATTTGACGGCATTTGCCTTACAGTTTTAATTGCAGCTTTTTATTTGAAGCTACCTGAAACATCGGTGTCACTTTGACACAGACTCGATGTACACAGTCCTGTTTTCACCCCAGAAGTCTGAAAAGGGAATGAAAGCACAAACAAGAAAATATTTGCAGAGTCCCAAGAGAGGCAATGTAAACTTCTTGTCACAGACTCACCAGCTACAAGTGCATGAAGCTCATCATCTAGGTTTCGCACCCAGCGCAGGAAGCAACTTGTACCCTGCAGGAGAAGAGAGAGCAGGGTTAGCCCTAGGTATTTCTCTTTCATAACACATTGACTGGAGATACTCCTCTACAAGCCAGTGGATGTAGCATGCAGTAAGAATTAAGAGTGCAGAGTGATAATACCCATAATCCACAGTACCTGAGACATTTCAGTGTCTTCATGCACGGTTTACCATGACCATTTCATTCCCAATCAAAGAGCAGATCTAATTTGGATACCTATGTCACTCCAAAACCTATCTTGAATTGACAATGTCCTGGTTTCAGTCACAACAGAACTAATTATATATATATATGTATATGTATATATATGTATGTATATATGTATGTATTCTATGTAATTTTGTTTGGTGTTTTTTTACTTTTCAGCTCAGCCTCCAGGTGCAGTTCCTGAAGTGAACACCACAGCTCTGCAGACACTCTCTGCTTCTAGGAGTGATAGGGCTTGATGTTTAGTTACTACCACGGACTGGTATGCAGAAAGGCTCTTGCTTATCCTGCTCCTATGCAGATTAAGGTCACTCCTGTATCTTTTTCACCATGTTGAGAGTGCAGCAAGAGGTTGCAGCTGCATGGAGGAGCAGGCAGGACAAGTGACCCTACATATGTCATATTTGGTATAAAGCTGAGGGATCACCAGGGCTAAGCCTCTTCTTCAACAGCCAGCGTGCGAGGAGGACTCTGTCCACTCCACCTTCAGTCCCAATCTGAGTATTCCTGAATCCATCTCTTGACTCCAATTCCCACCTGCTGCTGAGTCCAGTCTGGAACTTCCCCAGTGCTGGTCTGTTGCATCAGTGGTGATGGTGATGTAGCTGCCATCAGGGGGGCTGAGGTCAATACTGGGTTTGTATAGATCTGCATGTATTTCACTTTATTGTTACTGTTTCACAAAAGCTGTTTCAGTTTTCTTTTCCAATCCCTAAGTCCTTCTCCCTATTCCCTTTTTCTTCCTCTTTAGGAAGAGAGAGGGGTTAGCAGAGAGGGTCTGTCACTCATCCAGTGGCCAGCCCAGCCTTACCCTCGACACATAGCATCTCCATTTGCTGTAGTTGTCTAGACTTTGCCATGATGAGGTCTGTTTTCAGGTGCACACCAAACACCTTGAGATTTTTCCATATATCCAAAAAATTCTGGAACCAGGAAAACACATCAATCTAAAAAGTTAAACTGCATATGACTAAAAGACACAGTGAAAGGCACAACGACCTCTTTGCTGACACAGACAACAGCACACAGCTGTTGAGGCCAGAATATATGCAAGTAACTGTGGCTTAGGCTGCATTAGAATACCTTTAATTTGGATGACTGTAGGCTGCCAAATGATCCAGACTGTTCCACATCTGCCTCACCCTCTGCATGCTTTGGAAATCCATATTCTCTCTCCAATTTCTGTAAATTTCTGTTTGCTTCTAAATGGTTCAAGTTCTGCTTAGTTAGACCCAGTCCAGTGCTGATGGGTGTGACAGACTGCTGATGCCTACTTTGAGATACCTGTGCTAGTCTCTTGACACTTGTCACGTATCCTTCTCAAAGAATCAAACACTGGAATATGACTATGGATGTGTTGGAACATGAATATGTTGGAAGGGACCACTGGAGACCACCTGGGCCAGCCTGAAGCAGGTTGAATTAGGGCAGGTAGTTCAGGAACTTGTTGAGTTCTGAGCACCTCCAAGAATGGAGATTGCACAGCCTCACCAGCCATCCTGTTTCAGTCTTTGGTCCCCCTCACAGGAAAACTATTTCCCTGTATTTCTTAGGACTCTCCTGTATTTCAGCTTGTACCCATTGCCATCCATTCTCACACTGCACACATCCAAGAGGTGTAAGTAGCAATAAAACCTCCCCTGAGCCTTTTGCTTCTCACACAGCATATGATTCAGTCCTCAAATCATCTTGGTGGGCTTCGAGTGAACTCACCACTCTTGGAAACACAATGAAACAAAAGAAGCAACATGTTGCATCCCACAATGGACACTGCATCACAGATGGGATCTCCCTAGCTATTGTGCAGTGCACACTTTCAAAATACATTCCTTGCAAAGCCTCTGACACTCTGCAATTAAGGGAGTCAACTCACCTACTAGTAAACTAACTGAAAAAAGGAAGCCAGGCTACCACAGCCAACTTCATTTCTGCAAACCTGTGTTTGCTGACACCAACTAACAGTAAGAGGAACAAAAACTACCAATAGCATGGCTACTACAATCCTACAATGGCATTTTAGGCTGCTTTTAGGGCCAAGATGGATATTTTTAAAAGCAGCTCATAATTCAGCTTCTTTGGGTTTAAAATGCATCAAGCATTTAATCTTTTTGACTGTGGTCTAATCTTTTGGAGTGACTCAAACCCCTGCTGCCTTACATGCTTACTTCTAACTGGAAGAAAAAGAATGCCACCCAAATTGTGGCAGTTATAGAGCACAAACAATAACAGAAAGCAGAATCACAGAAACATAGAAACATTAAGGTTGGAAAAGACCTTTTAAGATCATTGAGTCCAACCATGAGCCCAACACTACCAAATCCATCACTAAGCCACGTCACTAAGCACCACAACTACATGACTTTGAGCTACTTCCAGGCATGGCGACTCCACTACTTCCCTGGGCAGCCTGTTCCAGGGCATGATAACCTTTTTGGGGAAGACATTTTTCCAGTGTCCAATCTAACCCTTCCCTGGCACAACTTGAGGCCATTTCCTCTGGTCCTATCACTTCTATCTAGGGAGAAGAGATGGATCCCTACCTCACTACAAATTTCTTGCTATCACTATCACTTTTTGCAGTGAAGTGCTATTTATCCTGAGTAACACAGGACTAGCTTCACTTTGCAGAGCAAGTATTATGGTAGTTAAAAATGACATGTGTGATTAAGAATACAAATGAGCAAAAGCCACTTCAGCACTGCACTAGGCAATATGTTCTCCCTCAGGGTATGTGCTTTGCCACACTTGCTTTTGGCATGAATAAACAGAGTTTCACTCATTCCAGCAGTGCTGTCTGAATGCATATCACTCTGCAACCTACCGCCTTGCAAGGTCGGAGGAGGACAGACATCCAAGGGGTAAGTGCAATGTCTCCTCAGCTGCACGTGATGTATGTTCTCTCATCTCCAGTTACTTAGTGTCAAGTAAGAATTCTGAATATTTGAGCCCCAAAAATCTGCAAATGCCTTCTCTTTGGCAATGCTGCTGCTGCTCCTGCAGCCACCACTGGCCTGCACCAGAAATAGTGTGGCCAGCAAGAGCAGGGAAGTCATTCTGCCCCTGTACTCAGCACTGCTTAGGACACACCTTGAGTCCTGTGTCCAGTTCTGGGGCCCTGAATTTAAGAAGGACATTCAGACACTTGAAAGTGTCCAGAGAAGGGCAACGAGGCTGGGGAGGGGTCAGGAGCACAGCCCTGTGAGGAGAGGCTGAGGGAGCTGGGGTTGCTTAGCCTGCAGAAGAGGAGGCTCAGGGGAGACCTTATTGCTCTGTACAACTACCTGAAGGGAGGTTGTAGCCAGGTGGGGGTTGGTCTCTTTTCCCAGGCAACCAGCACCACAACAAGAGGACACAGTCTCCAGCTGTGCCAGGGGAAGTTTAGGCTGGAGGTGAGGAGAAAGTTCTTCCCAGAAAGAGTAGTTGGCCACTGGAATGTGCTGCCCAGGGAGGTGGTGGAGTCACCATCACTGGAGGTGTTCAAGAAAGGATTTGATGTGTCACTTGGAGCCATGGTTTAGTTAGTCCTGAGGTGTTGGGTGACAGGTTGGACTTGATGATCTCTGAGGTCTTTTCCAACCTTATTGATTCAATGATTCTATGATTCTATCTATGCTAAAATGGTTTTGTGTAACATCGTTGCTTTGATAGCTGAATTCACTTTCTCTGAAGTACTCCCTATCTCCACATCTTGATAACATGCTGCAAAATCCATTTGGTTTATTCAGAAACAATCAAAACCCCACACAGAATGGAAGCTTGGTTTCCTATGTGCAGTTTGATTACTGCAATACTATAGAATTTGTCCCTGCTGTGCCGCAGCAAACAGCAAGCAGCTAAACTTTTCAGCTCTTCAAGTTCTGAAAAGCAGAATAACCTCCACACATTCCTCATTTCTGTATTTTATGAGCTTACTTTGTATATACTGACAAAAGATCCCAGAAAAGCTGCAAGCTGGAAATTTTCCTTGCTGTAGAAGAGGGGAAGTATCTGGGATGGTTTTGTAAACAGATGCCGGAAGGCGGATGGAATCCGAAGGCAACACTGGATCAGGTAACCGATGCTAAACATCCTAATGAAGCCCTGGAGAAGAGAAAGAAATGTTTTGTGGTGAGAAACCATGAAAGCAGAAGAAGAGGAAACATCTACAGAAGTAATTAGTTTTGACACTGAGCAGATCAAAACCCACTCTGCAGATACAATGCAAAATGCATGCCCATACATCTGTGTCTTTCGAAATCAAGATCTGCTGTGTTTGGGCTTTTTTCCTCCTTCCCCTGTAAAACAAGAGAGGCAATAAAATCAGACAATTGACTCTTCTCTAATTCCATGAATACATGAAAGGTCTCAAGGGACCAACTCCATTTCTCTTCTGCTCTGAAATTCTGTGCTTTGAAATAGTCCTGATGACTTAGTTTCCAGGTTACTGACCAGCTTTTGACCACAAATGGGGACAAAGAGGAAAGCAATGCAGTGGAAAAAAAGAGCACTTCTGCACTCAAATGTCAAGAGAAAGCACCAAAGGAGGAGAACTCCACAAAAAATACATTTCAGAGTGTGTGAGAATTAGAACTAGATCTGGATGGTTTGGCATGGGCTCAACCAAACTGGAGGCTGAGTGCTGCCTGCAACAAGAGGAAGAGTGCAACTGGAAGAGAGATTATGTGCAGAGCTACTCAACAAGGGTAACGCAGCTTCCTATGATTTTTTCTTACTGCTTCACCCTGGATACAAATCTGCTTTTGTACACCACGTCACAAAACCACACAGACTTTTTCTTTCCAAATTCTTCTCCCCAGTTTCTTATAAATTCCTCCACAGCCTCTTCTCATTATTCTTACCCTATGGCTGAACTTCTCTAATCATTCCAAATAAAATCTATTCATTTTTCAGCTGGAAGATGCCTTATCTGAAAACTACCTGCACACTCCCTACTGGCAAATAAGGCAGGCACCAATTGCTCATGGTCACTGTAGTAGCTCAGTGGACACTCAGAGACACCAGAACATTCCAGTTAAAGGAACAACTTGCAGAGACTTTGAGTCAGCAACCTTTCAAACACAGCAACTCAAAAACGTTTTGCCTCCTGCAGAACTTTTTAATGCATCATAAAGCTTATAAACTGTATTGTGGTTAAACATCCAGTAGTAAACTCCTCCTGAGGCAATCACTCTCCCTGCTGCTCAAGAAGTGGTTTATGAGAACCAAGTGGAAGAAAATACATTGCATCACCCAGTAGCTATGGATGAAAAATGTCCACTTCTCCCTCTGCTACACTTCAAGGTATGCAGATGATAAGTACTGGAGAGCTAGTGAGCCAGGGTTTCCTGATAGAACCATGAAAACACCCAGCAAAAGGTGTGCAAGGAAGGCAGGGATGTAAATGCACTGTGGATTTTGTGTAGTTAAAATGGCACAATTAAGATGAATGTTTATTCACCCCTAAAATGAAGAGGATTACATCACCAGGTATCATTACATGAAGAGAAAGTCCTGAACCCAGCAGTTACGAACCAAGCCAAAAGCATGAGAACAAACAACGGTACGGTGTGTTTGGCACTTTTTTCACCTATCTGCAGGAAAAGTAACTCTGATGGGATAAGGAACAGTGCACTAAGGGAACTTTAATTCCAACTGGAAACACCTCAAGCATACTTGATTGGGCAGTGAGGCTGGTGAAGGGTTTGGAGGCCATGTCATATAAGCAGTGGCTGAGGAAACTGGGTTTGTTTAATCTGGAGAAGGCTAAGGGAGATCTCACTGCTCTCTACAGCTGCCTGAAAGGAGGCTTTAGTGAGGTTGGTGTTGGTCTCTTCTCCCAAGTAACTGGCAACAAGATGAAAGGAAATGCACAGAAGTTGTGTCAGGAGAAGTTCAGGTTGGATATTAGGAAAAATTTCTTTACTGAAAGAGTGGTGAGGCATTGGAACACACTGCTCAGGCAGGTGGTGGGGTTACCATCCCTGGAGGTACTCAAGAAGAGTCTAAATAATAATAATAATAATAAACCAGGTTGGAAGAGACCTTCAAGATCATCATGTCCAACCCATCAACCAATCCAACACCACTTAAACAACTAACCCACGGCACCAAGCACCCCATCAAGTCTCCTCCTGAACACCTCCAATGATGGTGACTCCACCACCTCCCCGGGCAGCCCATTCCAATGGGCAATCACTCTCTCTGTATAGAACTTCTTCCTAACATCCAACCTGAACCTCCCCTGGTGCAGCCTGAGACTGTGTCCTCTTGTTCTGGTACTGGCTGCCTGGGAGAAGAGACCAACATCCGCCTGTCTACAACTTCCCTTCAGGTAGTTGTAGAGAGCAATAAGGTCACCCCTGAGTCTCCTCCTCTCCAGGCTAAGCAACCCCAGCTCCCTCAGCCTCTCCTCACGGGGCTTGTGTTCCAAACCCCTCACCAACTTTGTGGCACTTTGAGATAAAGTTTAGTGTTCATGGTAGTTGGGTTACATTTAGACTCAAAGACCTTAAAGGTGTCTTAAAATTGCACCAAAAGCACCGCATTTATCTATTTGGCTCACTAAGCCAACAGGTGAGTCTACATCATGCCTGTAGGTGCTTTTCCAGAGCCAAAGAAAGTTGCCCATCTTAACATCAATGCACAATATTGTAAATTTTACCTTCCATAAGAAGGCCTCAAATGATGCCAGAGATAGAAAACACTGCACTACACAGAGGATACTATAACACAAGCAAGCAAAGAAAACTCTGCCAAGTGCCATTTCTCCAGAGAGTCTGAGTTGCTCCGCTGATCAGCCAGAAGCAGCAGCACAGTGAAGGCATGGATCTGCAAAAGCCATTCAATACACATTCTTTTTTTCCTTCCACCCCCCCTACCCCTGCTTTGGAGAAACAGATTTCTTTAAAAGTTAATAATACAGTCCAGATAGCAGCTGTAACTCAAACTCACAAAAGCAAGTGCCAGTGGCATCCTGGCCTGTATCGGGAACAGTGTGGCCAGCAGGAGCAGGGAAGTCATTCTGCCCTGTACTCAGCACTGGTTAGGCCACACCTTGAGTCCTGTGTCCAGTTCTGGGCCCCTCAGTTTAAGAAGGACATTGAGACACTTGAACGTGTCCAGGGAAGGGCAACGAGGCTGGGGAGAGGTCCCAAGCACAAGCCCTGTGAGGAGAGGCTGAGGGAGCTGGGATTGTTTAGCCTGGAGAAGAGGAGGCTCAAGGGAGACCTTCTTGCTCTCTACAACTACCTGCAGGGAGGTTGTAGCCAGGTGCGGGTTGGTCTCTTCTCCCAGGCAACCAGCACACCACAACAAGAGGACACAGTCTCCAGCAGTGCCAGGGGAGGTTTAGGCTCAAGGTGAGGAGAAAGTTCTTCCCAGAAAGAAAGATTGGCCATTGGAATGTGCTGCCCAGGGAGGTGGTGGAGTCACCATCACTGGAGGTGTTCAAGAGGGGATTGGACGTGGCACTTGGAGCCATGGTTTAGTTAGTCCTGAGGTGTTGGGTGCTAGGTTGGACTTGATGATCTCTGAGGTCTTTTCCAACCTTATTGATTCTATGATTCTAAGTGTGTGCACGTAAGCAGAGCTCAGCAACGTGCCGAACTCAGCCAATGTGGTGCAATACATTGGGAGCTAGTTAAGATATTTGGGATTTGTTTGGGGTATACAGTAGCCCATGCTCCTTCAAGAGAGAGAAGCAGAGACTCTAATGATGATTCCTTTTAATCATCCTAGTCATTAGGTAGGTCATGAGGGTTACCTGCTGGCATCTGCAGCATCAGCAGAAATAACGGACAACTGGAGTCCTGCTGCTGGCTAACATCTCCTCGTTGCAATAGAGTAGAAACCAACAGAGGGGAAATATTTCACTGCTTCTGGTACTTCTTTTCAGACATTTACAAACCTAAAGCATTTGAAGTATTTAAAATATGAAGGGCAGCCTAAGAAATCAGGTGGAGTGATTACTAAAGGTTACATAAAAGCCATCACAGATTATGTTAACTAGCTAACGTGCAATTAAACGTGAAGCAGGAGCAAGAAAGCATGCAATGACAATTAAAGCACAGACACGATAATGAGAAGACAAGATGCTCAGGGGTAAGGGAAAATACAGGCCAGCAGGACATTTTGGCAATAAGAGCTCATCAGATCATAAGCAGATTTGAAAGCTCCCTTACAGATTTGGAATTCCAAAAGCATGCTCAAAGCATGTCAGCTGACAGTTTATTACTGATTGAGTCCAGGGACAACCATAGGGAGAACTGAGAGCTTTTTAGGAATGTTGGATCTTCAAAAATCCAAATACATCAAAATAAAACCTTTCACTCATTTTAATGTGAAAACAAAAGTCACAGAAAAGGCAGGAAATTCAAAGACCTGGCTGCCACTTCAGTGATACTTTCATGATTAAATTACTGCAGTCAAAAAGCCAATAAAATACCATACAGGGCTGGTATGAAGCTCAAATGCACAACTGCTTCCTCTGAAGAGAGAACAGCCTCATAAATTTGTATTTCATGTAGTTGTTAGTTTTAGTCAGGTCAAGACTTGATTCAGCTCCATTATCAGCGCTGTTTTCTCCTTCCCTCATTCAGTTTCAAGGGTATATGATATCTGAACCAAATAATGCTGAATAAACCATTAAGCAGCACTCCTGAATATCTGCATTTTGAATTTCCTGTTGGTCTCATCATTAACACATCTTCCTACTCATCTGAAAAAGGACAGGGAGAGCTGTGTAAGGACAGTTAACTGTGATCTGAAGAGCTCGTAACCTGGAATCAGATTTGGGACACTTCACTTGAGTGACTCAACAAGACTACTTCCCATTTCACAAAACACAGAATTGTCAGGGGTGGAAGGGACCCCAAGGATCACCTAGTTCCAACCCCTGCTGCCATGGGCAGGGATAGCCTCCACTAGACCAGGCTGCCCAGACTGGGTTGACATTTTCTTGGCCACCTTTCTATTTTAAATGCACTTCAAGCTCATTATATTCCCTACTGGTCAGATCATCTCTCTCTTTACCCATGAAGTCTCACACTTGTTCTTCCAGCGGATTATGGTGGTTTTCCATGGAGAAGAGGCATCAGTTCCATTATGAGTACTCAAGAGAAACCTTTCCTTGTGGTTCTGACCACACTTGTAAAACAATACAGTGCTACAAGGGTGCTTATAGATTTGACTGCTGAGCATGCACACAGAATGTGTAAGGATTTTCTGTGAGATTAATGAATGAGGTCAGGAAGCAATTCCAGACTAACAGTGGTTAAGAGCCAGTTACTAAAAAATATGCCTGGGTAATGAAAGACAACACTTGATGTAAAAGTGCATCTGACACTGGCAAGGCATCCATGTAGTAAAAAAATGCACACTAGGAGACAATACCATCAACAGAGTCTGGAAATGCAGCACATCAACCCATAAAATCACTTCTGCTTAATTGTAATCTTTGTTTTGAAGTTAGTCTTCACGGCAGTCTTGGACACTGATTTTGAAGGCCAGACACTGATATCTCTGGGGAAAATCATAGAGTTGTTTGGTTTGGAAGGGAGAATAGACTAGACTAGACTAGACTAGACTAGACTAGACTAGACTAGAATAGAATAGAAATGAAATATAATATAATTAGAATAGAATAGAATAGAATAGAATAGAATAGAATAGAATAGAATAGAATAGAATAGAATAGAATAGACTTAACCAGGTTGGAAAAGACCTTGGAGATAATCTCAACTAAACTATGGCACCAGACCATCTAGTTCCAAAACCCATGACATGGTGGGAAGGAACACCTTCTACTAGACCAGGTTGTTCACAGTCCCATCCAGCCTGACCTTGAATACTTCCAGGGAGGAGGCATCTGCAACCTGCTCCAGTATCTTGTCACCTTCACAGAAAATAATTTCTTCCATACACAGAATACTCAGCAAAAGTGAGCACTGAAGGAATTGCTGCCCAAGTGAGGCAGGAGGCACTGAACAGCAAAAATCCATGGCAAGGCACTGAACAAGTGCAGAACAAATGTAAAGTCTATGTCGCCCAAAGAAGTTATGCCTTGAAGAAAAGAGCCCATGCATGAAACATTAAGTGGACTGAGTGTGGTGAGAGGTTCTGAGATTATAATTTTAGTCTGGGTTCTCTGACCTACCACAGAAGTGTGACATAACTATCCCAAACTGTTGGTGAATGCTCTGCTGCACATTCCCATTGAAACTGAGCAGAACGCTCCAGCACCGTCTCAAATCCTACCAGCTCAAGTGCAACTTATATCCATGTGACACAGCGGCATGCTAACACACTGCAGTGCAAAAACAGTGTTAATAAGCACACATGGATACATGTTATGCTAGGTCTCTTGTGATGATAGATTTAAGCCTAGCTCTTCTGAGATAACATTAACCATACATAAAATCTTAATGAAAATAAGTTCTTTTTGAAAGTGTTATCAAAAGCATCTCCAGATACCATAATCCATTGTTGCTACTCCATATATATACATTGGAAATTATTAAGTGACTGAGATCTGGTGGAGTCTTCCCAACTCCTAAAACAGGCACAGCAGGTGGCACCACCTGTGCCAGTCCAATGCCAGCCAAAACAGAGCTCTGCACAGTACTCCTCTGGAAAAAAAATATGCCCTGATCACATGAATAATGGAGGATAAATCCTGCCACTGGACAGGAACAGCTCTTCCTGGGTGCAGCAACTGTGACCAATCTCTCATTACCCTGAGCCCATAAAACAAATGAGTGGAGAAGCGAGCCCAGCGTGCCAGAGCGGCGCAGCTGCGCGTGTGCCAGAGCGGCGCAGCCGCGCGTGTGCCGGGGCCGTGCCCTGCCAAAGCAGCACATTCCAGGTGCTTTATTTCGGGTGGAGTCACAAGTGGGCTCAGCCCTGCAGCGCATCACAGAGTTAACCAACTCCCTCGCTTGCTAGCCCGGCTTTTCCCACGCATTTTGTGTTACTCATTCACTAATCTGACAGACCAGAGAGCTTCAGTCCCACCACCACCACCCCAGCCTAAATTGAGAAAACCTGGTTTTGGGCTTGTCACATTGTCAATAGAAGGAAAATGACTCATAGGCTACTTTCACACTTCCCGAGCATATGATTTTTCCTTTTACTCTGCCTTTACCAGAATTTGTCAATCTGCCTTCTTCTGCACTTACTTTAATACAATATGAGATGCAATTATCTCCATAGTGTTTACAGCATCGATGCCTTGGGCCGTGTTTGCACCTGCAGAAAAGCACAATGAAACACATATTGACTCGTAGCTGTTTTCAGCATCATAAATTTTTCTCACCTAAAAATACATAAAGTGCTATTTTCTCACCACTCATTCCCCACATTACCCATTGGAGGGCACCCTGAACTTTTATGATGCCATAAAAGGCCAATAAAAACTAACAATACTTTGGTTGTACAGCAAGAAGTGTCTGCACACTTACTTGGATTCAAACTCTTGTCACGCTACACACTGAACACAAAATAAAAGAACAAATTTTCTGCTGTGGCCAACACAGAGTAGTGTTGTGACCCTCCCAGTTTGGCTCTGTGCCATGGTTCTGGAAGGACACTTGACCAAGAATCTTATTACCTCTGTCCTCACATCATTCATATCATTGTAAGGTTCACTGAAGGGCAATGAAGAACATACCAAAATGCAGAGATGCCCTGTGAGACTTCTGTCAATTAGAAGCTATCTGTCAGTTGAGCTGTTTCTTCTCCCCTGTAGGTTTTCCTGTGGCTCTTACTTCAGACTGAGAATTTGACTATAGGCATTTAAAAGAGACTGTCCTGGGCTTGGCTGCATGGATTGCACAGTTAGCCCTGCATTATACAGAATGAAAAGTAATGCCACACCAGGCCTGAACCTCCTATTTTGCTGCAGTCAAGTATTTAAGTTTTAATGCAAAATAAATCACGCAATTTATATACTGCGTCAAATACCTTCGAAGTTTGGCCTTGTGTGCTATAAAGTCTAATGGCCATAAATCATCTGTGAGGCCAGTTTGTGTAGCAGAAATTGTAATGAGAACGTGATCAGGTTACAGGCATTTAGACTCAATTAGATTAAAAAGAACCATATGGAAGTGAAACCTGTGAGAGCATTAGGACTGAAAACTGAAAGTTTTCTATGTGGCTGAGTCTAGAGTTTCAAAACCTTGAAGAAAAAATGCTCTTCTCCACCCACAGTCCCTTGGTCCTTGTATTTAATGAACAGTGGAAGGGCTAGGAACTCTCTCTAGCTAAACAACTCAGCTAAAAGAATCTGCATATGGCTGGAGCTGGGTTTGCTTGGAGGTCTTTTGTTGTCTGATACAGTCAGGCCTGAAGAGCCACTGCTGATTTCCTTCATACTTTTCAATTAAAACCCACAACAAATCATAGGAAGTCTCCACATGATGTAGATCACTTCATGTTTGTTCATTATTTGAGCAAGTAAGATGAGCTAATTCTTTGAGAACACAACACACTTAAAAGACCTATTTCTCTCCTGCACACCACCAGCTAAAGATCTCATCATAAAACTGCTCCTGGAGAGGTCAATGAAAGTGAAGATTCACAGTTGTGGTACCTACAGACTCCTAGTCCACTTTTCATTCCATCTTCCCTGTAAATGAATGACTCCTGAGCTACCCAATGTGTCTAAAGCAGACAAATGACACACAGCAGAAGTACACAATTTGAACACATTGGACTGAAAAGCTTCTGATGTCGCACCTTAAAAGCGATACTAACGGACAATGCACTGGATCCTGTAGCACAGGAGATCGAATCTCTAGATCTAAGCTTGTGCAAAACAGTTTGAGACTCACTATTTCAAATCTCCTGACAGTGGAGGAAGGCCACGTGCTACCAATCCTGGTCTTAGGCACTTCTCCTTTATGCAATGCAGGGATGTAGGTCCCCAAGGAGATGATGTTATGGTCACTTATGGTGACCTAAGTAAGGCGTGCTGCTGTGCAATTTCCCCTCAGCTTCGCTACCCACAGCAGCAGCACGCCGTGAAACTGCAGAAAAAGCAACCACCCCCTCTGCCCCTTAGACCTGACTGAATTCATCCTCCCTTGTTAGACCACTGCATGTTGCAAGTCACTGCTGTGAAAATTAAATGCAAACCACTGAATTCCAAAGCAAATCCCTTATAAAACATTGTCAAATACAAGGTAACAAAGCATCAGAATAAGCTAATTAAGAATGAAGCATTTTGGGTTGTTTTTCTTTGACTCACACTTTGTCCATAAGCTTTTTTATTAGAGTCAGTATGTTCATTGACTGTGACACTTTCTCACAATGCTTTATCTTGGTGTCTACTTTTGAAAACACTGCTTCAGGTGAAAATGAGTGAGTAGGGATTTCTTCTTTGCCAACAATGAACCTGAAAGAAAAATCACAAAACAGGACCAAAACAGTAATTATATAAATAACTCAAAGACAAACATCAAGTCTCTAAGACAAACTTGCAGTCACACTAAGGTCTGCAAAAGACAATGCATACAGCTGCCAAACCTTGTATCTCTTTGAAAAGATCCCTCCACCAACATATATTTAAACTTCAGCACAAGCCCTGTGAGGAGAGGCTGAGGGAGCTGGGGTTGTTGAGCCTGGAGAAGAGGAGGCTCAGGGGAGACCTTCTTGCTCTCTACAACTACCTGAAGGGAGGTTGTAGCCAGGTGGGGGTTGGTCTCTTCTCCCAGGCAACCAGCACACCACAACAAGAGGACACAGTCTCCAGCAGTGCCAGGGGAGGTTTAGGCTCAAGGTGAGGAGAAAGTTCTTCCCAGAAAGAAAGATTGGCCATTGGAATGTGCTGCCCAGGGAGGTGGTGGAGTCACCATCACTGGAGGTGTTCAAGAGGGGACTGGACGTGGCACTTGGTGCCATGGTTTAGTTGATTAGAGAGTGTTGGATGATAGGTTGGACTGGATGATCTCCAAGGTCTTTTCCAGCCTGGTTAATTCTGTATTCTATATTCTGTGTAACAGTCACTATTGCTGCTGGGATTTATTTTAACAACAATATTACTGGGACAGTCTGTCTCCCATACAAAAGAAAAACAGCAAAAAAGAAAACCAAAAGGCACACAAACTATCTCAACTATTTCATAGCACAAAGAGGTTTCATAAAGGTTGATCACTACTAGAATAGTTTTAGAAAATATCTGTCTTATAAAATCTTCAAAATGTTTTTGCTCCCACCAAGAGCATCAACTTTGTTTTGCTTGGCTTCAGCCTTAGCCCTCTTTCTTCACCCAGAAGTTGATACTGTCAACACACCAGCTCATCTGAGATGGAGAGTTATTGTGTACTAAGGACAACGAAGGACATAATGGCAAGATGTTTCTTAACTCTTGGCACCAGAATCCAAGTTACTGTGGACTGTGGTAGCCTTGCTGAAGGTGTAAAAATGCTGCTTTTCAGTGTGCAACTGTGAACTGTTGAGTTCAGAAAGCAGCATTTTGCACGTTGCTGCAGGAGGGTTTCTGGACTACAGACTAAATTCTTTAACTATTTGCCACTGCTATCAAATTCCCTGGCTGTTTCATAGCTGCAAACTCCATAACATCTCTCTCACTACCAACATCAAGTCTGTCTCTTGAATTCATCTGTTTTCACCACCTGTGAGCTGACTACACCCATGCACCAGGCTGTCCCAAGTGACAGGCAGCAGAGTATGTAAGGGAAAGGCAACAATAACCTTTGTATTGCTGACATAGAAGAACTTGGTATAACTACCACAAATAAATGAGTAACACTAGAGGGTCCCATCGCAGAGTAAATTCTAGGAGAGCCTGGACCACGATGGCAGACAAGACATAGGGGCATTTTGAGGACATCTCAAATGAACATGCAACAAATCCATGCTTTATTTGGGTGCTGGTTACAGAACTCCTGGTGTTCATTAAACATTGTGTAAATGCAGCAAATAAACTGCAAACCCCAGCAGTGATCTGCTTCCAGGAGAATATCAGGAATCACAAATCCCAGTTTTAGAAAGAGAAAAGATTAATGCCCCTTCAGATCCACTCAGCTGTGTGTCTGCGTTTCATTTAATAACAGCTCCCAATATAAAACTTTCCTCCCTTGCCAGCACATTATGCCTTCTTCAAAATATTCTGGAAACCCCAAAAGCTGGAAAAGTTTTACAACAGCAACATTTTTCTAAGGAATACTTTTTTTTCCACACAATACAGCTACCACTGTGCACGATTCCTTATAGTCTTCACTTTATGCTACATACCCCCAGAAAGTTTACTTACTTCAGTGCAGAGTATGTAAATCCTTTCAAGCCATCTTTGCACCTGAAAAATAAAACCAAGATTTCTGTCTGTAATGGGCTGCTTTCAGTAGAAAGTTTTATACATCAAATATTGCATAGCAGGACGAACATTAGCTTCTCATTAGTCTAAACCAACACATCTGTAACAACTCTCCAGCTGCTCCCAACTTTGCAGTTGTCATCACGACCTTGAGACATCTCTGAAACAGTGCACAGCATATACAGTGCCAATGCTTCTCTCCTTTACCCAAAATTTTTAAAGCATGGTGACAGACCACTGGAGTGAAAATGGAAGATTTCCTTTGACAAAGAACTGTTGCCCTATGGAAGTCATGAAATAGATGTTACTGCAAGGAGCGCTGATTGAACACCCACCCTCCTCTGAAGGAATGGTTATTCTGACTTGGAGATTAATTGCTGCCCTTTGCACAGTGCTGATCTCTGCAGCTTGCTACCTGAAGAAGACTCAGTCCAAAAGTCCTGGGTTTTCAGTTATACAGTGGTGGTGCTGATCCTGAGCTTCATTATATAGATCCTTCCTTACAGACTATAGGGTTTCATGTGTGAGCAATGGCCACAGAAAAGCACCCAGAAAGCTGAGAAAGATTTCGGTTATTGACTTTCTTCTGCCGAGGATACACCAAAAGGAGCTGAAGCTTGCAGCCATTCTTGGAAAACTTCTTAGTGCTGTGTTGGTAGCAAAGTGAAGAGCAGATTCTTGAGGGTTTCTCCCCTTCTTTTAAACAGAAATAAATGATGGTAAAAATGCATTCCTGGCACACTGCAGAAAGCACAAACTGATACCTTACCAACAGCATCATTTCAGAGCACAGCTACTCTAAGAGAAGGCAGGAAGGTGGTCACAGCAGCTTCAGAAGTGGGAGTGGGTGAACACAAATCTTTGCTTACTGCCTGCAGAGACCAATCATTTGAAATGACTGTACCTAAAACACTGGTCATGCATATATGATCTATAGGGGCCCAAGGTAAACACATAGAAATATAATTGCTCCCTGTATCTTTAATATAGCACTTTG
This sequence comes from Dryobates pubescens, assembly GCF_014839835.1. Lineage (NCBI taxonomy): Eukaryota > Metazoa > Chordata > Aves > Piciformes > Picidae > Dryobates > Dryobates pubescens. The sequence goes on from NC_071621.1 coordinate 36,783,867, forward strand.
TAACCAAAGACATGCAAACATTTCACTTTGTCTGACTGCTTTACCTATGGAATTCAGAAGCTGAAAATGATCAGAACACTTTTACAGAAAGACGGACTGAAAGACAGATTGAAACAACTGCTGAACGATGAACAAATGAAAGCAGCTTTGCTCAGAGATCACAGCCAGTGCCTTGCAGAACTACAGAGCTCAAAATGCAGAGGGTTTAGACACACCTTACCCTCAGAACCACGATCTGGCACCACAAATCTGATTTTAAACCCACAACTGACTACAGGTTAAGTGCCCTTTGAGTCAAGGGTGTTCAGCTGCCAGCTCAAGGATAAGGCCTTCATTTCCACTGTTCCAGTAAATTGAAGCCATACACAAACAGGCATATAAGAGTTCCTAGAATAATACTGAAACAGAAAAGTAATTACAGAATGAGCATAATGATGTTTTTGACTTAAACACTCCAATGCAACTGCACTTCCCCTTGCAAGAGTTCCTTGACTACACCACCAGATGTCCCTGCCCAACTAGCGCTGGAACAGACCTGACCGATGCCAGCCGACAACTCACTTGTTTTAAACCAGTCTCAAAGGACTTGTCATTCAAACATTTTCTTCACTAACACTGAAAATCAGAAGACATTTGAATCCCCAAAACCGAATGCAGCACTCCAGCCCTCTCCTCATTACTCCAAGAGAAATAGAGAAAGATTTGTAATGCCTGTTCTAATTGCATGATGGAAGTCAAGGCTAACCAATATTTTATTGTTCTTACTTTTCTGACGTTCATTATTCTGTACAGAGCTACAGCTATGAACCCCCTTGCAAAATGACAAGTTCAATGTGTGGCTCAACAAGGAATAATACTAAAGATAAAATGCCATTTTTCCCCCCTTAATTTCCCTTTTTTTAAAATAAAAAATTAAACCAGTGCAAAATGCAATTACACTTCTCAAACAGGATTGTGTTCATGATGCTGGCTGGCTGTAACGTCTTGTGTAGAATCGACATGAAGCTTGTAGAAAACTAATAGGTAGATGGAAAGACTGAGTGCTAAGGGTGTCAAAACCAGTAGCCCTAGAGAAAAAATACTGTTGATGAAGAGTAATTCACACTGTAATTTCCCCTTCCTTGACAGGACAATTTTGCTCTTACAAATGAAGCAGCAAACCTGGAGATCTAATTTTTGGCTTTACATCACGAATTCTGTGTATTAAAGGTTTCAGAATACTGGCCTAGAGATTGAAGTGGTCTTATTTATTCACTCACCAGGTACACAACAATACCAGCAAACAAAAAACCCTCTTCACACTGACTTCAAACATTTTGGGGTTTGTTATGGTTTGGGTTTGGTGTTTTTTTTTGCAGGAGGGTGACAGGACAGAACATGACAACAAAACTCCATGCACAGACATCACAAATTCAGTGACTGGCCTGGAGGGTAACTGCTGAGCCCCACTGAGAGCTGCACATGGCCAGTTTCATGAACACCTGGCTGCTAATAACTGAACTAAGACTAACGATTTGCTTCATACAGCCACTAATTGGTAATAATAATGCCACCACTAATTGGTAATAATAACTTTTACTCAATGCTTCATTGCTCAAGGGGTGAAAAAGCCTGCACTCTGCTGCTGACCCCTGCCAGCCACTCAAGCTGCAAATGAGAGCAGCAAAATGCCTGAAGTGCACCTAGCACCACAGAGACTGCTGAGGCAGGAAAAACTTCTGTAGAGTATTATAAGCTTGTTTGCAGGGTATTATTCATCCTACAAAGTCTGAGACAACAGGTGAGCTGCATGCCATTAGAGCTACTCAGCATAGCTCATCTCTGCTCCATTTCTGTCTGGATGCTTGCCTGTGTCTCAGGTGATCCTGTTCTGGCAGGATCCTACCATTCTACCATTCCCACTACCCTGAGTGTCCCAGGGACTAGATCCTCAGCTGCAGGAGGCTGGCACTGTTTTTCCCCCAATAATTTAAAGGGCACCATAACCTGGTTACAGTTTCCCATCAGAGAAGAATTTGTCACTGGTACAAAGCTTGTGGCAGCAGCAACTCAGTGAGCTGTGCCTCTTGGGCACCACATCAGATCACACAGCAGAGATACTCTGCTTCACTCCAGCTTGGCTTTGACCAGAGGCATGGTGGGAGCCAGAAGAATAAACACCAATAAATTTGGGTTCTCCCAATTCCCCTGCTGGGACAATTTTGACACGTGAGCAGATCGGGTCCATTTTAATTGTGCATATTGACAAATCAAATTGAACCCATGGTCACACGTTTATTATTTTCATAAGGAAAACAGCAAAAGTGGAATAAAGCCAAGCCTTGATACTCCCTAGACTTCCAACATGACACAAACTATCTCTAACTATATTTGTGTATGGAAAGAGGTACTGTATATGAGTTTACACTACTCTCCATTTATCCTGTGGGAAGGAGAAGTTCCCACACTGAACTGTAAGGCTGGATGCCAGCAACCATATTTTGAGGGTTTTTTATTAGTATGTCTTCTCATAACTCTTCTAAAGCTTGTCTCCATGACCATTCAATATATCCTGCACAGTTAAGTCATCTGAGGAAACAGGTCACTTTTCCCCCATGGAACTGGTAAAGAGAAAGCAGCTCTCAGCAACAGCATATGCCATGTTTAACAACATCCCTATATGGCTTATGTTCTCCTTCAGGGTAAGATTAAATTAGCAACTCCTATATGCAGAGGTCTCATTATAGCCATGTGGAGAGGAAACACTACAAGTATAGGACACGTGCTGGCATATTGCTGCAGCACATCTGCCCACAAAGACCTGTCAGGGGAACCACTTTCCCAAGTTAAGGTGTCTTGTTTTATAGAGAAAGAAGGTTCATAGTGGTGAAATGTGACTGCCTCTGAACACACCAGCTACATCTCTTGCTGCAGGAACTAAAAGCTGTCTACAGTCCTTTCTGAGCTGTGCTGAACTCTAGAGGAGAATCCATTTTCTGTTCTCGGCTCCTTAGAGAGATTATTACACTGAAAAAGAAACTCAACCCAAAGGAGTATCCATACTTCAAACTCAATTGTGGTCCCCTACCAGATGTGCAAATGTTTTTGTCCAGCCACCCATACTGAATCACATCTCTTACATACACTGAACAATTATCACATCAAGGCACCTGGAAATTCTGAGAGCAAAAATAATCTGTTCCATGCACCATCTGCTGTGAACTTTAACATCTCCCCCAGTATTAAATCTAAACCCTTTCTCTGTGCTACGTCTCCACATCCCAATCTTTCCTAGGTGGTGCAGAAGCAGGAATAATCACTTTCTTCTTTTCCTCCACTTTGCCAGGAGTAGGGTGGAAAAATTGATAGAAAACCTTTTCTTTCCCTCCCCTCAACCAAGGATCAGGAAGGAGACCGAACCACGTTGGACCACAGAACCACAGGAGAACCAGTGACAGACATTAGATGGTGGAAGACTGGAACAAGTTGCCCAGGGAGGCGGTGGAGGCCCCATCCCAGGAGACATTCATGGTCAGGATTGATGGGGCTCTGAGCAACCTGATGTAGTTGGGGATGTCCCTGCTTACTGAAGGGGCTTGGACTAGAGGACTTTTAAAGGTCTCTTCCAACCTAATGCATTCTATGATTCTACAATAACACCACCACACTGGGAGCTGCTTCCTCCAAGACTCAATGGAATCACAAGGCACAACTTGTGACTTGTACAGAGGAAACCCAGAGGCAAACTGAAGGGACAAAAAAAGAGATTTGTACCCAGATTCTCTCTCATCTGAACTTCCCCTTTTCAAGATTACACACTTATCTTCTTTCTACTTTTACTTACAGTTCTTGCCTACTCAACCCAAGACTATGAAAAAAAAATTAAGGGATTATAACCAAAAAACTCTCATCTTGCATCCCAGAGAAAACACGTATCTTGTAGAAGATGGGGAAAATTAAGATTCAAAATAAGTGAAGTCTCAGCAGAGTTGTAGTGGAAACTCTTATAAAAATGGTACCTCACACTATTAAGTGTGCAATGCAGCTGGGATTGAAGTGCAATGAAAACTCTCATTGCTTATGTTTCCAAATTAGATTGACAGCTTAACTCTTGTGTGTTTAGATAAAATGTCCAAGGGTGTATCCATGACATTTCTTCTAGCTGTGCCCAAAGTATAAAAAGATCATAGAATCATAGAATCAGTAAGGTTGGGAAAGACCTCAGAGATCATCAAGTCCAACCTAGCACCCAACACCTCAGGACTAACTAAACCATGGCTTCAAGTGCCACGTCCAATCCCCTCTTGAACACCTCCAGGGACGGTGACTCCACCACCACCCTGGGCAGCACATTCCAATGGCCAATTACTCATTCTGGGAAGAACTTTTTTCCTACCTCCAGCCTAAAAAGGCTGTGTTTTTGTAACTATTACATGCAGCAAATATAGAACTATGCTTAAAAAAAAAAGTAAGAAGCAAATGGACAAAGAAAGAGCACACAGGGACAACATTCAGGGAAAAGGGTGAAAGAAGCACAGTAGAGGAGGTACATAGGAGGAAGCTCAGGGGAGACCTTATTGCTGTCTACAACTACCTGAAGGGAGGTTGTAGGCAGCTGAGGGTTGGTCTCTTCTCCCAGGCAACCAGCACCAGAACAAGAGGACACAGTCTCAGGCTGCGCCAGGGGAGGTTTAGGTTGGATGTTAGGAAGAAGTTCTATACAGAGAGAGTGATTGCCCATTGGAATGGGCTGCCCAGGGAGGTGGTGGAGTCACCATCACTGGAGGTGTTTAGGAAGAGACTGGATGAAGCACTTGGTGCCATGGTTTGGTTGATCAGATGGTGTAGGGTGATAGGTTGGACTCAATGATCTCCAAGGTCTCTTCCAACCTGGTTAATTCTATCCTATCCTATCCTATCCTATCCTATCCTATCCTATCCTATCCTATCCTATCCTATCCTATCCTATCCTATCCTATCCTATCCTATTCCATTCCATTCTATTCCATTCTGTTTTTCTAAAGCTATGCTGAATGCACCAATTACAATACTTGAAAAGAAAGGTTGAATCGAGATGATAAATGGTGTAGTCACCAGGGAATTGTCCCGTTGGGCTTTCATGGACATCCAGGGAATTACTTTTTTGAAGGAAAAAATCTGCAATTCTGGCAAGAATGTGACACTGCAATTGAAAAGAAAGCTGGTCTTACTGAAGTTCAATGACAATGCTGGATTCAGGCTTGCAAACCAAAGCTGTTATCTGCCAACATTTCACATCTGATTGCTAATCAACTTTCACGTTATTACTGAACATGAAATCAGATTACTAGCGATGTTAATTATCCTGCTACTTACAACATTCTCACTTCCTCAGAGATTAGTGTTTCTTGGAATGTGCATTTGTGTGTAAATGGAATTTCTCCTAAGAGATCTTGAAAACAAAGAAAACCAAAATCTTTAGCTATTTTAGGCCTTCCATGGTTTTGGATAGCAACAACGCCATGCTGTGGGTTCAGACACAACTGAGTCCCTCAGCCATGTTCCCTTCTCAAAGCCCCTACCTCACACAGCTAGTATCACAGTATCACAGTATCACCAAGGTTGGAAGAGACCTCAAACATCATTGAGTCCAACCTGTCACCACAGACCTCATGACTAGACCATGGCACCAAGTGCCACATCCAATCCCCTCTTGAACACCTCCAGGGATGGGGACTCCACCACCTCCCTGGGCAGCACGTTCCAGTGACAAATTACTCTCTCCGTGAAGAACTTTCTCCTCACCTCAAGTCTAAACTTCCCCTGGCACAGCTTGAGACTGTGTCCCCTTGTTCTGGTGCCAGTTGCTAGAGAGAAGAGACCAACCCCTTCCTGGCCACAACCACCTTTCAGGTAGTTGTAGACAGCAATGAGGTCACCCCTGAGCCTCCTCTTCTCCAGGCTAAACAATCCCAGCTCCCTCAGCCTCTCCTCACAGGGCTGTGCTCAAGGCCTCTCCCCAACCTTGTTGCCCTTCTCTGGACACGCTCAAGTGTCTCAATGTCCTTCTTAAACTGAGGGGCCCAGAACTGGACACAGGACTCAAGGTGTGGCCTAACCAATGCAGAGTACAGGGGCACAATGACCTCCCTGCTCCTGCTGGCCACACTATTCCTAATGCAGGCCAGGATGCCATTGGCCTTCTTGGCCACCTGGGCACACTGCTGGCTCATGTTTAGGCGGCTGTCAATCAGCACCCCCAGGTCCCTCTCTGTTTGGGAGCTCTCAGCCACTCTGACCCCAGCCTGTAGCTCTGCATGGGGTTGCCGTGGCCAAAGTGCAGCACCCGGTGCTTGGACTTGTTGAATGCCATAGTAGAAGCAGCCAACATCAATTAAAAGAGCTAACTGATCCAGGAAGTTAAGGATTCATCTGCTTAGCTCAATTGGTTTGTCGAATCTTAGAAAGCAAAGTCATTTTGCCACTACCCAATTTTAGCTGTTTTCTTACAAGGTTTTATTTTAAAAAAAGGGGAAAAAACCAAACCCAAAACCAAATCAGGCAAAGAACAACAATAGGAAATGGTAAAGAAAAATCTCTGCAGTATCAAGATGGGAAGTGAAACTGCCTCTAGGGACAGGGGAGACACAGAAAGGTACCTAGACGTGCGCACCAACCCACGTCCACCTCCGCACAGAGGCTGCCCCGGTGCTGTTCCATTGTTGTTAGAACAATGAGAACAGTCAGTCAGTCACCAAAGGGACAGGCTGTCATGAGATTAAAAAGCAAATGAGCCTGAAATCACGCTGGATTTGGCTCAGGTTAAACAACGGCGATGTCTGCGGCGATTCCGCCTTACACGGAGACCTGGGCTAAGTTTATCTCCTGTCAAATTGTCCTCTGGCTTTTTCTGTTGGCTCTCTGCAACTGGAAAACCAACCAAAATAAAAAAGGCAAAAATGAGAACAGAAAAAGAGAGGCTAAAGCTGATGGAACTGTATTTTGGCAAGCAGGACTAATGATATTTGCAGGTGATTCAGTATTTCAGTGAGCTAAACCTCTCCTATGTGGATGGACTGATTAATTCGGGTATCCAAGAGACATGGATACAAGATTTCCCTTCTGCAAACGATCCCATAATTGGATTTGAAGGAACTGTGTGGCTGTTTGCTTTGTCTCAATTTGGGGAAAATGTGATTATCAGGACATGATCCATTTATATGTTTGTATTAAATTACCTCTATCTCTGACATTTAATAAAAATGACTTCAGTAATCAGAATAACTTTGTAATAAAATGGAAAGCTATGAAAAGATTGGAAATTAAAAATTATTCTGTTAGGTTAGGCTAGAGAGCAAAGGCAAAGATGAAGATTAATTAGCTATTTGTAATGACTTAGAATAGAATAGAATGAACCAGGTTGGAAAAGACCTTGGAGATCATCCAGTCCAACCTATCACCCAACACCATCTAATCAACTAAACCATGGCACCAAGTGCCTCATACAGTCTCTTCCTAAACACCCCCAGGGATGGTGACTCCACCACCTCCCTGGGCAGCACATTCCAATGGCCAATCTCTCTTTCTGGGTAGAACTGCTTCCTAACATCCAGCTTAGACCTCCCCTGGGACAGCTTGAGACTGTGTCCTCTTGTTCTGGTGCTGGTTGTCTGGGAGAAGAGACCAAACCGCCCCTAAGGTAAGAAGTACTTGAAGGAAGATTTTCACTCTGTTGTTCAAAAATATTCTTGTCTAAAATGTAGAACATTACTGAAACCACCCAGACTGTAACAACTAGGTACTGAGCCATAAGCATCAGGACAACATCAGTTTGTTTCTACACCCAAGCTAAATAACCACATTGCAAAGTTTGCTGAAACTTAACCTTTTATTTCTGGCTTTATAATGCTCCTTTGTGATGGCTGCCCCACGAAGATTTACCTGCTTACCTGGACTTCACACACAGATCTCTGCTCTGTGTAAACATGCTTCTGAGGCTTTTAAGTAGGATAGGAAATCTTGAAAATGCATTAAAATCCCAAAACTGTGCTCGATGAACCAAAGAGTGAATAAAGTACTTGCACACAGCCACAGAAAGAACGATTTTGAGAATCAAATCTCAGTGCTACCACAGAAATTCCCTTGAGGAACTCCCCTGCTGGCTTATACTGTAGCAAGGGTCCAGATTTTGTTCTAACATGGTATTAGTTAAATTATGACAGTGCTGTTCAAACAGATATTTTAGTGCTGCACATCTAGGTGTAACATTTGAAACAGAATTTGCATCATCAGAAAAAAAGTAAATTGAGAGACTGGTGATGAAACTCGGAGTGCAATAAGCCCAAGCCTTTAAGGCCACAATCAGAGGGAGAACTGTCACCTCTGTGATGTACTTCTGATCTTTTTCTAGTCTAACAATCACATAAATGTGGCTTCTGAACATCTGTAATGCTTCAAATATTATTTTTCTTTCCCAGCAAACAACTTCAAAAAACCCCACAGCTCCCTAGCACGTTGTGTGCAAGCACCCAGATAAAACACAGAGTCTCTCCACAAAGATGGAAAATGATACTAATTATATAGCATGGAATTCTTAACTAATTTGACAGAGTGAAAGAACATAGCATTTATGAAAATACCAACCCAAAAATTATTGTTGGTAAGTTAATTGCTGTTTATGAGATCAATAAAACCTCCCACAATTGTGTTTGCTCTGTAAATATACCAGGGGCACTTACAACTACCACACAGAAACAGTGACCGGGTAAGTGTCACTGTCATAACAGAAGGAGGCCATCCAGAATACTGGCTAATGTTATCTGAATGAAGACATAACAGAACCCCTGAGGCAGAGTCAAAGTTTGGTTTAGGTCTATCAGTTTGAACTGAAATCATTTGTGTATGCAAACATATCCCGAAGGAAATCACTACGAAAAAGGTGTCAGAAATTCCTCAGTGACTTCACTCATTTTCAGTTAGAAAACCTCTGCATTCTATCAAGCACATCCATCACTTGATAGCTGTCACTGCTCCAGTAAGAGGGAACAAATAACAAAGACAAGTTCCCCCCAAAATCACAAATGCAAGATTTGTAAGGGTAAACTTTGCTTAGTTTTGGAGTTGAATAACTTTTTCCCATTCATCCCTTACATGTCATCTCATTGCTAGAGAAGGGCAGCTGCAGAGTGATTATAAGCCACCAATGCTACTGCAGTAGTGAAAAAGCCAAAGTAACTTCAGGATGCTTTAGACAAGTTACTTTTTAAGTTAAACAAAAAACCTCATCCTGTCTGGGAAAGAGGGAACTAGACAAAACTGCAATTCAACTGGCTTCCTCAGGAGGAAGGTGCCTACTGTGAGAAACCCTCACACGTAAACAGCCACGAGGGCACGTCTGAGAATCAAGGAGGTAGCATTTTGTGACTCCAGATGATAAGCAGTATGTGTCATAGCCTCTTGACTTGATTCAGGCTTTGGACCCTGAAGCACATGACATTTTCTTTTAAAAACAATCAGAGAAGCATAATCTAATGGCAGATTACTAGAAAGAATACAACACTGGTTACACAAGAGTAGTAAGAGGGCAGCTATCAACGACTTCTGACAAGCTGGAAAGAGGTACTAAGTGCACTCCACTCCACTCCTGGGTGTACACTACTCAGTAATTTCAGTACTGAGAGAGGAAACAGGGGGGCTAATGGGGGGGGGAAAGTGTATGCATATTACATTTGCAGATAATACAAGGAGAAAAGGGCTACAAGAGAAAGAGATAAGCTCAGAAAAAATAGGATGCTATCCATCAGTAGCATGTGCATCATATGTATGTGAAACAATCCACTACACAAATCTAGGTTGAGAACTGTGGAAGGTGAAGAAAAAGCTGCCACTGAATAATTCCACTCCTTCATCAGCTAAAATTAATTGTCTTATGCATCACACTCATTTGAGGGAAACCAGAATAGAGCAATGAGAATTATTCATAAGGAAAGTTTCAAATCACTGCAGTTGATCAGCCTAAAGAAGAGGGGAGAAGCTTAGAGGAGACATGGAAAGAGGAAGCTGGGAAGAGGTGGCAAATGTTCACTATTAAAGTTTAATGCAAAGTGAATAATCTGCTTTCTTCAATGTTTGTGTGGGGAAAAAACACTAATGGACTAAAGTTGCATCAAGATACATTAAGACACTCAGAATACATTGTGATAAAAATAGGAATAGCATGTTTATATGTCCTGGATTCTCCACTCCTGGAGATTTAAGGAGGAAAAAAAACCCAAAAGTTAACCAGACATTTGACATGGAGTAACTGATGATTCCTTAAGGCTCAGGTAAAATCGAGCAGTCTCTCAGGATTTCCGTGAGTCTTTTTATTGTATATTAAAATACACAGGGGAAGGAAAAGTAGATGGCCTTGAGAGCTGAAGATTTCTTTGTCCTAGTAACAGAGAAGTATTACTGCAGTGAATGAAGATCCAGAAGGGACACTCACTCTGAAGGCAGTGTTCTACCCAGGTCAGCCCTTCAGCGGAGAAAAGCCTCAAAGAAATACTAAATAAAGGCAAGCAAATAAGGTTTCAGCTTTGAATTAACCCATTTGCTGTTAGAGTTTTCTTTCACCTCTAATGCTAAAGTCACAAATGTAACCAAATGTCCTTCTACAACTGAATTTGTGTTGTCCTCATTTCAAACTCAGATAGAAGGCTCAACACACTTTGTTGTCCCTGAAAATATGAAGTCAATAAAATGGCGTGGCAAACAAATCTTCATGTGGCTGCAATCCCAGCAGGTCTGGGAAGAGAAACTGTTGGATTATGTTTATTATCCAGAAGTGAAGGCCAAATTTGGACTTTAAATTCAGCTATGAGAACCTGAAGAAAAAGTCCCCCTAATTGTTACCTCAGTTATGGGTCTGCAAAAGAGGTGCAAGCAGGTAAATAAATCCATATGGCCGCAATACTCACATAGAAAAGCAACACAACTTAGCTGCGAAATACAACCAAGGGTCATCCTAGAAGGGCCAGAAAGCACATCTGCCACTACTTCTGTCTTCAACACAAGTGAGCAGCCAGCAGGAATTAACTGTTCTGCTTGCTTGTGCCAGGTACTTTTTCCAAAGTCAACATTTTGTAAGAAACTATGTCAGCTGTGACTGACGGGCCACGGATTCTGAACGGGAAGATGGATGTGCTTGTACACATCCGGGTTAAGCAGCCCATCCTTTCCTTCCTTTTGCTGTGAGTTTTATTGTATGGAACGCTTCAGGAAACATGTTATATCTCAATCTTGCTTCTGATGAGTTCACTTTATAAAGCTTTAGTAAGAAGAAACAAATAAATAGGAATTTCCAGTCACATGCTCCTTTAATTCCATCAGAAACACCAAGATGTAGCAAACTAAAGAAAGAGTGCAGTATGTGAAGGTAGCTTTTGGTCCCCTTGACCTGCTGATACTACACATTTTAACAGCAAAGGAGAAAAATCAGCTGACAAAAGATTTGCACCATGAAATATTTCTTAAATTCTGACAGCTGTCCAGGGAAAAAGTTCAGTCTGCAGGACATTTGCAGTGTTTTCTTCAGGGGATTACATTTCCCCATCTATCTCTGCCCAAGCCAGAACATGTCTGTTTTCTAACTGCACCTGATGCTGACTCACAAAGTGCTCTGGATGCTGCAAAGACATGACAGCAGATTAGACAAGGCTGCTTAATTTTTAATTGGCAGTAATTAGGTGGAGATGAAGCCAAGTTCTAGTGGCATGTTCTTGGCATTTTTTTTTTACCACTTTGAAATACTCATCAGTGTTATGTAAACAACTTTACAAACTTCATATAGCAGATGGTCATTCTTGGCCCTATACCATTTCCAGTGTTTATAAAAGAAGTTATAAAATGTACTTCATCCAGAAGCTAGGAGTGGAAAAAATTATTATGGTTTCAGAGTTTCATTTGTAGCAAGTGACTACAGTAATAGCTTTACATTAGTAGAACAACCACAAGTCAACAAAATTATGCTTAAGCTGGGCAAGTTATTGATAAGTATGTGAATAAGGCAATATGTACCAGCTGCACAGTCGTTTAGCCTACCAGTTCATGGATTCATAAAATGGTTTGAGGTGGAAGGGAACTTAAAGATCATCTATTTCCAATTCCCCTGCCATGGGCAGGGACTGGGTGGCTCAAGGCCTCATCCAACCCGGCCTGGAATGCCTCCAGGGAGAGGGCATCCACAGCCTCCCTGGGCAACCTCCTCCAGTGTCTCACCACCCTCACTGTAAAGAACTTTCTTCCTAATATGCAGTGCAAGTCAAGTTTCCTCAAGTTTCACTACTCATGTTTTCTGCTGACTACAGGCATAGAATAATACCCAAGAAGAGCAGTATTGTACATGTTTCACCCAAAAGACACTAACAGCTGAAGGTGAAAAGCAATGAAGTATTGGTCAAAGTGAACTAAATTTAAGGTTATGAAATTAGGTAATCGTATGAACCTTGGAAATGTGAAACACATACTCACAGAAGAAGAGTCTTCAACTAACTAAAAGTGAATTGCTCTCTGAAAGGATTTAGGAAATCCATGACACTTGTGCAAAAGAGATGATTAGGACTGGAATCAAGCAGGAGCTGACGTTTCCCCCAAAAAATGTGAAGAAGCCATGTTTTGAAATGATGTGTTTCAGCCTGCAATACTGAGAATAAGGAAAGGATTCATGGCAAGGATTAGGATGCTACAAATCATATGGAACACATGAATAGGAGTCTGTTTCCATGTATCAATGGGGGTTTAATTTCTGAATGAGAAGCTTAAGCAAGGGCACATTCTTTTGCACAGCATCCCACGGGTTTCCTAGAATACACACGCTTGGTAACGTCCTCAGCTCTAACTTTACTCCACAGGTTCTTATGAATCTGATCTCAACGGTTTATTTAGTGCTTAAAACAGCAAAAGATTTGGCATTTATTTTTGAAGAGGGGATAAGGTTCATGACAGGTAGAAAATAAACTTCTTTCATTCTGTGAATAAATATTTATTAAGAACTGGTTGTAACTTCTCCAACTGTCATCAGTTGCTGTCTGAAACAAAGATATCCCAGGAAAAGAAAAAACAAACAACCAACAACAACAAAACAAACAAAACCCCCCAGACAACCAAAAAAGCCCAACCAACACATAAAATCCTCAAACAGCTGGAACTCATCCTCTAAATATGAAATAAATCACTTGTGAGTGAATTCCACGCTCAAAGCCCTAACCAGGACACCACACAAGCAACTAAACAAACAAAGCCTAGGAGGAACATTAACATCCTTGGTAACTGGTGTCTACTAATTGCAGAGCACCAGGACAGCTTCAATAGCAAGGCACAGACTGAATAGGATTGTCTGATAAATCTACTACTCTCGAACACTCCACACAGTATTCTTGACCCTGCAGGTCACAACCTTTTGCTCCCAAGTCACTCATGCAAAGGGGGGTAAAGAGGTTTAGCCCATTCCATTAAATCCTTGTAATTATTGGTTAGAGTTTTAAGTCATCTAGCATTATATACACAGTAATTTGGCAAATCACACAGGGGCTTGTCAAACGAAACACAGCAGACAAAATGGAGGTAATTTAAAAACCTTTAAGGCAGCTCCAAACTTTGGAAGTTTAATTCCTTTTATATTTAGCTGGTAAGAATTCTTTGCAGTGTACAAACTGTAGTAGACAAACTAATCTCCAGTTATGCCCAAACCAAACAAATGTGAATTGTTTTGCAATTGAAGGATATTAGGAATTTATCTAAAGCTTAAGTCCACAACAATGACGGGAAAAAGCATCATGATCACAACTGGGTATGAAAAACAGGGTATCATCAGACAGCAGCTAAATCATAACTCTCTGGATAGTCAGTTTTTATTCTCAGATTTCACATCCCTAACAGTTTGCTGTCAAGTACAATATTTCTTTTATGGTGTAATTTGGCTGTAATCTGCCAAGTGCACTGTGTAAAATGATTACTTCACCTTATGAATCACTTTTCATCAACATACTTTCAAATGCAGCTGCAAAACCTTTGTTCCACAGAAAAACAACAATTTTGCACTGTTGATTTCTCCGTGATGGAGTGAAGGGGGGATCTGAGGATTTGGGATGGAGTTTTGTATTCATTTACTTGCTTCAGAATCTTTATTTCATGAAGATCATTCAAAACACATAAACCAGTCTATTTTTCTCTTGCCAAACAACATTACGTGGGAATCGGTGATGAATGTGTTTCGTGACTCCTGGAATCCTGTCAAGTTAGGGGTGAAAAAGTCCCACCTCCAGTCCAGAGTATCAGAGCTCTGGGCTTCATTAGGGAGTAAGTTTTAGCTGTATCTCTAATGATGAGGTAGCCTTCGAGCTTCCCTTTTCAAGCACCGCGTCTGGCAGCACAGACAGAAGTATTTAAACTGACACTCTGAAAAGACAAAATTGCCAACATCTGTCTTACTCATGCCAAGACCTACCAGAGTATTTCATTAATTTTTCCTAATTTTGAGATTCATGCTCCATCCCCAGGGTCTTGGGAAAAAAACATGTGCAAGGAAGTTTAGTATTTAAGGAGCAGAGGGATGTTCATTGCAAGCAATCTGCATTACAAATAGCTTCAGTGCTTTCTGAGCTCTTTCAGAATAAAATCCTAGAGGGGTCTATTATATCTTTATAAGGTGCTCCATTTGAAAGTGCTTCTCTGGAAGGCAATCCTCCAAAACATCAGGTAATTCAATTCTCAGTTCAAATATTCCAGAGTTAAGAGGCTTCTTCACACAGGCGAGCAATGCTGATGTCTAGGAGACTCCTTAGTCTTGTTGGCAGATACTTGCCAAAGTCATCCATGACTTGAAATTTCAGAATGTTTCTGTGGTTAAGTCACAGAGGCCCAAGACAACCCTCCTCTGCATCTTAATTTGCCCATAGCATAGCATTCTCTCTCTGTTTTTCATGGAGTTGAATTATGTTAAGGTGAGTCAATTTTGTAATTCATTTGGCACCTGGAATCAGCTCTGTATTTCCATGTCCTGTACAACTTGGATTTTGAGTAACTGTATACAGGTAGCATTTTGTTGCTATTTATCTAGCTTGCCTTAACTTATCTAAGGATTTTGTCTTCTTTTTTCTATTAACAGTTTAAGAGGGGGAAAAAGAAGTATGCTATATTGAGAAGGAAGCACATAAACACTTAAGTCTTTTTAGAGACAGGCAAAACAAGAGGACTTTTAAATGACATTTATTATTGACCATAGAAGTTTTAAGGCACTTTGATCATCCACATTAAACTTGTCTAGGTATAGATAAAAAACAGGAGAGCAGCAAAGCTGTTTAAAAAGAGTTAGGTTAAATAAGTCTTGCTTGTTTTTCATTAAAAGTTGAAGGAACAGCTTTTTACAGGAGCAAACAAATGCATCAAGCTTGACTTCCTACCAATTGCACAGCAAGCATATTCCACAAGTTTGACTCCCTTGTGCAATCTGTGGGTTCTACAAGGGCCTGGCTTCACCCAGGAGCCTGTGATCACCAGCAGAGCTGTCTTGCCTACACAGCTGCCTATTGTCATGAAAAAAAGCAGGATTCTCTGTATCTTTGGGACCTTTATGCTTTTGCAAATACAAGCAACTGGCTCTTGCAACCAAAAGCTCCTTGGAAGAAGACAGGCAGAAAGACAAGGCAATGCTGCCCAAAACACCCCTCCTTCTTCATGCACCCAGTAAAACACGGCTGCAGGGTCAGGATTTCACTCAACAAACACACATGAGGTTCTGCAGCTATCTCCCCTGACAGAAATTATGCCTGTTAAAAGGAAAATGTGAAAAAGATACACTGAGAAAAAACAAACTCTCCTGAAACTTCTCTTTTTCACATCTCCTCATCTGTTTTTGTGGGAAGTTTCTAGGAACATATGTTCAAAATATGATTGTAAGAAGCTGCATATTAAATTCAATCCATTATATTTTGAAAGTGTGGCCAGCAGGAGCAGGAAGGTCATTCTGCCCCTGTACTCAGCACTGCTTAGGCCACATCTTCAGTCCTGTGTCCAGTTCTGGGGCCCTCAGTTTAAGAAGGACATTGAGACACTTGAAGGTGTCCAGAGAAGGGCAACAAAGCTGGGGAGGAGTCTGGAGCACAGCCCTGTGAGGAGAGGCTGAGGGAGCTGGGGTTGCTTAGCCTGGAGAAGAGGAGGCTCAGGGGACACCTTATTGCTCTCTACAACTACCTGAAGGGAGGTTGGTCTCTTCTCCCAGGCAAGCAGCACCAGAACAAGAGGACACAGTCTCAAGCTGTGCCAGGGGAAGTTTAGGCTCAAGGTGAGGAGAAAGTTATTTTCAGAAAGAGAGATTGGCCATTGGAATGTGCTGCCCAGGGAGGTGGTGGAGTCACCATCACTGGAGGTGTTCCAGAGGGGACTAGACATGGCACTTGGAGCCATGGTTTATTTAGACATGAGGTGTTGGGTGCTAGGTTGGACTTGATGACCTCTGAGGACATTGCCAACCTTATTGATTCTATGATCCTATGATTCCATGAAATGGGGACTCATAAATAACTTTTTTTCCCCACTTTTACCCTCACTCCATCGATTCAAAGCAGCTCCATTCAAAACCCACAGTGAATCTGAACATTACACTGTTTCTCGCTTAAAAATGTGTTAAATGAGTAGTTTTAGAACCTACATGACACATTTTTGTGATCAGATACACCACAATGACAGTGAACTCTCATAGCAATGTGCCTCCTCCCCTGCAGAACACTATAAAATGATACAAAGAGCATGAAACTGCCATAGTTTGTTTGCCATAAATTTCTTATAGGAATGCCTTAATTTCAGCTGTAAATAACTTACAAAAAAAATCCACACTCCAAACAGATCTGTACAAAAAAGTGTGGATGGGTACAGGAATTGGACTATAAGCAAAGTATAGTCCAGGCTTAGAGCCCTGGGGATTTTTAGTCTGGAGAGAAGACTGAGAGGGGAGCTAATAAATGTATGTAAATATCTGAGGGCTGGTGTCAAGAAGGAAGGGACAGCCCCTTCTCACTTGCACCCTGTGACAGGGCAAGGGGCAAGGAATGGAAACTACAGCACAGGAGGTTCCACCTCAACATGAGGAAGAACTTCTTTACTCTAAGGGTCACAGAGCACTGGAACAGGCTGCCCACAGAGGCTGTGGACTCTCCTCCTCTGGAGATTTTCAAGCCCCATCTGAACGCACTCGTGTGACCTGTGCTGGATTCTATGGCCCTGCTTGGCAGGAGGGGGTTAGACTCAAAGATCTCCAGAGGTCCCTTCCAACACCTAACATCCTGTGACCCTGTGACTCCTCAATCCTTACCATTCTCAGTTCCCAGTTAGACTAAAAATTAAAACATTACTCCAGCTTGGGCATCAACATCTGTAGGTATACATTCATACATATCTGCACCTAGACAGAATTATTCACTGTGCTGACCAAAAAAACCACCCAACTTTGTTTCTTCTCCCAGATGAGTCCTGAGGAAGTTTCACAAACTGGCAAAAAGGGGAATTTGCTGTTTGATGCTGTTCCTTCTTTATACTGTTTGGAATCACTTTTGCTAAAGATTAGGTCAGTTGAGAAAGAGGACATTGGTTACTGCAGCATCAACCACACTGTCACAACATGAAAACAAGTGTCACTTGCCATGTTCCATGGCAAGTGAGTGCAGAATAAAACAGGAATCTAGGCAAAACAGTAAAGCATTCAGATTTGAGACATGTCCATTTTCCTCATCTTTTAATGAGGTTCCAAATAGGAGAGGAAACCTAACCTTTTTTCCTGTAAATGTTTGGGTTTGGTTGGATTTTTTTTGTTTGTTTCTTTCTTTCTTTGGTTGGTTGGGGTTTTTTCTCTTTGCAAATGGGGAACATATGGTGGTGCATCCTACCATCCAACGTGGCATGCCAGAAAGGAGGATAGTGTTACTGAGCTTTTCCTTCATGATTCACAATCATCCACGACACATGCATAAAAACATATCTGTGTGTATGTATATATATGTGTATATATATATGTATAACAACAACAACAACAACAACAACAACAACAGGTTGGAAGAGACCTTCAAGATCATCGTGTCCAACCCATCAACCAATCCAACACCACCTAATCAACTAACCCATGGCACCAAGCACCCCATCGAGTCTCCTCCTGAACACCTCCAATGACGCCAATCCCACCACCTCCCCAGGCAGCCCATTCCAAGGGGCAATCACTCTCTCTGTATAGAACTTCTTCCTAACATCCAACCTAAACCTCCCCTGGTGCAGCCTGAGACTGTGGCCTCTTGTTCTGGTGCTGGTTGCCTGGGAGAAGAGACCAACATCCGTCTGACTACAACCTCCCTTCAGGTAGTTGTAGAGAGCAATAAGGTCACCCCTGAGTCTCCTCCTCTCCAGGCCAAGCAACCCCAGCTCCCTCAGTCTCTCCTCATAGGGCTTGTGTTCCAAACTCCTCACCAACTTCATTGCCCTTCTCTGGATATGATAGGACAAGGGGCAAGGGGCAATGGGTGGAAGTTGAGGCACAGGAAGTTCCATGGAAAAATAAGGAAAAACATTTTCTCTGCGAGGGTGACAGAGCCCTGGAGCAGGCTGCCCAGGGGGACTGTGGAGTCTCCCTCTCTGGAGAGATTGAAAACCCACTTGTATGCATTGCTGTGTGACCTGGTATAGGTGATCCTGCTCTGGCAAAGGGGTTGGACCAGATGATCTTGGGAGGTCCCTTCCAGCCCCTAACATTCTGTGATTCTGTGATCAGCAAATCTTCTGCTGTGACCTTATTCCAGAAACTTAATCAGGCTTGCTTGCTGTGAAGCCTTTCACTAAGGAAAGATGAGAAAATAAAGGGAAACTAAAAGGTAGATTTCCCTTTTCTAAGCATGTGGCATTCAGTTGGACTCGGGCAGGCAGTTCAAGCCTCAGTCAAATCTATTTAGATTTAAAAGTCATAAAACACATGTTCAGATCTGGGTGGTCTGTGTAATGTCCAAAAATATATGAATTGGCTGATCTTCAAAATAGTATTTTTCTGATTTTTTTCCCCTCAACTAATAAATTATATCCCCTGTTGCAGTAAGGTCACAGGCTAGTATCTGACAATGCTGCTCCTCTACATGCACTGCTGGATATATCACTGACATCCACACATCTCTTCTGTTCAAAATAGTGGGGTCACTAGAAGGAGGGATAAAAAGCAAGGGCACTGGTTTTATAAAGCTTTATAAGCAGATGGAAAACCTAATTTCAATCATGCCCTAACAAAATGAAAATATGTAATAATTAATTATCCATT
The DNA here is from genome assembly GCF_014839835.1 of Dryobates pubescens. NCBI lineage: Eukaryota > Metazoa > Chordata > Aves > Piciformes > Picidae > Dryobates > Dryobates pubescens. Next base: position 36,803,149 of record NC_071621.1, read on the forward strand.
TGTACAGTTAGCTGTATGGGAGGGGTAGATCACGTTTCTTGGTCAGAACTCTGCTGAAGACAGAAGAAATCAAGGCAGAAAACAGCTGTAAAACTGAGTCCTGTCATTAACTGCTGAAGAAATCAATGCTCCAATCTAACATCATCTCTGTTTGTCCTGTGACAAAATCAGATCTGCAACCTCAAAATTAGCCAACCCTTCATGAATGCTTAACTGCAACATAAAATCAACACTCAAATGGACCCAATCTTGGCATGTCCTACAAGACCCTTTTATTATGGTCCCCATAAATACACTGATTAGTTTGAATTTTTATTTTCTATTCCCTAGTCCCCAATTATGCCTAATTGTTACATAGGAAATACTTAAGTCCTGGTAAGTATTAAGAGAATATTTGATTTTCCTCCCTTACTGATGTGAATATGTTTCCTAAGTGCATGTGCTAAACGCAGTATTGACTTTTCCAATACCAAAACCCACGGTATGCCACTGTGGTGCTTTTAGGCTGTGCCTCTAAGATTCAGTTACAGACTCTGAGCAGAAAAGTAGAAAAAGATACATAAATCACTATTGGGTGTAAAAAGGAAAACAAAAGATTATTCTACACAAATTCATTGGGTAAATATCTGGAATAAGAGGAGCTGTACCATAACAATTCTTCTCCTCTTCTCTTCTCTTCTCTTCTCTTCTCTTCTCTTCTCTTCTCTTCTCTTCTCTTCTCTTCTCTTCTCTTCTCTTCTCTTCTCTTCTCTTCTCTTCTCTTCTCTTCTCTTCTCTTCTCTTCTCTTCTCTTCTCTCTTCTCTCTTCTCTCTTCTCTTCTCTTCTCTTCTCTTCTCTTCTCTTCTCTTCTCTTCTCTTCTCTTCTCGTCTCTTCTCTCTTCTCTTCTCTTCTCTTCTCTTCTCTTCTCTTCTCTTCTCTTCTCTTCTCTTCTCTTCTCTTCTCTTCTCTTCTCTTCTCTTCTCTCTTCTCTTCTCTTCTCGTCTCTTCTTGTCTCTTCTCTTCTCATCTCTTCTCTCTTCTCTTTTCTCTCCTCTCCTCTCTTCTCTTCTCTTCTCTTCTTTTCATCTCTGGCTGTTTTGCTTCACTCAGGAGAGATAATCTGTGTGCTTTGAATGGCCTTGGCTAAGTCTAACTTCTCTGCTCCTTTCTCTTGTCCCTTTTGTACAGGGGGGTAAGGCAGGGTGGAAGAAGCTAGCAGCTTCCCCTGGTCCTTGGCCAGGGGGGTCCTTGTGCTGTTTATTAACTGTAAATATCTGTATCATGTTGTAACTCCTGGATATTTTGTACACATTCATTGCATTCCATCATAGAGTAGAGCTTGTAAGCACAGTCTCATTTGCTTCCAACTGGGTTGGTCTGGCAAAGTTATTGTTGGGGGGAAACTTCAGCCCACCACAGCCAGCTTTGCATTTGTAGTATGTATTTTTAAAAACAATAAAATCTATTTAGATGTGCAAGACATAAACCACAAGTCCAGATCTGGGTGGGCTGTGTGATGTCCAGAAATATATGAATTGGCTGATCTTCAAAATAATATTTTTCTGATTTCTTTTCCTCAACTAATAAATTCTGTCCACTTTTGGAAAAAACCCCTGGTTTCTTCTGCAGGTCTGGCATCAGTGCATGCAATTCCTTGTGCTGCATCTTACTGCCATCAAACGTTCATGAACAGATTATCCCACACAAAAGTTTCCAAGCAGCTTTAACACCCAACAACTTCAATTCCTATGAAGTGGAACATCACTTGCTAGTATGCTTGATCACACCTCCAGCAGTAGTACTGCTGGATATCCACCAGAACATGCCACTGCCAGAGACCAGCGCAGGAAATCTGCTGTTGCAAACAAGACTCCAGTTGAGCCTAACAGATTCCTCTCTCTGCACACCGTGGCCTGAACTCCGATCATCACCCACTGGCAACACTCATTTCTTCAACAATGAAGAATTTCCCAGTCCTGAGAGAGCCAGAGTAGCCCAGCAGACCCCTAGCAGGACAACTTCCACATGGCTTCCTCAATATTTCCTCAGCCTACAATAGCTAGACTTTCAAGTATATTATTAATGTTTTCTCCTAATTGCCTCCCAGAAGAAAAGGGAAATTCCTTTGCTTCCATTATCCAATACAGGATTGACAACCCACACACCACAGAGTACTCAACAACCTGCTTCCTATCATGCTTTAAAATAGGCATGAAAATGCCTTCATCAGTTTTTCAATAGCAGAGGGTCACTTATACATCTCTCATATTCATGGCTAACCCAACATAGACTAGTTTACATATTATGGGGCCTCAGTGCAATCATGAGGGGCAGTCTTGGCTACACCTGAAGACTGCTCTTATTTCTCACAGCTGCAGTAGATCTATGCTGTTTGGTTTGCAGCTTCATGAAATATGCTGTACACTGCAGGTCTTGGCTGTTCTGATGGCTCTACTTATGCACCTTCTCCCAAGAAAAGAGGCAACTGTTTGTCAATAGCAGAAGCAGGGAAGGACTGTTTAGAAGGGCTTGTAGCCATAGGACAAAAGCTCGCTCCCTCCCTCCCTGCCTGAAGCAGGGCAGGTTTAGGTTGGACATAAGGAGGAAGTTCTTTACAGTGAGTGTGGTAGAATACTGGAACAAGTTGCCCAGGGATGTGGTTGAGGCCCCATCCCTGGAGACACACAAAATTAGACTCGATGTGGCCCTGGGCAGCCCGATCTAGCTGGAGGTGTCCCCGCTCACTACAGGCAGGTTGGACAAGATGATCTTTGAGGCCCACCTCCATTCAAATGCAATCTGTGCATCTGAGATCAGATTCCTGCTCTTCCAGGACTTTGCACAGGTATGAGAACAAAGAACTACCTCCTCTGTTTCTGGGGAGGGCAGGGCAGGTACAGAAGATCTGCAGTGCAGACCTGGCTTTAACAGGCTCTCCTGGCTGCACAACCCCATTTTGCGAGCACGGAGCAAGTGCCCACAGGTGGTGGCCTCCCTGCAGTGAGCACACCCAGGAGACCTCTGCTCCATTACACATTGTTCTGAACTATCTTCCAGCAGTGAGACTTTTCAAGTCAATGAAGGAACAAGACCTCCTGTGGGGGAGGAAGATGGAGGTGAGGGGAGGTTAGTCACCCATGATTTGTACTCCGTTGCCAGGCCTCCAGCTGGGTTAAGCACGGCATGACAGACTTGATATCCTGATCAAGCCCTTGATTTACGTTTTGGCATGCCTCACCAGCGCTCCTCAGCAGGACTTGATGAATCATCGATCTGTTCCAGTACAGCAATTTCTATGTATGTTCATAACCTTGGAAGAATCCATATAGAATTTGAACCCACATTCAGTTTTGCACACCGCTCAGCAGGGTCATTTTCAGTCATTAAATGCTGAATCTTATTCAAGTTGTGCAGTTCCACTAGTGCTGCATATTTGTGTTTGCAGGTTTACAATGAAATTGGTTTTGGAAAAGAAAAGGGAAAATAAGAGTAAAAAGATTGTCTCCTAGGTCTTATTTTAATTCTGTTGTGAGGTAAGTTGATAAATTATGTGTCTCACACAATGCTACTCTGAAAAATCCCGAACCTCATAAAAGCTTTATTTGCTTGCTGAATAAAATAAGTGTAGCAAGAGGGATGGCCAACCCTTTTGTTCAGAGCTCTGCCTCAACCAAGATGGCAGGTGCAATCAGAAAAAGAGCTCACCTACAAATGGAAGTAAATCCCAGTGAGTTTGCTTGGGGAGATGGAGCACCTCCACATGTCACAGACAGGAGCTCACTGACATGGCTTTGCAAAACTAAGGACAAAAGTAAATTAAAAATTATAATGAGCTAAATTTCCTGTTGCTCTGCACAAGAGAGAAATCCCCCTCCCATGTCCTTCATGTATGTAAGAGGCAGACAGCATTCTGCAGGCTCAGGACTAACACAGTATCTCCTTAATGAGGTTTACAGACGGTTTTCTGCAGCTTCATTTGCAAAGCCTTCAGTGCCCCTTGAGCTCCAGGCTCCAGCCAGCCCTCAGCATGTCCCTGACCTCATCTTCACAGGTGAGTGCTCCAAGATTGAGGATCAGAGTAGTTGTGCTTCCCACCTGCCATCTCAACAGCTACAGAATGAGTTTACAGCCCTGCCTTCCCCTTGCTTTTCCTCAAATTAAATTTTAGTCTCATTTTGCTCCTTAGAGTTCCACTTCACATCCAGCGTACCACTCTGAGCCACTCTGCCCATTAGTATCAAGAGGAGACCAAAATCTGCTTACAAAGAACACTTTAAACAACGCAAACATTTTTTTCTGCATGTATCTGACAATGCCTGTGGTTTCATAAAGGTATTTAAGAAATATTGACTATATAATTATGTAAAGGAAGCAACTCATATTTGTCATGCCTCTGCCTTGCTCAGGCTGGGGAACACCAACACGTTCAACATCAGCTATCAGCTCACTTCAGAGTGAAAGCTAAGCAATTTCTGTATCTTTGTTACATGTACATATCAGAAAACATTTCAAATTGTATCAAATTAAAGCCCCAGGTCCCAAGTATCACTTTTCATATAATAAGTAAATTAATTCAGGTGATAGTCTACTTAAAATAGTCCTTGTTTTTCCTCCCTTGCCCTCTTTTTATTGTTACTATAATAATAATAATAAACCTGGTTAATTCTATTCTATTCTATTCTATTCTATTCTATTCTATTCTATTCTATTCTATTTCTATTTCTATTTCTATTCTATCCTATTTCTATTTCTATTCTATTTCTATTCTATTCTATTCCATTCTAATATCAGAAGTCAAAAGTTCTTAGAGAGCCAGGAAATATCACTGTAGAACTACAACACTGGGTATTAGAAAAGGGGAACTTACTACTAAATCTCAACTTACAGAAACTTTAAGCAGCAATGCCTTCTGAAGTATCAGAGCAATTACATTTTCACTTCTTTAATCTCCATCTTTTAAGCTGCAATCCTTATACAGTGTGAAATAAAACACAAACCCAAAGCATGCTTTAAAACGACGCTTGAGTGTGTATCTTAAAATAAGAGTACTTGACACCACTCAGGTGAAGAGGAGATTTCTGGACAATTTTTGTCACTATCAAAATGCAAATAAGCTTCAACCAGCTTCTACCTGCTGCGGTAAGCAGCAAAGCAAAAAGTCTGTACCAAATTAGATCTGACATAAAGTGAAACAAGACAGGAGAAGGGAGGCCAAGTAGAATACCGAAGGCACTGAGCTCCTGAGATGAATGCCAAGTATGCCAAGCATTTCCAGTACAGTAAGAAAAGAAAGTGGAAAAAAGCCTGATCAAGCAGATGGCTACCTGAAGAGTCATTCCACACAAAAAGATCACTCCACGTGATGGTACAGCAAGAGATATGTCCAAACACCATGCTGATGTTTACTGTCAGTCTAATAGGACAAAGTATGACAAGGAGTATTTGCACAAGAGAAAACATAACCATCCATTGTGTACAGCTTAGAGAGCTTTAAACCTTAATCAGTTTCATCTGTGTGTTATCAGGGAGCTTTTGAAACGCTGAAGGGGAGCCTTCCTTAGTTTCTTGCTATTACAAGTAAACTTAAATGACTGAAAAAGCACAAATCTAGCAGGCCATCTGATTTGTGGAAAGGAAACCTCCAAGGCTGATCTAATGGGAATGCTAGGATAATCTGGGCTGAAATGAGGTCTCCCTGACAAGGAAAGCCTCTCTAAATTGATGACTTCTTTAAGAGCAATGTATAACAGAGGGGAAAAGACTGGGAAAAAACTAAGACCTTGAACTTACACATTTGCAGATCTCATCTTGATGGTACGAAAATTTCAAGCACTGTATCTTTTATAATATGGAACATTATTTCAAGTAACAGAGGGCTTATATATGCAATATAATATACATACAATACAGCACTTACACAGAAATTCATGTTACTCAAACACACAAAATACTTGGAGCTAAGTTTGCTCTTCAGGAGAAGGAAAAGAGCTAGAAATAGAAATAGGTACCTGAAATCCACATTTTAAATGTAATTAAGGAGAAGCTACACAAACAAATAGTTCTTAGAACCCAAAACATTTCAACATAGCTTTGGATGCTTTCTAAAACCTTGTTAACTTTACACTAAATCAATACATTATAAATCACATCCTTAAAATTCCTTTGCAGATCCAGTTACAGATTACTTCTTCAAAACCTGAATTGAAAAGAATCTCACAGATCAGCCATTTGCAGCTTTGAGTACATTATTTAATGAGACTGCACTTCAGGATACTCAAAAGAAAATGAACTTTGTATTCATCTTCTCCTGCCTGAGAAATGCTGCATTTTTCTGCAATGCCTTTCACTGAGGCTTAGATAACTGCTTTTCAACGGGGGCATGTGTGTGCAAATGTGCATAGCAGTCATGGGGTTATCTGTAATTCTGAGAACCAGGTGGCGTGTTCAACATGCTTGTACTAATCACTGCTCTGCTATTTGATTGCAAGGGTGTTTTAAGAAGACAGCAATGAAGGGAATTATGCAAGGCATATGAACTCAATGTGATTTTTTAAATTGGTATTTTGTGGTTTGATACTAAGCTGGAGAAGGGCCTGGAGAACAAACCTTATGAAATGCAGCTGAAGGAGCTGGGGCTGTTTAGTTTGGAAAAGAGGAGGCTGAGGGGACCACATCACTGTCTACAACTACCAGAAAAGACATTGTGGAAAGGCTGGTGCTGGTCTCTTCTCACAGGCAGTTAGAGATAGAACATGAGGGACTGGCCTCAAGCTGTGACTGGGTAGGTTTAGACTGGACATTAGGAAAAAAAATTTCACAGCAAGAGTGGTCAGGGGTTGGAATGTGCTGCCCAGGGAGGTGGCTGAGGCACCAACCTCATTAAAGTTCATTTGGATGTGGTGCTTGAGGTGGTTTAGGGGTGACCCTTGTAGAGTGGGGTTGGACTTGGTGATCCTGTGGGTCCTGAATGTTTCTGTGATTCGGTAATATTAGCTGTCTATGAATCAAATGTATCTGAAATAAGGATATGCTAGATGATCTTTCAGGCTCCCTTCCAGCCCCTGAAATTCTGTGATTGTGATTCTCTGATTATGCTGAAAGACTGAGAATTGAAATGCAGCAAAAAAACTACCTGCTTTGGCAAGTCAAAACAATAACTCCTGGGTATTTTACCATATGCTTCCCAAAGGCAGCATAGACACAGCCAGCAAACCCACTGCAAATGATCACACCTTCAACTTCAGATTAGCAAGCACATAATGTAAGCAAATGACACCAAAGAGAAAAGCAGAGATATTGTCTAACAAATGTGAATATTCCTGCACTTGCCCTTTATATTCTGTATAGACTGTCTAGAGAGGTCAATGAATTTACAGCAGGATGTTAGCCAAAATTGTTTCCAATACTATTACTCACGAGGTTAGTGCTGCTTGGGGGGTTATGGTGATTTAACTCAAGCTGACACCACCTTGTCACCAACTCACAGCACACACAGTAGAGTGAAAACTTTCACACTTATCTGAAGCCACAAATAATGCTCCCAAAGTCTTAAAAGGTTTGAAAGTTTAGCTTTCAACATAAGGTTTACCCTTTGCTTGCGCCCGTGAGAAGAGCTGTATCGGCAAGAAGTTATCAGTAACCTGTCAGTCTGTATTACAGAGTGACAACAGGGGATGAGTTAAATTCCACATTCATGGAGTCAGCTTTGGAAGGTGACAAATATAGACAACCCAATGGTGACTCCTTTTAGCTAAGTCTAGAATGTAACTTTTCAAAAGGTCTGGAACAAATCAAATCACTTTTTTTTCTTTGGCCTTATTTTATCAACAATTCTTCACAACATTGAAATAACAAACTGGAAGCAGCATTCCAGAAAGAAGTTTGTCCATTTATTTCCACATTCTGGTTTCAAACATTTGATCAACTTAGTTTTCCCTCAGATGCTTTTGGCAGTTATCTATTTATTTAGCTCCTCATGAAGCAACTGAGAGTCAAAAGAAATTCTACACCAGGAAATGAGTAATTGGAAAAGCCTTAAGCTACTTGCTGCTTCCATCGTCCAACTGGTGAGACTTCAAGATTGACAAGATTCCCCACAGCAGCTCTTAAATAAAGGTCTGGGCCACAACCATGGGTTGTATTTTATTTCTATAGGAGGCCTTGCACTTCTAAAATAAATGCATGTAAGGATGTAGTAAAGACCCAGTATACAAAGACTACCATGTGTATTCACGTTGCATTACATCACATAGGTGTTCCAGTTCCTCCTTAGCACGTCACCTCTCTCTTACAATCGATCTTTGTCACTTCAGTGACTGTGGTGGGTTGGAAATTCCCACCCCCCCAACATTAAATTTGCCAAACCATCTCAGTTGGAAGGAAATGAAAGCTGTATTTACAAGCAAAACGACAATCTACAATGAATTGCAATGAATATGTACAAAATACACAGTACTTACAGGTATTTACAATTAATGAACAGCACAAGGAGCTGCTAATAGCTTCTCTCTCCCTGCCTCCCCCTTACTCCCCTGTACACAAAGGGACAAGTGAAAGAGCAGAGAGACTTTAGCCAAAACAATGCAGCCAAAGTCAAGCAGAAGCACAAAGTTACTATCTCCCAACCCGAAGCAACAAGAAGAGAGAAATTGTTTGGTAGATAACTCCAAGGGGATTGTTTAGAACTATCATTATTTTCCCTTTTACACCCAATAGTGATTTATTTACATTTTACTACTTTCTCTTCAAGATCTGTGAACAAATTTGAAGGCATAACCTAAAACTACCACAGTGACATATTTATTTTCCTGGTAGTCCTTCTTCAATTTCTCCTACTAAATACAATTTCCTCTTCTCTGGCACCTAGGTGACATAAAAAATGTACTGTTTCTAATGGATTCAGTTTAAGGGGTGATGGTTCACTAATTATGCAGGAGCAATTCCTGTAGGCCACAGAAATGTGTTTATTCTTTAAAATCTAATACAAATCCCAAAATGTGTAAGTTAGACATTGGAAGACGTCACCCAGGGAGGTGGTGGAGTCACTATCCCTGGAGCTGTTGTAGAAACAGGTGAGGTGTTGGACTAGATGATTTCTCAAGGTCTCTTGCAGCCCCTGGCATTGTGTGATTCTTTGACATGGCCCTTCAGGCCATGCTTTAGTGAGCATTGTGGTGCTAGGTCAATGGCTGCGTTCCATCTCAGAGGTCTTTTCTAACCAAAACAATTCTATGATTCTATTTTAGTTTAACACCACCTAATTAGCCTCCACTTACAAATGCTCAGCCACTTGAGTAGTTCAAAATCAAGAGTCTCAAAAAGAGAATCAAAATTACACTTCCCCTTCCATCACAAGTGATTTAGAATAATCACATAAATTACAAGAGGTAGGAACAGATGAAAGTTCCTATAGTCCATTCCCTGTCAAGAGCAATGACTGCAGCCCAGCCATGCATTTCCAACCCGGTCTGCCATGATGGACAATGGAATGATGGACTCTCAGGAGGTGTTTAAGAGGAGACTGGATGAGGCACTTGGTGCCACGATTTAGTTGGTAAGATGGTGTTAGGTGATGGGTTGGCCTTGATGATCTCAAAGGTCTTTTCCAACCTGGTTAATTCTATTCTGTTCTATTCTCTCAGTCTGTGTAGACACCATGCCACTGTTTGGCCAGTCCTGGTAATTAGAACATCTCTCCAATATAATTTTCCCAACCTCCACCTGCCTTGCTTCAATGTTAATCTATTATTTCTTTTCACCCAAGAGAATTCATTATTCTTTTCCTCATTAGAGAAGTATTGCAGACTATCACAGGACCATATTTTTTCTAGACTAAAAACATTTCAAATACTTTAAAGTTCCTCAAAGAATACAGTCTATAAATACTTGCCACATTCTCCTGGAGGCTCTGCACAATTTCTCCATGCAAAGGCTGAAGTTAGTTACTCCAGATGACATTATCATCACTAAGAAGAGGTCAATGGTAACTTCATGTGCTTTGTATGCTGAACTCTTGTTCATATACCAAATTGCCTTCTTCCACATTCTGACACTTGGACTCGTGTTCGGCTTGTCTCAAACTCAGGTTGCACCTGTTAGGAAGAGCTGTGGCCTAGGAAGAGGTTCCAAAGCCTCCATTTGTGCAGTTAATTCTTCTTGCAAAACTGCAGAGCCTTTCATCAAAAGAGAATTGTGGTGGGTTGAATTTTAAAGGCACAGCCTGAAACCACCTCAAGAATAATTCCCCAATTCACCACACTGTTTAAAATTGTCTAAGCATTAAACCTGTAGATAAAACATCTTGGAAGACTGGTTGGGTCTCACTGTTCAACAACTTGAGACCAAGATAATGACTTAGGGTTGCCAAATCTATGAATGGAAACGATTATCCCTGGACAACACTTCTGCTCTGACTGCAAACTCAGTACTTGAGTTCTTCAGGCAGTTTTAAGTAGGATTTTTTTTCTACAGTGCACTTTGAGGCTTTGCCTATGAGAAGGTCACATGAGAGTCTGTCCTAAAGACTTGCTGAAGATATATGATATTTTCTATTACTTCTGAATGAACGAAGCCTCTTATCTTCCCAGAAGGGAGCCAGATTGATTCGACACAACTCCTTCTTGACCACTAACCATGCATACTGATATTCAACTCCTTGTTTCTTCTAAGTGCCTTCAAAGAGTGAAGGGCAATTTGAGGGATCACCCCAGAATTTTTGACATTTGCATGATCATGGGGTAAGCATTACTTTAATGTTTCATTGAAAAAAACTAATTAAATATACTTGCAGTCACATTTGTAGAGAGAAAAAAATCTCAGAGTATCCTCACAGAGCAGAAAAATCAATATTTAAAGATTTTTTTTTTACTTTAAAAAACCATGAATTTTAACCTAAAATGGATTAATTTTTACTTATTAGGGCAAAATTTTTAGGCTCAAGGAGAAAGTTCTTTAGGCTTGAGGAGAAATTTTTAGGTGAGGAGAAAGTTCTTCCCAGAAAGAGAGATTGGCCATTGGAATGTGCTGCCCAGGGAGGTGGTGGAGTCACCATCCCTGGAGGTGTTCAAAAAGAGATTGGATGTGGCACTTGAAGCCATGGTTCAGTTAGTCCTGAGGTGTTGGGTGACAGGTTGGACTTGATGATCTCTGAGATCTTTCCCAACCTTACTGACTCTATGATTCTATGAAAATCTCAGCTGTGACTGCTTTAACTCAATGTTTCTTCAAGTTTTTTTCTCACTATTTACTTATTCCATTTTCTTATTCATAGAATCATGGAATCATGGAATCATGGAATCAATAAGGTTGGAAAAGACCTCAGAGATCATCAAGTCCAACCTATCACACAACACCTCAGGACTAAATAAACTGTAGCTCCAAGTGCCACGTCTAGTCCCCTCCACCACCTCCCTGGGCAGCACATTCCAATGGCCAACCTCTCTTTCTGGGAAGAACTTTCTCCTCACCTCCAGCCTAAACTTCCCCTGGCACAGCTTGAGACTGTGTCCTCTTGTTCTGGTGGTGATTGCCTGGGAGAAGAGACCAACCCCCACCTAGCTCCAACCTCCCTTCAGGGAGTTGTAGAGAGCAAGAAGGTCTCCCCTGAGCCTCCTCTTCTCCAGGCTGAACAACCCCAGCTCCCTCAGCCTCTCCTCACAGGGCTGTGCTCCAGATTTATGCCATAAATGAAAGTGAAGTTTCTTAAAACTTCACTGAAAACCTGCCCTTGAATTTCTGAACCATGGTTTCACCTGATGATCAGACTGCTGGTTTAATCTTGATGTTAGTAAGACCATGAATTACAGTTTGCATTTCCATTAGTCAGATCTAGCTAGTCTGCGGCAAGTATTACTTAGGCTAAAGATACAAGGCAAAAAGTCTTTCCTCAGCAGGGTTTCTAGTCAATACATCAAATGTATGAAAGATAATAAAGAATGTCTCATTCTTCAGAGTATTTTAGATGCCCCATAAAGTTTCAGTTTCACATAAGAAGCTGCTTCTTCGCAGCAGTTCCTTTTGCTGTGAAACTGAGACTTCATGAGCTGAAGCATGTCTGTGAAAATCATCTGTGACATAATTTATAGTCTAACCAAATAACGTACAAGCAGAAGGTAGAATGAAGAATGATGTAATTCAATGTTTATAAAGTAGCAGACTTTTGACAGGCTTCAAATTATGCCCAGGATACACTGATTGATACCATTACCCGCTGTGTTTTCCCTGACATTTTATCTTAGGGCCGAAAGCCAAAAGAAAGACCACAAGCATCTAACCACAAAGTAGCTCTTATTTTCCTATTCTAGTCAGCAATTAGCTCACAGGAACAGAATCTCAAGCATTTCCAACGTCTGTAGTTAAAAATACGCCTGTTTCTAAAACGAAATAGAAATGTCATATGTTAAAAGCCCTGTTTGGGGCTGCAGGCTTTGGAGTATAAATATATATTCAAGTTGTGAAATATTTTAATTGTGTACAACTCTTACATCAAGTCTATTTTTATAATACATGCCAAAACGTGGGGATTCTAATGTAATTGCCTTCTGCTTTTAATGAAAGTGAGATTTTCTGCCCTGACTGCTGTCAAATAAGAACCATGTGATGAGTGAGATTTAGTGATTGGCCATTGGAATGTGCTGCCCAGGGAGGTGGTGGAGTCACCATCCCTGGAAGGGTTTAAGAGCCTGGATGGGGCACTTAGTGCCATGGTTTAGTTGCTTAGATGGTGTTGGGTGATAGGTTGGACTTAGGGATCTCAATTGTCTTTTCCAACCTGGTTAATTCTATTCTCTTCTATTCTACTCTACTCTATTCCTATTCCATTCTATTCTACCAGTTTGAGACTTCTATGTCACGACCACAATAGCGTCCACAAGAACTACAGCTCAGTTTCTCCACAAAGCAGTCAAATAAACACAGGTAACATTCAAAAGACAAGCAGAGATTTCTGACATCTAATCCACCCTCTTAAGAATTATGATTTCTGGGTGTGGCTTTCCTTTCTTAGCTGCATTCTGTTCTGAAAAGTTTCATAACTGCTGCTCAACAGGATTTCTTCTTTCTTTGTGTCAGGAGGAATTTGTTTCCCTAAATTAAATAAGCAGCTACACAGATAAATAGAAATAACAGCATAGCATAGCATAGCATAGCATAGCATAGCATAGCATAGCATAGCATAGCATAGCATAGCATAGAATCAAATCAACCAGGTTGGAAGAGACCTTTGCGATCGAGTCCAACCTATCATCCAACACCATCTAATGGACTAAACCATGGCACCAAGCACTCCATCAAGTCTCTCCCTAAACACCTCCAGTGATGGTGACTCCACCACCTCCCTCAGTTCAGCAAAACTAAATAACTATTTTTAATGAAAGAGCAGAAAGCCCATTAAGAGCTTACAGGAAACAGCTGGGGAAAAAAATAGAGAGGGGTAAGAGTACAAAAGCATTAAATCAACTTGACTATATTACAGCTCTCAAATCCTAATTGACATGTAAGTTCCCCATGAAAGCATTCTGCAAGATAACAACAAAAAGTTAAAAAAAAAGGAAACTTTTGCAGTTGCACACTCTGATTTTCAGCTCATTCTACTTTGAAATTTGGTTATAAAGAGATTAGGAAACTGAAATTCAGGTTCCTACTCAGAAAGCCTAAATATAATAGAAGCGTTTGACTCGGCTGATAAAGAAGTGAAAAATACATCTATTGAGATAGTATTTATCTAGCTTAACACTCTCTCTTGCTATACAGCTGCTTACATAGCATCTTAATTCTCTGACAGCAAGCCTGTACCATGTCTCACTTTTTAAGTTACGTACTAGAAGTGGGACACAGGACAGGTAGCCTTGTGATTTAAGAGCTAGACTGCAACTCTGGCTCAAAGGCATTGCTACCACATATTTTGTACCTGACCTTCTGTAGGTTACTTAAATCTTCTCCCTTAGTATCCCATCTGTAACATGTGAAGAGCCTCAAATGTAAGTGAGAGGGAAAACCTACTATCTGTCAAATCTTTACTCTGTAAGCACACATGTCAGAAAAATCTTAACAGAAAAATGATTTTAAATAAGGAAATAAAAAGACCTAAACAAACAAACAAACAAAAAGCCCCACAAAACCAAAAGACCAAACTTCCTATAATGTTTGGCAACAAAGCATAAGCAAAATATGTCTAAGCTTTGAAATCCTGCAAAATAAAATCCAGTTCCTATGCCCTGTGAATAGATCTTTTTAGCGCCAGGATTAAAGCAGCCGGAAATCTTGCCTGCACTATGCTTCCACTCGCAGACTCTGACACTTCAATGCCAGGATCAAAGAGAGAAATTGAATCTGTGAAGCTCAATTGCTTTCTCATCATCTGACTTGTAATGTCAGCCTTGTTCTGACCAGTGCCTCAGGAGCTGGGAGCCACATGGATCATGGGCAGTACTGCCAGTGACTCCTTTCCTGCAGAAGGCATTCCAGGGCAGCTGGGACACTGAGGTCCTCCGCAGCCACAAGCAGTTTATTCTCAAAGACTGAGAACCAGAAGCTATTTCCCCTCTTTTATTTTGCATTTAAGGATGACAGGAAGATGATAAACAGCCAAAGCCCAGACACATCAACATGCTAACAGGACAAAAGCCCTTTGTGATTGACAGAGGAAACCTGAAGAAGGGGAGGAGACCCTCTTTTTCTTCCTTTGGGGATGGCTCTGGACAGAGACGCCTGAAACTGTAGCCCTCAAAAGCTTCTCCCATTACCACCAGATCACCTTGCAGGTAAACACCTTCCTGGTTCATTGAGTCACTGTTACGTATCTGAAAAAGAATCTCCACTGAAAATTGATAATGGTGGAAAAATAGTCCCTATTGTACAGCCATAATTCTTGTAGTGCTTGTGTGTAGGCAGTGCATTTCCTCCCTTGATGAGCCTGTCCAACTGGATCCAACTACATGTAAAGCAATCCGTTACAACCAGGACAAGATTTACTGTTGGAGAGAACAGGTTTAAATAAATTCCAGCAGCCTATGTACCATATGCCTAAAAGTGATCCAATGTGGGAAAATAAGTTTAATCTCCTCACATTATAATCAAAAGTTAGTATTTTCCATGAAAGAGCAAACTTGCTGATATGGCAAACGCAGTGAACTATGTGCAGTAACTAATGTTCTGTTTTGACTCCTAAAGAAACTAAACATTTCTACAGGCTGTTTAGCTCCCTGTTTAATAGTGCATGCACAGTACTGAAATGCCTATTGCAGTAGTTTTACAGCATGCAAACAAAGTGGCAAGGGAAAACATACAATACTTTGGTGAAATGCATTCCTTTCTTCCCAGAGAGCCAGAGTGTAAAAGTGGGTTGGTTTCTTTTCAAAAGCAGAGAAGCCCAACAAAAGTCAGCTACTTTAAGAGTGTTTCCCAGGCTTTTGACCTGTGTGTTACTAAGAAACAGATGGATCAGTGTAACACCCTCCACCCCCACCCCACACCCCCCAAAAAAAGAAGAATACAAATTTTCTTCACTCACTGAATACAGAATACAGAATAGAATACAGAATTAACCAGGTTGGAAAAGACCTTGGAGAGGTCCAACCTACCACCCAACACCATCTAATCAACTAAACCATGGCAATAAGCACCCCAGCCAGTCTCTTCTTAAACACTTCCAGTGATGGTGACTCCACCACCTCCCTGGGCAGCACATTCCAATGGCCAATCTCTCTTTCTGGGAAGAACTTTCTCCTCACCTCCAGCCTAAACTTTCCCTGGCACAGCTGGAGACTGTGTCCTCTTGTTCTGGTGCTGGGTGCCTGGGAAAAGAGACCAATCTCTACCTGTCCACAACCTCCCTTCAGGTAGTTGTAGACAGCAATAAAGTCTCCCCTGAGCCTCCTCTTCTCCAGGCTAAGCAACACCAGCTCCCTCAGCCTCTCCTCACAGGGCTGTGCTCCAGACCCCTCCCCAGCTTCGCTGCCCTTCTCTGGACATGTTCTAGCAACTCAACATCTTCCCTAAACTGAGGTGCCCAGAACTGGATGCAGGACTCAAGGTGTGCATTGCTGAGCACAGGGCAGAATGACTTCCCTGCTCCTGCTGGCCACACTACTCCTGATGCAGGCCAGGATGCCATTGGCCTTCTTGGCCACCTGGGCACACTGCTGGCTCATGTTCAGCCTACTGATAATGGAGAAAGCTACCCTGCAGCCTCTCTGCATACCAGAGGTTCAGGACTAGCATGGGAAAATTAAAAACTGAGTCTGACTTCAGCACACAGAGTTAATATTCCTCATTTGAACCTGATCTAACCATAGAGTATACCTTCAAGAACAATGGTAGTTTGAGGACACAAATATAACACAGCAATTAAATACTTGCCTACTCATTTCAATCCACTATCACCTTTTCAACCTGAGAGATAAAATGAAAAGTAGTATGAAGTGGGAGTGGTTAACCTCCTGTAACAAGAAAGGTGGCTCGTGGGATTCAAGACAGTATCCATCTTGGAAACAAAAACAAAAGCAAAAAAAGTTTAAAATGACCTAGTAAATGAGGATGATCCAATATGTTATTACACAAGTAGTGCTCCCTCTGAAGAGCTTTAGTAAAACCCAAGACACAAAGCTGCCCCACAGCTCCAATAAAGCAACCACTCATTTTCTCTCACTCCTTTAGTTACACCTGGCTCATGGCTAATGGAAATCCTGTCCTGCATGACCTCATATTCCTTCTCTGAAGACACTGCCCTGTCTGCCCATCTCATATTCCTCTTTTCTTCTCTCATCAAGCAGTGCATCTGATAACAAGAGCAGGTAAAGGGGAAGCAGCCAGTTTTGGCAGTCACTCATGTGTATCCAGAGTCAAAGAAGCAAGATTCAAAGAACAAAACATTTTGAAAGGCACTTGAGAGGAGCAACCTTTTCCCACTGTACCCAGTGCCCAGCCAGAGCCTCATCCAAGTCCCTTCACTCCCTGCAGCTCCAATGGGCAACAAAGGACGACAGGGAAAGCGACACAAATCATCTGTCTGTGCTGATAGTAAAACTGCTGCTGTCACAGGCTCCATCTCACCCTTCCTGCCCTCTTGCCCCGTTTCCAAGAGAGGTTGCAGAGCTGCCAGCTGAGAGAGAAGGCAAAGACCGATGTGCCATCTCATCTCTTGTCCTACAAATGCAGCTCTCTTGGATGCTGACTTACATCCTTGTCCTAGTTCTATGACCAGCACAGGACGCTGGCACAGCTCTGCACCATGATGACACCAGGTAACAGCTACTTTGATTTTTAAGAGACTTCTCTCCTTTTAAAACTTACTGTCAGAAGGTTTGTTTGAGATTTTGTAGAGGTATTTATAGTTATCCCTTTGAATACCTACATTTTACCAAACAGATTCTGAGGTTTGCTTTTGCTCCTTGGGATGTACACAGAGAGGTACTCTGTAACCTCCGGAGACAGGCATGGACTTCTCAGCCTTGTTTGGCTTGGCATGACAGTAAAACAATGAGTGCAAGGAATAAAGCCTGGTGTGGCACGTATCTCAGAAGAAGACACTGTAAATACTACAGTCATCAGGTAATTAACAATGATCATCAAAATGTCAACAGTTTTCTCTCAGGGTATTTTCAGGAATGCAGTCCCCTAACCCCTGGTATCTTAAGCTTAAGGTAAGTCCGCTCTAGCAACATTTCGCTATCACTAACACATGCATTCAGAAGGTAAACACGGACATGAAATGTTACATTCTAATCCCTAGATTGTTATCACATGCTCTCTCAAGAAAATTTATAGAGAACCAGGAAAAATACCCTTAGGAACCTGAACATTATTTGACAGATGGCTAATTTGAAGGAATACTTTAAATGCTATTCCCAAATTGGCCAAAAAATCTGGTGAGTATTACCAAAAGCACATGTGAAATTCAGTAACAGGTCAATGACAACACAGACATTTATGTTTTGAGGGAGTGAAATAAACAACAGCAAATCTGATCTCTGAGGCCTTTTCCAACCTCATTGATTCTATGAAATTTAAATTGCCTTTCCAGTTCATAAGATGCACCTCTAGGATGCATCAGAAGCATAAATGATTTCTCTTTTTACTCTAGACAAGGGTCTAGAGATCAGAGAGTTTGCTGTTCTTTATGACACTGTATAAATTAAAAGAATTACATTTAGAATTTAGAAGCAGGTTTTCAAACACTGCACTTAATCTTCCCATGTAAGACAGCATATTGTCCTGTGATGTCTTTTGGTCCTGTAACTTCCATCCAAACACTTTGTTAATAACC
This sequence comes from Dryobates pubescens, assembly GCF_014839835.1. Classification (NCBI taxonomy): domain Eukaryota; kingdom Metazoa; phylum Chordata; class Aves; order Piciformes; family Picidae; genus Dryobates; species Dryobates pubescens. The sequence continues at coordinate 36,821,392 of NC_071621.1, forward strand.
CAGGAAAAAAACAATCCTTAAATATATAATGCAATATATGTCTCCCCTTCCTTCTTTCTCTTATTAACAGAACAAAAGTTGTGGGGTTTTTTCATATTAAAGCAAAAAATGGGTCCAAGAAATAGAGGGATAATTCAAGCCATGCATGCAGAATAGGCTAACAAACTAATAATCTTTCATAATATCTCAGCATTTCATTAATTGTATAACTTGCCTTCTCTCAGAATTCTTTTAATATGGTTTCTAGGTAACTCCAAGGGAAAGTCATTAGTCTACATTCATTCCAGCTACAATTATTCAAGTTTGGTGTGCAGTCACCTGTATCATCAGTTAGACAGAGGCAGCTCTGCAACATTAATTAAGCCCCCACAAAATGGGAATTGCCCTCTTCATTTGTCCAACTTTTCCTCATATTTCCAAACTTTAATATCTCAAGTGCCTAAAGCTGAAGATGAGTCCTGAAAAGAGGGCCCACAGGCATCCTAAAGATCTAATTGTTGTAAGGTTCTTTTCAGTGCTAGATTAGCAATCAGAACTGATTTAACTTTATAATACCATTATTGTCCCATTTCTCCTGCACTACCCAAATGGACAGGTGAGAGACAGTGATTTCTGCCTGCAAATCTAACACAGGAATAGAAAGAATGTGATTTGCTCCTAGATGTCCTACAGCAGCCCCTGCTGATCACTGCATGAGGGTAAAACACCATTGTCAGGAGAATCTCCCAAACCTACTGAAGATGCCCATTCTTCCCACTGGACACTGCCATTGTTTTTTCCCTAATGTGTATTTTCTTGGGCACCCTGTGGACACTGTGGAAACCAAGGGGACATCACAGGACCCAAGGGGCCATCAGGGGACCCAAGGGGCCATCACAGGACCCAAGGGGCCATCACAGGACCCAAGGGGACATCTCAATACCTTTAAGTCTAGAAATTATTCTTGCCTGTACAAAAAACTAATACTGTCATGTTCTTGCACTTAAGACATATCTTTACCTCTATTACATTAGTTTTGAGACAGACGTGGGGACACAACACAAGCCTGGGGATACCAGCCTCCCCCACCCTGAGGTAGGGCAAGAACACTCTTGCCCTGAGCCAGGGCAGGAAGACTCAGCAGCTACTCCCCTTCAATCCACAACAAACAATGCCTGATGGCATTGCAAATTGTAAGGGATGAAACAGACAAAGTGAAATGCAGTGGAAGTCTGGGGAAAGAGTATGAGAGAGAGAAGGGGGAAAAAAAAAGCTGCATTAAAATACAGAAGCAAAACTACTTTTTCACCCTTGATTTTATTGGTACAGAACCAGAAGACAGATGATCTCCTCTTTCTACCCATATCTGCATCTGGACTAAGCAAACACAGCCCTAAATGCAGTGCTCTGCCAGAGAAATGTCACAGCTAACCTACAAGGTTATCTTCTCATCTGCAACCCCCTTCCTCTGATTGCATGTTTTACTTTTGCTCTTACTAAATAAAACTAACTGATATTTATAGCTTTCTTAGGAGACTGAATGTTTTCATCTACTCCCCAGGTCATCCAGAATACCTCAGAAATCAAGTTTCATGACAGTTACCAAAACAATGCTTTGAACCACTAACTTTGAGATGTTTATAAAAGGACAGTAAAAAAAATAGGAAGATGGGGGAAAAAATCTCAACTGCTTTTTTCTTCTGATTTATTACCTACTAGTTCAATAGTGGAGGACTTTTAATGTACTCCTGTAATACTGCAGCAAATGTAAAAGGCTTAGAAGTAATCTTTATAAGAAAGGGGATGCTTATTTGCTATAAAATCCCTGCAACAGCAACTCTGACTGTTAAGCTTGCTTATCCCACTGTAAAAGAGAGTAGCATTGAAGGGCACAAATATCTTGCAAGTAGCTGCTTCTGTACAAACCTGAGCTTAGGTGATTGAATGAGAGACTGATATGGCACTGGTACCACACACTTTTAACAGAAAATATCATGTTGAAAACACAGAATAAATTACAGGTTATGCGTTTCATGGGGAAAGAAGAGTAAATAGCTGTAATTTGGGAGGCTAGAGTTTCATTAATGAGCCAGAATAAAGGGCTCTGCAAACAAAAGGACCTTTCTTAAAGGTTTACAGTGACTTTACACAAGTTTCAGTAGTCCATCTTAATGGCAGTATATGACAATGCATCTGCATTTTAGATGCTCTTTTCACCATGTTTTCTGTTGCAAATCAACAGGTAAGTGACATTAAGACACCAGGAGCTTTCTGCTGTGAACTATGCAAATGAGTGATGAAAAACTCCATGTTCTGCTTTGTGAAGTCACAGCAACAACTTCTGGTTGTCCAAAACTGTTTCAGAAAACAACCTTCTAACATTTGTCTCTGCAGAAGGCAGAATTCACCCTCAAGTTATGATCAGTCAATCATCAGAAACATCCAAATTCCCATAATAGCTGGTTTCAACTTGCTTTCCTTTCTAGAGTTCAGAGCAGATGAATTAACATTTGCCTATTATAAACTGGTAGTATATAGTCTAAGGATTAACTACTATAGCAACCAGAGCTATAGTCTGCCAACACATATTCACCCAAATTGCTGGATTTTCCAAGTTTATGTGGAGAGGATTTATGTGTAAGAGTTCATTGATTGTGCAGAGATTGCAAGGTTTCCATTCTATGGATTTCTTCAAAAATGTATGAAAGCACAGCTGTTGTATCACCCTTCCCAAAAACCCAGGGTAACGTTCTAAATGAAACTCCTACTAAGACAACATTCCTTCAATTGCATTTGACATACATTTACTCTATGCATGATGAGATCCTGCCTGCTTGTTTTGATTTATACTTATACTCTTCTGGCCCAAAAGCGCCGTGAATTAGTTGAAGTGAGATGATGTGAAACCAAATCCTTTCCTCACATAACCTTAATTCCACACAACCTGTACGTTTTGCAAACAAATAACAGCATGAAAGAGAAGTGTGCTTTTGTTCCAAGAGACTCTACAAATTAGTACATTGTTTAATAAATTGTACATGACATCATTAATGTAATTTTAGTTTGAGTATGCAGTGAGTATTAAGATCCCAGTGGACCTTGATGTGCCCTGAAAATGAATTCCTAAAGATAGGGGACCGTTCTTTCCAGACACACTTCTGTGTGTAAATATTGGAGAGGCATAAAAGAAAAGGCAGAAGTGGGAGGAATCCTGTTTCAACTCTGGTTACCTGTATGAGTGCACTAAATACACACTGTGGGAGATAGTACCATTCAAGTTACTGCATACTGCAATTACCCACAAATGAGTGATGAGCAATTTCATCACTTTCAGTAGAGGTGAGCAGAAGCATTTTTGAGACAAACCAGAGCACAACTTAGCAGTGAAGTCCCAGAAAAAGAGGATGGAAGGAAAAAGAAAAGACACTAAAATATCCTTCTGCTGTCTGTAAATATAACACTGCTGCTTCTAAACCTATCATCTGCATTGCAGCTGCTCTTTTCCTAGTATTTTCTTCTATTTTTTGTCCTGTCTGTTGACACCATCTTAATTTTCCCTCTTCAGTTCCTCTCCCCTTCCCTCTTCCTACTGTCCCCCTTTCTATATTGCTCTTCTGAATTTACCTTCCTCTCTGACTCCCTTCACACTTTATCTGTTCTGGAGTAAGTTTTCTTCTACCATTTCAATTCTGTAACCTCACAACTTAACTCTTGAGATTCAGCACCTTCTTTTTCTTCTTGTTTTGTAGTAGATGCAATAACATTTGAACAGACCCACAGAATTTGGGGGAAACTCCAGTGATACATATCAAGGCTGTTTGGTGAAGTTTTCAGCTACTGTGGAACATCTGGCATAGGGATGAGCTGGGAGGAATAGAATAGAATAGAATAGAGTAGAATAAACCAGGTTGGAAGAGACCTTTGAGATCATCATGTCCAACCTATCATCCAACACTACCCAATCAACTAAACCATGGAACCAAGCATCCTGTCAAGCCTCGCCCTGAACACCCCCAGGATCAAGGGTAGCAAGGCAACATGATACAAGGACAAAGCTTTCCAACAGAGAGCAGTAATTGTACAAATGGCAAAATCTTGTCTATACCAAATAATATGAACATGATCTGAATAGTTCATATTTATTAACAATAAGCTTTGTGATCCACTGCACAGCCTTTTGAGCCCTTCTGTCACTTGGAGGCAGAAACTGGATACGTAACAGTGGGCAGAGAGAAGTATCAGCAAATCACAAGTCCTTGGTCAAGGAATTTTGCTTGTAAAAATAATTCAAGACAGACATTATAATGATAAATCTCATTATATTAGTAAAGGAAATACTCCAATACATGCAGAAGAACTTGCCTGCACTTTCATAGCCCAAGATTCATACACCTGTTGCATCAGTATTTCCTCATGGTGTGCATAGGAAAACATCCACACCACAGAAGTGTGAGCATGTCCAACCATGTGCCATACTCATTTTGTTCTGTTAGTGGGTAACTATCAACCTGAGAGCTTGCTTTCCAGAAGCACCACTAAGCAAGCTCAACTTAACAGGCTGTTACCAACATGGCAACCTGAAAGATAACCTGAAAACTGTGTGATGAACAGAATACATCTTAATTCCTCCACAGAGAAAGCAGTCCTAAGCTTTGCAACTCAAGTAACTTCATCTCCTAGATTCAGCAAAGACCATCTTAAGCCATGCTAATATTCAGCCACTTTAAAATGACAAAAGTCCACAGGAATGATGAAAATCATACCTCCCTGCCCTGTTTCTCTCTATCACTTACCACTGCCAGCTCATGGGGCTGATGCCAGCACATCACAGCATGAGTTGTGCAAGGAAACTGATCCAGCTCAAAACTACACTGAGTAAAAACAGTGGCTAAACTTAGTTAACCCTAAGCTACCAGGACCAGAGCTACCAGGATGGGACAATAACCACTTTAAAGCTCAGAAAACCTGATAACCTCAGAGAAGGCAATTTATATTGCTGTGACATGTTGCCTCTAGGAACCAGTCACATTTTGGCAGCATGCAGGTAGATTCTTCTTAGAAATGTTCTGCTCTTCAGATGACACCATTCAGATATTCAGCTTTTACCTTTAATGATGAAAGGGATTATGTGTGATATTGGTGACCAAGGCTGCTGCTGCTGCTGCTGCTCTCAGCACATTTTTTTGATTTTCTGTGGGGCAGAACAAAAAGCCACCCTGGGAACAGAGCTGCTTTGGAATAAAGTAAATTTTAGGTTGATAAATGCTTGTTAGCAGCAAACAGTGTTTCACAGTCAGTGGGAAGATATTCTACAAGCAAAGCAGATCTGACTTTGGCTAAGATTCAGGGGTTTTTCTGAAAGTACTACTAACATGATTTTGTCAGTTTGATCCTCTTGTGATTAGAGAAAGGCCAAAGTGATTGTGAGTCATTAAACAGAGGAAATCACAGAATCACAGAAACATTCAGGTTGGAAAAGACCCTCAGGATCATGAAGTCCAATCGATAACTCTACTCTGCACAGGAAATGCAGTGTAATGGCTCTCCTGATTCATGTCTGCTGCAGATAACAACAGAGACAGGAAGCTGGCCACTCCTGGACTCTGGATAGATCCACAGAGAATTTTTTTCAAGGGCTGTCCCAAAGGGGATCAATTCATACAGGGGTTCAAACAAAACCAACTCATGGTCCCAGTCCAGGTGAACTGGACAACAAACCCGAGGACCAACAAAGTAACCCCTCTGTCATCTCTCCTCTCCCTGAGCAGTTGTCTTCTCCTATTGTCTTTCTATGACTACAATTTGTGGAAGAACACTCCAATTCATCGTGGTAGAAAAGTCACATTTCTCCCTCTACTCATCTTCAGAGATGCCCCTGACCACACGGACCACTGATGTTTCCCCTGCTTTGCCTGGCCTCTTGTCTCCGCTCTGTTTTCTATGTGACTCAGCGATCTCTACAGCACACTGCTGTAACCTGGACTTTCTTTCCAGGTATACCTTTCAAGTTTCATTCAATAAAGCACAGCAAGGTTATCCTTCTCTAAAGGCTTTGCTGGCCACTGTCTTTGACAGCTTATTACATCAAATACCTCACAGTGTGGCAGTCACTGCTGTGCAACAAGAAGTGGAAGAGACTGAGGAAGTCAACTATTCCTTTCTCTAAGTCATAACACCGATACTATGCAAAATCTGTTCCTATGGATCTGAAAGGATGATCTGTAGCCTCACATGGCAGTTATTTCACCACTTCAGGATTTCTTTCCTCAGTATCAAGTGCATTCTTTAATGCTGCAATTTACTATTGCAAGAACAAAAGTCTTGCTCAGTTACCCTTTCTATTTCAGCCAGCAAGAGCAGACCAATATTCCCTTTTCAGCAGTCTTGTACATACATGAAGACAGATATTCCATCCCTTTTTTCCCCCTTTGTAACTAAACAACCATAATCCATCCTTCTTAAATAAACCATTTCTGAGCTCCAGACTACCAGAGGAAACATTCTGAGGTTTCTCTGCCTCTTCTTGGCATGTGATTATCAAAAAGGAGACAAATGCACAGAGAACTTCTCATATTGTAGGCACAACAAAAACTTAAGTACAACTTCATGTACCTCACAAACTCTACAGACCCTGTCACAGTATGTCCCTTGTTACAGGAATGTGACCTTATTGGCTTACATTCAGCTGGACAATGTGATAACTACTGTTAGGTCTTTCAGTGAACTGCTCCCAAACCATTTGATTCTCCAGGGGTGGCCTTATTGCTCTCTACAACTACCTTAAGGGAGGTTGTAGACAGGCAGAGGTTGGTCTCTTCTCCCAGGCAACCAGCACCAGAACAAGAGGACACAGTCTCAGGCTGCGCCAGGGGAGGTTTAGGCTGGAGGTTAGGAGGAAGTTTTACACAGAGAGAGTGATTGCCCACTGGAATGGGCTGCCTGAGGAGGTGGTGGAGTCACCATCACTGGAGGTGCTCAGGAGGAGACTTGATGGGGTGCTTGGTGCCATGGTTTAGTTGATTAGGTGGTGTTGGGTGATAGGTTGGACACGATGATCTTGAAGGTCTCTTCCAACCTGGTTTATTCTATTCCATAGCTCCTTTCACTTGTATTATCTCAACTTTGCCATCACAAAGCAGCTTTATACTTCTTCAGATCATGTCTCCAGGCTACATCTATCTGAACTCCAAGTCTGTTCTGCAAAGTAACTCAGCCAGCAGTTTTACCTACACATGCAACAACCATGTTCACTGTTATTTTTGTCATTAATTAGGTATAAAATTATCAAGCAAGGGAAGACTTCAGTAGGTGTTTGTCAACATAGTCAACACAACTTCTGTTTGACAGCCAGCCTGGCAACAGCTCTGCCCACGTATTATCCTGGGAATTCTGTGCTCACCCAAAGGTATTTTCACACTGAACCATCTCTACCTTGTTACTCCAGGAAAGTATCACATGAAGCACTGTGAAGAAGTTCTAATCACAACAGAAATTGCACTCAGGAAAATAACTTTTAAAAATTGTCTGTGCTAAACATTTTCTGATTCATCTTCTTTCAGGTACTGTTTGTGTTAGGAACAACTATTATTTTTCACCTGGCACTTTAACTAATGGACCTATAACCTCTGCATCCCATGTTTGAATTTCTCTGTTACAATATGAGAGACAAAGGAATTACATGTTGCTGCTGATTGCTCAGTGAGATAGGCATCAACCTTGGCATAGAGAGACTAATTTGAAAGGAGAAAGTGGTTTGGAATCCACTCAATTGTCAGTGTTGCTATGTCAGGTCAGGGAGGAATTCACCCAGTACCTCCGGGCTCTGCTCAGTTCTATTTAACTTTCAGGTTGTCTCTACAACACTGGTCCATTACTAAAGACACAGACAGGAAACAACTGGCTTCCTCCAAACATCAGACAATGTGTGAAGCTTTCACCAGCACTTTAGCATTTTGTGTTGGTTTGATCAGTATTCAGATATCTAACTTCAGCCTCACAAGTGTGAGGCTCTTATACCGCGACTCCAGGAAGTGTGAGAAAATAAAGCAAGACGTCTGCTGGTGACAGGGTCTTAATGGGTGGTAGATGGAGGAATGGTTCTTTGAATCCTTTCACTCTACAGCTCTCCTCTACCCACAGACTGCTCTTGGCCAACATTCATAAACTATTTGTTAGTCATAGAATTACAAAAAAATAAGCTGCAGATGCCAGAGTTTTGCAATTACCATGGGACCACATGGCTTGAAGAACCAGAGATGGCTACCTGCCATACGAAACTCTAAGTCAAAGGGCTGTAGTCAGAGCTTACTTTACCAAGCAACTTTCCAGCTGGAAATACATTACAGAAAACTTGAGAGGTCTGGTATTTAAAAGGGAAACAATGACAAAGTAAATCAATTATTACCTATACCTTGCAAATCAAGACAGAGCAAAGCGATCACTTGAGTGTCTCCTCCAACGTCACTATTGTATGTTTTACAAAACAGGAATACAACCAGTAACATGAAAAGTTGGCAAAGAAGTTTACATCAAAATGCAAAGAAGGGAGTTGCACCTGTATTCAGGACAAGTAGTTTAGATTTTCTTTAAGACTGTACAATCTTTTTCCTTTTTTCTGCTCTCCTCTATTTTGACCACAAGAAAAAATGTGATCTTCTCTGCCCTAAGCTACTAAAAACATATATAAAAAGCAGTATTTCAGCTGTTTTCATGTTAGATCTCCAGGGTCTTAATTATGAAATGAGAGAAGGTTCCTTAAGTAATCAGTATAATCCCCAGAAGATTTGAAGCATTTAACTCAGCATTTCTCTTTTTAGCCCAAGTCTGTTCACAGTGCTGGGGTTTTAATGCCAGGGAAGCACTCTATGCAATTCAGAAAGCCTGAGTCAAGAAGATACACATTTTCAGATGAATATTAAAAAAACCCATCAAGTGAGCTCTTAGAAATGTCATTCAATAGAAGCTTTACAAACATAATTAGATACAGCAGCAACATACCTGAAGAAGAACATGAACAGCGCAGCTGTGATGCAGAACAAAAGGACCTACAAGAAGGAGAGAGAGTGTTGTTTAGACAAAACATCACAATGCTACTGGCATGTTCTGGACCACAAAGATTTTACAACTGTTACACTTTATTTATGTTGTTACTGGAAAGTTTGTCTGAATCCACCAAGAAGGATTTCCTTGTTTCTAGTGGGCTTTGAACCGTTCCTGTGGAAGTTAAACAAAATATGAAATCCAAAGCAGGGTAGTGGGGCAACAGACACAGCAAATGGTACCAGCTAAATAGTCTGGAATAAAATAATAAACAAGAACAATAAAACAGTAGAATGGAAACAAAAGAATGGAAATAGCAATAGAATGGAAATTTAAACATTATATTTTGTCTGTCTTTGCTGTTGTGATTTATTCAAATACCACGTTGCCAGTTTCAATTTAAAGGCAGGATATTTAAGATGTCTCTACTGACAACTGCTTCCACTTACTTGCTTTCTGGCAAGTTTGAGAGTAGATACATCTATTCCCACATGAAAGTATCCTTTGATCCTTTCTAGTAGTTTACCTCAATGTTTAATTCACTTGGAACAATCCTATCTTGCTCTGTGTCATGGTTTGTGGCTGGGTGCCTTTAAGAACCATGAAGTTACACTGGTCTGTGTTAAACTCAGGTTATGACTCTTGTGCATTTCATATGCTTTCCACTGCAGCACGTAGTTGATGAACAGCACTTCCAGTTAAGCTTTCCAGTTCTATCCAATCCTTAGAATCACAGAATAGAATCATAGAATCAGTAAGGTTGGAAAAGACCTCAAAGATCATCAAGTCCAACCTGTCACCCAAGACCTCATGGCTACTAGACCATGGCACCAAGTGCCATTTCCAGTCCCCTCTTGAACACCTCCAGGGAAGGTAATCATACTGAAACAGTGGATTATGGACTAACAGCTACAAAGGAACTGCCTCAGTCTTTTAAGATTAAAATATCACAATTCATAGTCCAGAAGAAATTAGGTGTTTTTGTTTGGTTGGTTTTGAGTTTGTGTTTGGGGTTTTTTGTGCTAACATTTTTAACATTACATATATTTCTATTTCTGAATGAATTATTCCCAAACAAGAATACCAATGTGATCACATAAAAGTAAGTCAGCAAATTTAGCAGCTCTCCAGCAACGAGTGGAACATCCCGCTTCTTTCTCCCAGAGCTCAGTGCTCCTATCTCTCTTCCCCTTACCACCTGCACAGTGACTCACAATGGCTGAAGAAACCAAACCCAAGAAGGGAAAACAAACAAACAAAACCAAACACAAAACACCCCACTAACAAAGACCAAACCAAACCAATAAACAGTGATAACTCCCTTGCACATGTATGCTTGTACATACAGCCGTTTCAGGAACAACTCTATCATGCTTTTAATTAATAAACCACCTTAACCAACCCCATCTTGAGCTGCCAGGTACAGCTCAAGAGTGAAAAACTACTGTACTGCTCTAGATACACTGCCTCACATTCATGCAAAAACCTTACAGCAAAGCTGCAAGTGTTTTAGGAAACACACTTATTTTCAAGGGTTGAAGGAGTTTTGATCATGCTAGGATAAGACAGTTTAAGTGAAAGGCAGTACACATTTGAAGCTTATAAACACAAAGAAGAAAGAGTAGGCTGCTGCAGGCTGATACAGATTGGAAAGTGTGATAACAATGTGAATAGGAAAAGTTTACAATGGCTGCCACAGAGGGAACAAAAATTAACACTCTTACAATGAGAGCATTTCCCTTTTCTAAATCCTCTGGTGAGTGACTTAAAATTAGGTCACACAAGACATTATAATGTTTACTGTCTAAGCTAGTCTTTTTCTTTTCCCCCTTTTCCTTCACCAGTACTACAGTATTTTATTATACCACATTAAAAACGTGAGCATTTGAAATAATCTTAGATTAAGTCATTAGAGGAAAGCGAGGACAATAATATATCTCTGCTCAAGCTAGCAGAAAAAGCACACTTACAATTAAACCTGAGTTCTGCTTAAAAAGGGCTGTCCTAACCCCCCAAAGTTCAAGCCATCTTTAATCATTCAAACAACAGGATCACAGGATGAATTTCCTTTCTCAGAGGCGTTTCACATCAGCAGAGACAAACACCTCCTGGAAAAGCTCTGGGCACGTCTGACGCTGTCTCTTCCAATATTTAAAGTGAACGACAGCAAGACCTTACGTAGCTGAACCAGACTGCTTTACACAGAGTGCCTAAGCCAGTGTGGAAAGACTGGTGATTGTCCTACTGCAGCACCACGAAACAGAAAGCAAACTGTCACCAGGCTCCAAAATTAAGCTACTTTCAAAGTATTTTTTCCAGTTTTTCTCCATTCTGTAGACATTTCATTATTGTACTTTTTTTCCCCCTTTGGCAGCATTCTCAGTACAATCTGCAATCTTCTGTTTCAGATTTGAAAACAATTAAACTACAAAAAAAGAGAGAAAAATACGAGGGCCTACCAAAAAACTTAAATCTAAATATTGAGTGCATGTAAGCCTCATAACCTAGTAAGCAGGAAGTCTCATTGGGGATTTGTTTTTGCAGGCTCTGTCACTTTCTGATTTATGAGGCATGGTCAACACACTGCGCTTGGCAACACACAGACCTTGAAACTTTCCAGTTGCAGAAACAGATACACGAAGGAGACAACCTTGTTTCTAATGAGAGAGAGATGCCCTAAATATCTTAACATTTTCAAGGAGATTCACACAGGTTACAAGGGACAATCCCCACGCTCCAGGACGCATTAGAATATTCAGTGTGTAAGGTGAGCACTGCCATTTATTACGTTGTAAAGTCACTGCACTACACTAAACCATAACAAAGAGGAAAGCTGCTGGCAAAACTGAGGGAGAACATTTTTCTAGAGCTCTGTTGGCTGACAAAACAATTTTATTATTATTTTTTCTAAGAAAGCTTAGTCCTTATATAAACAGCATCATGAAGCAACACTCAGCAGTTCCCAGTTCTGAACACTAAACTAAAAGCTATGCCTGAAATCGGTTACCAGCAAGCCCCAGCACCACCGGCAGGCCCTGGGCACCACCAGCTCACAAATGGTTTGCCCTCGCAGCCACACAGAAACCTTGATCCAGAGAAAGGTAAAATAGCACTGACAAAACCACTGAAATCACTCTTGAATCTTGTGCATTCAGACCTTCCATTGCCAATACCTAATCCTAAAGTTATATGTGTTTACTTCAAACATTTTCATTACAGTCAGATATGCTGGATAGTCAGATATCAGCCTCAGGAGAGGCTGAGGGAGCTGGGGTTACTTAGCCTGCAGAAGAGGAGGCTCAGGGGAGACCTTATTGCTCTCTACAACTAACTGAAGGGAGGTTGTAGCCAGGTGGGGGTTGGTCTCTTCACCCAGGCAACTAGCACCAGAACAAGAGGACACCGTCTCAAACTGTGCCACAGGAGATTTAGGCTGGATGTTTGGAAGAAGTTCCTCCCAGAAGGAGAGATTGGCCATTGGAATATGCTGCCCAGGGAGGCGGTGGGGACACCATCACTGGAGGCGTTTAGGAAGAGACTGGATGGGGCGCCTGGTGCCATGGTTTAGTTGATTAGATGGTGTTGGGTTATCCAGGCCAGGATGCCATTGGCTTTCTTGGCCACCTGGGCACACTGCTGGCTCATGTTCAGCCTACTGTCAACCAGTACCCCTAGGTCATCAGATATTGTATTAACAGAAGTTATGTGAAAACAGCTGCCATTTTTTGCTATGTACAACCCCTTGAAATCTGATCTGATGATCACTCTTACTAATGCAAGAAGTTATTTTCTGTTATTACTGAATGCCCCAGGCAAGAAATTAGCAATGTAAATAAATATCTGATAGAATTAGTCACCATTAGCTGACACAAAAGTTCTTGCAAAGCACAGCTACATCTTCGGCTTTATGCGACTAAGGGGCAGGGCTTCACCCTCAACTCGTGAGCTGCTAATAGTATCAGCTATCCTGCCAGAGTTCTCTACTATAAACAGCACTTACACTCTGACCTGGGGCAGAGGAAGCTGTAGCAGCCACTTACTACTAGATTAGTATCAGCAAAGGGTTTGGCAAGTGGTTTCCCTGAGCACAGAACTAGTTTCTACCTGTTCTTCTGCTCTCTATCTCAGTTCTCTATTTACTGTCCCGAGTGGGGATTTGGGAAGGGGGCCTGTGCCATCACTTGGGGATCATTTTATTATTGCTTCACTCATCACTTTTTCTCCATCTCCTAGACTGTTGGTTTTCTGGGGTTAGAAGAGTGGATTCTCCTGAGAGCAATGCCAGTATTACTTTATACAGTTAGAGAGCTAAAAGAACAGCAAACAAACAAAACCAGAAGCAATTCAATGCTCAGAATACATGACTTACAATAAAACTAAAGATACCAGTATCCTTTGGCTTATCCAAGAGCCAATGGAGAGTGGCTGGAGCGTGACTACTAGAGCCTGGATGAGTAAAGACCATTCTTTAATTTGGTAGGGAAAAAATGTATCAACACACAATGGCTAGAACCTGAAGTCTGTCAAATTCAGACTAGCAGCGTGGCAACTTTTTCTCCAGCTAGCAAGATTGAGGAAATATGATTGGAATTATTGGTGTACACTAGATGAACAATGTGGTGAGACACACTGGCCAGTGTTAACCAGTATCCAGCTGGATAATCCCATGGTCTCCTGCAGCACCAGCATTCATGAAAGCAGTATTACTGATGCATCTGCACCTCATGTGCACTGCCTACACCAAAACACACATTCGTACACACCTTAGCAAAAGCTTCTAAATCCACTCCTGCTGACTAAATGTTGGTATTTAATAAAACATACATTAGGGAACCTGTCAAATTATTCATTAAGAGTACAAAAAAAGTAATGGCTGAAGGGAAAATATCTGTACTGCAGCAACCTTTCAGCTGTCTCAGCGTCCCTTGTTACTGTCTCCAATCCCAGATCTGTCTCACAGACAGCACCTGAGAGGACCAAACAATTCCATTAGACAGGGCCAGATTGTTCTGAAAGACTATGCTGTGTACTTAGCCACATTCTTAGATTTCAGTTGACTGGGGACATTGAAGGAGCCAACAGGGAATGCATAGCACTCTGAGACTTCTCAAGCACATGCACATCTGGAACAACCAATACTCCAAGCCCAAGATCTGACCCAGATTTAACAAAACACATGTACCATAATGAGATATTACTCTCAGCATCTGCCAGGTACAACTATGTACAAGGTCTGGAATTGTCTGGTTACTCTGAAGTCATATACAACCTCTCTTTCAACTGATTGAAAATTTGTCATCTACTTAACTGCCCTTCTGTTTTTTTAATTGCCTTTTAAATGGTAAGTTTTTCTAATATCCCTTATTTCTCTGTTAACAGCACCCTTTAGTTCTCTTCTCCCAGGCAAGCACCAGAACAAGAGGACACAGTCCCAAGCTGTGCCAGGGGAGGTTTAGGCTGGATGTTAGGAAGAAGTTCTTCCCAAAAAGAGAGATTGGCCATTGGAATGTGCTGCCCAGGGAGATGGTGGAGTCACCATCACTGGAGGTGTTTAGGAGGAGACTGGATGGGGCACTTAGTGCTATGGTTTAGTTGATAAGATGGTGCTGGGTGATAGGTTGGACTTGATCTCGAAGGTCTTTTCCAACCTGGTCTATTCTATTCTATTCTATTCTAAGACCTGTAGTAAGTAGCAAAAATGAGCTATCCAATTCTAAGGGTTGCCATTGCTCACTAAAGAAATCACACAGATTCTGCACAGAAATGTCATTATCAAAGTTTGTAAAGAAAAGACAGAAAGGTACCTTATGTTGGAAACAAGTAACTTGGGTTTGTACAACAGCCTAACAACTCATGGATCATGGTGGTTTGTCTTTCACCAAGCTCACATTTCTAGTGATCTCAGGAGACATATGCCAACCGAACGTGCCCAACTGGAACCACCTCTCTCTGGACATTTCCATTGTTTTTTCTCTATTAAATCCTGTTAAATCAAAATCTTTGTAACACCCAGTGTCCTTCTGTACTCAAAATTCACTGTATTTTGGGAGAATTTCATGAGGTGGCAGACACACTGGCTCATCAGAATCTTGGTCATCTGCATAATGATTATTTTTCTAGTTGAAATTAGGTAACATCCAAAAGCAATGCAGGGTTGCTGCTGCTGCTTCAAAATTGACAGGCTTTATGAAAATGTTGAAAACACTCTGTCAGTTCATTATTGGGCACTTGGCCAATTTAGCTACACCTACACCACTTAAGCTGTTAAAGGCTCCTGATTTTTTTCCTGCCAGCAAGCCTCCAGCAATCTCTAGATAGATAAGATCAAAAGAAACACTAGCTTGTGTTATTAAACAAGAGATTATGTAGATTCATGTTAAATCACTGTTGTATGATCATGATTAAATGATTACAATTGACAAATGTGGAAGGTAATTGAGCCAAGACAGGAAGCACCTGCCAGTCTCAGAAGAGCATAAAAGAATACAAGAGAAAATTCAACCCTTGATTTTCTAGCTTACAAATTCCATGTAGGCACAGAACAGTTAAGCACCTTTCATTTGTTGTCTCAAAAAAACACTTCTGGAGTCTCTTCCCTTGTTTTTTGCATTATCTTAACCACAGAAAAATCTACACACCACCATCATGGAGACGTGAAACAGCCTTTCTCAGAGCTATTGAGGAGAGCTCACTGCTTTCAAAGATTTACAGAGCTTGAGAGACTGAAGCACATCCAAGTAATTGTCAGTACCTTATCATTATGCCTTCCTACAAGTGCAAAGAGCAGCTATTTAACAGCGTATCACATTGGAAGAGCTGGTCCAGGCTTGTTTCTGAAACCCTTTGACACACACCTTGCAGGCAACTCTGACATGAAGCAATGAGAATACACCTCCAATCCTGTTCTGTACCTTCTAGTACTCCCATGTCTCTAAGCCAGATCCCACTCTGTAAAACATAAACACTCAATTATCAGCGGTAAAATATCACTGTGAGGCGCCACACATCCGCATGCTCGCTTCAAATAGGACCTAACTAGGGAAAGTTAGCACACACAAAAATACACAGCAACAGAGATTAAGTACAATACCTAAGGGCTACAGTGCCATCAAACTTCTTGGGAGGATTGCTCTTTCTTCAATTAAAAACAAAATATTGATCTGGCTTAGCAATAATAGCAAGAGGAAGAAAAGTGCAGGGAAGTCAAATCACTTGATCAAGAAACTACTTTCCTGAGGTAAAATACTGAGAATGAATCACAACAGAAATTCCAAAGCAAATGACTTCTTTTCAAAGCTCAAGTCTTTTAGTATTTCTGTACTCTAAGATGCATTTAAATTAAGCTATTTTTTCCCCTCCATGTATCTGGTTGGATAAGACTATGGACTCGACTGCTCCCTACAGACACAGGAAGTATCACTTGTGTAACCTACAATTTAAATGGGATAAATAGAATTCAAGAACATGAAGCTTCCTTAAAGACAGCTCATTTTAATGTAGTTATCACCCAGCAGTAGGACTAAAACCAAAATGCCCCCAAATTGACTGAATTTATGAGCACATATGTCTCCTGTAACCACCAAGATACAGAATAAAGGATTAATGAGGTTGGAAGAGACCCTTTGAGATCATCGAGTCCCACCTATCACCCAACACCATCTCATCAACTAAACCATGGCACCAAGTGCCTCATCCAGACTCTTTTTAAACGCTTCCAGTGATGGTGACTCCACCACCTCCCTGGGCAGCACATTCCAATGGCCAATCTCTCTGTGAAGAATTTCTTCCCAGCATCCAGCCTAAACTTCCCCTGACACAGCTTGAGACTGTGTCCTCTTGTTCTGGTGCCGGTTGCCTGGGACAAGAGACCAACCCCTACCTGGCTACAACCTCCCTTCAGGTAGTTGTAGAGAGCAAGGTGGTCTCCCTTGAGCCTCCTCTCCTCCAGGCTAAGCAACCCCAGCTCCCTCAGCCTCTCCTCACAGGGCTGTGCTCCAGACCCCTCAAAAGCTTTTTTCCCTTCTCTGGACACCTTCCAGCATCTCAATATCTTTCCTAAACTGAGTGGCCCAGAACTGGACACAGGACTCAAGGTGTGGCCTGAAATCAAGAATGTAAGCATCATATTTATGTTTGAGGATAACCCTTAGATGTACCTTTAGCAGCTTTGTTTCCTTATTTTTCATTTACCAGAGTGGAAAAAAACCAACAGCATAAAAGCCAGAGACTTGGTGCTGTTCCTTGGGATCAGGCACAGGGTTTCTGCACTACAAACTGCTGAGAGGTTACACTGAGATTCTGACCAGTAATGGAAAAACAAATGGCTTTGGTGATGAGTTGCCAAAGAGAAGATTTTAGCCATTTGCAGTTTACACACCACAAGAAACCTATTGAAGGTGACACTGCTGCATTTCCAGCTCATTTCCCACTTCCTGATGGAGTTCAGCTTTAAGCCCCCCAACTATGACTTTAATACTGAGACAGCTGGAGGTTCAGGGCCTTTGGTTTTGTAGACCTGCTTTGTTTTTTGAGGCCTCTTGAGAAAATCAGCAGGACAAGTCTTTCTGCATTAGCCCTGCCTGGGTGGAGATGAGCGTGGATGGCTTTTGAAACCTTGATTTTCATGACTGTGTTTTCGAAGGATAACTCACAGCTACTTGGCAGGTTTTACAGTTGATTTCTAATTACCACAGAATAGTTGCAGTTATGTTTATTGTGGTTTGCCAACAGTGACAAGGGAAGCTGTCACAAAGAAAATTTCTCCACACATTACAGAAGTCAAGAATCTGACCAATGAAACCTTTTCATATGAAAAAACAAGTAGGCCAAAGAGAGCCCTGTTTTAAAGGCTTCCCATTGCTTGTGAGCTGGAAAGCTTTCTTGCATAGAGATTTTCAAGGCAGGGAATGTAGATAAAACAAACCAAAACATTTGTAAGTCATAAAAGCAGGCATTCAGGTCCCATTAAATATCCAGGTTGTCTCTGTCCAAGAACCAGGGGTAACACAGACGTGCAGCTAAGGAAAGACTCAAGAACAACTCAATACCTTCCTGTTGTGAGAGGGATTAGACATGAAGTGGAGTCACACAGTCACAGGTCATCCTTCACAGCGCTCAGGCACTCACAAACTGAAACAGTTCAAGTTTCTCTGCCTTTCAGATAAAAACACTCTCTAACTCATACCATAACTGTGGTAAAGACTGCTGGAGGAACACATGGCATTGAATCAAATTCTTCAGTGATCTAACAGAACAGAACTCCTTCCTAACAAAGGGTGTTCTGGGACTATGGAGTCAGGCAAAAATCATGGGAGTTACGTTCTGGACCAGGACCTTACCAACAAGACTGGGTACAAAGAAAATTGTCATAGTTAATGTTCTATAGGCAATATCCTTGAGAACAGGCTTCATGAGACTGAAAATTCTCATGTATATGTATTTTATATTTATGCATGCATGCATGTATGCATGCACGCACATAAGGACATGCCAGAGAAAGTCCAGCTGGTAGGGGGAACTGAGATGACTGAACTGGACTCTTCAGTGGCACCTAGTAATAGGAGAGGAGGCAATGGGCACATTGAGAGAGTGGTCAAGCACAGGAATGGGTTACCCAGTGAAGTCTGGTCTGTCTTTGGCAAGCCTCAACACTCCAACAGAAAAGTGCCAAGCAGACTTCTCCACATTGAGAAGCGAGGTTTCACTAGCTGAGCACCAGAGCTGCCTTCCACCCTCAACCCTTCTGTGAGGTGGTAAAGTAGTAGATCTTAGAATAGCCTAGCAGACTGCATTTGCATATAGACTTGATACAGAACTCCATTGTACTGACTGCATCATGAAGAGAAGCGTTTCCCCCATGATTGTTAAAATGACCTCACTGTTTGCCCTCTGATTTTCCTAAATCCATAAATTAACACAAATGAGACAGAAAAAGGTCCAATTGCTTGGGACCACAAATGTCACATGCTCTAACAAATCTAAATAGACATTATGCCCTTATGCAATAATACAGGATCACAGAATTAACCAGGTTGGAAAAGACCTTCAAGATCATCAAGTCCAACCTATCACCCAACACCATCTAATCAACTAAACCATGGCACCAAGTGCCTCATCCACTCTTATTTTAAACACTTCCAGTGATGGTGACTCCACCACCTCCCTGGGCAGAACATTCCAATGGCCAATCTCTCTGTGAAGAATTTCTTCCTATCATCTACCCTAAACTGCAAAATTGTTTTAGAATCATAGAATTGTTGGGGTGGAGAGGACCTCAAGGACCATCCAGTTCCAAGCCCCTGCCATGGGCAGGGACACCTCACACTAGATCAGGTTACCCAGAGCCACATGCAGCCTAGCCTTAAAAACTCACAGAGATGAGGCTTCCACCACCTCCCTGGGCAACACCCTGAAAGTCCCCCACCTGCCCCATTTTCCTCCTTTTTCCCCTCAAACCCAGAGCACCTGGGCTCTGTTGGAGCCTCCTCCCACCCCAGGTGTGGCCCCTTGGCCCTCCCCACCCACTCCCCTATTTAATCCCACCAGAAGAGGCAGCAGCCCTAAGCTGAGCCCATCTGGGCTGGAGGATCCTCCTCTCGTCTCTGGTGAGTGCCCCTGGTGCACACTGGGTGATGGTGGTGGTGACTACAAAGGCCGGGGGGCCTGCTGGCCCCCCGGTTGTTAGGGCCAACACTGATGATTTCTCTAATACCATCCACGGGTGCTGGCTGGGGCTCCTCACTGGGGCTGAGCTTCTCTGGGTGGTATCTTGGCTGGTGAGGGTCTTGCCCCTGGCTCTGGGAGGGATACAAAAATGGTAGTGTTGGATCAGGAGGTGTTTAGGCAGGGTGGAGGATGGTGTAGAGGGAGCAGGAGCTGCTTTGGGAAGATGAAGAGGACTGGTGATGGGTTAGGTTAGATGGTTAGACTTGATGATCTCAGAAGTCTTCTCCAACCTTAATGATTCTGTGATCTTTCTAGGTGTGCTCTGATTGATCAACATCTTTCCTGACATCCAGTAACCCACCCTGTTCCTCCAGCTAAACCCTTCCTAGTGGTGAGGCTAACTTCACCTGTCCATAAACACAGCTTAGCACAAAACTTGGCAGAGTTAGACAATGCTTTGACTTGATGATCTTAAAGGCCTTTTTCTAACCAAAACAATTGATTCTATGAAAAGACAGAAAATGAAGAACTCCTCATTGTTCTGCACACAGAAAAATGGCTGATTTAGATGTTGAAATATATTTGGACCAAAAGTGTAGATAATTTCAAATATATTCCCTGTGGGCCTCAATATGGCTTTGAAATAGATTTGGGACTGGGACTAATCCAAGGTGGGATTTGGAAGGGAGCCCTGGAGATCATCTAGTCCAATTTTCCTGCCAAAGCAGGGTCATCCACAGCAGGTTACAGTATCACCAAGGTTGGAAGAGACCTCAAAGATCATCAAGTCCAATCTGTCACCACAGACCTCATGACTAGACCGTGGCACTAAGTGCCACGTCCAATCCCCTCTTGAATACCTCCAGGGATGGTGACTCCACCACCTCCCTGGGCAGCACATTCCAATGACAATGACCCTCTCAGTGAAGAACTTTCTCCTCACCACCAGCCTGAACCTCCCCTGGCACAGCTTGAGACTATGTCCTCTTGTTCTGGTGCTGGTTGCCTGGGAGAAGAGACCAACCCCCACCTGGCTACAACCACCTTTCAGGTAGTTGTAGAGAGCAACAAGGTCACCCCTGAGCCTCCTCTTCTCCAGGCTAAACAACCCCAGCTCCCTCAGCCTCTCCTCATAGGGCTGGTGCTCAAGGCCTCTCACCAGCCTTGTTGCTCTTCTCTGGACACATTCAAGTTGCCCAGGATCACAATGTCCAGGCAGCTTCAGAATACATAACAGAACAGTGCCACAGCAACAATGTCAATTAAGTCAAGTAGATGTGGTGGTAAAAACTAGAATGTGAACAGCTGATCTGCACTCCTGAACAATGAAGTGATCCTGCCACCACCTGCATTCACTACTCCTCACTCATTGCAGGTTACTGGGAATATTTGCATCTGTATGAAATACCTCAATGATTAACCCTCAGGGACAGGGCAGCCTGTGAGCATCTGCTTCTGTTCACATTACTTTGCAAAAAATAATGTAGAAACTCTTGATCTACAGTGAAGGCTGAGCTTAGTGTTGGGTTGTTTTCATTTGGGGTATTTTGGTATTTCTATAGGGACTTAGCAGCTCTTTTCCCTTTCCCAGCTTACAAATCTCTGAAGGCGTTCACCAGCACAGAATGAATCTCAGTGAATATAATTAGAAGTGCAATAATGTCAAATCACTGAACTTGCCTAATTTTTGTTCAATTCCCAAATCCAACTTTTAGACATCAATGCTACTTTTCATGCCTGCTTTTATCATATCTTATTTTGGTGCCTTGCCTTGTTTCTCCTCTCCTCCAGCTTTCCTGGTTCTCTTATCAGTGCAATTTCAGCTATAAATTTCCTGTACTTAAACTGCCCAGTTCTGGACAAGTGCAGCTTTTCTCTGTTGGTGTTTTCATCACCTTGAAGTTCTACAAAGGTATTCCTAATCCAACTGCAGTTAGTGTGGGCTTCTATTGTGTTCCCTCAAACACTTCAAATTGTTTCACATGAAGAAAAAAGTTGTTTACACAGAGCAGACTTTTCCACATTTCTTCAAACCACCATGTTACACCAGGGTAAAACACCTCTCAAACACCTAACACAGGCCAGATTAATTGAATTTCAGCCCACAGAATGCTACACAGGGCTTTGTACTAGATGTTTTAAATATTCATTCACTTCAGGACTACAAACCACCTGCAAAATTACTGTCACTTCAGTGTTTTTAAATTATATAAAACTAATCCATGCTACAGGGTCCAGGATGTTCAGTGGCAACACATAGAATCATAGTATCAGTCAGGGTTGGAAGGGACCACAAGGATCATCTAGTTCCAACCCCCCTGCCATGGGCAGGGACACCCCACACTAGATCAGGCTGCCCAGAGCCACATCCAGCCTGGTCTTAAACACCTCCAGGGATGGGGCTCAACCACCTCCCTGGACAACCCATTCCAGAGCTTCACATGTGAGAATGTATTTATTTTCTATTATACCAGTGGTCTGTATTGAACCAAATTTAAAACACTACACTTCAAATTACAGTTCAAGTTTCCACGACACCTACACATTTGGCCACACAGCTTTGCTTGTCACTGGGTCATGCTCTCAGTTCCAGCTGAAGCTTCAAGAACAACTTTCAGCCAACACCAGTTTACATAGTCACTGCTGATTTTTGCTTTTTTCTTTAATTACAGCCATGTGTCTTCTGCTGCCACAGAGAAGAACAGAAAAAGACAAAACACAGACCTGAACTGATTGACAGATGGCTGAATATGCACCAGCAGTGTGCCCAGGTGGTCAAGAAGGCCAATGGCATCCTGGCCTGCATCAGGAATAGTGTGGCCAGCAGGAGCAGGGAAGTCCTCCTGCCCCTGTATTCAGTACTGGTTTGGCCACACCTCGAGTCCTGTGTCCAGTTCTGGGCTTCTCAATATAAGAAGGATATTGAGACACTTGAATGTGTCCAGAGAAGGGCAGCGAGGCTGGGGACAGGTCTTGAGCACAGCCCTGTGAGGAGAGGCTGAGGGAGCTGGGGTTGCTTAGCCTGGAGAAGAGGAGGCTCAGGGGAGACCTTATTGCTGCCTACAACTACCTGAAAGGAAGATGTAGCCAGGTGGGGCTAGGTCTCTTGTCCCAGGCAACCAGCACCAGAACAAGAGGACACAGTCTCAAGCTGTGCCAGGGGAGGTTTAGGCTCAAGGTGAGGAGGAAGTTCGTCCCAGAAGGAGTAATTGGCCATTGGAATGTGCTGCTCAAGGAGGTGGTGGGGTCACCATCCCTGAAGGTGTTGAAGAGAGGATTGGATGTGGCACTTGAAGCTATGGTTTAGTTAGTGATGAGGTGTTGGGTGATAGGTTGGACTTCATGATCTCTGAGGTCTTTTCAAACCTTGTTGATTCTATGATTCTATTTTCCCCACCCAAGGACTGAGTGCAGGCAGGGGCAAACACCCGAGACACCTGCCTAAACCAGCTTAAGCAAATGCAAGCTCAAACTGTAGCATGTTACACGCTGCAGACTCACAATGAGCCAGTCAGTTGAACCAGCAAGATTTCAACTTCTCATCTTTATGGATTTGATGGTTAAAGATGAAGTAATTGTGAATTGTTTAGACTAAGACACACTGAAAATGTAGAATCAGAAATGTACTTGAACTAAAACACTGCAAACGAGAACTAGAAAAACAGTACCGTTTCTAAATATGAAGTCCACATGTAAGCTGCAGTTTAAAGCTGGTTACTTATCCTACAAGAGCATTACAAATGTAGTAAATACTAAAATAACAATAAATTTTCTGAGTAGTCTGTGCAGATGTCTCATGTTAGAGTTCTGAACCTAACTCCTTAGCTCATGTTACGGATATCATCCAAGATTTCATTTCTACCAGGAGGGTTGCTGCTTGCCTCTTTTCCTTCCAAAGCTCATAATCACTGAAGAATTACAAGGTTTGATATTACCTTAGTATCCAAAAAAGGAGCTGCTAGAGATATTTGTCTTTAGAACTTTACAGGTGCTGAAATAATTTTGTTGCTGAGAAGCACATGTATTAATATTCCCAGCACAATATTCTGTACAAGGCAGCACCATGAAAGCCCCAGCCTCCAGCAATTATTCATACTTGTGAACATTATAAACAGGATCACAACACAATGACATTCTGATAAGCACTAAAAACTGGTGAAGAGAGAGGTTTAAAGGATCATTCAGAAACAACAGCAGGGTGTTCCCACCATTGCCACCACCAAAGTATTACCTTGAGCAGTGTATTTGATAATCAAAGTTAGTTAGACAAATGTAACGTTTTTTTAGAGCTTTTAGCATGTTCAGTGTTAACTGTACTTGAGTTGCAACAGAAAAACCGTTCTTTCTCAGCCTCAAAAATGTTCTGACCCACAGGCCCAAGCCTGTAGCTGCCTTGCGTTCTGCTGGTGAAACTGCAGGGGTGGGAAGGAGCTGAGGAAGCCAACACTGCAACCAGGAGGAAGAGCACATTAAAGAATGAGCTCAGGAAGCATGGATTTCTCTTCTTAGAAGTTAAAACTAGCAGACACCTACTAGAAATGTGGGGGTTTATATACATATATATATTTGTACACATAATGGTATTTTAGTGTTTACTAAGTAAAGAAAAAATCTTTCCAATTGATCACAGTTGGCCATGCTTATGCACAAATCCTTCCACCTTGCTTACCATGTCATTTACCGCCAGTACTCCTGTATCTCTCCACTACTTCAGCAGACTTTTCACTCACACTG
Organism: Dryobates pubescens; assembly: GCF_014839835.1. Lineage (NCBI taxonomy): Eukaryota > Metazoa > Chordata > Aves > Piciformes > Picidae > Dryobates > Dryobates pubescens. The sequence continues at coordinate 36,845,809 of NC_071621.1, forward strand.
TGAACCTCACACATTTCCTTGCAAGTAAGAGCCCCCCTGAGAACATGAGGAGGGGGAAGTAACATGGTAGACTAAAATGCCTCTGGCATTTCCCGAGACAGGAGCCTCCACAACATTCAGCTGACAGCAGTTGTCATCGTAAGACACGGTCAGCTCCTCAGGGTAGAGGGAGCTTAACAACTAAGATTCTATGTGAGAATGCTAGGAAAGACATAGTCAGAATTGTTTGGAAGGGGTGAAAGCAGAGATTGTTATCAGATGAACATAAGAGTTCATGCTGCAATACAATTACTTTACAGAGAACCTTCCTGAGATGGTACAGCTACTTCTGGCACGGGAAAGGAAGGACTTTGCAACTTAGGACTTAGATGTCTATCCACTCCACTGCCAGAGGTTCACCTTTTCTTTGGTTTTGCACAGCAGCTTCTGCAGGCACTCAGCATCTGCTCCTCTGTGTGAGCCAGGTAAAGAATTCATGCTGGTGGTGACAGCTGAGCAACACAGAGCAACACATTTTGCTTCCAAAAGCCTCTTATTTGGTGCTTCTATGTGGAGACTGAGTGGAAAGAGGAGATGTTAACCAGAAGCTAAGAGAAGGCCTACACTAAACCATTCTAGCTGGATTCCCAGTGTCTTTCCCTAAACTTTTTTATTAAGCTTTGAGATTCTCTGAACTGAAAACAGAAGTGAAACTCAAAACTGCCATGGAAATGACAGGGAAAACAATGGTGCTTTGCTGCAATACACAGTAACATACTTCTTTATAAAAGACAACACAGCAGAAGCTCAAGCACCAGAACACATGCACTTTTCCTCTATTACAGAACTTCATTAGAACTTCCCTGGGAGAAATGTTTACATGCCACTTTTTCTCCTGGCAGTTTAAAACAACAGAAGTAATGTGAAACAAGGTTAATATAAGATTATGTCTTTTGGCTATCCTATAACTGTTCTCTTAAATATTTAAAAGCTGGTACAGATGTTTGTTCGTGCCTGGAGGCATCACTTTGTTGCTAGTACCACAGCAATATCCCAGCACAGAATACAACAGTTCAAAACTGGCATGTAGCAAAACAGCTACAAACAACACTATTTCCTTAAAGTTACACCACTGCCCTATTCTGCTCTGCTCCTTTTTGGTTGCTCTGAACCTTCCTCTATTGCCCTTCTCCAGGAAGACTGGATGGCTTCCTACACCCAACACCTCCTAGCTGGGAGCTGAGGAGGGTAAGGCTGTCACAGGAGCTGTCCCATTCCCTCAAATGACATCTGTCATGGTGGGTAAAGTCCCCAATGGCAAATTGCATCCATACAGTGAGAGCAGACGAGTGGGAAAAGGTAGGGAGGGGTGCCAGGAGAGGGGAGGAAGTAAAGGTTGTAGTCTACCTGGTCTATCAAATCTCTCCAGTCGGTTTCTGGAGAACTTTAAAAGCATGGTGACACTTGATGGCACCATGATTGGTTTTTTTCCCCCACTATTTTTAAGATATAAATGAAGATAGATTCAAATAACAACATTTACAACAGTCTATAAAACAACCTTGTTGAACACAGTTCACAAAAGCTCTTTAAAAGCATATAGCTATGAGCTGCTTATAAAGATCTGAAACAACTCATTTGCAAGGTTTATTTGGATTCAGGAAAACTAAACACTACTGTGGAAATTAATTAAAAGCCTATCTTCAAAAAGCAGCTGTGCAACCCACTGACAGAACTGTAGATAGCACCCATGTCCAAGAGTATGCTGCTGCCTCCCAACAACTACCTACTGGGAACATTAAAAAGTTGTTCTGGGGAGATGAGCTGCATTTAAAACTGCCCAGATGATCAATGATGCAGCTAAATTTATCGAGCCCTTGACATTACTGTGGTGTTTCGACTGTCAGTAAACAGTAGTTTCACATTTCTGGCCACATTTCAAGGAAATATCCCAACATTTCAATATTCATCTAGCACTGCCTCACAGACAGTTCCCAAGCTCTTCCAAAGAAAATAAGATTGCTCTGTTCTTATTATTTTTTGGTATGGATCTTAATTTTATCAGCTAAGTCCACTGTAACTGGATAAAATGTAGCCATGCATCAGCACAATAAATGTTTTTGTGGGAAAGCAATAACTGCTCTTGAACCTTTTCTCCTTATGATCTCTTCTGCATCGTAAGTGATGTATCAGTCAGGAAGTACATGAGTGTCCCACTCCAAAATGTGTCTTTTGGAGAGCTACAGCTACCTTTCAAGGAAAGGAAAATCTCAGAAAACAAACATCCTTCTATCCTTCACAAGAAAATGTACAGACCCATTAAAAAGATACCTGACATCCTTTCCTTAACTCATCATTATTAGGGACTAGAATTTGATTCTTAACACACCAGCATTTCTGTTTTATGAGACAGTTCAGAATGTCTAAAAAAGGCTCTCACCAGAATAAGCTGAAAGAATTTAAGAAGTCAACAAATTGGAGAGGGCAGACCTCTTGACATTGCCTTTAATGGACAGGATATACAAGCTCAGGAAGCATCATCAATAATGTTCACGGCACCACAGCAAACAGATAAGATTGGAGGGTCGCAATCCATCTGCAGTGAGGGTTGTTTCCTGATGGAGACAAACCCTTCATGAGCTGGATAAAATTACCCCTCCTTTAACCAGCTGGGATTATACCCCTTGATCTCCTTGCCTGCACACTTACATATCCATACTGAAGATGTTAACCTCTTTGGGATGATGGCCTCTTAACTTTGGCTCTAACTCCCAAATGCACACTACTTCTGAACCCTTTTCACCAGGTCTGCAATGGTGGTACATTCAGCCTAATGACCACTTTGCATCTGGAAAGGTGGTGGATAAATAAGGGATCTGAAAGTTGAGTTCCTAACAGGTCACTGAGTTGGCTTCTATGCAGCAGAAGGTCTTTTCAAAAGACTGTGCAGTGGCAGATGGCACAGTATCAGGGCTTACATTAAAAAACATTTGGCTCAATTTAGAAGAGCTTTGCATTGTTGAGAAAGCTAAGGCAGAAGACTGGGCCTGCATCCTTTAGGTCAGCCAGTATCTCTTAAGATCATCTAAAAATAACACATGAAAACCAAGACAGTGCAGCTCCTGGCAGTCAAGCACCGGAGTGGAGCAAATCTCGTGCCAAATGGGTTGTTGAACTTTCAGCTCAATTATAAGATGCATCCAAAAGCTGTAATTAGACTACCATTTTACACACATAGGGAATCAGAAATTAAACTCACAATTTACAGTTCTCACCTGAAAAATCTCAACCACAGAAGGCACTCCTGCAGAGACACTGGCTACTGATGAAACATAAAACTGGACACCTTCAAATGCACCATGCCTGAACTACCTGCTACGTACAGAGCTGGCCTTGCCCTCCCTCCCCTTACTAAACAATGAAAATGATCATTATGAGTGGAATGTGAGTATTAGTGCAAAGAACCAGCAATTCTGTTTCACTGTGCTATGCAAATAATGTAAAATACTGCAGGGAGGGGAATACACCTCATCTGAGGTTGTCCCAGGAGTTTAAAACTTCCTGTTAAGCTCTCTTTAATTTAGGCTCTTTTGAAAGACTCAGGCAAGCATCTCCCTGAAATCATAAGACAGTCCAGTCTAGGAAATCTTCAGGAATGGAAAGCTGGGTGGGAAGCCCGCTCTTTTTTTGCAGCAGCACTTCTCATAGTCACAGCTTTTCCAGCCTACATCACAGTCACTAAGTGCTGGGCATCAACACAACACCAAAGAGCTCAACCAACTTCTTTATGCTTTCAGAGCACATCTGCTGTCCTTTTGAAGCATCTCATTAAGCACTGCTCTGAAGCACAAAGACAGCAAGCTTTACCTAGTGAAGATTACAGGGCTCCACACATGGCTCTTTCAAAAAACATCACTTGAGTCTGTATCTTCTGCATCTACAGCACTCAAATGGTGAAGAAGAGCAAATGTTATGTCCCAGCAGTTAAAGGCTTTTGATTATAGGATAGGCACTTTGAAAGCAGTACAGTAAAAGGTGAAATGCTAGTCATTAATTATTTCCTCCTTCAAAAAGTGTTCCAAATTGCAACTGAGAAATTCTCCACTTCCCAAAGTGAGCTGTGCAAACAGATGAACTGCACACTTGTGAAGTCAAACAGCATCCAAAATTATACTGAGAAAATTCTATTGAAACTTCAAAGACAACAGATGATTATAAGTGAAACCAGCCAAAGCTCCTTGGGTACAGGCAATTCAAGTTGAAACCACCTTTCCATCTCTCAGCTGCTCCTAGAGGGTCTCTGCAGAAATGGTACTAGGAAGAAATTGTGGGGCCAGTCCCATACTCCACCAAAGAGTGTTCTCCTGATGTTAGTTGTACTCAACAGCATCAGTGAGACTAGACTAGACTAGACTAGAATAGAATAGAATAGACCAGACCAGGTTGGATAAGACCTTTGAGATCATCCAGTCCAACCTATCACCCAACACCATCTAATCAGCTAAACCATGGCAACAAGCACCCCATCCAGTCTCTTCCTAAACACCTCCAGTGATGGAGACTCCACCACCTCCCTGGGCAGCACATTCCAATGGCCAGTCTCTCTTTCTGGGAAGAACTTCTTCCCAACATCCAGCCTAAACCTTCCCTGACACAGCTTGAGACTGTGTCCTCTTGTTCTGGTGCTGGTTGCCTGGGAGAAGAGACCAACCCCCACCTGGCTACAACCTCCCTTCAGGTAGTTGTAGACACCAAGAAGGTCTCCCCTGAGCCTCCTCTTCTCCAGGCTAACCAACCCCAGCTCCCTCAGCCTCTCCTTACAGGGCTGTGCTCCAGACCCCTCCCCAGCTTTGTTGCCCTTCTCTGGACTGGTTCCAGCACTCAACATCTTTCCTAAACTGAGGGGCCCAGAACTGGACACAGGACTCAAGGTGTGGCCGAACTACAACACAACAGCGATAGAATCCAACCACAAATGTAGCACTTCTATGTGATTAACATTGAAAACAAGTGGTAAACAACATGTCACAGCTCAGCCTGCTATTCTATCAGTGAGTGGGTTAACAAATTCTAGCCCAGAAAAACAGAAAGAAATGAAAGGTACAAGCTCTTTCCTGCAAATTACAGCAACACAACCAAAATTAAACTGCTTTTAGTTTAAAATCCTATTACCACTGGAAACTCTTGTTAAAAAGTCAGTAGTTTTGGCATCATTGTATTTCTGGCCTGTTTCCTCAACAGTCTCAAAAGACATTCCTGCAAAACAGCTTGACTGCACGTCCCACTCTGTAAAATGCCAGAATACATAAAATCAGGGTATCCATCATCTACAGAAGACAGGATTTTTCCTTTTCCAGTAGGGAATGTACAAATAAATCAATCAACCCAATAAAAAAAAAAGCTCTCAACAAATCTTATTGAAAGTAACTTATAACAACAACAAAAAAACCTCTTTCTACTAACTTAGTAAGAAAGACACCGGAGATAAAGACAGCATTATAGGTTATCTTGCCAGATATCACCATTCCATGTTGCACAGACGCATACATTCTTAGAATGGTTTAGGTTGGAAGGGACCTTAAAGATCATGTAGTTCCAACCCCCCTGCCATGGGCCAGGACACTGCCCACTAGGCCATGCTGCTCAAGACTTAGAATACCTCCAGGGAGGGTACATCCACAACCTCCCTGGGCAACCTGTTCCCGTGTCTCACCACCCTCACTGTGAGGAATTTCTTCCTAATATTCAGTTATTTCAGAGAATGCTTCCACCAGTACTCCCACAATCTGTAACATGCTACATCACAGTTTCCAGGGATTTCAGTCATTGCCCTCAAATTCAAGAGCGCAGCAAAATAATGTTACCTTAACAGCAACCACAGCTCAGCACCACCCAGCACCATAACCACTTGCACTCACATTTACAAAGGCAAAGGGCCTTCACAGTGAGGCCAAGAGCTCCTCCTTAATTTCTAGCAGCCAACTAGAGCTGTTCATCAGAGTATAAGCCAAAGCCTATAACCTTACCATTTAGAATGGACTTATTAAAAGGATGGGGGGAAAAAGAGTTTTCTGGTTGCTGTCATTTCTGTTTTCTTTTCAGAATGGTTTATTGGCTTTACTACCTCCTAGCACTGTGACAAGTATTAACTAAATTACCTCTCAGAATCAGCTGGTGGATACAGAAATCCTCCAAGCTTGCAATCACCTCCATCTACACAGGGAAGCTACTTCGCAAAAGGTATTTTCAGCCTGGAGTCAGCTCTTCTTCTGGGAACCCAGAAGAAAACGTTTGGGCTCTCAGAGTCATTACTGACTGAAATGATTCCTTAGCTGGACCAATTTCCTTTTCACATTACCGAGGTTCAGGTGGCGGTTAAACAGAAACAGCTTTGTTAATCCAGACCCATTAAAAGCAGTGAAATAAAATACACATGCAAAACACGAGTAAGACAAAATCTGAGACAGAAGATCTCCAAACACAGTCCTTTTCCAGGAGGTGTTTAAACAACAGAAAACAAAAGGAGGTCAGGAGGAGGAGGAGAATATTTAGGGAATCAGGTTTGACCCTCAAGACAAACCATACTATATGCAGCATCCATGCAGGCTGCTCACAAACCACCAGCCTCTAAATTAAGTACAGGAAACAGGAAACACTGTGTGACACACATCCCCCCACCCCCATATCTGTCATTACTTGCACTATTGTCACTATCTGCAAGGTATGGTTGACCTCACATGGACCTTAATGTTCATGGACCACAGGGAATCACTACAAAAGTGAAAACAAGGGAGACAAAAGCAGAACCGAGCAAAGCAGGCAGCACATGCCCCAGTGCAGCTAAAATTCAGATGAACTGATTAAATTACACATATTCAAGGCAAGTACATGCCAGTGTCAAATACAGGCCCACAGTTTCAGCTATCAAATTACAGAAAAAAGCCTTGCAGAAATACAATGTCATTATACACAAAGCTTTCATCTGGGCAATACTTTAATAGATTAGTCATGTTACAGATATTTGGCTTAAAGTTTGAAAGTGAGTACAATAGTTTTGGTAAGCGAAAATGAACTTCTGTGCTCATGTAAGTCTCTTTTTAACTAACATCTTGCAAATAATACTTTAAGAAACTACTTTGTTCGTACAATCAAAGTTATCTTTCTGTGCAGTAACAGATAAAAGTATTTTTGTATTAGCAGCATTAATGTTTTTAACACTTTGCTTGCTTGGAATCAATTACAACCCCCTTTCAGAACAAAAGAAATACTGACAGAAACTCAGTATATTGTTAGGAGGAGCACATAAGACTTGGATATATTCTTTCTGGCGAAAAGACACTGTCAGCAGATCCACAAAGGATCCATGCCAAGAGGAGGCATCAAGTAAAGTAAAAGCACCAGCCATAAGCTTTCAGTGGGGGGTTAGTAAACAACTTCCTTCCCAGCAGTAAGAATTGCTCAACTTTACTAGGAGTGTGTTCCATTCCTACAGGGACTAGGGCTTGAGTATTCAAACAAAAAGTGTCTACTCTTTACTGTTACAAAGCTATTTTAAATGCAAAGCAGTGGGAAAATAGTATGCCATTCCTCCAGTTCATTAGCTTGTGTCTTTGAGGTGTTTCCTCCTTTCATAACTGATTTGCACCCACGTGCTATATGAGGTTGCTCGGGCTTTTCCCTGAACATCAGCACATCGCTTCCTTGAGCAAACTGATCTCCTCAGACCAGCCACTGTAATTTTCTGTTTCAACTGTAATAACAACAAAGCTTTCAAGTGGGAGACAGCCTGTTTCACCGAGTCTGGAGCACCAGGTGAGCACAGCACACACTTGAGGTCATCCCTTTGTACAACTCACTGCGCTCGCAGCACTCTGATGTGGTTTTCTTCCTGTATAATTTGGTTGTTTCTGTCACAGTGACAACACAACTTGGGCAAAAGTCTGTCCACCATGAGATAAGTTCAGGAAGACTCATTAAAATCTATCAACTATTCCAATTCACAGAGTAATCCATTTTACTCCCCCATCGTGAAAGGTTTTTTTCTCTATATACTCACGTAGGACTCTTGGTGTTTAGACCGGAATATCACCTTCTCGCTTTTCTGTGCCCTGCTTATCACTTGCCATAAATCAAATGCTACTGCAAAATTATGCTGTTCAACCCCTGTGAAAAAGTGAAACTGATCATCAGCACCTTTCCACATTTCTTCAGAAATAACCTGAGCACATCCAGAAACTAGTTATCAGATGAGATGGATCAAATAGAGACAGGCTAATAACAGCATAGCCCTTGTAATATAGAAAGCACTGAAGGAGGCAACAGCAAAAGGTTGACAGGAAGGCAGAAAAGGACTTAAATCCTTCTCAAAATTATAACAGAGGGTCATTTTGGAAGGGTTTGGCCTGTGTATAAAACTGTGTGCTTCCTAGCCTGAAACTGACACAAAAGATGCCTCTCCTGAAGAAAAAGGAAGACATTTACGGAGAAAATATGGAAAAGTTCAAGATGTCAAGAAAAAATACCAGGAATCTAGGAAAGAAAAAAAAACATTACAAGAGGGAGGGAGGCAATTTTTGTTTATCTTTTGTTTCAAATGCATTGCAAAGAGATTACAGCTTTAAGGGGAAATACTGCACCCAGTAACTGATTTAAAGACTCCAAACGGCAGCCAGGGTGATCACAGAGGAACTGGAAAAAAGGACTTGTTAGAGCCAAAGACAATGTCTGCATGACTTATTTACAGGGAAGTAAAACACAGGTTATCAGCTGAGGAAAAATAATTAACTGGAAACATTTATGGAGGGGGGAAAAAAAGACACACCAAAAAAAGACCCAAAATAGCAAGAACAGTTTAACCACTGTCCCATCATCAGTGGAGCTGGTCAGTTCTGGGCTAGTCATCAGTCTGCTCACTGATACTTAACAATAATTAAACCTGTCAGGACAAGGAAGAGGAATAAATTAGTACACCATTAAAAGTCCTTTTAAACCCTAATTATAAGCTACCTGCCTTTGTTTAAAAAGAAAAGGAGGGGGGGGAAAAAAATGGTAGGGGTTTTCTGTTGCTCCCTTTTGTGCTGAAGAGCTTTAGTTTGAATTGCAAAACTAAGAAGCTGAAGTGAGCCTTCAACCAGTTCCTTAAACTTGGGATCCATGTACACATAGTCCAACATCAAAGAGGTTTTTCAGATTACTTCCAGAACTCCTGGCAGCGTTTCATACTATTTGAAGAACACCTATTTGACTGCTGGGGCAATAAAAGGCTTCTTCAAACACTGACCAATATTGTGGCGTATTACCAAGGCAGAAGCACATACAATAATATTGATATGGGGGGAGAGGGGGAAAGACAGACCATTATTACCATTTGGCTCCTTGAAACAAAACCCAAATACACAACACAGACCTAGCACAATAAAACAGAATGAGAGCTTAATAGCCATTAGATCTAATGGAAGAGGCTTACATGAATCTGACCTGAGCTCCCTATGCTTTTAAGAAATAAATCCAAGACACAAAACAGCCAAAATTAAGCAACTAAGAAAGATGTCCAAATTGAATTCTGTTATCTTCTGGCTTGTTTTGAAAACACATCTTCTGTTGGAAAGCTTGGATACAAAAATCAGGTGCCTTCTCAGATCCTACCTATCACACATATTGAATTATTAGCTATGATGTTTTTTTTCCTTCCAATTTAAAAGAAGAATTAAAGAAATGCTTGCACTAGAAAAGTTTTGATCCACAAAAAGACAGCCTTACATAACTGGATAGAAATTCTTGGATCTTGTGAATGGCTGTAGCTGCTAATTCTAGGAGAAAGAAAAGAAAAGAAAAGATAAATGGATACAGAAAACAACTCTTAAATATTTTCTCTCTCCCTTAAATACAGCATTATTTTTATCTGCTTATTAGGTCACCTGAGCAGAAACTACTTTAGAACACTGAAAAACAAATGACAAATCAGGTCTTATCTTCAAAGGTGGTGGTGGGAAAACCCAAAGGAATTTCAAACCCCTGAGACAGCTACAAAGAATTTAATTATCAAGTGATTTATTAGAGGATTTTGATACTATAATCTGCCTACAATACAGGAACATGCCAAAGAAAAATTCAAGCAACCCTGGTTCATTAGTTTACCTCCACAGGTCAGATAAAAACATCAGAAATAGAAACACAATTTCTTTTTTAAGGGATCTTGAATAAAATTCCTCAAGATATGCTGAGGGAATTAGCAGACTGAGCAAATGACTGAGTTAGGCATTCCAGTAGTCAGAGCAGCTCCCCTGAAATCTCTACTCAGAGAAACTTCCACCTTCAGCGCTGTGGGACTGCAGACACCTTAATAGCAGAGAGCAGAGAAATTATGTTGTAACTTACTTCCCTAAGAGGAATCCTTTCCTGATCAGATGGTTAGATTACTCCAAAAAGGCTCCCTTCAACAGGCTGGCCCAGTCTTCCCAGTACAAGTGTCTAACAGCACCTCTCTGCACATAGCTCTCACTCTGGGGATAAAGCTCTAGAAGCACAAATTGGGAGGGCTGTTTCTACTCATTATAAGAAAATATTTTTGTCATTGTAACACCTTAAAAAAACCACCACTGGAGTGACTGAAATATTGGATAAAATGAAAATGGGGAGAGGAAAGTATGCAAAGACATCCAGGTCCCTGGGGCAACATGCACTGGGGAACTGCATGGTTACAAGTCTCTGCCTGGCCACCTAACAGAAGCATAGCAGGACTTAGACATTCAGGAGTACAAGCATGTTTTTGCACAACCACATGGAAGAACGAAAAACAGCCCAAGGCAAAACTTAGAAATGCTTTGTTTTGTGGTCCCTACATGGCCCATAATGAAAGGACATCTCTGAAGTGACAAGTGATGGTATGGCATAAGCAGAATGAGCACTTGGGCTAAGAAGATACCTGTGACAGAACAAGAGGACACAGTCTCGAGCTGTCCCAGGGGAGGTTTAGGCTGGATGTTAGGAAGAAGTTCTTCCCAGAAAGAGAGATTGGCCATTGGGATGTGCTGCCCAGGGAGGTGGTGGAGTCACCATCACTGGAAGTGTTTAAAAAGAGACTGGATGAGGCACTTGGTGCCATGGTTTAGTTGATTAGATGGTGTTGGGTGATAGGTTGGACTTGATGACCTCAAAGGTCTTTTCCAACCTGGTTAATTCTGTATTCAGTTGTTAAAACTATTCCAAAGCAGAGATTACACCAAGTGTTCTGCAGCATGCACAGGCCTAGTTGCAGGATCCTCCCTGCCCCAGTAGTGTGACTGAACATATGCTCCAGCCCCAGGCGAAGATGACCCTTGGGAGAGGGCAGCAAGGAGGACTGCATAGGCTGCGCTGCCTGCTGCATGGTCACACCTAGTCATGACACCTTGCACCCCATGGGCACGTCTGGCAGAGTTCCACCACGCTGACAAACACAGCTTATGATAATGCTGCATTTCTGTCCTTTGTGTACACAGCTCCAGTATTTATATTTTCCTTATTACTGTCACATTAAAATACTTCCTGGAGCTCAATGCAAAATACTATTTCTGGAAGCTCCATACATTTGAACTGATAAAATTTATATTGGGAGATCAAGCTGTGAACAAGCCCACCAATTTAAGGCACTTTCACAAGTAGAGTTAACTGTCAGAAGGACATGCTTTGTAAAACAGGCATTTCATGTCTCACACTGAAATTATTTTTTGATAATCAGTGCCAGGCCATTTTTCTTTTTCCCAGCTGCTGCCTCAATGGCTCTTTAATATCTTCAGTGGTTATCAAGAGCATGAAAGCAGGTGTCGGTCAACCTTTCCTTTACACATCATCACCCCCATTCCAATAAAATGTAAATGAACGACACTAGCTTTAAGTCTGATAAACATATCCAGGGTCAGATCTTATTACATAACAGCTCTGAGTTTCAGCAACTTAAAAGAGTTCTTTCTTTAAAAAGAAAAAAAACAGTTTTATTAAACTCATGTGCACACTTCCAAATGTCTGCAATTTCAGGTACTTTACTCGTGACTAGAAAATTGTACCCACTCATGGCCACTTGGACACAGTCCTTGCAAAGTAAGACTGAGTTCAAGGGCACGCAGGACATATGGAAACTTTGTTGGTCTCTTTTTCTCCCTGAAATTACACAAAGTCCAATGAGCTGCAATGAATGACACAGGAATGGAGTACATTGTGCACAAAACACTACCAGGGAAAAGAAGGATTTCTGCATCTGCCTCCGCTCAGTTCCGTTCTGCACAGACCACAAAACGGCACAGCTCAGAGCAAAGAAAACTCAGAAGTAAATTAAAAAGGATTGTTGAACTCCTACAAACAAATCAGAGATTCAAAATCCAACACATGCATGGGACTCAAAGTCCTTGTTTTAGAAGATTATAAAACCAGAGAGAAACTTTGTAAAGAACACAGTTCATCCCCATCTATACTACAAACACTTGAGTAAGATAGCAAGGGAGGCAGCCACGCTGTTAATGTTATCCCAGTAATATTTAACAGCCTTTGCTCCTGCACAGTGCAGCTCAGCTTCCAAACTTGAGTGAAATTCAAGAAGCAGGCAAAGCAGTATGCTTCCAGCCTCTTCCCAAGTTTATCTCTGTAGTTAACCGTTCAGAGCAGTAATCATCCCTGAAGTTCATGTGGCTCTTAACACATGGTGGTGGTGGTGCCTGTAGTTCAGGTCTCGAGTGCATGTGTCTCTTGTTACTTCATCATGTGGTGGGTTTTGCAAGAGGCCTCAGCCTCCTTCAGGAAAGAAGGCCAATCAAGATTGCACAGAGAATATTTATATGAGGGGCACCATCCTCATTTGCTTTAGGAAATTTCAACCTCAGCAGTTCAAAGTAAAAAATTAGAATTAGAAACAGGCATAGAAAGGGACAGAGTGATAAGTTCTACTGATTGATGGTGCTACAAGGCCATCTACAAAAAGCAGAACTTTTGTGGTTAAGAAGGAATCACAGCATAAATTTTAATGGCTGCTTTTTATCCCAAACCACCTGCTCCTCTTCGTTATAGGAGAGTGGTGAAGCCCTGGAATGGGTTGTCCAGGGAGGTGGTTGAGGCCCTGTCACTGGAGGTGTTTAAGCCCAGGCTGGATGAGGCTCTGGGCAGCCTGATCTAGTGTGGGGTGTCCCTGCCCGTGGCAGGGGGGTTGGAACTAGGTGATCCTTGTGGTCCCTTCCAACCCTGACTGATACTATGATAATGAACAATTCCCTCAGATACTCCAAGGATGGTAAATATAAGGCAAGACTGGTAAATGTTCCAGAGACTATACACATAAGCCTAGGAGAGTGCTCCTTCCAATGAGTCTGTCAATGCTTTTATTAAAAATCAATAAATATTACATCCAAGCACATGAATCATTAAAACATTATTTCCTGTCTAGCAAAAAGGTTAAGTCACTTATTTGGTTAAATCCTGTTGAAATTAAGGGGACATCCACACATACTTAAATTCATTCCCTGCTGGGTAAAGCATTAGAGCATGTGCTAAACATGCCTCTGGGAATTAGTGTCTGGTGCTGCAACACTCAGGCACATGTTTAGTTTTGTTACCATGAATATTTCCATTGATAAACGCATCCATAGCAGTTAGCAGGAACAAGACTTTTAGCACTGCTGAGAAGGCAATTATATTGAACAAATTACAACTGCAACATGAATCTCATAGAGGTAAATGGGAGATTTATCTATATGATGAGTTAAGAGTAAGGGAGGCAAAACCTTTAAGGGGAAAAATACATTACAACAGCAAAGCAAATTATTGCCACAGCTGACAAACACAAAAGGACATTTTCTTTGCTTAACTTCCACACATACTCTTCAGAACTTGCTGTTCTCCAATAGGTTATATAAATTGACTACAGCACAGTATTTGTATTTTTAATTCACGTAATTAATGAACAGGTTTCCCTTTCACTGCAATCAGAACCTCCATATAGGAAAATAGAAGCCAATGGATGCCATATGTCCCTGTGAATTGTTATTCCAGATGTATTCCTTGGAGTCACAGAATTGAAGTTCCTGTTTCCTTCAAAAAACACATTCCTAATAACTCAAACTCGAATTCCAAGTATAAAGTAGTTTGTTAATATGATTTTAGTTGGGGGTTTTTGGGTAATGTTCAGACGCTTCACAACTTTTTCCTATGACCTGGTTACAAAATAAAGAAACCATTTACCTATGACATCAAATTGTCAAGAAGCACATCTGCATTCAGCCCTAGCTGTCAGCCTGAGGTTCCTGTGGCCCAAGTGGTGACCTCACCATTATGCAGGCATTTGTGAACTCATTGTTAATTTCCATTAGCACAGGGCTTCACCCATATAGGATTTCATGACACCTGATTTTAACAAGTCACAAAGTTTCATTATCTTCCTCTTTAGCTTGTAACAGAGAAAGAAAGAACTCTGCACAATCTGGGGGAATATTTGCTTAATTGAAGGCTAAGAGTGTTAAATATTGCTAACAGAAAATCAGAAATGGGAGAGTGAATTTCAGCAACAGCTTTCCCACATTGCCCTGCCAACAGCTTCAGCCTTGTTGGGTCATTTTCTCTAAGGGCTAGAAGTAATTAAGTTTCATTGCTAAATCAGTCTTGAGCCTGTCTTGAGCAGAAAAATCACTTACGCTTAATTGCATGTGGTGATGTGGTGAGCAGTCCATTAGGCAGACTGCAGATACCAGCTTATTTTTTGCAGCTCTGCAGGATACTTAAAAATGAGAGGCCATTATTTTCTCCAGGTAGTCACTTGTATAACACGTATTTCCCATGGAAAAGAAATGTGCTGCTTCAAGAAAAGCTCATTATTTGAGTTCCTGCTACATAATTATACAAAGCATTATCTTGAGGGCTGTTGAGTTTCAAAACACAAGACTCTGAAACTTAGAAACAAACAAAAAATATGCATGTTTGCTCTACAGCACTAATGTTTAACAACAAGTGTATGTAAACAGACAAACCACTGAACTGTGCACCATTCTGAATGCAGGAAGATGCATTCATCACACACCTATGTGCACAGTCCTACACACACAGCTGAACACAAGCACATGTCCAGAGGAATGTTCTCTATGACCTTAAGAAACTCTGCACACTGTTTGCTAATCAGAACCACATATTTTTCACCTGATTCCATCAACAAAGAATTAGTTTCCCTAAAATTGTAACCGACAGGAACAGATTGGTTTCATGGTTCAGAGTGGGAGAATTGCTCCAAGAGTTCATGCACGCTAACACTCCTGTTTCTGGCAGACGACGTCTTCACCTATTGCAACCATCTTTGCTAAGACACTAGTCAAGGAAAACACCACTACTCCTTCTCACAAGATAGTGGTTTCACATTCTAAAAGTATTACAATGAATTATTGCACTAAGCCAATGCAGGAAGTTACTAGAGAACTTTAACAGTCTGAAGCCCAATTAACACCCAGTTCCTGATGCTCCAAGTACCTACAATGCTCCCACTTGAGCACTGAGCAAGGGCATTTGATCCTTTCCGTAAGTCCTGCACTATGTGTGTAAAACAGCTGAGGCTGGACTGTTCCCCTAAGCATGCTGGTATGTAGGTACAGGGTTGGCCTCTCAAAACAAACTCTTAAAAGCTCTTTAAAAGAAGGAAAAAGATCAAATATTTTTAAGTATAAACTGAATCATAGAATCAATAAGGTTGGAAAAGACCTCAGAGATCATCAAGTCCAACCTGTCACCCAACACCTCATGACTAACTAAACCATGGCTTCAAGTGCCACATCCAATCCCCTCTTGAACACCTCCAGGGACAGTGACTCCACCACCTCCCAGGGCAGCACATTCCAATGGCCAATCTCTCTTTCTGGGAAGAATCTTCTCCTCACCTCCAGCCTAAACTTCCCCTGGCACAGCTTGAGACTGTGTCCTCTTGTTCTGGTGCTGGTTGCCTGGGAGAAGAGACCAACCCTCTCCTGGCTACAACTTCCCTTCAGGGAGCTGTAGAGAGCAAGAAGGTCTCCCCTGAGCCTCCTCTTCTCGAGGCTAAGCAACCCCAGCTCCCTCAGCCTCTCCTCACAGGGCTGTGCTCCAGACCTCTCCCCAGCCTTGCTGCCCTTCTCTGGACACATTCAAGAGTCTCAATGTCCTTCTCAAGTTTAGGAACCCAGAACTGGACACAGTTCTCAAGGTGTGGCCTAACCAGTGCTGAGTACAGGGCAGAATGACTTCTGCCTCTTACTCCTTACTTTATTCCTTGTCAAAAGCACTAGCCTGAAGATCCCTGGCAAATCCCTCTGAGCATAATTCAGTTTAGTTTTTAGCGCTGTGTTTCACTTCACGAAGGGGAAGTTACAATTATCATAAAATAAATATATACTATCAGCATGCATTAAGAGAGAAGCCCACTTCATCATAAAAATAATGTAAAGCACATGTGAAACACTTCAGTGCTAAGCCCCACCGCTCTGCTCCACCAAAAAGACACACTTGGTATTTCTAAATGCATCATCCATGTATTTTAAGGAGAAACACAGCACATGAATCATTTACATAACTTTCGAAACCGAAGTGAAAATCGTAAGATTTCCAGGTTTCCAAACTCATACATTACCTTCTTACAGAGATAACTCTCCATATTGTGCAACACACAGCCATTGTCCTGCTTTCATGTCTTTCCAGCTTACATTCACACCAGGTACAATTCCTACAGCACATTCATTTTTCCCATTCCATTTAAAATAATTTGAAGCAGGTCAGTAATCACGATCACTTTTAGTAAGGAACAGAGTGTGTCCTCTGGCATATTCATAGAATCACAGAATCATAGAATCAATAAGGTTGGAAAAGACCTCAGAGATCATCAAGTCCAACCTATCACCCAACACCTCAGGACTAACTAAACCATGGCTCCAAGTGCCACGTCCAATTCCCTCTTGAACACCTCCAGGGATGGTGACTCCACCACCTCCCTGGGCAGCACATTCCAATGGCCAATTACTCTTGCTGGGAAGAACCTTCTCCTCAAAAGAGCACAAAAGCTCTCCATATTCAACTAAGGTTGTGAGGCAAATTTACTTTCCTCTTTGTGATTAAAAAACAACATATAAACTGCATGAAATGGGT
The DNA here is from genome assembly GCF_014839835.1 of Dryobates pubescens. Classification (NCBI taxonomy): domain Eukaryota; kingdom Metazoa; phylum Chordata; class Aves; order Piciformes; family Picidae; genus Dryobates; species Dryobates pubescens. The sequence continues at coordinate 36,862,906 of NC_071621.1, forward strand.
AAGTCAGGGCAAGCTAGATGAATGACACCTTCATACAACTGAATGCATGGCAAAAACATCCCTTGAACACAGTACACTGGAACACCTCTAAATGCAATCTGCCGGTATTCCTCCTCTGGGTTCAGTGGCATTATTCTCCTTCCTCCCTCCAAACAAGCTTTATTTTCACTGCATTTAATCAGAAGAGTGAGTTGCTTTTGACTTACTTCCAGATAATACAGATAAGGTATGCCAGTCTTTAGCAATTAAACTACCTTTGAACTGCTACCCATTGTGACCTGCCAGAAGAATTTTCCAGATACCAGGACTATTTTTAAATACTTCTGACATATATCCCCAAACCAAAACCTTAAGTAGACAGACTGTAAAACTGCTCTAGTCTTGTGGATATGTTTTATCCATTTGCTGCTCCTTTACAAGAAGTTATAAAAACCAGGCTAAATGCTACTTCCCAAAAAGACTTCATTAAAGAGAGAGCTGCAGCTCTGTGTGCCACAGCTGCGGTTTCAGAACACTAATGCAAGATGCCTTCTTTTTTTCATTTCAAAACACTTATCAAAATCAAAGTAGAGATTTTCTTGGGGACAGAGGGAAAAGAGATTTCCCTTTGGAGGAAAAGGGACTCGGATCTGCCTGACAGCAATTCTTCATAGCTGCGTATCTTTCAACAACGGGGTAAGAGGAATTATTCTGAACCTACTAACACTTTGGCTCTTACACCAGGCATTCAGAAAGTAGGGGGTTGTTACATTCAATTCAGGTTGCTTTACAACACATTAAATTTAAAAATACACACTTCTTCTGTGTACTTGCAACTCTTACACAAGAAGGGGGGAAAAGTCACAAGAGAAGATCCAAGAGACTGACAATCCTCCTTGGAAGGCAGAAAAAGCCCAGGGAAGCTCTGACATTACACAAAAGATCTAAAATTGCAAAAAAATAATCCAAGTTTCATTGCAGCTCAACATCTTTCTTTTGTAGTGTCAAACACAGCTTGCTAGGAAGCACTGTCACCTCGGTGAGAACAAACCAGGCTCATTTTGACCAACAGTGCTGCTTTCTCGTGTGTCCTTGGGTAAAGACAGAAGCGAAAGTTGAGAGCTTTCAGGACCATCACTAAAGCATCTCTGCTGCTGTAAGATTTATGTAAATATGAGAAAACATCTTTCCTCACATATTAACATGGCAGTAACAAAGTATTCAAGACAAAAGCATGGAAACCAGAGATGCTGGGGTAGTCTGTGAAAGCAGAACTTTTGAACCTCAGATAATAAAGACATCTTTGTAACAGGAAGGCACGAGGGCGAGAGGATCAGATGTCCACTAACCCACTGCCAGTCGGTTTCTTAAGTGCCTGCAAGCCATTAGAGCCAGTGTGCCCATGAGCTGAATCACAGGAAACACTGTGCCCAATGCAGTTTTATTTCAATGAAATTAATCTCAAGTGATTCCTGGTACTTCTTCAGAACCTATAGTATTACTGCTTAGGAAGTCTTCCTGTGTTTCATGTATCACAAATGAGGCTGGGCAAAAATACAAGCAGAAAAAACCCCACCATTTAAAAAGCAAATGCAGAATTAGGCAATTTCTGTGATAAACATTAGAAGGGTGTGGTTAGTAGGTTGAGAGAGGTTCTCCTCCTCCTCCTCTGCTCTGCCCTGTTGAGGCCACATCTGGAATATTGTGTCTAGTTCTGGGCCCCTCAGGTCAAGAAGGACCTCAGGGAACTGCTTGAGAGAGTCCAGCACAGAGCCACAAAAATGATGAAGGGCGTGGAACATCTTCCTTATGAGGAGAGACTGAGGGAGCTGAGGGCTCTGTAGCTTGGAGAGGAGGAGACTAAGGGCTGACCTCATTCATGTTTATAAATATGTCAAGGGTGAGTGCCCAAAGGCTGGAGCCAGGCTCTGCTGGGTGATGCCCAATGCCAGCACAAGGGGCAGTGATGGAAGTTGAGGCAGAGGAAGTTCCATGGAAACAGGTTGGACTTGATGATCCTTGGGGTCTCTTCCAACCTTAGTTACTGTGATACTGTGATACTAACAGGAGGAAAACGAATTTCCTGGTGAGTGTGACAGAACACTGGAGCAGGCTGCCCAGGGGGGCTGTGGAGTCTCCCTCTCTGGAGATATCCAAAACCCACCTGGATGCATTCCTATGTGACCTGGGACAGGTGCTGCTGCTGTGGCAGGGGGGTTGGACTGGATGAACTTTCAAGGTCCCTTCCAGGCCCTACCATTCTGTGATTCTGTAATACCTGGGCTAAATTCATAAAGCTTTGCATTTCACTTTATTTACCTTACACAGAAAGCACACAGAATGCCAATTTAATTCTGAAATTCATTAAACACAGCTTTAAACAACAGCAAAGACCTGCCTTCTTCCAAGAATTCTGTATGTACAAAAGCTTGATGAGTCCCAATAAATGAGGAAATGTTGGAAAGAGGAAAGGGATTTCCCACATTCGTTCAGTATTATAAATGATAAATCCACCTGGTGATGACAACTGCATCCTAGTGGATAGTTTTTCATGCACTCTGTTTTGCCTGTATAGAACAAATGTTTGTGCACTGATCTGTTCAGCAGTGCAGACAATACTGTCATTTGAAAACTCTATTCATTTAAAACAAACAAGCATGATGTCTGTCTTCTAACATTAAACAGTTTTGCCCCCTCTTCAGTGTTAAATGGGCTTCCATTTTTAAGTACAGCTACGAAAGCTGAATGGCTCTTTTGCACATTTGGACTGCTGCCTCTGTAGCTTGGAATCTGCAATAAACAAGTTGCTGTGCTTTGATTATCACTGCCAAGTTCACACTTCTCAAACAGAATACAGACAACTCCAGTTCATATTCAACTTTTTTCTGGCTCCCTTTCTACTTACACACTGTGCAAACATTCAGCAAGTTCTTGGAAGAGCTCAAAAACATTAGTATGACTCCTGATAATTATATGTTTCTTCTGCACAAACTCATTTCATTTGCTTAATGTCATTCCTCATTTTCAGAGTAACTCAGTTTTAACTGCACAATGCAGTTTCATGCAAAGATCTTCCTCGAGTGAAAGTATTTTTTACCCTGATATACAGCCAGGTGTACATGAGAATAGGAAGGTCTTTTTTGTTTCTCCCATTGCCTTTTCACACAAAAAGCCAACCCTGGACAATTCCTAGGTGCTTTATCTATACACTATCAAGCTTAGCATTAACTGCATTTCCACTGAAGCCCCAGGAACTCCTCAGAAACTGTCACAGGACACAGTACACCAACATAAAACTCACAGTCATCAAATAGATGCACTTTCACCCAGTTCTTTTCTTGCTAGCCATGGCTACATCCTCTCAACACTTATCTCCCTGCTTCTCATCCAGCTCTCTCCAGCCCTTGAGGCAGTTTGTCTGATAAAAGATCAGAGAGAATATCTGAAGAAAAAAATAAAACCCTTTTTTCTACCAGATCAGTGAGCTGAACTGTCTCAAAAATAAGATGTATTAAGTACAGGCACTACCAGTATCATTCACAATGGAGATCATTGTGCCTGCAATCATCCCAGCCTTTTGCCCTGCATGATACAACGATTTACACTTTAAAAAAAAAGTAAGTTTGATTAGTCCATAATTCACATACTACACAACTAACACTTCTGGATACTGCATTGCACTCTGCTGCAGAAAAGAATGGAGAGCAGTGCACAAAAAGCAGAGAGGATCCAGAGATTCAGAAGAGCTAAAACTGTGGACAATAGGAGGACAGGAAATCGCTGATGAAGCACGGATGAAAACATGCATTGCTTTATTTCCAAAGAGAAATTAAGGCAACTGCATCAGCACAAAGAACATTTTACAGCACAGCTGGGATTCCAGGGTAAATCTAGGCTGAGATTCCAGATTGAATGGTGTGTCTATTATATATGAACTTTTCACAAAGTTACCTAGCAATTTGATCAGAATCAGATTACCATGAAAAAATACTAAGGTTTCTACGCTTAGAACTCTATGCCACACTGCAGCACCCAGCTGTGGCCATGCCCAGATCAGCTCTCCTTTCCAGCAGACTGCAATAGTGTATTTTCTGATGAAATCCAGCCTAAGCATAAACTGCACCACCTAATATTAGAAACATTTCATCAGCAATGTTCAGCACGATGTTTACCTCATATAAAACCCAAAAGGGAAACAAATGTTCACCTTCAAGAGATGCATATATGAGCAACCCCATTCAGAGCTACAGGCTGGGGTCAGAGTGGCTGGAGAGCTCCCAGAGAGGGACCTGGGGGGTCTGATTGACAGCCTCCTAAACATGAGCCAGCAGTGTGCCCAGGTGGCCAAGAAGGCCAATGGCATCCTGGCCTGCATTAGGAATAGTGTGGCCAGCAGGAGAAGGGAAGTCATTGTGCCCCTGTACTCTGCATTGGTTAGGCCACACCTTGAGTCCTGTGTCCAGTTCTGGGCCCCTCAGTTTAAGAAGGACATCGAGACACTTGAAGGTGTCCAGAGAAGGGCAACAAGGCTGGGGAGAGGCCTTGAGCACAGCCCTGTGAGGAGAGGCTGAGGGAGCTGGGGTTGCTGAGCCTGGAGAAGAGGAGGCTCAGGGGTGACCTCATTGCTGTCTACAACTACCTGAAAGGTGGTTGTGGCCAGGAAGGGCTTGGTCTCTTCTCCCAGGCAACCAGCACCAGAACAAGTGGACATAGTCTCAAGTTGCGCCAGGGAAGTTTAGGCTGGAGGTGAGGAGAAAGTTCTTCGCCGAGTGAGTAATTGGCCATTGGGATGTGCTGCCCAGGGAGGTGGTGGAGTCACCGTCCCTGGAGGTGTTCAAGAGGGGATTGGATGTGGCACTTGGTGCCATGGTCTAGTCATAAGGTCTGTGGAGGTTGGACTCGATGATCCTCGAGGTCTTTTCCAACCTTAGTGATACTGTGATACTGTAATGTAATTTTCAAATGCATTCAACCTCTTTAGAGCAATTTAATGTACTAATACTTCATCTGCTTCCCAAGGTTACTATTTCTTGAAAGAACACAGGAAGGACTCCTCTGCAGGTATGCAACAACAAAGGCTGACCTCATGTGAATTTCTCCAGATTCTACAATTTTTAATAGGGCAAAAACCCAAAACATCAACAACAACAAAATACAGTGAAAAATTACCTGGCTAAAATGTCTTATGAGGCATCTCTGTTATAAGGAAAAATCATGATTCAAGCAAAGAGATAAACAGTGTGGGGTTTGAAGAATACTTGACATCCCTCTGGGAACCATTTCAATTCCTGTTCTGCCCTACAAATTTTGCAGTGTATGTATGCAGGTTATACACAGGCCAGCCCTCCTCACCTACCTGAAGATGGTTCTGTCTCCAAAGAGTTATAAAGTATGGTATGAACAAAACATGACACTGCACATAAAAATAGAAGAAATAGATAAATAGAGAGAAATATTTAGCCTTACTTCTCCATGTCTTACAGGCGTAATAACTCCTCTTGCTACTGCCATTCGGAACAACGTTTCTGTGGCCTGCATCAAACAAACACACACAGGTTGGTTATTTAAAACACACTGAACCCAGCTCATGAAGATTTGTTTTCATTTTTACAGCATCTTTTCACGTGCTGGCTACCTCTTGCACCTGTTTCACAACTGAATCCATTCAGTGAAGTTATTTAGAGCAGTCTGCACAGGTTAAGCGAAGGTTTACTGCAAGGTAAGAGATCTGTGGAGCGTTTTTAACTAAACAGTGCATGTCCCTCCTGTGACACTGCAGCAATTACACAAAACTCTGCTCAGAGAGGCTCAGCCCCTTAGGACGATCTTCCATGGGTTGTCACGTAAAAGTGGGACACTAAGGGAAGAAATAGCCCTGTGGGATTTCACAACTCAGGAAACTAATTAATTAACTGCTGTTTAATATTCTACACTTAAAAATTAACAGGTAAGTATCAAAACCCGAGAGCATGACACAATTATTTTCCTAAAAGCACCTGAGTCCCCGTTAACAACAGCAGCGTTACAGAACACAACACTGCCATGTGCAAATGACAGGGAACACAACTTCGACGAAGTCTTCACTTAGGTTCATCTTCAGTTAGGCTGCATACTTTGCGCTGTCCCATCGTTCTTTAACCAAGAGGGACAATTAGCACATACTTCTGACACAAACGCAGATTAATGCCTTCTAGTGCGGCCTACAGCACACACAAAAAGCCCCACAGGCTCTGCAACACATTTCTGCCTACAAGCTGTTTGCAAAAAGGCATGAAAAATCGCTGGTTACATAAAGCCGTGCATTGGCACATCAGCGCACACAAGAACAGATCTGTTGTAAAGACTTGTTTCCATAGCAAGTAGTAAAGCTGGTTCCAATTTCATCTGTAATGAAACATGTTTTTAATATCTGGTTCTAATAAAGCAAAATATTCCAACATTTACAGATCTATGTTAAAAAGTAATTATCAGGTGGTTTGGGGGGACAAATAGTTTAGAAAGTTTATAAACAAAAGCAGTTTGCGGTAGCTGATTATCTGTCTCCATAGTGATTTCAAAAGTAAGCTGCTCAGGGCTTTACATGCTTGTAAGACTTGCTGCATTCATGCTGCACTACCTTGAGACAGCTGTATCTCAACAGCTCTAATATCAAAGACAACTCTTGAGATTAATTCCTCAGTCTTCATAGATACAGACAGTGGGGTTTACCCTCTCTACACAATTGCCTGCAGAAACCTCATGTTTTCCCTCTCCCATCTGTAAATGAATGCGTGAGCTCCAGAACCACGACCAGTGCAGGGCAATGCCCAAGTGTAATTCTTCTCAAACTCTTCTTCTTTGAGAGACCCTCATACAGCCTTTTGTATTTCCCCAAATTGGTTTCTTTCACCAGCGTTTTTAAGGATGTTTCAACTGAATTGAGCATTCTGTCAACATAGCTAAGCCGCTTTTGTTCCTTTGGAAAACCACTGGTGTGTGTGACTTTCTTTTCATCTGGACTAGTAAAAGATCCCTCTGAACACACTTGTACTCGCAGAGTTAATACCAGTTGTCATTCAGAAACAAAGAAATCACAGCAACAGCAAATCCAGCACCACAGACGTCCTCCTGTGGGCACCACTTTTCATGTGCTGAGTAGTGCTAAGAAGATTAGCCCCACAATCACAGCTACCTACCCAAACAGCTTGAGGGAGATGAGGCCATCTAGAGCCAACCACACACTGACAATGACAAAGCTGGAGGAAGAGCTTTTGGGCTTTTAGGTATGCAAAAATCAAAGAAGATGCTTAAGGAACTTCATCTTGGAAAAGAGTGATCAGAGCCAAGCTTATTGTTGTGTTGGTGAAGGAGGAGGGCATTAGCAGAAAAGATTTCAAGTTTGTATCCTTTCTACAAAGAAAACAGAGTGAACGTGCTGTGATTCAAATAAGGCAGCGCCTCACATGGAGGAAGAGCAAGATGGAATCTACCACCTTCACAAAACTAACATCACACAGACTAATGGTAAGAGAGATCAGGGCTAGGAAAATGCAGCCACTTCAAAAAGCTGAATTATCTGTAATGCTTCTGCTTTGAACAAACTCCTTCACTGCCTTCAATTTCCACCTTTTTCCTTTCTGCCCCACAGAACCATTCGGCAAAGACCAGCGGGGTCTTTGAAGCAGGTTGCCCGGGTCTTTGAACTCTTGAAGCAGGTTGCCCGGGGCTTGTTCAGGCACATTTCCAGCACTGCTAAGGATAGAGGTCCCACCATCCATCTGGTCATACAGACGACTGCCCTGACACAAAGTAATCTATCTTTCAACACAGGCCACCTAGTAAAGTAATTTCTTTGACTTCTTTAGCTGTAAATGTCTACTGGAAAAGTTTAGCAAACATTTGTGCATCAGGTCAAAAAGTGCCATTTTGCCACAGAGAGCTCACCAGGAGCTCTCAGTGTACACTTGCTGCCCGGAAAGCCAATCAGAGCCTGGGCTGCAGCAAGAGAAGTGTGGCCAGCAGGGCAAGGGAGGGGATTCTCCCCTTCTGCTCAGCTCTGGTGAGACCCCACCTGGAGTCCTGCCTCCAGTTCTGGAGCCCCTATGACAAGAGGGATCTGGAGGTGCTGGAAGGTGTCCAGAGAAGGGCCACAAGGATGAGCAGAGGGCTGGAGCTCCTCTCCTGTGAGGACAGACTGAAGGAGTTGGGGCTGTTCAGTCTGGAGAAGAGAAGGCTCCAAGGTGACCTAATTGTGGCCTTCCAGTATCTGAAGGGGGCTACAAGAAGGCTGGGGAGGGACTGCTCAGGATCTCAGGTAGTGATAGGACTAGGGGGAATGGAATGAAGCTGGAGGTGGGGAGATTCAGGCTGGAGGTGAGGAGGAAATTCTTCCCCATGAGAGTGATGAAGCCCTGGAATGGGTTGTCCAGGGAGGTGGTTGAGGCCCCGTCCCTGGGGGTGTTTAAGACCAGGCTGGATGAGGCTCTGGCCAGCCTGATCTAGTGTGAGGTGTCCCTGGCCATGGCAGGGGGGTTGGAACTAGATGATCCTTGTGGTCCCTTCCAACCCTGACTGATACTATGATTCATGGTTCTTCTTGTTCACCATTCACAGCAAGGACACCCACAATTTACATGCCATTTGGAATGAGCTGAATTACCTGGCTGCAGTGTCAGCCCTTTGCCATCCTTAAGGTATCTTCTAAAATTCTTTCATATAAACTTGCATTAGATGTTTGTCCACTGAATGCCAAGTTTTCACATATATTTACTGCTTCTCAATTTACAACTCCATCCACTTTTAAATGCTGAAAGTACGACAATAACCTTGCATTTCATGTTAGGATGTGCAACTGTGATTAGGGGAAAAAATATCTTATTTGGAATAGTTATCATCATGTTGGGAAAAGTGATTAAAAAGGCAAAACCATCCATTTAAAAAATACTAGTATATCCCAAAGAAACTGCTGACTAGGAGTTTAGATCATTTTTAACTGCTTTTGCAGTTAAATGTTAGCATTAAATGTTTCATTATAATCAGGGACTTTTATGAAGCTGTAAAAATTTAAGATTTATTTGCATTCAAATAATTGTGAATAAGCCTTAAAGAAGAATCATTACAGGCTTAGGCAATGGCTTTAGGTACTTCTATTCAGAGATGGGAGTCAGAGGTCTTTAAGAATGCAAATTATCAACAGATGGTTTTAGTGATCTCAGTGTGAAATAAATGTGTTGCCAAGCTGATAGTTACTGACTCCAAAAATCTGTTCTTCATGGTAAGGAATGTATACTGTGTTACTGGATACGTGAGGTGAAATGGCTGCCTGGTGGAGCTTGCCACTCTCTAACACCGTGCAGGCTCTATTAAAGGAGAAACCACTGCTCTGAACCAGAACAAAAGTGAAAAATTATTGTGCATTACTGATGGAAATTGATTGGGGGGGGAAGGCAACAGGAAAAATAGTGCTTTATCTTCCAGATGTTTTGAGTTTTCTAGGTATTCACAAAAACAAAATGGTTTTATAATGTATCATAGAATTGTCAGGGTTGGAAGGGAACTCAAGGATCATCTAGTTCCAAACCCCGTGCCATGGCCAGGGACACCTCACACTACAGCAGGTTGCTCACAGCCACCTCCAGCCTGGCTGCAAACACCTCCAGGGGTGAGGCTTCCACCACCTCCCTGGGCAACCTGTGCCAGCGTCTCACCACCCTCATGGGGAACAACTTCTTCCTAACATCCAATCTGCATCTACCCATTTCTAGTTCTGTTCCATTCCCCCCCAGTCCAACCATTACCTGACACCCTAAAAAGTCCCTCCCCAGCTTTCTTGTACCCCACTTCAGACACTGGAAGGCCACAATAAATCCTTTTCTTCAGGGCTGCTCTCAAGCCAGTCCCTGCCCAGCCTGTATCGGTGCTTGGGATTGCCCAGACCCAGCTGCAGGACCTTGCACTTGGCCTTGTTGAACTTCCTGAGGTAGGCTTGGGCCCACCTCTCCAGCCTGTCAAGGTTGGATGGATCCCTTCCCTCCAGTTTTACCAAGGTGAAAACTGCAAACACAAGCAATGGACAGGACTGCTAATGCAAATTAATTGATTTAGAAATGCATGCTTTTTAATCACCTGCCAAATTTTGGCATCTACTTCTAAACACACATTTTAAAACCAAGAAATAGCTATTTAAAGCTACGTCCTGAAAGGCAGAGACTTTTGGAAGTCATTCTCAGCAATTTACAGATTCAATTAAAATGAAAATGGGGCAATTTATTGTAAGAATAAAAAAGGGCAAGACACCACAAAAGACTTTTTGTCACTCCTATTAGGTTTGCTGATCTTGGCTACAATAGCTGGCTGACAGCACTGGTTGTAACATTTGTGTTTCTTCATGAAAAGCAAATTGCAGTCAAAAAAAGGTTCTTGACAGTCCATCTGAAATCATCACTGACATTTTTCAACTTGATTACATACTGCAAGTGAACTATTGTTGTAGGCCTTATAAACAACCACAGAGCTTTTGAAAAGAAGAACAAGTGCTACTCAAAAAAGAAGAAAAAAGGAGGTTTAGTGAGATTTAAAAGCAAAAATGTGTAAGAAGTTTCTGAAACCAAATTATCTTTCTTTCCTAATTTCTGTCCACAAAACTTCAAATGTAAGGCAACCCTCACCATCTAAAGCTCACTGCAGGTGACATTTAACTTAACTGGTGAGCTTATTTATTGCATCCAAAGAAATGTGACAGCAGGATGAGGGAGCTGACTCTCCCCCTCTACTCCGCTCTCATGAGACCCCCACCTGGAGTATGGCATCCAGTTCTGGTGCCCCCAGGATAACAGGGGAATCAAAATGCTGGAGCAGGTCCAGAGGAGGGTCATGAAGGTGATCAGAGTTCTAGAGTACCTCCCCTATGAGGACAGGTTGCAAAAGCTGGGGCTGTTCAGCCTGGAGAAAAGGCAGCTCTGGGGGGAGACCTCATAGCAGCATTCCAGTAGCTGAAAGGTGCCTACAAGAAGCTGGGAAAGGACTTTTAACAATGGCTTGCAGTGACAGGAAAGAGGGAAGAGCCTTTAGCTTGAGAAGGGGAAATTTAGGCTGGATATTACAAAGACATTCTTTACAATGGGGGTGGTGAGACACTGGAACAGGGTGCCCAGGGAAGTTGTGGATGCCCCCTCATGCAGGTGGTCAAGGCCAGGCTGGATGAGGCCTTGAACAACCTGCTCTAGTGCAAGACTTCCTGGCCCGTGCCAGAGGGGTTGGAACGAGATGATCTTTAAGGTCTCTCCCAACCCAAAGCATTCTATGAAACTGTGTTACAGCTTTTGATGAAATTGCTACAATAGAAACACAGAATTTGCTGCCATTTTATATATTTTATGAATTTAAATTATATGTAAGCCACAACACTGCAGCTGAACAGATGCTTTCAAACAGACATATCTGGATTCTCATTTTTCTGGAAAATCATCTTTCAGGTGTAAATTCCATGCACCTCTCTGTCTGGACTTCTCTGCCTTTAATACCAAACCATTTGAACTCTGTTTGTACAATAAGTAGATCAGTCTATAGTTGACCATCTGTGAGATGCAAGTTCTTTCCATTCACCCATCAGAAGATCAAATCACTTACCCTTGCCTTCCATAAAAGGAACTTGACTGTGAACTCTGAACAGTTTAAGTCCCATGATTAAGCAGAGTTGATGATAGCCTTGCACCCATTTTCTGAAACTTCTCTTTTATCCAGTTTTTGTGCCTGAGGAATGTGAGCACCCAAATATTGCACCAAACACCCACCTCTGCAGTCCATAATATTCAGCCTCTCTTTTCCCTCGTTACTTACACAGCATTGGTGCATCTTCATTAGAATCATAACATCATTCAGGTTGGAAAAGACCCCTATGATCATCAAGTCCAACCACTAACCCTACTCTGCAAGTCCACCCCCAAACCATATTCCAAAGAACCAGAACCACATCTAAACAACCTTTAAACATATCCAGGGATGGTGACTCAAGCCCCTCCCTGGGCAGCACATTCCATTATCTGAAAGGATAAATCAATTCTTTTATATAAATCACTGTCTACTGCCTGCCCCAAATGAAAATGAAGAGGCACTTCAGGAACAGAAGAGTTCACAAGCCCCAGCAATTCTCAGCTTGCAGGACTATCTCTTGGAAGCTCTGGATGCACAGGAGATGGGTCAAATCTGCTGCAATTTATGGGGCAGGATGGAAGAGTAGCTTGAAGATGAGATGGCTGAAAGGAAATAAAGCACACACCTGGCTATGTAACCTGCACAGCAGAAGTCTCCCTGGAAACAGTTCTCCTTTCTCAAACACTAAACCTACACTGTCTCCCTAACTCGACGTTTGGGCATTTGTGGAACTCATCACTAAAATAACATAAATCAATTAGTACTATAAGTAAGAAGATTACTAGCACAGGGTAGATCTTCTTGAGTTACAGCATGCAGCTCCTTAGAATATTTGCAGGTTTGTTGTGTAAACACAGGTTCAAATTTACAGACAAATACTCTCTTGAACTACCAAATTCCATTTGCTCACCGAACCAAATCTGCACTTTCAGGGTTAACGAACTGTCTCACAAACTAATTTACCTCTACCCTAACTAAATTACCCTGTTGTTCTTAATGCCCAAAAGATAATCTACGTCATGCTGACCATCTTTACCTTCAGCCTTCGCTGTATTCCCACTGCAAGCAACCTGCCTTGCTGCAGAGCCGCTCAGGAACCTTAGCCTCTCCTCAAAAGAGCTTTAAAGCTTACAGCTGTAGAACATGTACTCAACAAATGATCCAAGCACAGAAATAATCAAGTACTGTGAGCTGCCAGGAGGATAAAATAAAAGCATTAGTGTTTATTTATCTCAATCTGAACCCAGTAGCCTGCAGTTGTGGTCTTTGTAACTTTTTCCAAGATGATGGTTTGTTGTTGGATTTTTTTTCCCCTGAGTTCTTTTTCACCTGTTCTCCCTTTCCTTCCTCCCATACCCCCTTCCCAAAAACTATGCTTGGCATTTCATTGGGATTCCTGGTCCCAGCCTGTAACTGACTTTTCTAGTTTTCTCTGCACAAAGGATTGAACAGCTCAAAGTTGCAATTAACTGGATATCAGGAAGCCAGGGGGGGAAAAAAGCAAAAATCCAGCAGTATAATGCTCATGAACTGAATTACCCACAAACCAGGCCAGCAGCCAGCATGGGAAATTGGAGAAATAGGCCATTTAATCTCTGCCTTGACAGAAATGCCAGAGAAAAGAAGTCTAAGAGAGGCTGCCTCACCACCAGCACCAAAGTTTCTGCGTCTGAGAAACAATCCACTGAAGCCAGCTAAAACCTTCCTCCTTTCCAATCACACAACAGAAGGGCAGAAAGCAGCTGCGAGCCAGCCTGCAGAAAGCACATGACAACTGTCAAAATGGTTTTGATTAGTAATGCTGTCAGATAGAATAAAAGATAAAAGCTGAAAGACCACTCTGGCCAGGCTAGGACTATACGAGCACACTCGCACGTAGCCGGTGCTCCCCCAGGATTCAGGGGCAGCGAACTCTGCAGATTTCCAACTCCAGAAGGCTGAGAAGGAGCACATGCACCCATCCATCCATCCTGCACCACCCCTGCAGCAGGAAGACTTCCCACTTCCCTCCATCCCATTTGGAACCAGTCCATGGGGCATGTTTCTGCTGCCTGGCCAGGAGCCACTGGAACAGCAAAACATAAACAACAGGTCTGATGCAGCCACCAAGTGTCAGGATAACAGAGCGACGCTGCTCTGAGCCTTCAGCTGTACACTACTCCAGCACTACACAGAATGAGAGAATGCTTTGGGTGAGAAAGGCCCTTTAAAGATCTAGTCCTGCAGTGAGCAGGGACATCTTTCAGTAGATTAGGTTGCTCAAAGCCCCATCTGACCTGACCTCAAATACTTCCAGTGATGGGACATCCACAAATTCCCTGGTCAACCTGTTCCAGTGACTCACCACCTCTCACCACAGCAAATTTCTTCCTTATGTCCAATATAAACATACTCTCAATTTACAACCATTGGCCCTTCTTCCCTCTGCACAGACTCTGGAAAAGAAGTCTTTCCCAATCTATTTTATAAGCCCCCTCCAAGTACTGAAAGGCTGCAACAAGGTCTCCCCAGAGCCTTCTCTTTTCCAGGCTGAACAACCTCAACTCTCTAAGTGTGTCCTCACAGGAGAGGTGCTCCAGCTCTTGAACCATTTTCACGGGCCTCCTCTCGACACATTCTTGTACTTAGAGCTGGGCACAGTGCTCCAGCTGAGGTCTCAGGAGAGCAGAGTAGATGGGCAGAACCACCTCCCTTGACCTGCTGGCCAGACTTCTTTTGATGCAGCCCAGGATACGGTTGGCTTTCTGGGCTGTGAGCGCACATTGTTGGCTCACGTCATCTTTTCATCCATCAGTACCCTCCTGAGCCCTTTTCCACTGGGCTGCTCTCAATCCCTTCATGCCTCAGTCTGCTGGGGGTTGCCCCAAACCAGGTGCAGGACCTTGCACTTGGCCTTGTTGATCATCCTACCCTTAAAATTACATCTCTGCCTATCCATCCATTCTGACTCTTCACTGTGACTTTCCAGCACCTGGCCCTGCTGGTCTGAAGAGCACTGAGGAGTATTACTCTGAAAGCAAGCCAGCTGGGAAGGGAAGGGTGTGTGACATGGCAGTGCCCACCAGGATGTTCCTGGAAAAATTCATTCCCAAGCTTCCATAAATAAGCAAAGCAGACTGAAGTGAGCTTTCTTGGTCCACCCACAGCTCCTCAATGAGTTATTAGTACAACTGAAAGCAAAATACGAAGATGCTGATCCTTGCTCTCTAACCTGTGGAAAACGGCAGAGATTTAACCAGTCAGTGACACTGCAAGGTCTTCCAGCAGCCTTGGGTCTTGTAACACACACATTTTGAAGTTTCACCATGACCACCAAGCTAAGGAGCTGCATATTTGTTTAGCCTCATTCCACGCTATCCAGGCACGTGTTCTGGAATTCCAGCCTCATTTAAGTGCAGCCATTTACAGTTCCTTCATCTGCTTTTACTGACCAGAATTTGGTGTGAGCGTGAACTCTGCACAGGTTCAATTCAGTGCACTCCCTACAAGCTTTACAAGATTTATGTTTCATGTGTTTCACAACCATGGTCCTTTTTCTCCAGGGGATTACCTCATCTTTCACGTTTCCCACCGGTAGCATTTTTAAGCAGTAACTCTCAGTATCTGCAAAAGGAACAAAAACCTCTTTGTCTCTGTTGGTTTGTTTCCACGTATTGTAATTTGCCCATGGAGTTATGAGTTAAACTAATACAAACCTAATCTAAACACCAAGTGTTATAGACTCCATCTACTTTGGATGGGACACTCGACTCCCTTCCCAACCTTGCTGGTTAAAGGTGCATGTCTCGCAGCTCTCTGAAGCAATCAGAAACAGAACGCAGAGGCTAACACCACTTTTTTTGGTGTAGTTCATAAAAATGCCTCCCCTCCTTTGTCTAGAAAAGTTTCACTGCTGCTGGCCAACAGCTACACTGTTTTAATGAAGGACAGGGATATGCTGGAGATGACCTGAGGAGAAAACATGAATTGGTGTGATGCTATTTATCACATGCTCATCTGTGAAAATAAAGCAAACTAAAGTGCTGACTGTTAAGTGATCAAACCCATTTAATACAAAATAATCAGCATTTCAGAAAGTCTGATGCTATATGGGGAATTATCTACCAACATAACAAAGAGTTCTGAATTATTTTTTCACACACCAATTTCTTTGTCTTTTAAGGAGAGCTAAAAATTTCAGGGCTTAGAACAGGGCTTAGTATTTTGGGAGCTGGCTGAAGCGCTGGTCAACCTCTTCCTGTTCTTCAGAAAGCTGCTCTTATTTTGCCCAAGAGTAACTAAGAGAGAGCTTCATGTACAGGCTGCCTAACCCTCAAAGCAGTTTGCAAGTGAAGCCATTTCAGGAAGATTTCTTCCTCCCAAGCACCTTTCTTCAAAATCAACAGCAGTACCTGCAGGGGCTGGGAACAGCCACCTCTGGCAAGCAGCGCAGGGAGCACAGCACAGCACACTTCCATACTGTTTTCTCTTTTCAAGAAAGGCAGGAAACTTCTATCATAAGACCAATCTAAGAAGGAAGCCACACTTCTCCTTTCCAAACACTATCAGAAGGGCCACATCTATTCTGACCACTGAGACTGTTGACAGAAGCCGTGGTGCAATTGTACTCCAGAAGCTCCCCTTTTCAGTAACGAAGCCTTTGACGTAACACCTACCCACAGGCACACCTAAAGTCTGGCAGGTCTGCTCACACAAAAATGATGAGAACTCACCACCCCTAATGTTGTGGCTAAAGAATTCTGACTATCAAAAAATGCAGAATTTACCCACATATATTAAGTAAGTTTGAAAAGCTTCACTTCTGTCATGCCAGGATCTCAATGCTCCTCCTTCATGCTCTTGAATGGTTTCTATGAAGGGAAGTGGACTGGACTGACTTTCCCAGCTCATGAAGTACTGTAGCCAGCCCTGCAGCAGGACTGGGGGATAAATACCAAGTGTCAAAGCAGAAGAAAATACCTCCAGTAAGCTAAATTAGTAAATGCCCTTAAAAATCAAGCCATCAGCCAGACTCAGGCTCAAACCCCCCATGAGATGAAGCTGGCTACAACCTCTATGTCCTAAAACTCAGCAAGGTTGAAATTGCCAAAATTACTGTTGTGAACTGACTTCAACACCATGAAAAAATCCCACCTGGTGTGTATCAGCCTGGTTTTTATTGCCAACTAGCTCTGTAATCTTAAAAAGTAACAGGCCATGATTTATATAGAGAAAAATTTAGCCTATTCTAATGCAAAAAAAACCCCAACATGAGACCTGATTTTTGCCATGACATATCAGTGGTCTCATAGGAGATTAGCCAGTGGTGGTACTGACATGTTTGCATGAAAATTTGGATGGTTGCTATCAACAACAGTAAAAGAAAAAGGAAATAAAGCTAAGTGCAGATGAATGCCAGCTGTGTAAAACCCCTGCTTCACTTTCTCTAAAATCTGGCAAATGATGAGCAAAGCAGGAAGAACCACAATGAAATTATTGTAAAACCAGTAAAGTTCATGCAGAAGAGCTGGATCCTGTCCTTTGTGCCTCACAGCCAATGCCAGGCAAGAACACTGCACCACAGAATGTCTTCCTGCGAACAGGCACACTCTGATCTTCTTTCGCCATGGGTGGGAAATCAAAAGACCCTAAGAATCTACTCCTGATGGTACTATCTACCAAGGCAATTCTTCCTCCAAAAGAGACATAACAACACAATTTAGGCTGGATGTTAGGAAGAAATTCTTCACAGATAGAGAGATTGGCCATTGGGATGTGCTGCCCAGGGAGGTGGTGGAGTCACCATCCCTGGAGGTGTTTCAGAAGAGCCTGGATGAGGCACTTAGTGCCATGGTTTAGTTGATGAGATGGTGTTGGGCAATGGGTTGGACTCAATGATCTCAAAGGTCTTTTCCAACCAGGTTAATTCTATTCTATTCTATTCTATTCTATTCTACTCTATTCTAATTCTACTCTATTCTATTCTAATACTTTTCACTTCCTTTCCAAAGTCAGGAAGAGTATAGAATTAATTACCTCCACCCATCCATCATCTTAGGAACCTACAGACCAATGCAAATTCTGACAGACTAAAAAGAATAAGCTGACAAATTGAATTCTCTCATGATGACATGAAGAACTTTATTATTCAGTATTGCTATCCAGAAGTGTGCTACTCTCAATTCCCATTATACTGAAAGATATACAGCCTGAAGGCTGAAGCATCATGTTAGTCACAAAAACATTAAATACATAAGAATAATTATTTTTGAAGCTAGTTTTAGAAATCTAGACAAAATAATAATATTCAAATATTGGAACTGTAAGAAGAATTAGCAGATGAATGTCTGGTGGTACATTAAGCACAGGTTTGTATATTCTGTCCCAATAGTCTGCTCTCTTCATAAAAAGTATTACTTATGAAAATTGCCAATTTGCATGTCCCAATGCACAAGGTGTGACATGCACACAGAGTAAAGGTGAAACAGTCTGCACTTTTCCTAGAAGACCATCCAGAGGGACCTGGACAGGCTGGAGAGGTGGGCTGAAGAGACTCTCATGAGGATCAATAAGGCAAAGATCCTGGACTTAGGTCAAGATAATCCTAGATATCAACACAGGCTGAGGGGCGATGACACTGAGAGCAGCCCTGTAGAAAAGGACTTGGAGGTGCTGGTGGATGAGAAGCTGGACACAAGCCAACAGTGTGCACTTGCAGCCCAGAAGGGCAACTGCATCCTGGGCTGCATCAAAAGAAGTGTGGCCAGCAGGTCAAGAGAGGTGATTCTGCCACTTTACTCTGGCAAGACCTCACCTGGAGTACTGCATCCAGGTCTGGAGCCCTCAACACAGCAAGGACATGGACCTGATGAAGGAGCTCCAGAGGAGGGCCACAAAAATGATCAGGGGGCTGAGGAAGCTGGGGTTGTTCAGCCTGCAGAAGGCTCCAGGGAGACCTAATAGTGGCTTTCCAGTACCTGATGGGGGCCTACAAAAAAGCGGCAGAGGGACTGTTTACAAAGGCCTGGAGTGATTGGACTACAGGCAATGGTTTGAAATTAAAGCAGAGTAGATTTAGACTGGATGTTAGGAACAAGTTCTTCACCATGAGGGTGGTGGAACACTGGAACAAGTTGCCCTGGGAGGTAGTTGAGGCCCCATCCCTGGAGATATTCAAGGTCAGGCTGCCAAGGCTTTGAGCAGCCTGATCTAGTGGAGGGTGTCCCTGCTCACTGCAGGGGACTTGGACTAGTCCTTTAGAGGTCCCTTCCACCCCAAACCATTCTATGATTACCAGTAAATCACCTGCTAGATTCACCAACTCCTGAAACTGCAGTGTGGTCCCAGGCTGCTCCAAGTGATGCGGAGCTGTATCACATTCACAGAGCAGGGAATGCAATGTGGAGACTGCTTCAAGCTCCGTTTCTTGCTCCCGACACCTCAGGGGCAGGCAAACCACAGAATCCTTTCTCCAGAGCACTTTATTCACCCTTTATTTACCCATTCTCTTGATGTTAAACATGTAAGTGAGCTATAAAAACTACACAGATTTTAAGATTGACAACAAACACTTCTACTAAGTACTAAATAAGGGGAAAGGATTTTTGACCAGGAACAAAAAGTACAATTATTCCTGGCAAGGTTTAAAGGTACCAAAAGCATGCAGTAGGTCTGTTCTATAAACTGCAGTGGATAAGCATGTTCATTTGAACAGCCTGTATGTTAGCAAAGCCAAATAATAGCTCATACCTCTTGGGGGAAAAGTACATAAATCACACAAAAGAATGAACAGTATAAGGAATGTGGCAATAGTAAAAACAACTCAGAGACCATGGCAGACAATCAACTGAGTCTAAAACATGCTGCATTCCCTATCAAAAGAGCAAATTGATCCTGATAAGTGCAGAAACATCAAATGGGCTCATAAATCAAACTGTTCAATGTCTCACCCAGGCTCACACCCTAGAAAGCTTTCAAAACATGGCTCTTTTGCAAACATTAAGAGTAGCTAACAACAGGTTAAACGATCGTGTATCAGGCCAGGTCTTAACCACAAGCTTTACCCTCTCATCTACCAGATGTGAAAAATCTCACCTCTTCACTGACAATGTACAGAAAAAACAAACCCTGGTGCTGAAGCAGGGCTTCACTGATGGCCTTCACTGATGGGCTTCACTGGCATTGAAAGGAGTTGCACCATCGAAACATCAGAACAATTGTCAGCATGAATCGTCAACGCTGATACGCTTCCCAGATGTAGCCCTGTTACAGGCTTTACCCTAACACAGGTATCTACATGGGAACACTTTCTGACAGCAGGCAGCTCCTCCACTCAGTAGAAGGAGGGAAGGATGTTCTGGGCCCCTCAGTTTAGGAAGGATGTTGACTTGCTGGAACGAGTCCAGAGAAGAGCAACAAAGTTGGTGAGGGGTTTGGAACACAGCCCTGTGAGGAGAGGCTGAGGGAGCTGGGGTTGCTTAGCCTGGAGAAAAGGAGACTCAGGGGTGACCTTATTGCTCTCTACAACTACCTGAAGGGAGGTTGTAGACAGACGGATGTTGGTCTCTTCTCCCAGGCAGCCAGTACCAGAACAAGAGGACACAGTCTCAGGCTGCGCCAGGGGAGGTTCAGGCTAGATGTTAGGAAAAAGTTCTATACAGAAAGAGTGATTGCACATTGGAATGGGCTGCCTGGGGAGGTGGTGGAGTCACCATCACTGGAGGTTTTCAGGAGGAGACTTGATGGGGTGCTTGGTGCCGTGGGTTAGTTGTCTGGGTGGTGTTTGATTGGTTGATGGGTTGGATGTGGTGATCTTGAAGGTCTCTTCCAACCTGGTTTGTTCTATGTATTCTATTCTATGTATTCAAACCATTTTACAAAAGCCTTCAGATAAGATGGTTTCAACTAAGTAGTGAGGCATGTTCTTGTTTCCAGCACTGGTGTTATCGATGGAAGCAGCAGATGCTCATCTGTGTTAAGTCTTGATTTAAAGGCCCAGTAGTTGTTTAGAAAATAAGTTATCAACTGGAAGTCTCCAACAATAAAAAGAGCTGAAGGGAAAGGTCTTGTATCAAGCTGGGAGAGGTCTGTTACCAAACTAGCCACTAGACTACAGCAGTGCGTGTATGTAAGAGCTGCAAGGAAATCCTCATCCAAAATTGATCCAGAGCACTGACAGTAAAACCCTTCAACCCCTCCTCCACCCCCAGAAAGAAGGAGGTGGCATATTAGGGTTTACTGTTAGGCCACAGAGAGTCTTTCTCAGTTCCTTCCTAGGCACAACGTAGCGCAGACGAGAGGCAGCGCAGCGAGGCAGGATCGTAAACAGCCAGAGCCCATTACTGCTTCCAAGGCTCAAGTGCCACAGAAACCTGGAGACGTGAATCGGGATTAGGCTTCAGAACTTGCTGGAGTCTCTGTGGCTGGCACCCCCGGAGCCAGAAGCACAGAATGAATGGATCCCTCAGTGGTTTATAGTCATTAGGTGCATTTCTGAACCCGGTGCTTCCCTTGCTCCGCCTGCACTAATTGAGCACAATGCAAAGCACTGCTCTGAAACGCCAAATGGCAACTTTAACAACCTTATAAGGGAGCCAGCAATACAGATTAGGGTTGGTTTTTACTATTATTATTAAAGAAAGAATGAAAAAAAAAAAATAAAAAAAGAAAAGAAAAGACTGGCCTAACTTGTAGCTACACAAAACACAGAGAGCTGGAAAGTGTCCCAAATTGCTCCTTAAGTGTTGTTTTATTAGCCCGAGCCTCTTAATAAATGTATTGTAAATGAACTTACACTTGCTTGGGTTGATAGAAAGAAACAATTGAATCAGTGTTCTTACCACACTTACAATTTACTCCAGTTCTTCAGTTTTTTATCCTAGTTACAGGGTTTCCTCCGCTCGTTTACCTTAGCAACTGACATTTATTTGGCCCATAAATTACTCTAATGCAGTTTAGTGCCCTTCCATAAATTTTACAAACACGAGGCTTCCAGAGCACAGCCATGGATTAATTAAAGCCATGGCTACACAAATCTAACATTTCCTTTAACTTTTTGTTACTCACTGCTAATTCTGCAGAACATGGAGACAGACTGAGGCACTCCCTTCCCTCTCACCCAGTGTGTATTTAAGGTTTATATACACATACAAATGTGGGGGCTTTTTGTGTGTGTGTCTCATTGCCAGTGTGCCACAGCTAATAATATACAGACTTTGACAGGGGGAAAAAAAACCAACCAACAAAACTGTCTTCCAAGGACTTGGCATACTGAGCTACAAATTGCATCCTTTCATTAAGAGACAATTAATCCCAAGCAATTTCGACTTTACCACTGCTGCAAGACTTTCATTACTTAATTTACTTGTTAGAAACAGCTTTAACTATTTCTAACTCTAGATGTTGAAGTCTTTTAAGAGAGAGTAAAACTTGACACCCCTAATAAAGTTCAAGACATGTGAAAAAGGGGGCTTATTTCTTACAGGAACAAAAAAGGTTCGACCTACATATTGATAGACAGCCACGGTAAACATTCAGATAACTTTACAGTATTTTTCATGCCTAAGTTTAGTTTCTGAAGGGACAAATGAAGCTCTTGTGGTACCATAGAGGCATATGGACATTCAGTGAACACACTGAATAAAGATGCAATACATCCAGCAGCAGGCTACAGAACAATACAGAGAGACATGTACAGCATGTACATGACAACAGCATGTGGCATGCATTTCCTGTGCTGTTCAGCCCTGCTTCTCTCTTATTTGCACACATTTTGCAATCTCCTGTAGTTTCTACAGAGAATCCATATTGCAGTTGGGAAGAGCCACCCATTCAGGTGCTCTGCACCCTGCCCTGGGCTCGCTTGCCTCATACACAGCCCCCAGGCTCCCAACACACTAACCCACACCCAATATCTCACTGAATACTTGGCCAGACCACCCTGTGCAGGGAGCTGTTTGTTGTGTTGCAAGTAGAGGCTGAAGCTCCAGGGCTGTGTTTTAGCCTGCTCTGGTCGCTCACTCGCCACGACTGCAGAGACAGGTCTGCGAGTCCAGACTCTCACACACACACACAACATTCCCACTGCAGACAGCAGCAGGAAGCGCTGCTCACAGGCAAATATAAACTCCACACAGGCATTTAATCCAATGTGACATCTTTGTGAACAATTTAAGCTAACACAGCAGCACTTAGGCCACAGTAAAACCTTAGAGATATGATGAATAATTCTGAGGAGCGGTGCAGTCACTACCAGTGTTTGTTTTCTCAGTGGTCTTTATTAAACCAAATCGCTAGGATTAAAGCTACTACAACAAAAACTGGAGACAGACATGAGTGGGTTGACAGCTTCTCTGTTTGTTTAAGCTAGCCTTAGTGAGGAGACTCATGTTAAATATGACCAGAAATATATTTGTCATAACACAATTTCGGTTCTCAAGTATCTGGAACCAATTAACTTTGGGAAAGTTTCAAAAGGCCACCCAGTAATAAACACAAAATAATTTGTGTCTGCTGTCTTGTTTGTGATAATTTTTTTTATTGCTACCTCAGTTTCAGATGTCAGAGTAATGACTTCCACATTCTGATTAAAATGTGGATTGGATCCATATGGAAAAGATGCTCAAACCCATAAAAATCAAAAGAACTCCCTCATTTCTAACTTCTTATACACAGTGAAGTTTATGAAGACTAACAGTTTGACCATTCCCATTTTGAACTGGGACTCTTTTTATTACTATTAACGAGGGAATTAGGTATGTCATCAGAA
This sequence comes from Dryobates pubescens, assembly GCF_014839835.1. Lineage (NCBI taxonomy): Eukaryota > Metazoa > Chordata > Aves > Piciformes > Picidae > Dryobates > Dryobates pubescens. Next base: position 36,886,262 of record NC_071621.1, read on the forward strand.
AACTTATCTACTACATGGAAATGTCACCATCATCTGTTCTCATTAAGAGTCTTTAGCAAAAATATCATTTAACCCTTTAAATGATGTAACAGTTGCAACTGCCCAAACTCTTCCATTTACCATTATTTAGAATAGAATAGAATAGAATAGAATAGAATAGGACCAGGTTGGAAGAGACCTTCAAGATCATCACGTCCAACCCATCAACCAATCCAACCCACCTAAACAACTAACCCATGGCACCAAGCACCCCATCAAGTCTCCTCCTGAACACCTCCAGTGATGGTGACTCCACCACCTCCCCAGGCAAGCACAGGTTATTGTGATGAAGTAGTTCTACACTTTCAGCTATTTACAAGGAGGATTCCATACGCAGCATACTTATCTTCCCACTTAAAAGTATGCTGAGGAACTTGCTGAGACTCAAAAGCACTGCAAAAAGAAGCTCCTCCTCTTCTTAGTCACAAAGCCATCACCATTTCCATTCTTCCAGTATGAGAAAAGAGATTTCTTCAGCTGAAGATTTGTTTCTCGCTAGAGCAGAGTTACAGGCTGAACTGCTAATGACACTTAGGATTCTTTGAAATTACTCAGTATGTATTTTAAAATCAGTATAAAAGAACATGCATTTTGGCTTGTATCTTCTGTCACCAGGCCAAGTGCTTTTGAACTAGTGAGGAAAGAAGGGGAAGAGATCTGCTTTGTCTGACAACAAGCCGAAGTGAAATGACGGGGTCTTTGTTTCAAAGGTCTTACTAATCACATTGCCAAAGAGCTTCCCCATCTCCATCCACTGGAACAGAGATTTCTGTGTCTGTCAGAGACAGCCAGCCTCAGCTGAAGAGAGTACTTCCCACCATCTGTACACATGAACAAAGGATTCAGTAAAGTAAGCTATACCCTTCCTAGACATGCACCACCTTTGAGTAACTGGGTGCTAACAGCACACAGTTCGTGTCCAGAGATGCCACCAAATGCACTCCTAAGTACCAAATGCCACATGGCTTCCCTTCATTTTCTTTTACTGCTTGCCACAAGCTGCCTGGTTGTTTTACCTAAGGTAAAAGAATTAACATAGAGAAAATCCTGCTTATATATAGTTCAATTAATTATTGTATGGACAGCTAGGATAACAGGTAAGAGGATACACACCTAGCTGCAGTGAGAAGCAGAGTGATGTGCTTCAGCAAGCTCTGCGCCAGACTGCTTGGGGCCCAGCTGGTCAACTGATGAACCTCAGGAATGGTGTCTCAACTTAAGACACTGCAAAATAACCTCCTGCTGCTGCAGTTGAACTGCCCCAAGATACAAGACCTCCCCAGATGTAGATGTATGAAATCTTTAAACTCACACTCCAAAAGCAGAAGGAGAAACACCTGTATTGAACCCAAGAGCACCAAAATGGCCATACCAGCAGGTGCCCATGGCCTACCTAGCTCAGTTCCCTGTCTTTAACAAGCAGCAGTGAAAAATGCCTGAAAATACCACTCCTGTCATACATTTCAGCAAGCTACAGGGCAAAACTGCCAGAAGATGATACAGGAGCTTCACGTGAGATTGCCCTAACAGAATCTTTTCCCCCCAGTTTCTCCTGTTGCCCACAAGAAAGCTTTCAGCCTTCACAACATTCTGAGTCAATGAGGTTTGCATGTGCATCACTGTGTTTTGAACAGCTAACAATTTTCCTTGGCAGCCCTTCATTCTTGTATTACAAGTAAACAGTTCATGGCTATCCCCCTCTCTGTACAATTTTACATCCTTGTCTCCTGTTCCTCCTTGGTCATCCTCCCTCAGGCAAAGTTTAATTAGTTTAGCTCCTCCACTTACATGTGTTCTTCAACATATTTGCTTCTTTATTTTCCCACAAAGTAATTTTTATACTTCTATTACACTTCAAAGAGGACCAGAACTACAGACAGTAGTAAACCTGTCAGCACATCCATGATTTATATAGTGGCATGCTAATGATTTTCCTGGTTTATCTTCTATTCCTTTCCCAATCATTCTTATATTGAGGGGAATTGGAGGTGTTTAATGGCTGCAAGTGTTGAACTGACATTTTCCTCATAATTCCAGCTTCCTGTCCCTCTCAGTAATAATTCATATTCCAACAATGTGTATATAAAAATAAAGGATTTTTTTTCCCTATTTGCGCTGCATTAATGCCATCTCACCAGCAGAACATTGTCATGAGCAAGTCTCCAGTCTCCCTCGGTCCAGGAGAGATGTTGAGGTGCTGGAACGTGTCCAGAGAAGGGTAACAAGGCTGGGGAGAGGTCTGGAGCACAGCCCTGTGAGGAGAGGCTGAGGGAGCTGGGGTTGCTTAGCCTGGAGAAAAGGAGACTCAGGGGTGACCTTATTACTCTCCACAACTCCCTGAAGGGAGGTTGTAGACAGACGGATGTTGGTCTCTTCTCCCAGGCAGTCAGTACCAGAACAAGAGGACACAGTCTCAGGCTGCACCAGGGGAGGTTTAGGCTGGATGTTAGGAAGAAGTTCTATACAGAGAGAGTGATTGCACATTGGAATGGGCTGCCTGGGGAGGTGGTGGAGTCGCTGTCTTTGGAGGTGTTCAGAAGGAGACTTGATGGGGTGCTTGGTGCCATGGGTTAGTTGTTTAAGTGGTGTTGGATTGGTTGATGGGTTGGACACGATGATCTTGAAGGTCTCTTCCAACGTGGTTTATTCTATTCTAAGTTGCTTTGAGCTAATGATTTCAGTAAACCTCAAATTAGTTATTACCTGCTTTTGCTAAAGGTCATGATGCTCACTGACAGTCTGCTCTGCTGGCCTTTCTTCTGAACACAGTGGTAAAATCCTTGTAGCTGTATTTTCCTAATACCACTCACAGCACCCTTTCCTTCCAGCTGATAGCTGTTTGGGAACAATTTAGTGCACAGGCTGAAGGATTGCCACACTCCAGACCTGTGTTTGTGGTCTCCTTCCAGCCCTCCTTCCACATGAGAGGATATTGGTTAATACAAATCAGTTTGAATTTGTTTTAATTTGCTGCTCAAGCTACACATTGCAGGAATTCCATTCAGCAAGGTTCCAAAAGTAATCTTTCTAGCTGGACACACACTCTTTGCGTTGCCACATGCACAATACACAACCTACATCACACACAGGCTGGGATTCTGGGAGAGAAAAAACAGATATCTTTGCCAATTAGTAAGAGTTTCTTAACAAATCAGTGAGAGGTCTTACTGCACACTTTCTCAAACCAGAAGTGTCTTCAGCCCCTGGCACATCCAGGTTCATGAAAGGAGTGGAAGCAGGCAGTCCTGCAATGCAGTAAAAATCCTACTCAGGTTTTCTTACGTGAGGAGGGGGGAGGTGTCCCAGAGCTTTGTTATTTATGACCACGGCAAAGTTCTCCAGAAAGGCTCTTTACATCACTGAATTCCCATTACTTTTTGCTTTGCCCAAGGCCACTCACTTACTGTGATTTGCAAGCATTAGCAAACAATGCCTATATTCAAGCGCAGCGTATCCATTTCGACACAGAACGGTTGATATTGTACGCCGGAGTCATAGCTCAGGACTCAAGGGGCCAGTTTGAACAGCTTAACATGCTCAGGAACCTGGTTCATTTCCCAGCAGTCTTAATTAGGCTAAGAATTAGAGACATGGTGAACATCAAGGTTTAAATGTAAAGCAGAAAGGTCATTTCTTGGACAGCAGAGAATTTCAGTGTGTTAAAAGAACTGTTGTCACCAAAGACAACTGCATGTTCTTATATGGGAGAATGACCATAAGTTGTAAAGCTCCTTCTGGTTAATAAAAACATCCATAAGGGTGGGGGAAGGAAGGATAGAAAGGGAAAAAAGAAAGGAGAAAAAGGAGAACAGTGGAAAGAAAGCCAGCATGTGCACGCAGGCACACGTGTGTGTGTGATGGGAAGCAGGAAAGGGGATTCTTAAACAACAAAAAATGGCAGAACTATCTAAACTAGTGAATTTTTCAGATATTCATAGCACATACAATTTTTTATCCAGACTGAGTCAGCAGGCAGTGAGGCAGGAGTTCACACATACACACAGTGTGTATTTCCAACACAACTGCACAAGCATCCTCCCAACATTTCTGCAATGCAACTGACATTGAAAGACTTTTCAATCAACAACCACACCTGCAAAACACCACAGAAGCTTATGTAAATTAAATGCTGAAAGCAGCATTTTGCCTGAGGAACTGCACCACTAAGCCTGGATGGAAGAGACTGGAGCCACCAGATACTTTACCCACAGTTACTGACACAAATGATGTTATATAAATGGAAGTTGATAAGATGAGGATACGTGCAACTGAAAAAGAGTTCCTGATCATGGTGAAGTATGACCCCTACACTCTGACACTTACTCTTCCCTTCCACATCAGCCAGTGCTGGAGCCTGGGGATCATTCTGGTGCTCACCTGGACAGCCTGGCACTTCTTCATCCAGGACATCGCTCTGCAGCACAAGGAGATCAGGAGCCAGAAGCAGCAGCACAGCTCTAAAAAGATTTTTTTGCCTCTAGAAGAGGAGGCTCAGGGGAGACCTTATTGCTGTCTACAACTACCTGAAGGGAGGTTGTAGCCAGGTGGGGGTTGGTCTCTTCTCCCAGGCAACCAGCACCAGAACAAGAGGACACAGTCTCAAGCTGTGCCAGGGGAGGTTTAGGCTGGAGGTGAGGAGAAAGTTCTTCCCAGAAAGAGAGATTGGCCACTGGGATGTGCTGCCCAGGGAGGTGGAGGAGTCACCATCCCTGGAGGTGTTCAAAAAAGGATTGGATGTGGCACTTGAAGCCATGGTTTAGTTAGTCATGATATTTTGGGTGACAGGTTGGACTTGATGATCTCTGAGGTATTTCCCAACCCTATTGATTCTATGAGCTTCGTTAACACTTTCTTCAATTACATTTTGAAGGAGACTTAAACAAATTCTATCATGTGGAAAGAGCAGAGAAGATAGACAAGAAATACAGAATTAACCAGGTTGGAAAAGACCTTTGAGATCATCCAGTCCAACCTATCACCCAACACCATCTCATCACCTAAACCATGGCACCAAGCACCCCATCCAGTCTCTTTTTAAACACTTCCAGTGATGGTGACTCCACCACCTCCCTGGGCAGCACATTCCCATGGCCAATCTCTCTTTCTGTGGAGAATTTCTTCCTAACATCCAGCCTGAACCTCCCCTGGTACAGCTTGAGACTGTGTCCTCTTGTTCTGGTGCTGGTTGCCTGGGAGAAGAGACCAACATCCGTCTGTCTACAACCTCCCTTCAGGTAGTTTTAGAGAGCAATAAGGTCTCCCCTGAGCCTCCTCTTCTCCAGGCTAAGCAACCCCAGCTCCCTCAGCCTCTCCTCATAGGGCTGTGCTCCAGACCCCTCCCCAGCTTTGTTGCCCTTCTCTGGACACCTTCCAGCAACTCAACATCTTTCCTAAGCTGAGGGGCCCAGAACTGGACACAGGGCTCAAGGTCTCTGGATTTTCATGTAAAAATGCTCTTCAAGTCATTTTCCCTCCTGAAGACAGAACAGTCTTGAGGACAACACTAACTGTAAAGGTTCACATGGGAACAGGGCTTAAATCGGCATTAAAACAATTGTCTTAGGAAAACCAGGCAGCTTTGACAGAGCTGAAAAGAATTACTCTGTCTTCAGCTGCCTCCCCATTTACTAGATGTAGCTTGATACTTCAGAATTACTTCCTTCTGCCTCACCAAAATTTATCAGACTTCTACATTTGCTTCAGCAGTGTTTCCTCCTCAGAGCTCAGACTCAAGAAAGGATTTTTCTCCTTTCCCTTTTCCACCGCCGGTTTTGTTTCCAAAGTGCCCTGCCTTCCCTCCAGACTGACATTTACAAGCTGTGCTAGAAGCTGTCCTCCTCCGCTTTTGCAGCCTCATTAGAGGCATAAGGAGCACATCACAGAGACAAGATTGCAAATGAACCACCTCCCCCTGAATGCCAAACCAATGACTGTTTACATCATTAAAAAAACTTAGTCTCAGCACAGTTTACAAATCCACAGATCCTGTAAGGGCAGCGTGCAGTGAACTGAAGCAGCCACGTGAGGAGGTCTGCCTCACAAGGTTAACCTCACACAAGGTTATATCCACACACCAGCAATTCCATTAGGTCTGATTACAAGCATAAGGCAAAGTACCTCTTTGCAGCAAGGCTTTTCCATCATTTTTATATACAGCCACAGGACACATGTTTCAGACACGGGAAACACCACTCCAAAATGGAGAAGTGAAAATATAGACCCAGTTATTACTTCAGACTCTCTGTGCAGAGTTTCTGTTTAGCATCACAGCAACTGTGGCAAAGGGAAAGCTACCTGCAGTATTTTCCAAAGCAACTCACTTCTGGGCAGCCCATTCCAATGGGCAATCACTCCCTCTGTGTAGAACTTCTACACAGAACTTCTACTTCTTCTGCACAGAGAGAGTGATTGCCCATTGGAATGGGCTGCCCAGGGAGGTGGTGGAGTCACCATCACTGGAGGTGTTCAGGAGGAGACTTGATGGGGTGCTTGGTGCCATGGGTTAGTTGATTAGGTGGTGTTGGATGATAGGTTGGACTCAATGATCTTGAAGGTCTCTTCCAACCTGGTTTTTCTGTCCTATTCTGTACAGAAGGAGCTGCTTAGTGCTTTCACACCAAACTTTCTTTGCTCCCAAGCTTTCTGTGGGACCAGTATTTAAGCACTCAAACACATGACTGACTTGTATTTTGACAGCTTAGAGGTTTTTAAGGAAGCAAAATTATTTCTGGGCTAAAATTGTCGCTCTGTTTAATTATCATTACAGTGTAAATGACATCAGGAGCAACATCAGACTGTATCTGGCACTGGGACACTGGGAGGGGACACAGGTTATTAAAAGCATGAGGGATTCAATTTCAACTGAAACATTTGGAGCACAGGAAATATAATTAGATGTAGCATATATTGAAGTGGAAACAATGGATGCTCAGTGCACAGGCCAGCTCCATGGGAAGAGTGACACTGTCTTTGAAAAAAAATTCAATTACAAAATAATAGAAGAAAGAATCCAATCACAAGGCAGCAGGATGAGCTCACCCTCTGCAAGCTGCATTCTGCTCAGCACTGCTTCCAGTCGGGGTTATTTCGAACACAGAACTGAAACAAAGCAAAGCAAAAAGCAGGACCCCAAGGCTGGTTTTCAGAATGCTCCATCCACCCCAGAAATCACACAGAAACAGCCTGACAGCAGCTGCCATCCACACAGCAACCACAAGAATTAAGTAAGTGCCAACACCTCCAAAAAAATAAAGCTTTTTTTTCAATCTATGCATTAAAATGTCCCAGCTCTGCTAAAAGGCAGCAGAGAGACATTAATCCAAGTGGGTAATTAGATGTTCTAGCCAATACCCCTAGTGAACACCAATCCATAGATCTCTGACTACCTAACTTTTCCCATCTCCTTTATGCTCCAACAAGAAAGAGTCCCTCCAGCTTTGTGTATTCCTGGGAAATCTGGTACCAGGCAAGAGATCATTACAGCTGTGCCCTGAAACACTGAGAGCGTGCAGAGAGCCCAGCTCCCAGCTCAAGAACACTTTTCCTCCGTTCTTCACACCTCAGCTTACCATTTCAAAATGTAGATAGCAGAATCCACCAGGTTGGAAAAGACCTCAGAGATCATCAAGTCCAACTGATCACCTAACACCTCCTGACAACTAAACCATGGCTCCAAGTGCCACATCCAATCCCCTCTTGAACACCTCCAGGGACAGTGACTCCACCACCTCCCTGGGCAGCACATCCCAATGGCCAATTACTCTTTCTGGGAAGAACTTTCTCCTCACCTCCAGCCTAAACTTCCCCTGGCACAACTTGAGTCTCTGTCCTCTTGTTGTGGTGCTGGTTGCCTGGGAGAGGAGACCAACCCCCACCTGGCTACAACCTCCCTGCAGGTAGTTGTAGACAGCAAGAAGGTCTCCCTGAGCCTCCTCTTCTCCAGGCTAAACAACCCCAGCTCCCTCAGCCTCTCCTCACAGGGCTGTGCTCCAGACCCTTCCCAGCCTCACTGCCCTTCTTTGGACACCTTCAAGTCTCTCGATGTCCTTCTTAAACTGAGGGGCCCAGAACTGGACACAGACTCAAGGTGTGGCCTAACCAGTGCTGAGTCCAGGGGCACAATGACTTCCCTGCTCCTGCTGGCCACACTATTCCTGATGCAGGCCAGGATGCCATTGGCCTTCTTGGCCACCTGGGCACACTGCTGGCTCATGTTCAGCCAGCTGTCAACCAGTACCCCCTGGTCCCTTTCTGCCTGGCTGTTCTCCAGCCGCTCCAACCCCAGCCTGTAGCTCTGCGTGGGGTTGCTGTGACCAAAGTGCAGCACCCAGCACTTGGGATTTGTTAAATGCCATCCTGTTGGACTCTGCTTAGAAAGGAGGATAATCCCTGTGCTTCTTGAAGGTTTGAGAAGAAAAATGACTACCCAGCGATGTAAAGATGTGAAAGGAAAGATGACTGCCAAGATTGCTGTGAAGTAGGAAGAGTCTTGCTCTCACAAGCTTCCCCCCGAAGACCTCTGAAACCCTTTCCTTCCACCAGGAAAATCCTCAGTTTCCTTGAAATGCTACTGGCATTCAGCTGCTGGGAAGTCTTGACTTCTCTCTTGACCCATCTTTTTGATCTAGCATTTTGACACTTGTGTTACATGCACCAGAGATGGGTGTCTGAGAGCATTTCAGAACCTGAAATTACACATTACTTCCATCTCAATTACTAACAGCCAGGAGTGAGCTATAAGTCAGCTAGCTTTCCATAGCCCCTCATGTATCTCTGGTACAAAATTCTGCATAAGCTAGAAGCTTTAGCCAAGAAGAGGCAAGTCTCTAAACTGATTTGAGATACTGATACCTCTGCTAATTCTACGAAGGGAAATAAGTAGTAGTTCACTATAAAAGATCCTGCTGAAGGAGCATAAAGATAAGCATTGCTCTGAGCTTCTAACCAGAGACAGTAGAAAGTTCAAAAATGCAAAGCAGCTTTGCATGGAAAGCAAGAGACAGAACATGAAATGTTGTCCCCGACTCTCGCCACACGTCCCACTCTGAAGGGATGGATGAGGTTTCCCCAGGCTCCGATGCCAAAGCCAATTAGCCATGTCAATCCACAAGAGCACCAGCTGCCAGGACCTAACTTTATTACTGTATTACTTACAAGTGAAGACATCAGCAATGTTTAACTTCCCATGACTCCTGATCTTAAAACCCGCCTTTCACAGTTTCAGGGCGGGGGCAGTGACAGTGACCCTAAGTTTCAACCCTTTAAACTCATCACAGAGTGCCATGAATTGGCCATAATTTGATTATGCACAGCATTCTGTTGATCAAATCAGGCTGCATGATGCTCTACTCGAATGCAAGCAAGCCTTCAGCTCACTTCCCTCCTCGCAGGAGCTTTATATAATGTTTAGATTTCAAAGTAGCAATTTATCTCAGCATTGCCTGTTTCGCTTGCCAAGCTGCCTACCCCGCGGAACACGATCCCTGCCGAGTCTATAGTTTAGCCATTTATGGCATCTCCTGCTGAATTCCACAATGAAGCTTTTGGAAAGGGTCTTGAGCATTTGTTGTCTACAATAAAGCAGGTCCAAGTCTTTGATTATTTGGAAACATCTGCATTTAATTTCTAAGCAAGGAGCTTGGAAAAGTTGATCACACAATACACCTCCTCCCTGCACAGCCACCACAACGATCTCATGAAAGGGTAAAATTGTTCTGCTGCTGCTTAGGTGCTTGTGGAATAGAACTGAGCATCACTGTCAGGCACTACTTGCTTTTTAATAACTTCTGTATTCCTCCAAACTACTCAGAAAATTGTGCTCCTTTTCAAGTGGTCTCTGTTAACTTCATTGTCATCATACCTGAAACCCTTCTGCCTTTTTCTGCTACTGCATTGACACTTCCTTGACCACTTCAACACACAACTGGCACATGGTATTCACAGCATCTCTGCCAGCTGTCCTGTACCTGGCAAGGGGGTTGGACTCGGTCTCCAGAGGTGCCTTCCAACCCCTACCATTCTGTGATGCTGAGAGAATGAGACAAAAGCAGAAGTATGAGGCTGACAATAGCTCTAAGTCTTCTGAGAAGAGTAAGCAAACTTTCTTTTCCAAATTCTCACACACAACTGACTTTAGTTAGTTTCAATTTTGTACACCTAAGTACTGCAGCAAATAAGAAGCAGTGAGAGAGCTCAACATGAGCAAGAGCTCTCTCTCAATTATTGATCCTACCTGTCAAGAGCACAAACTAAACAAATTAGAATGAGTAATGAGTATATTCTAGTACCTGAGTTCACAGCCTGCTTTTTTCCTGTGCAGTTCTAGCCATTGTGTATCTCTCTGCTATAGAATAGAATAGAATAGAATAGAATAGAATAGAATAGAATAGAATAGAATAGACCAGACCAGACCAGGTTGGAAGAGACCTTCAAGATCATCAAGTCCAACCTACCATCCAACACCACCCAACCAACTAAATCATGCAACCAAGCACCCTATCAAGTCTCCTCCTGAACACCTCCAGTGATGGTCATGCAGACATTTCAGTCTGTAAGCCTTCATATCTCACTGTGAGTTTGCCTTTCTTTGAGACACTCCTGAAAGATAACTTCATCATTTGGGCCTTTATTTTGCAAATTAACCACAGTGCCATTAGTGCCCAAGTGCACAATCACATTAGCTCACAAGGGAGAAGTGGTCAAATGCATCTCACTAGAACCCAGTGCTTCTAAAACTTTTAACTATGCATTGGGTAAATCCATCCACTATTCTTCACTTTGGTTTGCCTCCATCTTTTCACAGAACCACAGAATACCTTTGGTTGGCAGAGACCTTCAAGATCATCCAGTCCAACTTTCGACCCAGCACAGCAGGGTCCGCACTAAATCACGTCCCTAAGCGCCAGGTCCACGCATCCTTTAAACACCTCCAGGGATAGGGATTCCACCACTTCCCTGGGCAGACCATTCCAATGTTTGAGAGCCCTTCCAGTGAAGGAGTACTTCCTAATATCCATCCTAAACCTCCTCTAGAGCAGCTTGAAACCATTTCCTCTAGTCCCATCACTTGCCACCGGGGAGAAGAGGCTATCCACCTCCTGGCTTCAGCTTCCCTTCAGGTAGCTGTAGAGAGCAATGAGGTCTCCCCTCAGCCTCCTTTTCCCTAGACCGAACAACCCCAGCTCCCTCAGATGCTCTTCTGTTTTGACCAACACAGAATGCTCACAATGGAGAAGAAAAGGAGCCAGCCCCTGCTTTGTCTATAAAATGTCAGTTTAGTTTAAACAGAAAACTTTGTTTGACAATAAATAAACTGTAGCCAAATATTCCTTGTTTGCCCCAAGGAATGGGGTGTGGTAAATACCTACTGCTTCAGAGAACTATCAAAGAAGAAGTGATGGTCATGAACTTCTTTTAGTCTAAAGGCTACTTCCAAATTAGTGTAGCATGGTTTACATCGTGTGGGTGACAATTTCACACAGTTGCTAAGCTATGGGAATGACAGACATGATCTTACAGCTAAACAGCACAGTGCTAAAACCAAACCAACCAACCAGACAGACAAAAAAGTGCCCTTGCAACTGAGCAACCCCCTCCAACTGGTATTATTCAGGTCATCCTCCCACACTGAAGTGCAGCTGGCACAAAGCACTTCTTGAAACAAGCATAACAACTCGGACACATTGGCAATTTTGTACAGAGAGTATCTGATAAGCTGGTGAGAGAAGTCCTTCAGGAATGCTCAGCGTCAGAGCATTTCTTGCTTTCAAACACCTCCTTCACAGTAGTACCAGCTGGCCCTTGGCATTAAAACTGCAAGATCAGCAAAAGCCCAGCTTAAAAGTAGACTTCTGTTGTTTGTTTTATTCCTCTTGCCATAGCAAGTCTTACTCTTCTTCCTTCTCTCCTCTGCACACCACCCCCACAGAGCACAAAACTGGAGGTGCAAAACTGGCATATATGGAGCTCGATCCTGGAGGGCCCTTGGCTTCCATCCTGTGAGCATGCTTTCTGTTGCACCCTATCTCCAGCAAGCTCGGTATCTGCTTTGCTGCCTGTGTGTGCCATGGATTACATGAGCCAACTGGCTCTGATTTCTGTTTTTAAATATCAGAAAGCGGTATTTTGACTCACTACAACTGCCATCCTGTTAGAAACTACACAAATATCTCGAGCTAAAGCTGACTGCCCAGTACTGGATACTCATTTCTCCATGTGATCCTCAGGGATTTCTTCTTGAGTCCAGGCTCCAGCATTTTTGCATGACCAAATATTTCAAGCACAACTTACAAGTGGCCTTCACACGGATTGAAATAAACAAAGATACAGCCAAAATTAACCCAGATTTAGTCTATTTATGCAACTGAAAAACAATTCAACTGTGAAACTGCTTGGACTACTTCAAAACTGCCAGAAATGTTGTGCTCAGCTGCATTATTTGCTCTCTGTCATGTACAGAAGCAGAGCATCACCCACTGGAATGTCTTTGATCAACTCGTTTGGTTCAGCGCTCATTGTGAACAGTATTCCTGAGCAGCTTCATTTCTTAGCTGGATGTGAAAGACAAGTGAAAAAAGAGAAGTGTTTCTGAACTAGCAGACATAGGGAAGGGAGGGAGCTGCTATGTCTGAAAGGAACATCAAGCAGGTAAGCAGGCCTACAGCTTCATTAGCAGGCTGTTACAGTGCACAGGGTCACAGCAGCTCTCAGAGGGGTTCCAAAAAACATCACAAGATTGGATGTACAAAATTTTGAAGGCCTTCCCTTACCTCACTCTTCTTACACCCTTGGCTGTCCTCTCAGCATTTCTTCTCACTGTCACCAGTCTAATGAAGGATCACTGTGTTGCACTGCATCTGCAAAGATGTACCCTTCCTCCCACACTTTGCTTTGAAGCTACTGATGACGTGCCTAGCTCCATACATCTTACTTTAAAACAGTATCTCCTCCTCTGTATATGAGGGCCTATGTACAGAAGTGGCAGAGGCACTCAGGAGCTCACACACAAAATGTTCAGATTTCTTTGTAGATCATATCCAGATGCAACTGCTGGCAACAATTTCTCCAACTCATGTGTCCAGATTTCTCTAATACCCTCTGTCTCACTTTCTGGGCTCTTGCTAAATTTCTCCTCACATTAATTGCAACAGAATTCATCCTTTCCCCACAAACCCATCCCTCCCTTTATCATCTATTCACTCTTTTAACCAGAACAGACTCCACATTTTCTCATCTTCCTTCCACTCATTACACCTGTAACCCTGCAACAAACCAATTCCCATTATATAACACTTGATGGGGTGCTTGGTGCCGTGGGTTAGTTGTTTGGGTGGTGTTGGATTGGTTGATGGGTTGGATGCGATGATCTTGAAGGTCTCTTCCAACCTGGTTTATTCTATGTATTCTATGTATTCTATATCAGCCCAGCTCAAGTCCCTTCATGTCTCTTGCCACAATAAAGCCTCATTTCTCATCTTTAGTTCTCTGTCTCCTTTTACTCCTATCTTTCTTGTTTTTCCAATTTATACTTTTCTACTCCCTAAAGTTCTCCCTAGGGCTGGGCCAGATTCCTACACATCTTCCTCACGTCACACTCAAGAACCTGTCTTCAACAGCACCACTCTGCCTTTTGCACCCAGATGCTTTGTCTCATGCTTGAGCTCAAGAAAAAATTGCTACTATCACCATTTCCCATTTTGTAAGTACAGCACCAGGCAGGAGAAGCCATGGCACAAAGTGAGGAAAGTCACCTAGTGATGCATCATTTGAATTTCAAACATAACACACAAAGAAACAGCCTTTTCTTTCTCTTTTTTATTAATCAAGGAAAAAACCTCCTTTTGCCATTCAGCATGGGCTAGGCTGACTGCCTCTCTGCTGCTGAATTTCAATGACAACACATCAGTTTTCCTAAAGTTCTGTTTCTCAGGAGCCTTATCAAATTTGCCCTTGTCAAGGTTGGCTTCTTCCTATCTGGCATATTGAAGGCAGTCTGTTTGTTTTGTCTATAATACACAAGAAAAAAGTTCCTAATCCAAACAAAATGTTTCTTTAGCTTAAAAGAAACAACTCAGCTGTTCACAATGACATATGCAGTAACTGGTTTGAAACATAAGAGACACAGGCCAGGGCAGTCATTACAATCATAGAATCAACAAGGTTGGAAACGACCTCAGAGATCATCAAGTCCAACCTGTCACCCAACACCTCAGGACTAACTAAACCATGGCTTCAAGTGCCTCATCCAATCCTTTTTTGAACACCTCATCTCCAGCTTAAACCTCCCCTGGCACAACTTGAGACTGTGTCCTCCTGTTCTGGTGCTGGGTGCCTGGGAGAAGAGACCAACCCCCACCTGTCTACAACCTCCTTTCAGGTAGTTTTACACAGCAAGAAGGTCTCCCCTGAGCCTCCTCTTCTCCAGGCTAAACAACCCCAGCTCCCTCAGCCTCTCCTCACAGGGCTTGTGCTCGAGACCTCTCCCCAGACCTATCACCTGCACTCACAAGCAGTCATTGTCATCTACTTTTCATGCTGAAAGTAACTGAAGAGACTACATTTCACTTTCTACCTTTTGCCAGATTTCTTGATTTCAAATTATCTATGAAGGACTATTTTACATATTCACTCTAAATAGATCTTAAGATCCCAGAAATTCTTGACTTTAACACATGCAATCCAAAACAGAACTTGAAAAGCTCCATGCTTGTGTGGTTCACAGCAGTGACTACTGCTACTCTGCTCTAGAGCATCACAGATATGTCAGGTCCCAGCCCCTAAGCAGTTAGAAATTGCCCACGTCTTCAACAATGTTAGGCTCACACAGACACTTTAACTGACTTGCAGTGAGAAGCTCAGAAGCTCATTTTAAACTCTGTGTGTCATAATTGAAACTCCAAATCTTTCATTCCTGTACTCATTTCTAGGTCTTACGAAATAATATTTAAAGCCAAAACCAAATTCTAGCCCTGAAGTACACTGTTGTATGGCTTCAGTTTTCAGTGTAACACAAAGGTAAGTCTAAGCAAGCATTTTTATTCAACTTTTGCACAGAGCATAGATAGTCTACATAGCTTCTTTTTAATCTTCTTTTATTGTGTAAGCAGCAGGGAAATGCAACTGAGGTGTTCAGGTTCACATAATCTATGCTCACTTCTTTACAATCAGCCAGGACACTTATTTGCATGTTTCCATTAGTTCCAGATTCAAAACCAATCAAAATGTCACCCTTAGAACAAAAGTCCTTAGGCCCAGCGCCTTTCACCTTCTGCTCCGTTCCACTCACTGAACTGAGGAACAGCAGCCGAGCACAAAGCTTTAGCACAGATTTCCCCCTGGCATTAAGCAAATTCATCTCTGAGGACGAGCTGTCACGTACTGCCAAGAGGACAGCAGCAATAACATTTTCTGATTTAAAAGCCCTAATATGGCCATAAAAATTCACTGCAGCACTATTCATGGTAAGTGGTTATAATAACCAATAAAGGTAATGACAATTACCTTCTGTCTGTCTAACTGGGCAAAGGCACACGTGAAGAATCACCCAAAAAGCCTCAATTATTGCTGCTCAGGCTGCAAAGCCACAGCACAGCAAAACGTGAGACTAAGCTAAGGAAATCATTTAGCTCAGTGAATCTCTTCATAGGTCCTGATGTGAGCTTTACAGAATATAAGGAGGAGTGTAATGGTTAACCTTGGCCAGCTTTCGAAATGGGGCATGCTGCAATCTAAAGATGACCAAAACAAATGTTTTAAAGCTTAGTAAATGTGTGAGTGAATCTTGTCAAAGCATAGAAAGCTCTCAGCCAAACACAAGGAACCTAAACAGGAAAACATTTACCGTGATTGCACAACTTGCTCAGGAGGTAAGTATGTCATGGCCAAGGGCAGTTTACAAAACAAACCCTGGTAGCCCTGAGATCACTGAATCCCTATGCTGATTATTTGGTGTGCCAAACACCACCCATCACGTGCAGCTGCCTCAGCTGCTTTGTCCCTTGTGACACCCTCCAACGTCACGCGAACTGCATGGCACCGCAGCTTAAGAACACAGCGACAGCTTGCTCAGAACTGGGGTACTCAGAGGTGTTGCTAGCTAATCACTCCTTTCACCCGTCTCTTGGAAAGTACATCCCAAGCTCTTCTGACTTCAAGGAAAAAGTCACACCTCAGAGGAATCAATTCTTGTTACCGTGCGGTACCGAGCGCCTGGCAACATCTAATTAATTCGATGTCAAGACAAGGATTTGTCCTCTCTTCAAGTCAGCTTAAAAAAGAAACTTTCTAAAGGAAAAAGAATCCTAGAGTAGAGGGTATAAGCAGCTGTGAAAGATGCAATGGGACTTCACAATAACAAACTTAATGGTAACCATTCACTTCTTCTCTTCTGAAGTCTGTAAGCCCCACACATGAGTCTGTAATCACAGAACGGTCAGGGTTCAAAGGGACCTCTGAAGATCATCTTGTCCAAGCCCCCTGTCAAAGGGCAGGTCACAGAGAAACACATCTAGATGGGTCTTGAAAATCTCCAGAGAAGGAGAATCTATAATCTCTCTGGGCAGCCTGTTCTAGCACTCCATCAACCTGACAGTACAGAAGATTTCCTCCTGTTGAGATGGAACTTCCTGTGTTTCAGTTTGTGTCTGTTGCTCCTCATCTTATCACAGGGCTCCACTGAGAAGAGCCTGTCCCCATCTCCACTTCCACCCTTCAGATATTTATAAACATTACTAAGATCTCCTCTCAGTCTTCTCTGTTCCAGACTAAACAGCCCCAGGTCTTTCAGCCCTTCCTCATGAGACAGATGTTCCAGTCCCTTACTCATCCTTGTAGCCCTCCACTGGACTGTCTCTGGTATATCCTTATCCCTCTTGAACTGGGAGGGGGCAGAACTGGCTGCAAGACTCCAGAGGTGGTCTGACGAGGGCAGAGGAATGACCAGCAGTCTATGAATACAGATTAACACAAGAAAATGTCTGCATGAAAGAAACTGTTGAACACCAGAATTTGAGAGAGAACTCTGTAACAAGTTTGACAAACACCTACAGGGAGTCTCCTGGATATTTACCTGGTAGCAAACATCTGCCTTCACCTGCCAAAAGCTCCCTCTCACACCAAGCCTTCAGAATTACAATAGTCTTTACAAGGACTTCACCAGGATGGAAGAGAAGTTGCCCATTTTGTCACCCCAACCAAAACATCACTGATACGAATTCACTACTGTTTCTCATTTGAATGTAATTATAAGGAATATGACACAACATTTAAACTGATCCAACCACATGGCAAAAATGTTTGCCCACACAACTGAGCTGACAGCAGTCTGAAAAACAATTCATTATGCAACTTGAGTATATGGTGCTGGATTCCTCCTCAGTCCAATGATTACCATTGAAGTACCAGATGTAGAGAAGACAACACTGCCCAGCTTCTTGTGGCTACAATACAATGGGCTTCCAGTAGAGGACAATGAACTACATTTCAGCCTCTACTTTACAGCTGCTTCTGGAAGACCTGCAGTAATCATTGGATCTTAAGGAAATTGTAATTGCCTAATAACACATCATTCTTAATTAAGAAGAAAAATCCTGTAACAATAGCAGAGGCAGCTCATCTCAGCATCAATCAGTTCTAAGCAAGACACATTTCCAATGGATCTTATGTACTTTTAATCTTGAAATAAAGGATGACTTACTTGGTTGGCCATGTAAATTGTGAGGAGACCTCTCCTATAAACAGAAATGATAAAATTAGTGAACTACTGATACTCTTTGCCATGCTGAAGAAAAATACTTTTAACCATTGAGACTATTTTAAAAGAGAGTTTAAACAGCAGATTATTGATGAAGGATGAATCACTACCATGCTATAGAAAAACAAGTATGAAACCAAAACTAGCCCTTTGCTGGCATGGCAGCCAAAGCAGTGAGGGATTACAAGAACTAAGCTGTATTTAGAATTTGCTACTGCACACATCCTGAAGTTTTCCTGAAGGGGCAAGGCACAGATCACAGTATAAAACCCTCTACACAAGCTGGTGACCTGAGCACAGTCAAAGCCTATGTTAAATGACAAGGCTTGACAGGATGCTTGGTGCCATGGTTTAGTTGATTAGGTGGTGCTGGATGATAGGTTGGACATGATGATCTTGAAGGTCTCTTCCAACCTGGTCTATTCTGTTCTATTCTATTCTAAATTGTGAATTTACAGAGAAATAACTGTGTGCAAGCTTCTGTTTTGTGGCCACTGCTATGCAACTCAAGGTGCCTTAGCCCTTCTGCTTATGTCATCATTACAAATGTTTTCTACTGAGACTAATGCAGAAATCTTGGGTCACACTAGTGTACCCTGCCTTTTCTAGCTGAGTCACAACACCAACAGTGGCCTGGTACAGCAGCCACCATTTTCTCTTCTAACCTTTATGGGTTTTGTTTCGTTCCCTCTCTCTCCCCTGTTCTTGGATCTGTCCCTGTGACTCAGCCCCCAGGTCACACTGCTGTTTAGATAGGGTAAGTACAAATCTGAGCTCACACTTTCACACTTCTGCTGATGCTACTGCAGCACCAGACCAAAACTGAACTTGACTGTGAATGTGTGAGCTGCTATAGTAACAGATGTCACTGTACTACTCTGGGTCCAGATGTCCTTTCTGTACATCATTCCCAAGTCATCACTGGCCTTGAAAAGGAGAAAAACCCTTACCACTGCTGCTTTATTTTGCCGTCAATTCCTTCCTCCTCTTCTGCAAAGATTAGCTTAGAGACTACAGCCAAAGGCTGGAAAACTCAGTGTCAGTGTTGCTTACTGGAAATCTGTTCTTGACTTCTGGGTTTTACTGCTAGCCTTTCAGTATCTGGCATTTCTCTTACTGCCCCCACTGCTACTACACACAGAACTGGAAAATAACACAGCTGGGAGCAAGTGTGTAACCATTAAAGTTTCTCAATATGGAAAGGAGTTTATAACCTGATCTCATTTTTGTTTCCACATCATTCCTGGTTTATATTGCTACTACCTCACAGAAGGTCCAGCCCAGGTTTGTATAACCCATTTTGTCATCTGACTTTAAGCTTTCACACAATCACAGAATCAACCAGGCTGGAATTGATCTCCAAGATCATCAAGTCCAACTGATCACCCAACCCTAACTAATCAACTAGACCCTGGCACTAAGTGCCTCATCCAGGCTTCTCTTGAACACCCCCAGGGATGTCAAACCCACCCCCACCCCGGGCAGCCCACTCCAATGGGCAATCACTCAAGAGAATGGTATTTCAAGGGAATATATTGCACACTTTCAAGCATTAAACACACACACACAAATGTATGTATGTCCAGTATTTTATGGCCCAGAATCTAGGTGTTTATAACTTTACCAAGCCGTGCATCCAGATCAAAGTTTTTCATAGCACTTGAGCTTAAGTGCTTTCACAACACAAGCAGTTTGTGAGAAGCAACAGTATACAAATAGAATAGAATAGAATAGAATAGAATAGAATAGAATAGAGCAAGTTGGAAAAGACCTGAGAGATCAAGTCCAACCTGTCACCCAGCACCATCTAATCAACTAAACCATGGCACCAAGTGCCTCATCCAGGCTCTTCTTAAACACTTCCAGTGATGGTGAATCCACCACCTCCCTGGGCAGCACATTCCAAAGGCCAATCTCTCTTTCTGGGAAGAATTTCTTCCTAACATCCAGCCTAAACCTCCCCCGGTGCAGCTTGAGACTGTGTCCTCTTGTTCTGGTGCTGGTTGCTTGGGAGAAGAGACCAACCCCCACCTGGCTACAACCTCCCTTCAGGGAGTTGGAGAGAGCAAGAAGGTCTCCCCTGAGCCTCCTCTTCTCCAGGCTAAGCAACCCCAGCTCCCTCAGCCTCTCCTCATAGGACTGTGCTCCAGACCCCTCCCCAGCTTTGTTGCCCTTCTCTGGACACATTTCAGCATCTCGATGTCCTTCTTAAATTGAGGAGCCCAGAACTGGACACAGGACTAAAGGTGTGGCCTGACCAGTGCTGAGCACAGGGGCACAATGACCTCCCTGCTCTTGCTGGCCACACTGTTCCTGATGCAGGCCAGGATGCCAATGGCCCTCTTGGCCACCTGGGCACACTGCTGGCTCATGTTCAGCCAGTTGTCAACCAGTACCCCCAGGTCCCTCTCAGCCTGACTGCTCTCTAGCCACTCTGACCCCAGCCTGTAGCTCTGCATGGGGTTGCTGTGGCCAATGTGTAGAACCCGGCACTTGGATGTGTTCAGTCTCCTGCCCTTGGACTCTGCCCATCTGTCCAGCCTGGCAAGGTCCCTCTGCAGAGCCCTCGCTACACCACCCTGAGTTCCACAAGTTGCTCTCTGTTCACAGGGAAGATTCAAACTTGGTTTAAATTCAAAACTTTAACAAGATTTTTGCTAGTTGGGTTTTGCTTTGGTGGTTGGGGTTTATTTCTTTGAAAAGAGGGAGAGTTACAAACCTGCTCTTTGGAAACCTCCTCTACCTACTAACTCTCTCAACTATAAGCAATAAGACTCTAACACAGGAATCTAAGAGAAAAAGCAAAAAAGCTGAAGATGTGGTGAGGATGCTGCACACAGGAAACAAAAAGACAACCTCCAGGGAACAGGGTCTGTGATTGTTAAAGCAAACAAACCTCGACTACTTGTAATAAAGCATCAAAACACTGCACAATGTTTTTGACCAGGAAGGGGTGAAAATTCACCCCATGTAATATATGAACTAACTCCCAAGCTGGCAAACAGTCACAGAGCCTTGCAGCCAGTTTGCTCAGTCAAAAAAGTATAATACAGGTGTCCTGATCCTTCCAATTTCCAAACTGGCAGCCACTACAGCTCTGTGCACTGTAAATGTTATTTCAGTTTGTTCTCATGAGGAAAAATGCTGAATATGTCACAGTTGGGGGATTTTTTTATTATTATTTTTTACCCCATTACTATGAGAAGTTTAGGATAAACACCCAAACACTCAGCTGTTTGCAAACACAACATTAAATTTACCCATAGGAGCTAACCTGGTACACCAATACACTCAGTACTTCATAGAATCACACAATCATAGAATCAATAAGGTTGGAAAAGACCTCAAAGATCAAGTCCAACCTGTCACCCAACACCTCAGGACTAACTAAACTGTGGCTTCAAGTGCACATCCAATCCCCTCTTGAACACCTCCAGGGACGGTGACTCCACCACCTCCCTGGGCAGCACATCCCCATGGCTGACAACTCTTCAGCAAAGTCCTGCAGTAACACACTCACTTGTGAGAAGCTACCACCAACTACTGAGTGAGACACAGGTTCAAACTGTATTGTGTGCGGCATGCACATGTCACACAGGCACAGTCTCTAAGCCTCCCAATGAAATTTACTAAATACTAAAAAACTAAGAATTTGACCTAAGTGAAGTTTTAGCTTCTGCTGTGATCTCTCCTGGCTGACGGCAAAATGCAACCTGCCAACCACAGAGACAAAGAAAGGAAAAGGGGTGAGGGAAGAGGAAGGAAAGAACTTAGAAGATGCAGCGCAGCTGCAGCGAGACCGATGCAGCAGTCGGTGGTCAGGAGGAGGGGAAACGCGCAGCCGACAAAGGCACAGATGGAAGGAGCCTCCGCAGCTGGAAGGAACCTCCGCAGCTGGAAGGAGCCTCCGCAGCTGGAACTGCACACAGCGGCCGGGGTACGTCATCGGGGAGCGCCCGCGGCAAGGCTCTCCCTGCTGCTGCAGGAGCCCCTCGCTACCTCCAGGCACAACGTTTGCCTCCTCCAAATTCACTTAGTGACTGCTTTACAAAGAAATAGCCCCATATTTCCGACCGGGGCGGGGGTGGGGGGGGCGTTGAATGGAAGGAAAAAACAGGAAAGGGAAAAAAAACAGGAAAGGGAAAAACAAAAGACAGGAAAGGGGAAAAAAAAACAGGAAAGGGGGGAAAAAAACAGTTAAGGAAAAAAAAAACAGTTAAGGGAAAAAAAACAGGAAAGGGAAAAAAAACAGGAAAGGGGAAAAAACAGGAAAGGGAAAAAAAACAGGAAAGGGAAAAAAACAGGAAAGGGAAAAAAACAGGAAAGGGAAAAAAAGGAAAGGAGGAAAAAAGGAAAGGGGGAAAAAGGAAAGGGAAAAAAGGAAAGGGGAAAAAAAGGAAAGGGGAAAAAAGGAAAGGGGAAAAAAGGAAAGGGGAAAAAAGGAAAGGAAAAAAAGGAAAGAAAAAAAAGGAAAGGCAAAAAGCGAGGGGAAAAAAAAAAGAAAAAAGAAAAAAAAGGGAAAAAAGAAAGGAAAAAAAGAAAGGAAAAAAAAGAAAGGAAAAAAAGAAAGGAAAAAAAGAAAGGAAAAAAAGAAAGGAAAAAAGAAAGGAAAAAAAGAAAGGAAAAAAGAAAGGAAAAAAAGAAAGGAAAAAAAGAAAGGAAAAAAAGAAAGGAAAAAAAGAAAGGAAAAAAAGAAAGGAAAAAAAGAAAGGAAAAAAAGAAAGGAAAAAAAGGCTCTTCCTGGCCCTGTACAAACGTGACCAGCAACTCTAACCCAACCCTGAACTCGGCTGTTAAGGAGCGGGTGGAATTGCACTGTTTTGTAGCAATGACAGCTGATGGAAAACAGGACAGAAAGATGGAGGTAGGCCAAGCAAAAGGGTCACTGCTATAACCTAAGGATTGTAAGGATTGTATTAAAACTGCAGCTGGTAAATAAGAGAAGAATCTAATTGGGAAAGGGCATTACAGGAGCAGGAAATAATTAAACAACAAAAATAATTAGTCAGCCACATTTTATCACCTGCTTTGGGGAGGTTTAAAGATACTAAGAAGCAGATAGTATTTCACCCCTTAAAGTGAACCAGCACTTAACATTCATCTCAGGAGCACCAACTCTACCAATGGTCCAGCAAGGGTCACTACAAGAAAGTCCAAGCAGAGACACAGGAATCCTTACTACTCCTTCCTCCTCCATTGACTCTGATGCCATCAGAGACTGCTCTCATCACAATCTTCATTTTGGCTTCCCACTGCCTCCTTCTCACCTCTTTAACTGACAGTATCTTCCATCCCCTGCTCTGATTCCAATCACATATGCAATCTTAAATATGGGAAGGAAAAACACAAGCTAGGGAAAAATTCATAGGCAGCAGACCAAGACTGAACTAGGACAAGGATGTAAGTCAGCATCCAAGAGAGCTGCATTTGTAGGACAAGAGATGAGATGGCACATCCTGGTTGATCCTGACAGTCTGTTGTGTTAAACCAAACCATCATTGCTCTCTACAACTACCCGAAGGGTGGTTGCAGCCAGGAAGGGGTTGGTCTCTTCTCTCAGGCAACCAGCACCAGAACAAGGGGACACAGTCTCAAGTTGTGCCAGGGGAAGTTTAGGCTGGAGGTGAGGAGAAAGTTCTTCACAGAGAGATTCATTCGCCATTGGGATGTGCTGCCCAGGGAGGTGGTGGAGTCACCATCCCTGGAGGTGTTCAAGAGGGGATTGGATGTGGCACTTGGTGCCATGGTTTAGTCATGAGGTCTGTGGTGACAGGTTGGACTCGATGATCTTTGAGTTCTCTTCCAATCTTTGTGATACTGTGATCAAATCAAAACTGTTCTGTAAGTGTCTCCACAAGACTGGCATGTTTTAATCAGAAAAGGAGGACTGTACAAAGGTAATCACATTGTTTAATTACTCTTTTCTTCAGGTGCCAAAAGCCATTAGTCTGCAGCACTTTTCATTCTGTTTCCTCTTTCCCTGCCCCCCCGCCCAGTTCACACTTCCTCATGAATTTTCCTGTATGCCTGTCAGAGAAGCGAGCAGGCAGTGTCTCGGGGGTTCAGTTATTCACCATAGGTCATGTTGTCTGCAACTGAACAATTCCTTGTGGATTCTACTTTGAAGGCTAAAACCACAACAGACCACAAGCTTGGAGAAGGTAATTCTCTTGTTCAACTTAATCTTCCTCAAAGAAAAGTTTCACTTGATAAAATTTGCTTTTGGGACAACTTATTCAGAGCAAATTCTAACAGCAATAGCTCTTAAACTATGGCCTATAAACCTCAACAGAGAGCCACATATTTTTGTGACTGCAGTGCCCAGAGGAAGGAGTCTAAAATAACTGTTAAAACAGCAAAAAGCTATAGGATAAAAATAGCAAGGAAGCCTAGCAGTGCACTGGGCTGTACTACCAGAAGTGTAGGTAGAAGGTCAAGGGAAATGATTAATAGCCTTTACTTGGAACTCACTGTAACAAGAGTATTGGACCCAGTTTTGGTCCCCAGTAGAAAACAGGCATGGATCAGCCGGTGGGGAGGACCATGAGTACAGCCAGAGAGACTTTGACTTGACCTCCTCCATCAAGACAGTCAAGCAGTGGAACAGACTCAGAGGCTGTTGGACCTGCGTCCTCAGAGGTTTGCAATGCTGACCATAAGCAAGCTGGTATGAACCCAGTGCTGGGCCTGTTCTGAGCAGGAAGCTGCACTAATTGACTTCCCAAGGCTCATCTGAACAATTCAATTAGTCTGGGGGGGAAGGTATAAGGCAGAAGGCAATTGCAAAATACCACAGGTATTTTCTTCCACAATTATGTAATCAGAAGACACGCGGTGATAATTGGGCCTCCTAACTAATAGAAACCACAACATTTTCTTTCATGAATTAGCCAGCTCATCAAAAAAAAACACATCAAATTTGTCTGTAGATCACAACAGCCACTGACAAATTACTCCACCAATTTTCACAACTGGTAGAAGACAACTTGCAAATCTTTGCAGTCACTGAAACCAGACAAGTTATTGCCTCCACTGCACAGAGTCCAACTAAGGCATCCACACACCACTTCTTAAACAAAAACTGAGCCCATCCTGGTTTTCCACAACATTCCCTAAGATTTTAAGAGTACTCAGGGATCTTTACTGAATCTGCCCCAGTTTTTCAGAACTCAAATAGAACTAGAATAAAAAAACCAGACTAAGGCTTTGCTGTTCTTTGCTAAATCAACAGCACTTTAAAGTCAAAGCAATCACTAAGTGCTACTCTCTGAACTTGAATGCATCTGCTGTGAACAAGGTATTTCATAGAATAGAATCGTAGAATCAATAAGGTTGGAAAAGACCTCAGAGATCATCAAGTCCAACCTGTCACCCAACACCTCAGGACTGACTAAACCATGGCTGCAAGTGCTACGTCCAATCCTCTTTTGAACACCTCCAGGCACGATGACTCCACCACCTCCCTGGGCAGCACATCCCAACGGCTAACAACTCTCTCTGGGAAGAACTTTCTCCTCACCTCCAGCCTAAACCTCCCCTGGCACAGCTTGAGAAGTTCTGTAAATTCTGTTAATGTACTTGCTTGAGGCCAAAGCCCAATTCCCCTTTCAGATGAGTTACACATCCTATGCGTGCCAAGAGAGGCAATGACAACTGTCCAAACCTTCATACCAAGACATTGTTAGCAGAGCACTTTCCTGAAGAATGGGTTTTTTTTTCTTAGCTTGACATGCTATAAAATTCAAAGAACAACTTCACTTTTACAAGTGGCATGAGCCTTTGCTTCCTGTGACAGCAAAGCAGACAAAATACCAATTTTTACAATAAAACCAGTATGCTTTTTCCTACAAAACTCACTGCCAAGTCTCTCTCCTTATTTATGGTTTTCAGTTTGCTTCAATGTATTTATGGTTTTCCTGAAATATGTTGTTGCTAAGCTAAAAAGAAAAGAAAAAAAAGGGGGGGGAGGGGCAACAACAAATAAACTAAACAAAATGTAAAATCTTGTCTGAAAGTGGGATGAATCCTTAGCACATGCTTACTCTAATGGAATTCATAGACTCATGCAATCAACAAGGTTGGAAAAGACCTCAGAGATCATCAAGTCCAACCTATCACCCAACACCTCAGGACTGACTAAACCATGGCTTCAAGTGCCACGTCCAGTCCCCTCTTGAACACCTCCAGGGATGGTGACTCCACCACCTCCCTGGGCAGCACATCCCAAAGGCCAATCTCTCTTTCTGGGAATAACTTTCTCCTCACCTCCAGCCTAAACTTCCCCTGGCACAGCTTGAGACTGTGTCCTCTTGCTCTGGAGCTGGTTGCCTGGGAGAAGAGACCAACCCCCACCTGGCTACAACCTCCCCTCAGGGAGTTGTAGACAGCAAGAAGGTCTCCCCTGAGCCTCCTCTTCTCCAGGCTAAGCAACCCCAGCTCCCTCAGCCTCTCCTCAGAGAGCTGTGCTCCAGACCCCTCCCCAGCTTTGTTGCCCTTCTCTGGACACATTCCAGCATCTCAATGTCCTTCTTAAACTGAGTAGCCCAGAACTGGACACAGGACTCAAGGTGTGGCCTGACCAGTGCTGACCACAGGAGCAGAATGATTTCCCTGCTCTTGCTGGCCACACTATTCCTGATGCAGGCCAGGATGCCATTGGCCTTCTTGGCCACCTGGGCACACTACTGGCTCATGTTCAGCCAGTTGTCAACCAGTGCCCCCAGGTCCCTTTCTGCCTGGCTGCTCTCAGCCTCTCTGAGTACATAGCAGCACTCAAAATTTTCAGAGGAAAGCAAACACCTGACCTTTCTCTAAACAGCCCCAGAAGAGAGCAGTTCTATTTCTCTCTCAATATTCATTCATTCATGCTTTTCAGTCTTTATTTCTTTCTCATTCTTCTCTGCCCTGTCCAAATCACAGCACTCCAGTCCCTGCTGTTTTCTCAGCACCAGCTTTTTTCAGGCAATACAAAGTTTATGGCATCGTTTTCTCCATTGCCTTGCTTCCATTAAACTGCACACCTTCCTGAGCAGACATCCTAAAATCCCAATGTTCCCTACCATTAATTAAATAGATCTGAACTACTATAATTGCATTTTTTACCAGTCTTCTGTTTCTTTATGGTCACCTTGTTTTTCTTCCTCAAAGCTGAAGGGGAAGTGATTGAGCCAGAAACAACAGGAAGTAACTACAGCAAGATGATTACCACCATCTACAACAATTCACATCAACTGACTGAACAGGCACCTCTCTCACTGAGAACAGCTCTAGGTGAGAGCTTTAAACAGCCAGACACACCACAGGGCGAGGTACACAATAGGGCAAGTACATCCAGACTCCATTCCCTGCTTACAGCTCTTGTAATGCAGTGTAGAGCAGCAGTGAGCAGCCAAGATGGGTAGAAAGACCCTGAGGATGGATAAAGCAGCATGCTATCCCTCTATGCATGCAATCAAGAGAGCATGTTCCCTGATTAAACAGCCTCACTGATGGCTTATGCTTCTCCACATATACAGTAAATTTAAACAGTTGGTGGGAGCAAAACTCCACAAAATAAAACCATCTAAGTCACTGCTAATAATAGTTTAAACTTTGCTATAAAGCTTTCCTGCTTCGTTCCCAGTCCAAAACAGCATATTACAACTAGTCAGTTTCCCAGCAACTCTTTTAGTACTGTCAGGCCAACATGCCTGAGCTGATAATAGAATGAAACATGTCTTGTGAGCTACACAAGACCTGAACTACAAATGGCTTTAACACAGTAAACCTGTTTGAAAAATTCAAGTTTGACTGTGACACAAATACCACTGCTCACTGAGTCTCTGCACACTCTGACAGCTGTCACCTTGTTTTAACTGATAATCCCATTTGGGGTTCTCTCAAGTCTAAGCAAACACAAATAAAAGTATATTCAAAGGAACTGGTGGATTCAAAGGCATATATGGGGTGGAATGTAAAACAAATAAGGTGTTGACCTGTTACAGTGAAATTTGAGACCACCTGTCCATCTCTTAAAAGGAGAAAAGAAGACCAAAAACACCTCTGACTTTATTTTCTGAACATAAACTAAGAAGCTAGCTTAATAGTTTGTAATTGCTCCCCAGACAGGACTTGTGATCTGCAAAAACAGGAAGAATTCCTCCCCCCCATGCTCCCTCCCCCAACCACACTGCAAAACACACCACTTTATGACCTGCAGAATTAAATCAGACACACAAATCACAGGTTTCCCCTGAAAAGAAAAAGGTCAGAATGAAGAGGGAGGGCTTCTTCTGCTCTACAGCAGCTTGACACCACAAGCTAACCAACTATAGATCTGGGGCTGTGATTGCATCCCTGTAATAACACAAGTACTACAGATTATGTTTAGGGTATCATTAATCTCTCACACCCACCAATTTCCTACTGACAGCTGGAGGCCAGCAGTGAAATGGCAGTGCAAAAGTTCACTTAAAATCAGCAGGAACAGATAAGCTCTCAAAATAATGCTGAAAATTATGAAAACACACTGAAGGACTCAGGTTTTTAAACAGAAAGTGACCACTTGTTGAGCTCAGTAACCCCAGATGCAAGTCTTTCACACGAAGCTCAGGCATGCAACCTCACGGCAAAACCATACAGCTTGAGAACCCAGGAGCCATGGAAGGAACTGAATGCAATTTCCTATTGCACAATTCAGTGCTAGGTTGGAAATGCACACTTCACAGGCTGGGGAAACTGAAGGTGCTCACAACTGGAAATCAGTAATACTTGCTCTGAGCACATGGTAAGTAAACTGTTTTCTTGCAAGCACCTCGATTGTGTTGCTCCTAAAAGGGAAGAAAATAAACTCCACATGTTCTATGATTTGAACACGTGCCAAAGAAAGGGTATGAGAAAACTGGAAAGGGACAGAAGCCAAGAAGAAAATATATCTACAGTAATACATTCCAGTTAAATTAGTCCCAATAATTCTTAGAGAGTTTTCAGCTAGTGCAACACAAGATAACATCTAGAGTTTCATTTTTTAACTGATTTATACTATTTGCAGATTTTCTTTCAACATTCCTTCCCTCTTCCTTCTCTCCCAGTTTCTCTATGGTGTCTACAGAGCCAACAAAGTCAAAACAAAGGCTGACCTACAGAGGGGGGGGGAAAACCTCTTAATTAAAGTGTGATTTAACCTCACAAGATTCCATGAAGAGATAAAAATCAGATTCCAAAAAGCTTATTCGTTTGATAAAAGGACTGACCAGGAGATAACAGAAGAATAACAAATTAATCAAACCTCAGGAAAAGAAATGAAGGATTTCCAGCAATTTTTAAATCATTAACATTCTTCATATAGAAAGCCTGGCTAGTGTGGAGGAAGGTTCCCCATAAGCATTTCTTTGGATTGTTGACAGCAGCACAGAATTGTTTTTAATCAGCTCAGTCAATCAAAAAGAAAACACTCCGTTCTTTCCTGGGCACCTCCTCAATCAGGATACAAGAGGAGCTGCTTGGCCACGCTGGAAGGCATGTGTGTAGGGCACAAAAACACTTGTTTTCTGAGCAAAAACTCCTTGGAGATCCTCAGCAGCAACAAGTCATTGCTTTTATGTATTCTGCTGGCAATCACTACTGTTTCATAGCAAGTACAAGACACACTAGAACCAAGAGCAATAAGGGGCACAGGTAGTTCAGAGTTACAGAGGTGTACAATATTCCCCAGCTTTGGACACACACTCAATACATTTTAGGAGTGAGGACAGCAAGGGAAAAAAAAGCCTCATATAAGGCTACTGCTCTGGCAGAAAGCTTGAGGTTGTCCCAACACCAGTGGAAATTCATCCAGTATTTGACCTGTTCTCCTCCACCTCTGCTCTCTGGCATTCACCCATACCCTATCTGCACATCTCAAACCCAGCCCACAGCAGCTCAGTGGGAAGCTGCTTCAGATGCAGGTCCCAAGAAGCCCCCTGAAATAGCTGCCATTTCCTCCCCAAGTCATACTCTGCTGAGTTTGAAATGGGCCATTCCACCACACGAGTGTTTTGATAAGCCATGTAAAGCATTAAGATTTGGTTAACTTATTTCAAAAGCCTTAGGCAGCCTCATGGTTTTTTCTATTCAGTCAAACTAGTAGCTATTGTTTTGTTTGCATGTTTAGAGCTAATTTTCCCCTTAGACTCAATGTTTTCATGATGTGTGATCAGATTACACTGTTTACAAAATACCTGAAGCAATATGGAGGGAAAAAAAGCTAAGGTGTCAAAGCAGTGCAACTCAGAAAGACTACTGACATTTTCTTTGTGGTGCAGACCACTTCTGAGTGCTCATATACCCTCAGCAGCACCAGACCAGGGTATGGAGGTAGTCCTGCCAACATACAATGCCATTTGCAATTTTTCCCCTTCAGAATCCAAATGACAGCATATTAAGTCACATTAAAAACAGGTTTCCAATCCAGTTAAGAGCTATAAGTTAGTGGTGCAGAAGACAGATTAACACTGAGTGTGCCTAGACCCATAAGGGCCTGGAACACAAGGGGTCCTAAGGAACAGCCCTGCCAGAAGCCAATGTAAACCTTCTCCAGAAAGGTAGGCAAAGCATGCAAGTTTCACTGAGAATTGCTTCAACACATCCCTATCGACTGAGAAGTCATTTTCTGGCAGGATACCACTACTGGATCATGAACCGTGCCAGATACTACATCCAGATGTTACTGTGACATTTCACCTACCAGAGACAGAAAAAGCCATTGCCAAGTCCAGTCTGAACACACTATTTTCTACCTTTAAGCTCAAAGATCAAAAATGCCAGTGGTTTGACATTAGAACTCCTCTGCTCATGATGAATGAGTAACAGCCACCGAAGAAGAGCTTAAAAGGAAAAACATCCCTGATGAAGCTAGATGGAGCACATACAGATTTCTTAAAGCAGACAAAACAATGCTGTACTACCAGACAGCCCATACTGTTTCAGCCTTTCACCAAATCTGAAGCAGTCTGGATCATGATGAAATATTGGCCCAAATTCACCAGTCTTGCTTTATTCTTGCCCTTAATGTTGTGAACTCCATTGGTGCTGCTTTTCAAGACAGACTGTCTTTAGGAGAAAGTTTTAACAGCACTATATCAAACTGTTTCAGTCTGAGTAGAGGGCATCTGATTAGAAGCAGCACTATGCAATCCCTAGGATTAATAAAGGAAATGAAAATGTCATTTTCTGTACTGGGATGTGGAGGGGAGAAGGGCAGGAAGGGGAAGCAAGATGTCAAACCACAGCACAGTGTCGCAATCTTCACCACAGAATATCCTCGCGTGGTTAAATATAGCACATCATTGCCATTCTTGGTTCCCACCTTCACATTTGTCCTACTGCAGGAGCTAACAACAATGCCAATTCCTTGAGACCAGTGAGGTTACAGGGAAGTCACATCATCCTCAGAGGGTTTATAGGTGTGGCTCACACAGAAACAAAGGTTTAAGTCCCTGCTCTCTAAGGGACAGTATCCTATGAGCAGACTGAGGCACATGTCACGGAAAAGCTCCCTCACAGACTTGCAGCAGTTGTACCAGAGGTATGATAGGCACAGCTGTTACCTCAGCAGGCATATGTCACGTTTTTCACTGCCACTCTGGGCAGTGTTCCAGCCAGCTTGCTGAGCCAGCATCTGAAGTTTATTCTATACCAGCAAAACATTGATTTTTCCGCCCCCGGGAGCTGCGTGTTCCACACAAGTACTCAGACACAGAAGATGTATGAAGTGTTTGCTTAAGCCAAGGAAGCCCAAATGAGTGTATCCTGGATGCCAGTGCCAGGCAGAGAGAATAGAGTCATCAATCCACTGTTTGTGCCATTTGAATCCAAGTCAGACTTGCAGAACAGTTCAGTGTTCAGCACCAGCCTGAATGTCAACATTTCAACATTGCTGTAAGTTTTCAGGGGGCTCACGGATGTTTCTGGAGGGAATGATGAAAAACAACACAAAATTATACTAACAACTAAATCCCTTTCACTTAGTCTTCAACCTACAAAGTGAACCTTTCAAAACCAGATTTGCCACAAGTAGAAGGTAGAATAACAATTAAACAAAAGAAAATGACTCTAATCAAATGCCAGTCACTCATGGAGCAGTGCAGGAAGAGCAAGCCACACAGACTCACCTGGGATCTATCACAGATTGGAGCTTGACCTCAGCACTGCCCTTTCCCCATCCAGGCTGCCCCAAAGTGAACTGACAGAGGTAGCCCAGATCTCAGTGAGTGCTGCCTGTGATGATTTTATGTTACTATTCCTGAATTACCCTCCCTGGTGTTGGTGTGCCTAAGGTGGTAAATCCTCCTGGAACTCAGGGGACCAGAGATCACAGAGCAAATGCAACCAAAATAGCCCTGCATGATCCAGCTCAGTTCTGACTGTAACAATAACAGAAAATAAAGCCAGTCTATACAGACCCCCCCAGGTGTCTCCAGGGCCACTGGTCTGTATTTTACATGGGATCTTGCAGTATTCTCGCTCTGGCTGCCTGTGCAATCCCAGCAAATGGGATAACGTGGTCCTTTGACTCAGGGAACCCCAATGTCTATCAGTACTACTAAAGACTGGAACAAACAAAGCACTGAATGCCTCCACCTTTTCTTCATGCCTATTAGTCATCAGGTTACCATCTTTGACAGGCATGGGTCACATATTTCCCTTAGACCTCCTTTTGTTATTGACATGCTTAAAAAAGCCCTTCCTGCTGTCAGATACACCACTGACCAATTTCAGCTCTAACTGAACTTTTGGCCTTTCATGTCTTCAGATATGAACCACAGCTCTGTAATCTTGCTGCAGAGCCTGGCCTCACTTCCAGAGATCATACAATTCATTTTTCTTCTTGAGCTCCATGATGAGTTCCCTGCTCCGCCACGCTGGTCTCCTGACCCACTTGCTTGACTTCAGACACTCTGGCAATGACTGCTCCTGTCCTTCAAAAGTCATTAATACTGATTTAACTGAACACAGCTAAATCAACTTCAGGTATTTGTAGAATCAACAAGCAATGTTATAAGTGAAAAACAGAAATCTCTTTGAAAATACCATCAAAGTGTGTTATTGTCAGGGGCACACCCTACAGAGATCAGCATCTCCCCAGTGTAAAACACAAGGTTACTGTTTGCTTTTTTCCAGACTAGAGATTGAATAGAGTCATAGAATCAGCAAGGTTGGAAAAGACCTCAGAGATCATCAAGTCTAACCTATCAAATGTCTCAGGACAAACATAGAGTAAGACAGGTGATGCCATTTCATGAAAAGACAAACTACTGCATATCATTCATTAGAACTACTTTATCCCTATGCATGGCAACAGCTCCCAGCTCCTGGAGTTTCCCTTAAGGTCCAAAGTCAGCAGGAGATGCTACTTTCCAATGAAAAACTCTCAGGAGAGCTGCCTGCCCTGAGCTAGCTGCCAGTCAGTGTTCCCACAATCACAGCAATCATCCAGACCAACTCTTGCACTCCCAGGCAACCTTTAACTATCAGTGTTTTCCCTCCCTATGGTCATTTTAAGAGCAACCTCATTTAGCTGAAGGTGTTCCTGCCGGTGGCAGAGGGGTTGGAACTCAATGGCCTTTAAGATTATGCCTTCAAACCAAAACCATTCTGAGATGTAAGTCTGTAAGTGCAGCAGTAGCAGCCCTCAAAGCATGCAGCAAAACATGTTCAAGTATTTACATGCTGTTACTACAAAAACACAGATCTCAAACACTGGCTCACACAAGGCAGTTGTTGAAGTGCCATGGATTT
Organism: Dryobates pubescens; assembly: GCF_014839835.1. Classification (NCBI taxonomy): domain Eukaryota; kingdom Metazoa; phylum Chordata; class Aves; order Piciformes; family Picidae; genus Dryobates; species Dryobates pubescens. Next base: position 36,919,806 of record NC_071621.1, read on the forward strand.
ACACATCCTTGGGTTCAGAAACAAAAAGCATTCCCCTCCACTTGCACAGCTTGGCTCTGTATTTCACACTAATGATCACTCTAGAGTAAAACTCCAAAATCATTTTTGGCCTGCTAGCTCTCCTTACCAGACTACACCACAAAGTACTCACGTGAGTGATCCAAACTTGAGAGGTTTTTTTCCACTACAACACAAAGACCATGGAAAAAATCCACGCTGCATGTAGCTTGCTCTCTCAGCTTCTTGCTTATAGCCAGTAAGACTAAAGCTTACAAAAACATTTGCTGTGTTAGAAGTTTGTTTACTTGTTTTGATCACATATCTCATACATACTCCCGTACTGGTGATGTAGAGGTTTCCCTAAAATACAACATCAACCTGAATAATCATCAAGTGTTTTGAGAAAGGAAATTGTCAGCTGCAGTCTCTGTATACCATACTGTGCAGAAATACACACCAACAAATTGGTGTTGCAATAGACAAACTTACACAAATGCTGTACTCATTTTCAGCATATCCTTTTTACCATCACTGTGCTGCCATGTTGTTCCTTCATGATATCTGCAGACCAACTGCACTTACAACAAGCAAATTACCCCAACAGCAACCAAAGGTTTCATCAAGAGAACAAATACAAAGAATACAGAATTAAGCAGGTTGGAAAAGACCTCAGAGATCACCGAGTCCAACCTATCACCCAACACCATCTAATCAACTAAACCATGGCACCAAGTGCCTCATGCAGTCTGGTTTTAAACACCTCCAGTGATGGTGACTCCACCACCTCCCCAGGCAGCACATTCCAATGGCCAATCACTCTTTCTGGGAACAGCTTTCTCCTCACCTCCAGCCTAAACCTCCCCTGCCGCAGCTTGAGACTGTGTCCTCTTGTTCTGGTGCTGGTTGCCTGGGAGAAGAGACCAACCCCCACCTGGCTGCAACCTCCCTTCAGGTAGTTGTAGAAAGCAAGAAGGTCTCCCCTGAGCCTCCTCTTCTCCAGGCTAAGCAACCCCAGCTCCCTCAGCCTCTCCTCACAGGGCTGTGCTCCGAACACCTCCCCAGCTTTGTTGCCCTTCTCTGGACATGTTCCAGCAACTCAACATCTTTCCTAAACTTCCACACTGCTCCAGCACAAATGTTTCTGCCACTTTTCTAGGCAATGCATAGTGATACTTCTGTTTCCAAGAACACTACATATATGCACATACAGATGTCCCCTATAGTGTGCAAATGCTGTACTAGATCACCTCTTAAATGCACATGCTTCAAATATTTGCTCTGAGACTCCAGTTTAACGTTTGTATGAAAAACACCCCAAGTTTTTCAACTCAAAACACATTGTCAGTAGTTACCCAGAGCAGAATTTTACAACCAAATTATAAAAGTCCTAAATCTCCACGTTTATAAGACCATCAGTGACACAGTCTTAACTGCAGCAAGGAGACAGGCGCCGCTGTAACGTTAACGGCCAGTACGTAAACATGAATGCAGCCTGAGGGGGAGCAAGGGGCAGCCCCAGAAGGGTCTCTTCATAACTGCCACAGAACTTTTAGCTGGCTGCAGTTAAAGTTCCTTTGGTTCAATTACTCACAAAGGGCAAAGGATTTTTTGTTTTAAACACACAAACAAATAAATAAAGTTAGGCAGTCAGACAATTAAGACTGTAACTGTGTCTCCCCTTAAAGATTTAGTTGTGGCTCTTGAAACTCACTAATGTTATTTCTGGAGAATCCAACAAACTGAAGTTTGCCACTCAGCTGACAGAAAGGACACAACTGACACAGCTTTGAAGCACCAGCACATTTACAAATCTCTCAGGAGAACATCCTTGGGAGAGCTCTGAAATACAGGCTTTGCACTGAGCTGTGGGACTTCTTTTTCTCAGAAATCAGCAAGGGCCACCTGATCTCAGCAGATGTCCAGCCACAGGCTGGCTTCAGCCAAGCCTCTCAGAACATCTCAACAGCTTCATTCACAGCAATTTAACAAGTGTCTTCAGTTACTTACTTGCCTTCTAACAATTTCAGTGCTTCTAAGAACAAGGTAGCAGCATGTCTTTCAGTCTAAGCCACATACCTGCCCCCCTCCTATATGCTCCATTCTTGTGGATAACATTTAATAATGGTGAAAAACTGGCATGAGACTCTGAATGGCAAACAAAAGCCACACACAAAAAGCAAAATGTGCTTTTTTCTTCAAAATTTCAAGTAAAACTGCATCTGATCCACAGTTTGAAACAATGAATCCATAAGGAGCACACTGGTAAAACAGCTCTATACAAAGGCAATAAATGAATGTGAAGATCTTCATGAAATTAATGTAAACAGGTCATAGCTTCACTTTTGAAGATATGCTAACCCAACTTTTAATGTCTACCACTACAAGACTAAATTCTGTGACAAAAGAATCACACATTTGGCTTTAATATGAAAAAAAAAAAGTGACACTGTAAAGAAATTGATACTCTTTTAAATACACTTCTGCAAGTGCTCCTTAGAACCTTACTTACTGCCATAGTTATTAGCACCAGACAGAGAAAATAATTAAAACATTGGTCATAGAATCAGAGAATCAGTAAGGGTGCAAAAAACCTCAGAGATCATCAAGTCCAACCTGTCACCCAACACCTCAGGACTAACTAAACCATGGCTTCAAGTGTCACATCCAGTCCCCTCTTGAGCACTTCCAGGGATGGTGACTCCACCACCTCCCTGGGCAGCACATTCCAATGGCCAATCTCTCTTTCTGGGAAGAACTTTCTCCTCACCTCCAGCCTAAACTTCCCCTGGTGCAGCTTGAGACTGTGTCCTCCTGTTCTGGTGCTGGTTGCCTGGGAGAAGAGACCAACCCCGACCTGGCTACAACCTCCCTTCAGGTAGTTATAGAGAGCAAGAAGGTCTCCCCTGAGCCTCCTCTTCTCCAGGCTAAGCAACCCCAGCTCCCTCAGCCTCTCCTCACAGGGCTGTGCTCCAAACCCCTCCCCAGCCTTATTGCCCTTCTCTGGACATGTTCCAGCAACTCAACATCTTTCCTAAACTGAGGGGCTCAGAACTGGACACAGGACCCAAGGTGTGGCCTAACCACACCTTTGTCCCAGACAAACTCAACAGGAATGGGGAAAAGGTGCATTCTAATCAGCCCGGGATGTTTCTGCAGCAAAAGTGCTTTCCTTGTTCACAAGAACATTTCCTTTGCATGTGAAAACATGTAACACACCAGGAACAGTGTCATCAGTTGAGTTTTAATCTGCTGCTGTTAGTCAAAACCGTCCTGCCTTGTGCCAGCTTCCAACATGGAAGTGCTGCTGGAGCAAAGTATGCTGGTGCTTGACGTTCAAATTGGAGCCTGAGAGGCTTCCTGTTCCTGTTGCTGCTTTTGGTTCCCGGCTTTGGGGGTTGGCTCTCTTCCACTGAGGGGGCAGCAGGCCAGAGAGGGATGGGGGAGTAGCTCCTTGGCTTGGCTTTTTAGCTTGATTGCTTCTGCTGTGCTTCTTCTCAAAAAGGCTTCAGGTAATTGTGCATTGTTGTTGTGATTACCTGATTTGCTCGGTAAACTCTTAGCTCACTCTTTCTGTCTCAACCTGGAGGGGTTTTTTGTGTATTCCTTTTCCCTCACTTCTGTGTTGGGAGAAACAGACACGTTAACTTCTTGGTTTGCTTTAACCCATCACAACCCCCTACAGTACTTTTTGTTTCATTTCTCACTTTTCAACCTCTCTGCCAGTGCCATAACTTCAGAGAACAGCGCTTGCCTGTCTGAAATGTCACCTTCCCTCCTGTGCCATGCAAAGCTGCGTTACACAGACACTAGTTCTGTAACACATGCTCTAACGTTCTCTTCCTCAGGTTTATAACACACCTAGACAAGCTATCCATCTCTTTTTCCCATTCTTCCATAAGAATTATGAAATGTGCAAGGCTGCCACACATCAATATCAACACTTGGAAGAAAATCTCATTTACAAGCCTGCTGTTCCCAAGTTCAGGACTGACAGGGATGCTGTGCAAGCAAATGCCAGCGAGGTACTTAAAATAGGGTGTCCACTTGGGAAGAGATTAAGTGATCAAGTCTGATGTTGCTGCCAGCTGCTAGTAGTAATTTCAAGGGCTAGAGATATATTTATGAACTCACATTAGGGCTTTTTCCCACCTCCTTAATTTTTTCAGTACAATTTGTTATGCTACTCCAGAGCCAGTCCAGAGACTGAGAATGTCACTGTGTCTCCACACCAAACAGTATTCTAAGAGATTACAAATCTATTAGCATTCAATTTTGTCTGTAGGAGAAGCTAACAAGCAAATAGATGTGAAACCAGAAAACCATATTGTACTAAGTCTGTCAATCAGAAGCATTTCACACAGAACAGACAGCTCACATCTGGTAACATACCAAACAACTTCACATTTGAAACAACAAAGTAAACTTTCTACCCTTTGATGGCACTTACTAATGTTATTTTGGCAGTAACAATGATCACCTATGTTCTGCTGCATCTTACAGCACCACACCACACTTTTGACAGCTGACCACAGACCCACACAACCATGGAGGCTGGAAAAGACCAACTACCACATCTGGTGCTAAACCACGTCCCCTAGTACCACATCCATGCATCTTTTAAACACCCCCAAGGGATGGGGATTTACCTTTCTCCCCAGGAGTCTATTCCAGTGTTTGAGAACCTTTTCAAGTGAGAAGTTTCTTCCAATATCTTATCTAAACCTCCCCCAGCTCAACTTGAGGCCACTTCCTCTCGTTCTATCACTTGTTAGTAGGGAGAAGAGACCAACACCACTTTGAATAAAACCTACTAACTAGATGACTGAAGGCCCTCTTTCCATATGAAAGCAATTAAGCACTGTAACTTTCACTGTGGAGAGAAGCTACCAATACAAACTGAATTTCAAAAAACTATGGCCTTAGAACCCTGGAGTTCACTTGAGACCTTTCATGACTACTACAAACAGCATCTTTCAACTATCCTTGGATGACCCAGGGCTTTCTTCACCATTCTTTACGCTTTTATAACAAACCTTCCATTGACAGCTGAACTTCAGCACTTTTCCTTAAGTGAAAGGCTTTGCATTCCCTGTCATTACACTTCACCCAATCTGGATTCCTTCAGCTCTTCCAGTCAGTTTTTCACACAACATCCTTTCACTCCTCTGTCACATTAATGTTGTCACATTAACCTAAGTCATCAGCAACTTCAATTAGCATGCCCCTGCTCATTAGGAAATCCAAAGCAAACCACAAGCAAGAAACTCTGTCTTTCCAGATTTAAATCTATGGTTGCAAAGACACTACTCAAGGTGACCTACATTTACAACATCCTGAAATAAAACCATTGAGTTGTCAAATGTCAATCACCAAGTGACCCAAACAAGAAATAGTATTATGATGTAAAATTGAAAATCCATCAACACAAACCATACCTGCTTTTCCTTTCAATTAGAATAGCCATGTAAGAGGCAGGCAATGCAGCACCAAAGCCAGGGGTCCAAAAGTAGAATTTTCCAAGTATCTTCCTGAAAATGGAATTTGTACACATATTACATCTACAGCAACTGAAACATTCTTGCACAACACCAAATTTTACCTTTATCATAAAACTATACATGCTTTGTTAATTGTGTCCCTCTACATTAATCAATACAAATACTAATCATTGGATAGTTCTCGGAAGGGTTCCCTCTGAGTTCCCTCATAAACATTAAACACCTGAAATACCTCATTAATAACATACTCATTTCATTTCAGTAACTACTTTGCTTCACAGAAAGCAGTGCTTCTCAGAGACGTTTCTGAGAAGGTGCAGATACCAATCACAGAAATCGCTTCTCTCTGCTCCTCTCTCTGCTACTTGGCCAAATAGATCTTCAGGAGGCTGTGCCTTGTGGAATGCAGGGACATAATCAGGTCAGTCAGAAAGTCAATCAAATTACTGTAATATATACTACATTCCAGAGAGAGTCACCTCATGCTATAGCAGTACACCCCTAACTTACAGCAAGCCAAGGAATCAATCTGTGCATTACAACTGGAAGCCCTAGTGACATTCCAGTTCTGCTAAGGTGGGAAAGCTCCCATGCTTTGCAAGACCTGGATTTGACTCAAAGAATCCATACACTTTCAAGTATCAACATTCCTCCGACAGTAAGAGTTTAAAAAAGTTAGTTACAAAAATGACAACATCTGAGAAAATATTTCTATGAATTGTTTGCTGTTAAAAGGAGGGAAAACAAAATGCACATCAGACACACATCCATCCACCACATTTGATATCCTCAGGACAAATGCACCTTCAAACTAATTGCGGCTGATCACAGAAGCAATTGCAACTTGGTGGCATGATAATAAACACACTTCAGTTACACCAAGGCTGCTCAGATGATAAGCACCACCAGTCTAGGGAAACTGTAACAATGGAATCCACCCTTCCAGAAACCACAGTGAACAAAATGCAACAAAGAAAATGCCCAGTGCATACAGGGTAGAAAGAGAAATAGTCTTAGATACAGAAGAGAGAACAAAGCCATCAATACCACCTGATTAGCCCGCTTCCATTCTTGCTATTAAAGGCATGGCCAGCCTAATCTCATCCTCCTCCTGCAGGAACAGCACAAGCAGTGAGCAATGCCAGCTGATGCTCAGCAGCGAGAGGAGAGCCAGTGCAGCGGCAGCCAGTGATGTAATGGCAATTACACACGCTGCTCATTCCCACGGCTGCAAGGGGATCATTTCTCAGGATGACAATGCCAAATGCTGCAGGAGTTGAAGTTCATCATTAGGACTCTCCTGGAAAACAATTACTGCAGGAAGGTTCAGAGGAGCCGTTTGAAACATCTTAATAAGTCTGAACGCATCCTAGCAGACACACCTGGTGAGGAACAGAACAAATGTCTCCTCTGTGGGAAAGAAATGGGAATCTGCTCTTTTGGCACAGGGCAGAATCCCACCACCAATGCTTACGTGCTGGGGTGGATAAGACTGGGGACATGACAGGAACATCTTCCACATAATAAATCCTAGTGGAAATTAATATCTCCAACCAGACAGTGAAACATTCACACTTCTGGGAAAGTAAATGAAAACAAGCTCCTGTTATTATTGGTATGGCTGGTTTCACATGGTCTCTGGTTAGAAACTGGCATGAGAAATAGCAGTGCTTTCAGGTTATGCATCTAATTCCTCAGGGTTCAAAACTCAAAGGCTGAATCTAATTAAACGAGCTAATAGAAAGCTGTACATGGACAAACTGTATTACTCTAATTGCTGGACTAAGAAAACCATGTCTTTGAGATGCTTTGTGCTTAAAAGAGCTGAAAACCTGAAAACCACAGCTTTCACTCAACAGAGTCAGCACTGGGCCTAGCACTTCCGTCTGAAGCTCAGACAGATGTAGTTTGCTGAATCTCACCGAAGATTACAGCCCACAGCTGCTCTGTCACGTATCTGTAAGAGATCATCACCCTCACAGCTCTGACAACAGAGCACTCTCTATACAGTCCCTGCTTCACTTTTTTTCCCCCTTTTATCTAGTGAAAAAAAAAAAAAGCTTGGTACTTCCTTCCTTGTAGAATGAGAAGATCTATCCACAGCCTAAGTCACTGCTGCTATTGGATTTACACGGGTTTGAAATTTGGCCCACCTACAAAATGCTGAGAATATTAAACAATGCCTGGGATTATTTTAATTGCTCTTTCTTGCCTGCATTCTTACATCCCTGAAAGTACTTGCAGCATTTCAATTGTAGCGGTTTTCCCTTGCTGAAAGGAAGCTAACATTACAAGAGCATCAAAAAGGCCTACTATTAGCACAAGTCAGACTTCTCACTGACAGTTACGAAAATATTCAGGTCTTTTAATTGTTAATGGATGATTAAGATGTACTTTTAGTACACAGTGGCTGAAGACTCACTGGAACTTTGGTAAAGGTAAAATCAGATGAAGTGGTCACTTTTTCCAGGACATTCTATCTGCCTGCAGACACATCTCCTCCTTGGGGCTGCCATTAAAGAAAACAGGCAACTCCTTGCAAACAGGAGCTGTGAAGGTACATATGAGTTAACACATCCAGCCTCAATGCCTTTAATCAGTTGGTTTGGGCTAGAACTCCAGGACAGCAAGATTAATCAACTGCATGGGGCTGGCTGGACACTTTTGCCTCTGAGTTCCTGCTGCTCCCACTGTTCTATTCCTTCCAACCAAAAAAGACACAAGCACTACAGCGTGCATCCCATCATGCAAATCTATCATATCCAATCTCTCACCACTCTCTAGAATGAGATCTAGAGCAACTAGGTGTCCAGTCTCAAACAGCCTCTTTGCATGGTTGCTAATTAAGGGCAGAAAGACTCAGGGCAGAGTTATGCAGAACAGCAGGTACTGATATCTCTTGGACAGATTAACACCAACAGTGAGAAGCCGCATTCCGTGCTGGAAAATTACACACAATTACTTTTGCTCTCAAGGGCTACTGAAAGGAGGCAAGTTTCACACAGCAATAAATTCAAGAAATCATACAAGTTCAAACATTTTAAAAGCACAAATATAAAAACCTCAGAGAAATTATTATTAAAAAAAACCAAAGGGTGAAGTCTCAGATTTCCATTCTCCTGCACCCACCCAGGGGTGGATGACAGAAGCAAGCTTATACATCTCAGGCTGCAAGACAAGGTTGATATTAAGTACATTCCAAGTGAAGGACTTGCCAAGATTATGATCTTAGGAGAAGCTCTTAAAACAAGACAAAAGAATGGCATATAGCACTTGTAAAGATGTCATGCATTTACACAGCTTTCTGGCTTGTTCTCCTTTGCTTGCCAAGTAACACTTACTTGGCTCCTTGACCACACTCAAGTAGTGAACTGATTTATACAAAGAACCTGTCTAGGACAGCTTTCAAACATCCTCCTGATTAATAGTAGCTAGTTTAAAGCCCACCCCTGTGTAAGGACAGGACTGCTGATTTTCCCTCCCAGTGCATTACTTCTGTCAAATGGTGACAGAAGAGTGATTTTAACCAACAGACATTGCTGAAAGTAGCCTATTATTACAACCAGATTCATGATTACATACATTGAGAAGATGCATAACAACAACTTTCCTATTACATTTCATTTTTAGCACAGGATACCAACCTTAGAATGCAAAAGCAAGCAATATACAAGGTCCCATTTGCTGTCAGAAAGGAAGTTGATTGCAAGATCTCAGGTAGCATTTTGTGCAAATAATAGTCAAGTTTTCTTTTCCTGAGAACAGCTGCAATCTGAAGGAGGAGGAAAGAAAGAAAACAAAAAAAGGATCTTTTTTGCACATTGTAAAGAAAAAATTAAAAAAGGAAAACAAGATATGCCCATTTCAGCAGTAAGTCCAAGCCTCTTCAGTCTGCTGGGTTTATGAACAACACACAAAGATTTCCTTTGAGCTTGTTCCAGCTGTTACAATATTTATACCAGGAAATACATCAAGCAATCCTAAATGGGAAGTATAGGAAGAATTTTATTACCTTGTTACTGTTGGCCATAACAGTCAGAAATGTGATCTGCCAGATACCAGGACTTTCAAGTGTGATAAATTTACACTGAGTTTTGTCAATTGAACTGTTCTGTAATTCAGGTCAGAACATCACTGAAGTAAGTCAAACACAGGGCTGAAACTGTGCTCTATGAAGAGCTAATGTATTTGTAAAGCTTTTACACTCCAGTTAACCAACTGCAAGGCTTACAAAAAATGTCAACTGCCTGCTGGAAGAACAACATGTTCCTGACACATTACAGAAATGGTATGTTAGCTTCAAAAAATGCCTATGGCAGAGAGCAGGCTGGCCCTGAAATACAGATGCTCCTCTTGCCCAATTTACTGTACATCCCATGGTTTCAAAACAGTTTCCCAACGACTCAAACACTGAAGGTCCTTGAACTTTATGCCCCCAGAGATTCTGTGGGCAGAAGGGGAAGGTACAGAGAGCCAGGCACTTCTCAGAGGTAAGACAAGAGGCAACAGAAAAGTTCAAATATGGGAAACTCAGATTAGACCCAAAGAAGAAAGTATTTCACTCGAGGGTGGCTGAATACTGGAGCAGGCTGCCCAAAGCAAGTGTGGACTCTCCATCACTGGAGAGACTCAAAACTCAACAAGAAAAGACCCCAAGCAATCTCATCCAACTGGCCCTGCTGGAGTAGGGTGAGGTCCCTCCAACCTGCTTGCTCTTACGACCCATCCTCCTGAGGTCCCTCCAGCCGGTTTGTTCTCATGACCCCAAGAAACAGATTTCATTATTTTCCCTTTTTAAGAGTGTCATCATCTGATCCCCCAGGAAGTCTCAGAACTGGCAGGAGTTTTTCAGTCAATGCTTAGAACTAGAATCATAGAATCAATAAGGCTGGAAAGACCTCAGAGATCATCAAGTCCAACCTATCACCCAACACCTCAGGACTAACTAAACCATGGCGTCAAGTGCCACATCCAATCCCCTCTTGAACACCTCCAGTGATGGTGACTCCACCACCCCCCTGGGCAGCACAATCCAATAGCTAATTACTCTTTCTGGGAAGAACTTTCTCCTCAAAGAGAACTAGAGAAGTTCCAAACAGAGTGAGCTTCATATTGCTGGTCATGATGAGAATAACAAAAGACACTTTGTCCAACTGATGCTGGCAACAACTCTGAAAGTCTCAGTTCCTCTGTTCAAACAAGGGAGAAGGAAGGAGCTGCTCTTCTGAAACACTGTCCACTCACAGTGAACAGCAAATGGATGTCTGAGATTCAGAGACAGGCTGAGGAGTCAGCTAAAACAAATCACAGGAAAGTTCTGCCAAAATTGTTCTCCAAAATGAAGCTCCAGCTAAGGATGAAGGAGCAATGCACACATGAGCAGACTTCTGCAAACAGATTTACTCTTGACACTTAAGTGTCAAGAATAGTTAAACCATGACAGATTAGGCAATAATGCAATCCAGATAATCCTTCTGTGGAAGGAAAGTCTTACCACAGTCTAAACACCTCCTCAGCTATTTCTAGCCACTTGTATGAAGATCAGGAACACCTGAGACAAAATAATGTGGGGGTTTTGGTTGAAGAACGCACAGGCTGAAACCTTGCTTCCTCAAACAGAAGTGTCAGAAATGCAATAGGAAAAGATTTCTATTGTACAAATTCATGTCCAAAGTTAAACATCTATTTCTGTAGCTCTCTAACAAGATTGAGACCAATACAAATTTCTCCCTTCTCTTCTCTTTCTATACACAAGGTGAAAACAGAAATCCACTACAAACACCACCACAGAAACCAGCTCAAAGAAACAACACTCATGACAAGTCAATGAGCTGTAAGTGTAAGGGCAATGGAGCTTGATGTATACAGACCAAAAAGTAAAAAACCCAAACCAAGTAACACCACTTCCAAAGTGCTTTACAGAATGGTCTCCTCTCCCAGATAATTAGTGATAGAACAAGAGGGAACAGCCTCAAGCTGTGACTGGGTAGGTTTAAACTGGACATTAGGAAAGAGGGGTCAGGCATTGGAAGGGGCTGTCCAGGGAGGTAGTTGAGTCACCAACCCTGGATGTGTTTAAAGGTTGTTTGGATGTGGTGCTTGGGAATATGGTTTAGGGGTGAACCTTGTACAGTAGGGTTATTGGTTGGACTTGGTGACATTCCAACCTGAATGTTTCTGTGATTCTGTGATCAAGTAAGCTAAATATTGTACACTGTCAAGAACAGGCAAGAGCAGACAATGAAGCAGGCTCTCCCTTCCTCCACCACCAATGGTGTGACTACACAGAAAAGGTATCTGGACACCACCTTGCTCTCCCTTTCAGCTCCACACACTTCAGGAAAGCACTATTAAATCTAAGGTTGGCAAGAGAGAAGGATCATGAAATCTGTCAGACTGCACCAGGGAGAGCAGACCTCACAGAATGTCAATAGATTATAACCCAGGTTTCATTCATCATGACTTATTGGCAGAACACAGCAACGCAGCCTTACCTATCTGAGGCTGAAGAATGCTGTAGCATCTCTAGCAGTGGCTTAGGAACACATTTGATCTGCTGCAACTTCCTACCCTGGCTTTCCATAAAACACTGAGTCACTCTTACAATCTCTTACTTTCAAAGCACCCAACAACCTGGCCTGAAGATATTACAAGCTCTACACAACTCGCTGGGATAAAGACTATTAGCAACTCCACCCTTCAAAGGAAGGTACATTCATCCAAGACAACCCTTCCCTGCAGAGCATCACATTTCCTTTAAAAGGCAAAAAAAAGCAGCAGTGGAATAAAGTTTCACAGATATTAAAAGCTAACACTGACTGCACCATTTTCCATTCCAGAGAGAAAGCACATGCCTTTCACTTCTCATTTACACTTATACTGTGTATCATCCATTAAACAGTGACAAAACTACACCATCAGAATCTTGCCCTGTACACACCTCTCTCTACAGAAGAGACTACAAATGGAACAAAAGCTTTCATGTATCCAATGTCCATCATGTATCCAATAGATCACAAAAACTCTATCATGAAAATCAGCATGTTTGTCACTGATACCTAAAGAAACAGTTAATGGCATTTTCTTAAGCAGATTTGCACTCTGCAGGTAAAGAATATCCAGGTTTGACATATTTACCTAACATTAAAGAGGTATTTATCCATCAAGGAAAATTCCAACCCTATCAAGAACTAAGCATTTGAGTTGGTGTGGAGTAAAGGCAGTTCTTGTAAAAACTGTTTGGACCAGATGATCCTTGGGGTCCCTTCCAACCTGGCATTCCACAATTCTGTGATACTTGGAAAGTAATAAAGGAAGCCCTCATTTCAAAACCAAACTGACATCTTCCTCTCACCACAGTTTAAGTTTTAGGATAGGATAGGATAGGATAGGATAGGATAGGATAGGATAGGATAGGATAGGATAGGATAGGATAGGATAGGATCGGATCAACCAGGTTGGAAGAGATCTTTGAGATCAAAGAACCTTTAAGCATCAGTGGAGCCTGCAGATGCAGTCTTCATCTGGTCTGTGTAAGCCTTCAACAGAGACTTCAGTACTCATCATCCACAGTTGACACCGAAACAGCTGAAGTGTTTGCCTGTCACAGCCTTTGCAGCCCTTCCTGCTATTTTAACTTCTCTCACAAGCACCAGAGCTCAAGCCACTATAGCTCTAAAAATACAACAGTCTAACTTTGCTAACATTTTCCTATTTCCATTCTAATATACTCAATAAATCCTGTCACTCCCAGGCTCCCTTAGGAGGTACTTTTCTGGATGCTCAGGCACTCAACAACTAGGAGCGAAAGGCAATTTTAAACAAATTGTGCATCGCCAAAGTTTTCAGAACTTCCCAATGTCCTTCTGCTCCTATACACAAGTTCCCTTTAGTCCAAGGGTCTGAAGAAGCACAGAACCACAGAATTATTGAGGCTGGAATAAACCTCTGAGATCATCAAGTCCAACCTATGACCTAACACCACCACAATGATCACACCACGTCACTGAGTGCCACATCCAATCTTCCCTTAAACACCTCCAGGGACAGCGACTCCACCACCTCCCTGGGCAGCACATTCCAGTGTCTAATTACCTTTGCCATGAGGAAGTGCTTCCTTGCACCCAACCTAAACCTCCCCTGGCACAGCTTCAGGCCATGCCCTCTCATCACAAACTGCCTGGAAGAAAAGCCCGACCCCCACCTGACTGCAACTTCCCTTCAGACAGTTGTAGAGTGTGCTAAGTTCCCCCGAGTCTCCTCTGCTCAGCTCCCTGAGCCTCTCCTCCTAAGACTTTCACCACTTAGACCATCTCCTCACCAGTCTCACTGTTCTCCTCTGGACCCACTCCAGCACCTCAGTATCTTTCTTGAAGTGAGGGGCCCCGAACTTCACACAGTGCTCAAGGTGAGGCCTCACCAGTGCTGGTGAGGGGCAGAATTACACCCCTAGCCCTGCTGGCCACACTAGTTCTGATACAAGCCAAGATGCCATTGGCTTTCCATGGGCACACTGCTGGCACATGTTCAGCCAGTTGTCAACCAGCACTCCCAGGTCCCTCTCTGACAGGCCACCAAGGAAAAACAGAAGGAAGGAGAAGAAACAAATGAATGGCAGCCTGAGGAAAAAGGAAGGATCAAGGTGGTAAAAAAGGATGAAGCAGAAGGAATCCTATGTACTTCAGCACAAAAAGCAGAGCCAGAAAAAAAACCTAACAGAGAATGTTTCAGGAAAAACAACTGACAACAGATTTAGTTCTTAAAAGATTCAGGTATGTTACAATATTAAGAAATAAGTAGTCAGAATCATTTCAAGCATTCAAATACCTTAATAGAGGCATTAAAGGATGTTTCAATATTTTAAATGCCTATTAGTACTTCTTCAGTGATTTGCAAACCCATAAGACAAAATGCCAAGCCTCTCCTACATACATCCCAGAAGAGACCATTCAACAACAGTCTGTGTATCACTGGGTATTATAATTATCAGGGTAAGCTACATGTGCAGCTGGATGGAATTTGGAGAGATCTCAACACTGCAGTCCTCAAAGGACCAAACTTTTGCATGCTACAGTCAGACAAGACAAATACATTACTCTTTAATAACACCTCCAAGTGAGAAATGAATTTGATGAAATATACCCTGACTGCCCTTGTGTGACATTTGTGCCTTATGCACACACAGGAGTAAGGGAAGGAATTTAATGCCTGCCAGCCTGACTTCCAGGGCAAATATTTCTGGCCTCAAAAATGTTTAGTTTGGTACTAAGAATGCAGTCAGGCAAAGCCTCTTGAATAAGGTAAGTCAAGCATGAGGGAAAGATGATTCCCTTCCCACACCTGAAGATGGATCCAGCATAGCCAAGGATCCCATCACCACCTGTGGGAAAACTGAAAACAAAAAGACACTGACTTGTTGGGGCTGTGGGGTTTGGTTGTTTTTTTAAATACCAACCCCTTCACTCACTTCTGCCCAGAACTACCTACAGGGAGGTAGTAGCCAGGTGGGGATTGGTCTCTTTTCCCAGGTAACCAGCATGTGGCCGTTTGACGCTGTGCCTTTAAGGAAGGGGCACACTGGCTAAATGTTTGTAAAATATTTTGGTATTCTAAACGAATTTCATTGGTAGGATTGTGGGAGGAGAGATTGGACCCAGGGGAGTTGGGAACTTTCTCTCAGTCTTCCTTCCTTCGCTGTCCCTTTCGGCTGGATCTGCTTCTGGGATTCTGGCCAACTAAGATAAGATACTAACTCCTGTGCAAGGCCTTTCTTCCTTTCCTGCCCTGTTAACTGTCCTCGTCTCTTCTTCTACCTCTTTTGGGGGAGAAGGGAGGTAGGGGGTTGAAGGGGGCACAGGGGGAAGCCCCCTCTGTGGGGGGTCTGGTTTCTGGTTGAGTTCATTTGCTGTATATTCCCGTATATACTGTAAAATACCTGTATTTGTTGTGTTACATAGAATCTGTTTCCTTGTAAAATATACTCTCATTTCTCCGACTGGGTTTAGCCGTGGTTTCTTTCTCAGTGGGGGAGGGAAAGCAGAGCCTTTCCTTTCAAACCACCACACTCTTTTTTTATTGGCTCACCAACGTGGGGCCGGGCAATTAAGGAATTAAGTTGATTTATTGCTTGTCTCAGCCGGAGAAACGAAATGAAGGTGCTCTGGGTTTTAGAACGTTTATTCTTCTCGGTCTGTGGCATGTTGGTCTACCGGTACTGCATCGGGTTGATGTTAGACCAGATAGGTAAATATTTAATGCGTAAAATCTATTTGTGGTTTATGCATAGGATCCAGCTGTTGTATAAACACTGTTTGGGTTTTTTTCGGCTCAC
Organism: Dryobates pubescens; assembly: GCF_014839835.1. Taxonomy (NCBI): domain Eukaryota; kingdom Metazoa; phylum Chordata; class Aves; order Piciformes; family Picidae; genus Dryobates; species Dryobates pubescens. The sequence continues at coordinate 36,935,634 of NC_071621.1, forward strand.
TAATTACGGCAATAGAACGTCTTCCACTTTGCCGATCGAGATAAGGGAGTTTAACACTTCAGGAGGTCAAAGAGTAACTTTAAGTGCTGGCTGGGATCTTAAGGTGATTTATTTGACGGGTGTAATCCTGCTGTTGCTGATAATTATTGTGTGTCTGCTGTGGGCTCTATATATAGAGAAAAAGGTTTCTCGACCATGTTTTGTGATTAAGCAAAAATCTAGGAAGCGTAGGCGTTCCTCTAAATCTGCCCCAGAGTCCTCGAGTGACGAGGAAGGGGCTGCGTCGGTTAGAAAAATAGCAAAACCTATTGGAAAAGCTGCGTTAAATGCTCCACTCTATGACTTTGGCAAGCAGCCAGGGGCGGCTCCCATTCCCAAGATGGCGACCGGTAGTGAGGCAAGGTCATTTCCGTCCACCATGACAGGACCGGAAGGGGCCCCCACGGCAGCTGATTTAGATCAGGACCTGTCAGCTTCTATCAGGATGGCTGTAAATTCAAACACAGCTCCAGTTAAACAAGTAGCAGTCTTAAAGACCAGAGGTGGAAAGGCCAAAGCTGATCCAGGAGCTAGTGGAGCTAATGGAGGAGAAGAGCAGGAGACTGATCCCGGTGAGGGAACCTCTACTAGACAGACTGATCCTGGTGAGGGAACCTCTGCTAGGAAAGTGCCTGCTGAAGATGAGGAGAAGATTTGTCTTAGAGATATAGCTGAGTTATTGAGATCATCACAGGATGGAGATGCAGCTAAGACAGCAGCTGGCAGTGGCGCTTTTCAGCTTAAAGAGGTCCTTAGGAGAGTGACAGCAGGATTATGGGGACAAAAGGTTCAGGAAGATGTGATAGATGGAGAGCAAGATGACATCACCGAATGCTCGTCACCAAGGGAGGAGATTCGCAATGTCCGCAAAGATTACCTCAGAGCAGATAAGGAACCCATCCTATCTTGGCTTGCTAGGTGTTATGATACAGGTGCTCCAGCTCTAATAGTTGGAGACAAGTCAGCAGCTCAGCTAGGAACTCTCTCAAAGGATAATGGAATAGACAGACATCTAGCCAGGATTCTCGGTAAGGTTAATCTGTGGATACGCCTTCTAATGGCGGTTTCCCTGAGATACCCTTCCCGAGATGACCTTCCATGGAATCCTAAGCCCTGGACTACCATAGATGAGGGAATTAAGCGTCTGAGAGAGTTTGCCATTAGAGAGATACTCTATGGTGACCATGATACTCTGAATCCTGATGACATTCCTGTGGCAGCTGGTCTTGCTAAAAAGCTTATCAAGCTTGCTCCTTCCAATTATGCAAACATTCTGGCAAGCAGAATTGTGGCAAGAAATTATGGTGGAGATCCTCCTACGGTTGGCCAATTCACTGATCAACTAAGACAATTGGATGATAGTATGACACGTGTTTCTTTGGTTTCAGCCATTAAAGCTCTGTCTAGTGAGATAAAGGATTGCATGAGAGAGCTGAAGGATGAAATCAAAGATTCCATATGCCAATTGGCACAAAGAGATGATTCCAATTCTTCCTCCAGGTGGGTGCAGGTTTCAGCTGTGAGGAATAGACATCCTCCAAGGAGGTCATTCCAAAACAGGCCAAACCAAAACAGACCACCAAGGCAATCACGTAGGACCATTTGGATAACTCTACGTGATCAGTTTGGTGAGAACATGAACAGGTGGGATGGTCAACCAACTTCTAATCTTTTCAGGAGACTGAGGGAACTGCAAAGTGGCAGAACCCGAGGTAGCAATACCAGAAGGGTAGCTGTTACTTCCACAGTTCCCCAGGACAACAATGACAGCTCCAACAGTGACTCCAGTTCTAACACTGCACAGTGTGCTCGTTGCACCTGTGGAAATGTTCCCCACAATTAGGGGTGCCCTGCCTCCCGCCAGGGGGAGGAGAGGGATAATACAGATAACAGAATCTATTGGGATGTGTACATCCAGTGGCCTGGCACTTCACACTTTCAGAAGTACAGGGCCTTGGTTGACACAGGAGCTCAGTGCACCATATTGCCATCAAATTATCAGGGATCAGAGTCCATAACTATTCTGGGAGTCACTGGTGGATCTCAAGAGTTAAGTAAGGTGGAGGTTAATATAAGTCTAACTGGTAAACAATGGAAGAAGCATACAGTTGTGACCGGACCTGATGCACCTTGCATTTTGGGAATTGATTTTCTGAGAGAAGGGCGTTTCAAGGACCCTAAGGGTTACAAATGGGCTTTTGGAGTAGCTTCTGTAGAAATTGATGGACAAAAGCTGAAACTGTCTGCCAGACCTGAGCTTTCTGATGACTCTGCAGTTGTGGGACAACACAAGATTCAGGACATTAAGTTGCCGGTTGCTTCTCAGACTGTGCATCACAGACAATACAGAACCAACCGTGACTCTTTGTTGCCCATTCAGAATCTGATTCGTCAGTTGGAGAGTCAGAAAGTCATCAGCAAAACTCATTCACCTTTCAACAGTCCGGTGTGGCCTGTGCGAAAGCCGAATGGAGACTGGCGTCTGACAGTGGACTACCGAGCCCTGAATGAAGTAACTCCGCCTATGAGTGCAGCAGTACCAGACATGATGGAACTCCAGTATGAGCTGGAATCCAAAGAGGCCAAATGGTATGCTACCATAGACATTGCTAATGCCTTCTTCTCTATTCCCATAGCAGAGGAATGCAGGCCTCAGTTTGCTTTCACCTGGAGAGGAATCCAGTACACTTTCAACAGACTGCCAATGGGCTGGATCCACAGCTCCAGCATCTGTCATGCAGTAATCCATGATGCTCTGGAGGAAGGTGGTGCTCCAGAACACATCCAGTTCATCGATGATATCATCGTCTGGGGCAAAACTGCTGAGGAAGTCTACGAGAAAGGCAACAAAATCATGGACATTCTTCTGAATGCAGGTTTTGCCATCAAGAGAGACAAGGTGAAAGGTCCTACCACAGAGATCCAGTTTCTGGGAGTGCAGTGGCAGGATGGACGCAGACACATTCCAGTGGATGTGGTAAACAGAGTCTCTACCATGGCAAATCCCACCAACAAGCAAGAAACTCTACGTTTCTTGGGGATAGTGGGATTTTGGAGACTGCACATTCCTGGATACAGTCAGATTGTGAAACCTCTGTATGATGTGACTCGGAAGAGGAACAGTTTCCACTGGGGACCTGAACAACAAGCAGCCTTTGACCAGATAAAGCAAGAAGTGGTACAAGCAGTGGGTCTGGGACCTGTCCGAGATGGTCCAGACATTAAGAACATTTTGTACACGGCTGCAGGTGACAATGGTCCAACCTGGTGCTTGTGGCAAAAAGCTCCAGGTGAGACACGTGGACGACCTCTTGGTTTCTGGAGTCGAGGTTACAGAGGTTCAGAGGCTAATTACACTCCAACAGAGAAAGAGATTCTAGCTGCCTATGAAGGAGTGAAAGCAGCTTCTGAAGTGATTGGAACTGAATCACAACTTCTTTTAGCTCCCAGATTGCCAGTTTTGAATTGGATGTTCAAAGGCAAAGGTTCCACACCACATCATGCCACAGATTCCACCTGGTCTAAGTGGATGGCCCTGATAACACAGAGAGCTCGAATGGGAAATCTTGAAAGACCTGGTCTGGTGGAGGTGATCTCAAGTTGGCCTGAAGGTACCAACTGTACTAAACCTCCAGAGGAGAGAGTAACTCGTGCTGAGGAAGCTCCTCCTTACAATGACCTTTCTGATGATGAAAAGAAATATGCTTTGTTCACAGACGGTTCCTGTCGTCTCGTCGGGAAGAAGCGAAGGTGGAAGTCTGCCGTGTGGAGTCCAACACGCCGAGTTGCAGAGGCGAAGGATGGAGAAGGAGAGTCCAGTCAGTTTGCTGAGGTAAAAGCTGTCCAGCTAGCTCTCGACGTAGCTGAACGTGAGAGATGGCCAAAGCTTTATCTCTACACCGACTCATGGATGGTAGCCAATGCTCTATGGGGTTGGCTAAAGAACTGGAAGAAGAATGGCTGGCAGAGGAAAGGAAAACCCATCTGGGCAGCTGAACTGTGGCAAGACATTGCTGATCGAATCGAGAGAATTCCAGTGAAAGTGAGACACATTGATGCTCACATTCCCAAGAGCAGAGCTACTGGGGAACAGCAGCACAACCATCAGGCAGATCTAGCTGCAAGAGTTTCTCAAGTAGACAAGGACTCTGAACTTGATCTCGACTGGAAACACCGAGGTGAGATATTCTTAGCTCGGTGGGCTCACGATTCGTCAGGACATCAAGGCAGAGATGCAACATACCAATGGGCTCGTGACAGATCCATAGACATTTCCATGGATGCCATCACACAAGTCATCCATGACTGTGACATTTGTGCTGCTATTAAGCAGGCAAAGCGAATTAAGCCCTTGTGGTATGGTGACAGATGGTCCAAATACAGGTATGGTGAAGCTTGGCAGATTGACTACATCACTCTACCACGTTCTCGTTCTGGTAAGCAGTACGTGCTTACTATGGTAGAGGCAAACACTGGATGGCTGGAAACTTATGCAGTCCCACATGCAACTGCACGCAACACCATTCTCGGTCTGGAGAGACAGATCCTGTGGAGACACGGAACTCCAGAGAGGATTGAGTCAGACAACGGAACTCATTTCAAGAACAACCTTGTAAAGAGCTGGGCAAAAGAGCACGGTATTGAGTGGATTTTCCATATTCCTTACTATGCACCAGCTGCAGGGAAGATTGAACGCTACAACGGTTTGTTGAAGACCACTCTCAAAGCCATGGGAGGTGGATCTTTGAAAAACTGGGAGAAACATTTAGCACAAGCAACCTGGCTGGTGAATAGTAGAGGTTCAGTGAACCGAGCTGGACCGGCACATTCAGATTTGCTGCGGAGAGTAGAAGGTGATAGAGTTCCTGTTGTTAGAGAAAAGAATCTGTTAGGTAAAACTGTTTGGGTATTTTCACCCTCAGGAGAGGCTAAACCTGTCCGAGGGGTGGTTTCAGCAGAAGGTCCGGGTCACACTTATTGGGTAATGCAGGAGAATGGTCAAATTCAGTGTATTCCACAAAGAAATTTAACTTTAGCTGAAAGAGCTTAATTTCAGACTGTTGTACAGCTACAACGCGCCCAAAGGAAGAATCCCTGAGGAATCTACAGTGCACGAACCCTGAGAGCCCTGAGTCAACTGAGAGTCCCTGTGTTCCTGTTTGCCTTTTCTTCACTTCGTCTGCGGAGAGACAAGCTGGTTTCCATTTTCTTATTTCCTGACTTTTTGGACTTCTGAATCGTCTACATCTGAGTATAGCCGGAACGGACTATGAACTTTACTCACGAACTGTAAATATTGTTTCTGATTGGATGGACAGTGCGAACGACCAATGAAATTGTTTAGAAGGGGTGGATTGTGGCCGTTTGACGCTGTGCCTTTAAGGAAGGGGCACACTGGCTAAATGTTTGTAAAATATTTTGGTATTCTAAACGAATTTCATTGGTAGGATTGTGGGAGGAGAGATTGGACCCAGGGGAGTTGGGAACTTTCTCTCAGTCTTCCTTCCTTCGCTGTCCCTTTCGGCTGGATCTGCTTCTGGGATTCTGGCCAACTAAGATAAGATACTAACTCCTGTGCAAGGCCTTTCTTCCTTTCCTGCCCTGTTAACTGTCCTCGTCTCTTCTTCTACCTCTTTTGGGGGAGAAGGGAGGTAGGGGGTTGAAGGGGGCACAGGGGGAAGCCCCCTCTGTGGGGGGTCTGGTTTCTGGTTGAGTTCATTTGCTGTATATTCCCGTATATACTGTAAAATACCTGTATTTGTTGTGTTACATAGAATCTGTTTCCTTGTAAAATATACTCTCATTTCTCCGACTGGGTTTAGCCGTGGTTTCTTTCTCAGTGGGGGAGGGAAAGCAGAGCCTTTCCTTTCAAACCACCACACAGCACCAGAACAAGAGGACACAGTCTCAAGCTGCACCAGGGGAGGTTTAGGCTGGATGTTAGGAAGAAGTTCTTCCCAGAAAGAGAGACTGGCCATTGGAATGTGCTGCCCAGGGAGGTGGTGGAGTCACCATCACCGGAATTGTTTAGGAAGAGACTAGATGGGGCACTTGGTGCCATGGTTTGGTCTCATTAAAACACTTTGGCCATTACCACCTTGAAACAGAGAGAAAATACAAACCTATGTGAGGAATTGTACCCCATTTTAGAAAGACTGCTATGGAATTGTATTTACCATAGCTGGAAAACCCATTAAAGACAGGCTGCTACGTACCTAACACTGCTCTCATGTGAAGAAAAATGAGGGTAGAAGGTAGAAATGTGGGGTTTAGACTTTTTACACAAAATATGGAAGATGAAAGACCACCCCTCAAATCAAATGCAAACAGTCAGTAATTCACTAGTCACTCTAAGAATAAAGATGGTTAGTGATTTGATCTCTAAGGCCAAGTGCATTTTATGTTTGAAGTATATAAAAAAAAGGCTACTCAGTCAAAAGGAAAAATAGAGAGGAAAAGTGTTTGCTGGCATTCACTGACACAACTGCACTTGGATTCTGCATTCTGAAAGTGTAACAGTGCATCAGCCCACCAGATCCAGGATGCCATCAGCTTATGGAAGAGCATTACTGAGGGCCTTTCAGTTTTCCTTACTTTTGTCTTCATAAACAAATCTTAAGGGCTATAGAACTAAGAAATCAGAATTCATTTATTCCATCTTCAGCACGTTAAGAACACTTCCATTGCCAACACCATCCCCAAAGCACAGCTGCACAGTCTGGTAGCTAAGAGTAACGGCAGGACTTTCTAGGCTATCAGTGTGCTCCTGCAGAAAAGGAACATGAGACTCCCAAACAATCTTTCCCACGATCAGAGGCACCAGCCAGGCTTGATTATGTTAACAATGTGTCATGCAACGCCTACAAGGAGTCAGCATCCAACCTCAATAACCCGGGCTTCACCTCCAGTTTCCCCCGACTCCACCTATGTCCCTGAACTGCAGATTCCACAGGAGGCCTCACTCCCAAAGGGTGGTTTGATTTAATGGATGTGCTAATTGGCTGACCAATGTAAACAGTCTGACAGGTTACAGAGCAGGCTAAAAAACCACAGACTTGCACCAACCCTGCTGTCATGTGCACATCATTTTTAACTCCTCCTCCATCAACCACCTTTTGCTAACGCTGCACAAGGTGTACATCTTTCAGAGCACTGTCCCTTCATCAGGTCTTAGTGAAACTGGCCAACACAAACAGCACTGATTGATGGAAACTCAAAAATGGCTCTGTCACCTCTCTCTCCTTCCTACACAATATGCCACTGAAATCAAGCACACCACAACAAATTTTACTTACAACAATAAAAGGGGAAAAAAATCAACCCAAGTTCAGCCATCTTGCCAAATCGACAGGAAGGCAGAGTTCAATGAGATCCAGAGCAGCAACTTAATCTCAAAATGTTCTCAGGACACACCTGGGGTTTGAAAAGACACTGCTGTTCAAATAGAATAGAATAGAATAGAATAGAATAGAATAGAATAGAATAGAATAGAATAGAATAGAATAGAATAGACCAGGTTGGAAGAGACCTTCAAGATCATCATGTCCAACCTATCATCCAACACCACCTAATCAACTAACCCATGGCACCAAGCACCCTGTCAAGTCTCCTCCTGAACACCTCCAGTGATGGTGACCCCACCACCTCCTCAGGCAGCCCATTCCAATGGACAATCACTCTCTCTGTGTAAAACTTCCTCCTAACCTCCAGCCTAAACCTCCCCTGGCACAGCTTGAGACTGTGTCCTCTTGTTCTGGGTGCCTGGGACCAACCTCTGCCTGTCTACAACCTCCCTTTAGGTAGTTGTAGAGAGCAATAAGGTCACCCCTGAGTCTCCTTCTCTCCAGGCTAAGCAACCCCAGCTCTCTCAGTCCCTCCCCATAGGGCTGTGTTCCAAGCCCCTCACCAACTTTGTTGCCCTTTTCTGGACTTGTTCCAGCAAGTCAACCTCCTTCCTAAACTGAGGGGCCCAGAACTGGACACAGGACTCGAGGTGTGGCCTAACCAGTGCAGTGTACAGGGGCAGAATGACCTCCCTGCTCCTGCTGGCCACACTGTTCCTGATGCAGGCCAGGATGCCATTGGCCCTCCTGGCTGCCTGGGCGCACTGCAGGCTCATGTTCAGCCTACCATCAACCAGCACCCCCAGGTCCCTCTCTGCCTGGCTACTCTCAGCCACTCTGACCCCAGCCTGTAGCTCTGCATGGGGTTGCTGTGGCCAATGTGCAGAACCCGGCACTTGGATGTGTTCAATCTCCTGCCCTTGGCCTCTGCCCATCTGCCCAGCCTGTCGAGGTCCCTCTGCAGAGCCTCTCTACCCTCCAGCAGATCAACTCCTGCGCCCAGCTTGGTGTCGTCAGCAAATTTACTGATGATGGACTCGATGCCCTCATCCAGATCATCAATAAAGATGTTGAAGAGCATGGGGCCCAGCACTGATCCCTGGGGAACTCCACTAGTGACAGGAGTTGTTTCCATGCAGAGCTGTTGCTCCTCAGCGAGCTGGCCCCTCCCTGATCTCAGGGATTACAAAAGTTGGCTTCTAGATTTTTTTCATTTCTTAAGTCAGTTCCTGCAATAGTCTGAGGAGAAGCATGTGCCTCCTGCTCTGTGACTTCCTCTCTCCCTCGTGGGATGTTATATGACCATCAGGGGGTTGGGTTGTTTTGGTTTGGCTGTTTAAAACTGTTCCCTCTCACCCAGCTAACTCAAAAAAGCCGTGAGAGCACTCACGTACTCTCCGAGTGACACCCGAATTACCCGCAACCCTGGCATCGCTCTCACTCCACCATTACTTATCTTCACCACTTGTTCTGCTTGCACTAAAACAAGTGGAAGGCCATGCTTTGTTCCTCTCAAAACGTCTGACTGAGGAAAGTTGTCAGTGGTTCTCCTTCCACCCTAAAATTCCTGCCCTGTACTATATAGCTGTACCAGCTTAAGACAGCAGATTTATGCCTGCTTGATAAACCACATCCCTTGAATGAATTTTCCTGGTTCCCAGGGTGGTTGTAGCCAGGAGAGAGTTGGTCTCTTCTCCCAGGCAACCAGTACCAGAAAAAGAGGACACAGTCTCAAGCTGCACCAGGGGAAGCTGAGACTCAAGGTGAGGAGAAAGTTCTTCAGTGAGAGAGTTGTTGGCCATTGGAATGTGCTGCCCAGGGAGGTGGTGGAGTCCCCGTCCCTGGCGGTGCTCAAGAGGGGATTGGATGTGGCACTTGGTGCCATGGTCTAGTGGTCATGAGGACTTGGGTGACAGGTTGGACTTGATCTTTGAGGTCTTTTCCAACCTTATTGATTCTATGATTCCATGATTCTATACCAAAAATCTTTGCTTAGTTAGGCAAGGCTGAGGCTTTCCCTCACTTCCACCACTACTGTGATGCAGGCTGCAGTTTACTTCTTGTGTCCTTGAGCATAAATTCTTCAGTCCACCTGAATGCATTAACTGGTTCTTTTAAATCTCTCAGCATCTCAGTAAATGACAACTGATGGAAGAATTCTCCTGGTCTGCTCCGAAAGCCACATGAGCAAAGCCGAATGCTAACAGCCTGGAAGGAAGATGTCACAGCCAGCTTCTTACTTGAGTAATGTTTAAGCTCATTTTAGTCATACTTAACCCAGCTTCCCCTAAAATCTAAAGGCAAGCACACACTGACCTGCATGTCATTTACAACGCAGCACAGAGATACAGGACATCACACACAGCCCAGTACAAGGCAATCACACACCACCATCAGAGCACGTCCAGCTACAGGGTCCTGAGAGAAGGCAGTCTTTTGCTGGGCTATCCCAGAGATTCAAGCTGGCATACAGAAGCATATTCAAGGGTAACACTAACATCCTTTTGTGTCTCTCCATACTACTTCCAAACACATTCACAGAGCAAACAAGACTACAATTTAATATACCCAGAAATCCCAGACTATTTTAGGTACACCACTGGGCCAGCACAGCCTTCTCACACACCTCACAAAGATCAGACTTGATGACTAGGTGTATGCTGGCAGATAACACAGGCTTTGTTCAGGACCAGTTTAAACAGCTCTTTCTTTCAGGGTCACATGAAGCAACCCTGAAGTAGCAGCACACCACCTATGTGCACCACTCCTCCTTGGGGCCAGCCTCTGGCCCTATGTTACAGCAAGGTACATGCAGCCAGGAAAGTGATGTGACAGGCTGACTTTTGGCTGATGATTCTGTCTTCCATCCAACAGCTGTCAAAAATAATTCATTAGTGCAATAATTAGGCTTATTCCTGGTATTACCTCTAGTCAGTCAGTGAGCTATCTGTGAAGAGACCTGCTAGCTGCCATGTGCAAGACTACTTGCCCACACTGTCCTCGCTCCACCTTATGCTGGCTCTGGTGCTTGTCAAACCCCGCTTAATAAATCAATTCAGTTCATTAAGGCAGCTACAAATAACCCTAGTTAAAAGCAGGACAGTAACCTCTTCTGAGTCAGTGAATGAATAGAATCTGCTCAAGGGGAGGTAAGGTCCAAAACCACACAAAACCAGCAGTAGTTATGTGTCTGGGAGCAAGCTCAGCTTTAGATGACTCTGGTAAGTCAACAGTGTCAACCAAAATCTAAGAAAATTAAAGACTGTAAAGAAGGTCATGTAAAAACTGACACAAAAGTTTTGCAGTACAGCAATGCCATTGGTTGAGAAGGTTCCCACCCCCCCTTGGATCTGTGACAAGGTATAACTCTTCATGGGGCCACAGTGTAGGACAGATTGGGAAAGCACCTTGGATTTTGGGGTCTGATTTTCTCCTCAAAGAAGCTTCCCCTCAATACACAACTGCACGACTGACTGAACCGTGGCAGAGCTGTGAGCAGCAATCTCCTTACCAAGCCTGGCTGCTGGAAAACTTTAATTACAGAGCTGTTTAAGCTGCTTTATCTTTAGGCAGACCTAGCAGATCACCACTACACCTCTCATGGCTCACTCTGAGCCCATTCTCTGTTGCTACAAGTATTCATGCTCCCACACAGCAAACTATATCAGAAAACAGATATAAATAAGAAGTTACCAGGGAGGGGGAAGGGGCAGGGGAGGGAATGCTCTCTTAGTTTCCAGTTTCAGCTCACTCCATGCTCCAACAGCTGCCACTTATGTTTGTGTCAGTTCAGAGTGAAAATAGTCACTGTCAGACATGGCAGCTCCTCAGGTCCACCTTGCTACCAGTTATTAACTTTTTTTTAATCATGCAATTAGGTGTCATCACAATTTTCACTCAAGGAACACTTCAATAGGAGCTTAAACCAATCATGCCAGGACTGCTGCAGTCCCTCTCCTTCCCTTCTTCTCAGTTACATAGCTTGAACATTTTGTCATACCAGCAATGGTACAGGGCTGAAAGCACAGACTCAGTGACTTGCTTTCTTTCTTAGCTTACAGCCAGCAATCCTCCAAGCACCACTACAGGAGGCACACAGAGGTGAGGACAGAAGGAAGGGCTCACCTGCAGCAATTTCAGCTTAGGTCAGCTTTCATGATATGTTTCCACAGACAGATGGAAGCAGATCCCAGCATCTCTACCTATACTGTAATCTGCTGGAAACAAGCCAGGGGCTGAGGTGATATAACCAAGCCTGACTGCATGCTCAAACCAAGATACCTCACTTGTGGGATAGTCTCTGAATATTTAAGACTCCTTTAGCCTTAATGCACTTCTGAGCCTTGCATAATCATACCACAGAATCTCCCTGGTCCTAAGGCACTGCTTACCAAGGTGTCTCCACCAGCAGCAACACACACGTGCAGTACACTTGCCAAAGACACAATGCTAGTCTCACAGGCAAATAGTAAGTTTTTTTATTCAGGTATCACAGGTACTGGGAAATGATAAAAATACAATGTTCAGGTTGCACCCATGCCCCTGCAACCCAACAGCTTCATCCCTCTCACAGCTTGTTATGCCACCAGACCCCAACACCCTTCTTCTCCCTTCCTAGGCCCAGGGGAGCCTCCTACCCCAAGCACCAGGCTGTTCACTGTATATCCACCTGCCCTCAAGTCAAACTGCTCCCACCACCATCTTTCTCCTCCCCAACACCAGACTCCCCCTCTAAACATCCTTTTTGCTCTTCTGCCCCCTGACCCCAGGGTTAGGCTGCCCCTTGACCCCTCCCCTGCCTCTCCTCTCCCAACCTACCCTTTTCCTCCACACCAGAACCAGCCTCCCTCCCTTCATATGCCTCATGCCCTTTCCCCCACAGTATATCAGACTCATTCTGCTATGATATCCCTTATGTCCTCCCAAAACATCCCTCATGCCCTTCCTCCCTACCACAGGCCAGATTCCCCACACTCTGATATCCCTTCTAAACATTCTTCATTCCTCTCCTCCTCAGTCCAGGCCAGGCTTCCCTTCCATATCACTTATACAGTCACTCTTACACCCTAGGTCAGGCTCCCTCCCACCCTAATATCCCTCAAGGCCTTCCATCTGAATATGAAACCAGACTCCCCCATCTCTGACAGCCCTTGGGTCCCTTCCCTAAGCCATCCCACTCTCCCCATACCCCTCAAGCCCTTGCCCACTCCAGCTCAGATCTTCCTCTCCTGCCCTACCAAAAGTCAGATCCCCAAATCCCTCATGCCCTTCACCGTCGAGGCCAGCCCCTCCCCATAACCCCAAACCCCTCATGCCCTTGTCCCTCCCCAGGCACTCTCCTCATGTCCTTGCCCCTTCCTCAGACCAAAGACTACCCTCCTGCCCTTGCCTCCCTCCCCAGACCACACGCACTCCTCATGCCCTTTCTCACCCACCCCCCCAGCTCAGGCCTGACACTGCTGTCATCCCTTGACCCCGTCCCCAGGCCAAACACTACCCTCATGCCCCCACTTAGGCCAGGATCCCCTCCAGCCCCGCTCCGCCCCCGCTCACCCACCAGGTAGAGGGTGCCGTAGATGCGGAGGGACTCGGACAGCGCTCCCTGCGTGATGTGCAGGACGGCCATGGAGCAGTGGGGGTGCCAAGTGTGCCCGATCTCATAGCAGCTGTGGGGGATGGACTTGCTCAGCGCCGCCATCTTTGCCGCGCGCGGAGACAGGGCGCGCGCGGCCGCCGCGTCACCGCCGATGCAGGAGAAAGGTCGCGCAGGGCACTCGCGGCGGCGGGGTTACTCGCGGGCAACCGCTCCTCTCCCCCCCCCCCCCTCCCTCCGCGCGGCTCGCGTGAGGCCCACAGCCAATCCGCGGCCGCCGGGGGGCGGGGAGCATCGGGGGCGGGATGGCGCGAGCTGGACGCGCGCCGCACGTGGGGTTTTGGTTGGAGCGGCGCTTCCCGGCTCTCCTTGGGTGTCCCCCGCGTCCCCTCCGTGTTCCCCCCGCGTCCCGCCCGTGTCGTCCCCCGTGTCCGTCCCCGACACCCCGTTGCTCGGGCAGCAGTGTGCTTCCAGCCGGGTCTCTTGGCCTTCCTTGGAGCCGGCCGCCACCTGTCTGCCGCCCCTGGGCCGGGGCCGGTGTCCTTGTCCAGCGAGAGGAACCTCCTGGAACGCCCTCCGTCAGGCTGAGCGGCTGCCAGGCACGGAGCTGGTGGGATAGCCTTGGACAGCAGCAGGGAGACGTGACACGAGCAGCGTCATGTCGGTGCTTGAAGCTTTGATGCACACATTCCCAGTGCGGTTTGGGCTCCGCAGCTCTTGGTGGAACTGCGCTGGAGAAAGGCAGCTAAAGGCATCGAGGAAGTGAGAGAAACTGCGCTATGAGGAGAAGCTTAAAAGAGGTTGATTGTGATTTGGAAAGAAGCACGGGTGGGATGTGACGAAGGCAGTGACTGATGACACGGTTATTGTTCAGTTACAAAAATTGGCATCCCGTTCCAGCTTCAAATGTTGATTGTGTTGGTACCTAATGAGCTGGGAGTGTCAGGACCAGGGGGGTTTACTTAGGTCTTTGTTAAATAACAGCCTGTGAACACTCAAATACTCTCTCTACCTTCTGTGCAGTGGTGAAGTCAGAAGTTATTTCAAGACCTCATGGGAGACAGAGCCGAGACAAATAGGTAGATCAGCAAACTAACCTGCAGACAAATACAGACTTGGAACAGATCCACAGCAAGAAAATTCCTCCCTCTTACATCCCACCTCATAGTCTTCCTGCAAAGCCAGCAGATTTCCCCTCGTTGATTAGACTTAAGACCAGTCTACCACTCCCAACAAGATAGTCCAAATTTGTCATTAGTTTTGCAAAAGCCCTTAGCAAGAACTTCCCTCCAAGAAGCCTGCTATGCATGCAAGAACATGCTTGGATTCCAAATTTAGCAGCCCACAGATGGGTTGGACAGTTCACACAACCTGGAGCCACTGAGAGACAATTTGCAGACTCCTAGCAAATCTGCACTAGATTTTTGGCCTGAATAGTTAAACTATGCTATTTCAGTCAAGTGTGCTTGTCCAACCAACCCTCTGTGAGGCACAACTCTATGACAGTCTGTATTTATAATTAAGTAGAAGACCCCAGAACTTTAAATCTAGCTTTAGGCTGAGGTGCAGCTCCCACACAGCTGACTGAGGGAACAAATATCTTTGTCCACTGACCATCATAGGGAAGCAGTGTTGGCAAGATAGCCCTGCTGCCACGTTGTCTGGACTTTGGCTTGGACTTAGTGCCTTCCTTGCTGTTTTTGTATGGCTCTGTTAAAGAACTGCTTGTGGCAGAAAAGGCAATTATTGCCTAAGATATGGATTCTGACTTTCTTGTTTACATGGTTTGACTTTGATACCACTCTGGGCAGGGAACTATGGCATGCACAATACTAATAATTATCCAAGCAGGTAATTTCACATCTGACACACTTTTTTTTTCTTCCAATCTAAATTTTCAAGGACTTTTGCTGTCAAGGAAAAGTGGGAAAGAAGATACCCTGTTCATTTGTGCCCCGACTCTGATCTTACTGACTAGCTGCCTGCTCAGAACTGGAGGCTTTTGCATCTCTCCTGTTGCATCAGCCAAGGAAGACTCTGTTGATGCATGAATAAAGAAGGCAGCACAGCCCTGACCTTGCTCCAGGCTTTTTTCCATGGGGTTGCAATGCTCTATTCTGGGTAAAAGCCCTGGGGGTAAAGCAGCATGCAAATACTGCTGATAGCCCAGTTGGTATCAGATGCCAGCCCAGACTACTCTGTCCTGGGAGAAATTTACCCTTGATTGTAAGTGGGCCAAAATAGTCTTGGACTATCTGACTATAGTCAAATGAATTTAAAAAACCCAACAACAACACCAAAACAACCAAACATTGAAGACCTTTACTTTTGGCCCTGTAAGTACCTGGGGGTTTCAGGAGCATTCCTTGTCGCATGAGCAGGCTGTATATTTGGAATAGCTGTCTCTACAATGTTACTTAAACATCAGTGATGAATCCTGTGGCATAAAGCCAGGTGATGTAGCACACACTGTTCTGGACTTGCCTAGTAATATCCAGGTGTCTTGGAGGGAGTTACTCAGAGTAATCCCAAAAACAAAGCCAGGGAGTGAGCTAACTGCTAAGCAGCATGAATGGTGTGAGAGTTGAAAGTGCTGAGCTTAATCCCTAGTCCTCATTAATGTGACAGTATCAGATATACCAATGTGTCTGAATAAAAATGTGGGCTGCTAAGAATGTTAGATACACATATGAGCATCTTTAGGCTGGGACATCTATGATAGGTCAGCTTCCAGTACTTAAAAGGACCTACAGAAAGATAGGGAGAGGCTTTTCATCAGGGAGCATAGTGATTGTACAAAAGTGAGGAGTTTACACTGAAAGAAGGTAGATTTAGACTGGGTATTAAGAGGAAGTTCTTTGCTGTGAGGGTGGTGAGGCACTGGAACATGTTGCCCAGCAAACTTGTGAATGTCCCATTCCTGGACATGTTCAAGGCCAGGTTGGATGGGACTCTGAGAAACCTGGTCTAGTGGAAGGTGTCCCTGCCCATGGCACAGAGAGTTGGAACTAGATGATCTTTAAGATCCCAGCCAGCTCAAGCCATTCTGTGATAGTCTGGTCTCTGTGCCACAGCAAGGAGCAACGTGGCAGCATCTCACTGCATTTAGACTCTCCTCTGGTTGCCTGTGTACCTGTTTGCAGCTGGGTTAGCATAACACAGTTTTCAGCACAAGTCCAGGGCCAGAGTCAGGATTTAGCAAGAGACCTTAACTACTGGATAGCCCTGCTATCCTCCACTTTACTTATACTGATGATGACACAGATTATATTAGGGAATCAGCTGTCTTGGTTTGCAGTTGCTCAGTGAAGAACAGCAGTGCCTGTCTTTCCAGGTTTCAGTGGGTCTCAGTCTAAGAACATTCTCTACTAATACCTTCAGCATCTGACAACTCAGGTATCTCCAAGTAAGTTACTGTCTCATTTCACCCCATGAGAGTGGCTGGAGGTGTGAAGAATCAGTCCTGCATTCCAAAGAGCAGGTATCTGTGTTATGGTATAGTTTAGCTGGCAATTCAAGGTGCAGGATTTAACTAATTGAAGCAAAATCAGACAGGAGAAAAAAAAAAAACACTAAACCAAAACAGCAAACAAAAAACCTGAGGCAAGAATCCAAATGGGGAGCTTCACATTGCAAGGGGCTTTGTCTTCCAAATGTGTTGGGATGTGGGAAACCATTCTTCTAAACATTTTTAAATATCAGAACACTCTGGAAACATGTTAACTTGGAAGAAATGTGACGTTTTGCCCTCTCCTCCTGCTGCTTTCCAGCTTGTGCTGATTTTTTGCCATGTCTTTGTTTTCTCCCTTGGGACAGGTGATCCAGCTTTTCCCTGCTATTCCTGTAGTTCTCAGAGCCTGAACTCCACTTCTGGAAGTAGCTTCTCTTAACTGATAGGAATTGCTGGTTCCAGGAGAAGGGTTTTTTTGCTTATTTTCCTTCTTTTCCAATTCTTCCACACTCATTATTTTTCTTCTCCTGCCATCTGCAATTGTCTCCCACCTCCATCATACAGTTAATGAAATCCAGACTGATAAATACTGTACTGCTGAAAAAGCTAGAGATCCAGTTCATCCTTCTGCTCAGGTCAGTGGAAGCAGTGAGTACATGCAGACATCTACTTCCTTCAGTAAACTGCATGGGACCTTGGAGGTGCTGCTGTGCTGGCTCTTCTCAAGGGACATGTCAGAATATGGACATTTGTGGAAAAAAAAGAGCAAATTTCAGAAGAGAGCTGAAGGTCTTTGTGAAAAAAAAGGTGTGGAGTTTCATGCCACCAATGATATATCTAGGGATATAGATCTGTTTCTTTGCAAAAGCCAGGAGGAGTGGTGGGTGCAGTGTTTAATTACTTCTGTAGAAATAAACCACAAGCTTGTAACATCAGTAATGCATGCAATGGCTGTATGGAATGGGAGTGAATGGCTGTTAATTGAACTGGTTTTACTTTCCTCCAAGGAAAGAAGGACTCTTTAGGAACTACTATTCACCCTTGTCTCTGAAACTACTTACACTTTAAACTTGACCTATTTTGTGTCATTTGAAGAAGGATTCTCTTCTGGCTTGCAGCTGTGAATGCTACTTGTTCATTCTGTAGCAGGGAGTAATCTCAAAATATCCTTGTGTTTGCTGATAGTTCAAGGTAAAGGAATTAACTGGAAGTTTTCCCATTTTCCAGATGTAATCACTTCCAAAACAAATACGGGATGGGCTGTGGGATAATACCCTGTGAACATTTTAATACACACAATAATATCCTCCAGTTTATACAAATCTGGACTTTTTCCAAACATAAATGTTGCTGTCTTCCTCACAGAGCTACCAAGGATCGCATCAAGAAAACAAAATCATTATGTTCACCACACTGATGCTGCAGGCCAAACCAGGAGATGACACACTGAGCCATATTCATGCGACTGGCGTCAGTAGAATTGTACTTCAACTGTATTTAGCCTATGGTGCTGCTATTCCTGGAGACAGTGATTTCTTCTTTCTAAATCAGGAGGCAGAATTGGCTGTTAAAGGCTAAATTAAGCCACTGGGTTCACTAGAAAAGAAGTAAGAGGTAGTGAATGTGGACAACATCCCAAGAGCAGCCCAGAACAGCATCTGTGACCCTGCTGCTTCTCTGCTGCTTCCCTGCTTTCCAGGAAAGTGCTTTCTGCAGTTCTAGAAATAATGCAAAATCAATTCTTGCATCATCTGGGTACCTCAGCCTATCCTCATGCTTGAAACTCCCTTGCCCTACTTTGACTGAAGCCTCTCTAACACACTTTTACACCACCCAGATGGATTAAAATCTTTTCTGCTGGAAAAATTGTGCCCTACCAAAATGTATGTCTGCTCACACTCTGGAACTCCTGCCCTGACTCTGTCAGCCTCCCTTCTCAATGTTTATCAAATTCAGCAGTTAAGAAAGGCCTGTCTCACATAACTTCCACATCCTTCAGTTCTGCATACCAGCTGGGGGCAGCAGCCTTCAAACGTGCAGGTGATGTTCACCACTCTGTGACTGTGAGCGGGAAGGATGCCAGCAAGCTGGGTCCGCATATTGCTTCACACACGGGACTCTGAGGGCAGCATTAGATGGGTCTCCTCTTCCAAAACTTTTCCTGTCCTCTCCACCCATTTCCATCTTATTTTGAATTGAAAGGGAGAAAGTACTTCTGCTTCAAATGGAAGCATTTTGTTCAAAGTCACAAAGAGCTTCATGAATCATATAGGATCATAGAATGTTTGGGGTTGGAAGGTTCCACCCCCCTAGGCTATGGGCAGGGACACCTTCCACTAGACCAGGTTGCTCAAAGTTCCATCCAACGTGGCATTTAACACTTTCAGGGTTGGGGCATCCACAAATGCTCTGGACAAGGTCTTCCAATGCCTCAGCACCCTTCTTCCTTATGTCTAACCTAAGTCTGCCCTCTTTTTCAGTTTAAAACTGTTACTGCCTTGTCCTATCACTGGATTTAAGAAAAGACTCAGAAGAAACCATTTTTCCTCTGAAATTCCTACTGTACTTTAAGTTTCTGTACTAAAGCCATCAGTCCATTAAGTTCAACTGTTAAGGCCACCAGTTGAAGAGTTATTTCAAAGCAACCGAGCACCCAACGGCTCCTTTGAAAAGTAGTGATAATTTCTAGGAACTTAGCACTTTAGACAAGGCTTTCAATTTCAGCCTGATTTTTTCCACAGGAATAATTGAACAGTAAATTTCAGTGATTTAATTTCCAAATGCTGTCATTGAAATAGCCTCAGGACTCTCATCATTCCTGCTGCCAGCTCTTGGACATCACAGCAGCAGAATTCAATAGGCTTAAGTAGCAGCTGCTAAACCACTGTTTTGCAGGTTTATCTTTTCAAGCAGACTGGCAGTGATTTTAGGTTATCCTGCAATTCTGGATCCTTCAGCAGGACCATGAGCATCCAAAGCTGTGAGCAGGGTGAATGGCTTGGAAGAGGCTCATTGAAGAGCGCTGCCCCTTTTGCCTTTATTTTCAGCAGGGTGGCTGAGCAGCCACCCTTCACTGCAAAATGTATTGAAAGCATTTCAACTTGACAATAAAAGCCCCATGACTACTACCAGCTTTTGAAATACTGGGTTTAGGTGAGCAGATGTGGCTTTAGACATCCACCTTTGGACCTCCTGACAAAACTCAAGGGAGCATAAAAATCAGCTGTGGATTTGATGGGACTGAAAAACTCTGCTGTTGGGTTTCTCTCTGCTGGGCTGAGCTTTGAATCTGCATGAAAAAAGAGTCAGAAGATGAGGCAAACTAGTTAAAACTCTCAAAAGAACTATTTTTAAACAGAAGCACTCAGAGAACAAAACTTCCTTTTCAGAACCCCTGGCTCATTCCTAGGGGCCATTTCTTACATTTCTGCTAGATCAGTTGAGAAAGTCAGCAAAGCATGGCAACATTGCAGTGTCCCTAGGGAAGGGGGTGGGGGGGGGAAGTGAAAAATAAAAGCACCAAAGAGCCTTGAGAAAACTCTGCATAGTGCAGAAAGCAAGAACAAATGTTTTATATATGTGGTATTGTTAAAACTCCCAAGTGGCAGAAATATAATAAACAATAGTGAAGAATGGGATATTGCTATTTGTTTCCCCACACTCAAGATGACCTAACCCACCTCAGGCATGGTTCCACTTTGGGACTTGTGAGTTATTTGATCGGTCCAAACTTGTGAAAATAAACACTGTTATTCTACTGTTCTACATAGCACATTCTTTTGTTCTCTGTAAATAGGCTGAGAACGAGCAAATGAAAGTAAATCACACTCAAATACAAATCAAAACAAAAACAGCAGATAACCAAAACCAACACATTGGGGGGAAAAATGTAATAAACACAAAAGTAGTGGAATGGTATACTCATCACTGGGCACAGCTCTGTGTGCTCCAGATGATTCTGTCAGTGGCTTATGGTCGGGTTCTGATCTCATTTTCAGATGTCTCCTGCAGAGACTTCCCTCATACTAATGCTGGTGTGGCTGAGAGAAAAATCTGACACCTGAAGGTCAGTATTTGCAGAGAACCCCATGGGAATTAGATGCTTGGGTCCTGTTGGTTTTCAGGCTGGACACCTGAAAAAAAAAAGAAATCCCCTCCTTAAAGTCATGGGATCTTTGGTCCTCCCACTCTTGTCTTCCAGAGAGTCATTTCCCATGTTGCATCTAGTTGCAAGTGCATGCCATAGCGTTACCTTGGTATACAAGTACCCTGCTAGAAGAGATGAACTTGAGTGTAAATTCTTTATTAGAAATAGGTTTGCTCTTTGGGCTGTAAGCCCAAACCCCCATCCTTGCCTCTGTGTAACAGTGACATCTCAATGACATCTTTTGCAGGTTGTTTAGTGTTTTTCCAGCTTGGTGCACATCATGTGAAGAATTACTATTGTTTATAACAGAAATGATATGGCTTTCACCACTCCCTAGGAGTGGTCATTTTGCAGCCTGATGTATGTCTCTTGACATTTATGTAGGGATTTAGCATTGGAAGATATTGAAGACAGGGAGCAGAAAACTTACTGTGTTGGCTCGAGCTCGATATGCCTATGCATGTGCCTCTGCATGGAGATAAGGTCAGACATGACATCATTTTACATTCTGCTCCCACATCAGGAAAGCACCTTCCTTCTGCATCCTATCTATAGAAAATAAAATCATTTTGCTTGAGTATTTTGGAGAAGACCTGTAATGATAATGTTTCACAGAGATCTCTTCAGTCAAAACCCCAGGGGGCACTGATACTGCCCTGGCCGGGGTAGTGTCCTGCCCCTTCAATAAAGCACTAAGGGTGGTTAATGACCTGATGCCCAGGTGCATTTTATGTCTCAATGCCACAAAGCACCATTACCCCAAATGATATATTTCAAACAAGTTCCCTCATACCAGAATTTTAGTAAACTTTGGGAAATCAGAATGTATGCAAGAAATTATAGCTCCTCCCAACACTCACTGGACTGCATCCATCTGTTTAGAAGGACTTTATGTAAAAATAGTGCAGCAAAGCATATTTTCAGATGGATGCCAAAGCAAAGGTTGAAAGAATATACAGCCTTTACCACTGTATGGAGGAGCTATAATTATTGATGGTCCAAAAAAAGAGCTACACAAGGTCTACAGTACAGCTTACCAGGAGTTCATTGTCTCAAAACAAATGACATTTGACATCCAGCATCTCAATTTGTTTCACCTGAAAGGCCATCTTTTACCAGTACCACTTCCTAGGGGGACTTTTGCAAAAATCCCCTTTACCCATGTGTCTACTTAACAATCTGGATTGGCTGGCTTTCTGCTTACTGGCTCTTGGAAGCAGTTCATCCTTTCATAATTCAAGTCTGGAATGGCATGGTATGTGTGAGTCCTACAATAAAGGTGTTCAAATGATCCCCTACTCAGGCTGAAATCAAGAATAGTTATCCTGCAGTCATGCATTGTTGCCCAAAGGTTATTGCATACATTCCTCCTGGATCCCCACCTGCTTATTACACTTGAGCTTATCATAGTTCTTCTTCACTTTATCCAACTACTTAGAGCAGCAAAGGAGTAACAGACATCCTGAGCTCCTTTGATAGTCAAGGAATAGTAGAGCATCTTCAGTACAGCCACATTAGGTCTGGCCAAGGGAGGTTCTCCTCGCCCCTTTATTCTGCCCTTAGGAGGCTACACCTGAACATTCCTGGGCATCCTGCTCTAGCAGTGGGCTTGGACTGGCTGATCTAGAGGTCCCTTCCAACCCCTACCATTCTGTGATTCTGTACCTTCTCTGTCTGCTTTGACTACAAAGGATTCATTGGCAGAGTAACATAGCAGTGGCAAAACCCATCTAAAAACACTCTTGGCTACACAACCCCTACATTAGATGTGTAGGAAAGAGAGGCAGGATTTGGGGCAGTGCAGAGAGCATCACTGGCCTTTTTAGTGGTTGTCCTCCATTGCAGTCATCTTGGTCTGGTGGCAAAGTTCACCTTTGAGGGCTTTTCCTGCAAGATGAAAATGAGGGCTGAGTCCGGGACTTAGCCTCAGGAACTGGCTGCACTGGAAGAACAGATACAGTGGCATTTGTCTAAGTTGGGAGCCTGACTCCTCACTGCTTTGCACCTTGCATTCAGAGCAACGGATTTCTTCATATATCTGGAGCGATTTGGTGTCATAATGTTACCTCTCCACACAGCACTGTGCCCAGCTGTGGCCTGAAATTTACCTGTTTGGGAAATAATTGGGGTTTGGTTTGTTTTGTTCAGGAAGTGTTTGGGTTAGGTGGCAGCTTTCTTATGGTTTTGGTCCACATTTTTAGGAGTTTTCTTTATGTATTTTTCATAGTTCCCCAAGGGGGCATGTATAGTGTCAACAATAATGAATGACATAAGCTTTTGCCATAAGGAACTGAATTTTCATGGTAATTTAGTTTTCATGGTAATTCGGCCCCATGGAAGCCTCTCTGAGGAATAAAAATGCCTGAGAAAAATGGAATTCACATAAACTCTTGTTCTTTTCTAAATTCATCTATATGTCTATGGGGAACTAGAGGAATTGTCTGTCTCCAGATACAAATTACACTACTCAGATATGAAAGATTTGTAGATACTCAAATGCTTGATCCAGCAATAATAAAATCAAAGTTCTGTATTGGTTCCACTGATAACAAAACCTCAGTATAGTGCTAAAATACCCTCCTGATTGGCACAATAAAAAAGAACAAGGGTGTGGTTCCTTGACACTTGAAGCCAATCTAAGCTGTTCTGCTTTCTGGCCCCACTTTCTCAGCACAGCACTGTTGATTTTATTTTGTTAGTTTTCTCACTGTAAGTACTTAAGGGCAGCAGGGCTGGTGAGAGGCCTTGAGCACAGTCCTATGAGGAGAGGCTGAGGGAGCTGGGATTGTTTAGCCTGGAGAAGAGAAGGCTCAGGGGTGACCTAATTGCCCTCTACAACTACCTGAAAGGTGGTTGTAGCCAGGAAGGGGTTGGTCTCTTCTCCCAGGCAACCAGCACCAGAACAAGGGGACACAGTCTCAAGCTGCGCCAGGGGAGGTTTAGACTCGAAGTGAGGAGAAAGTTCTTCACCGAGCGAGTCGTTCGTCATTGGAATGTGCTGCCCAGGGAGGTGGTGGAGTCACCGTCCCTGGAGGTGTTTAAGAGGAGATTGGATGTGGAACTTGGCGCCATGGTCTAGTCATGTGGTCTGTGGAGACAGGGTGGACTCAATGATCCTTGGGGTCTCTTCCAACCTTAGTTATACTGTGATACTGTGATACTTGAATTTACCCTGCCAGGGAGTCAGAGGAAGAGCATGTATGCAGTTAGAGTCCGTAGGTTGCACTTCATGTAATCACCTGTATGCATGCAAGGGACATAAGGTAAATGTGAAATGACAGCAAAGCCTTCTGGATAAGAGTGGATGGCATTGTTTTTGCTCAGATAGATTTTGAAAGCCATCTAGTCTGTGTAACAGTAATCCATATGATTAATTTGCCAGTTTGGATAGAAATGAAGAAGCCTGTTTGCCAAAGACTTGCCCAACCAGTCTTTCTTAGTGTCTGGTATGAAGCTTATGTTTTTGTCCCCATATGAATGTAGCACTGCTTTAACTGTATAGAAATAGAAAAAGGAAAAAGGGAAACTGTGACTCTCATATGCAGATGGTTTATGGAAGAGCAGCTGTGTCGGTGTGAGAAAGGGAAATGAACTGCACTAAAAGAGGGAGCAGTATAAAGCAGGTATCTTTTGCAATCACATCCATGATTTGGGTATGAATACACTAGCAAAAACTCATCTCCTGAACTTAAATAATTATATCAGCTCCCAAACTGGGTACATACTGTGATCATTTAAAGAGGAAATAACCGCTAACAAATGACAAAAATTAGAGGAATCGCAGAGGGAAGTGAAATTGAGACACTTGAACGTGTCCAGAGAAGGGCAGTGACGCTGGGGAGGGGTCTGGAGTACAGCCCTGTGAGGAGAGGCTGAGGGAGCTGGGGTTGCTTAGCCTGCAGAAGAGGAGGCTCAGGGGAGACCTTCTTGCTCTCTACAGCTACCTGAAGAGAAGTTGTAGCCAGGTCGGGGTTGGTCTCTTTTCCCAGGCAACCAGCACCAGAACAAGAGGACACAGTCTCAAGCTGTGCCAGGGGAGGTTTAGGCTGGAGGTGAGGAGAAAGTTCTTCCCAGACAGAGAGACTGGCCTTTGGAATGTGCTGCCCAGGGAGGTGGTGGAGTCACCATCCCTGGAGGTGTTCAACAAAGGATTGGACGTGGCACTTGGAGCCGTGGTTTAGTTAGTCCTGAGGTGTTGTGTGATAGGTTGGACTCGATGATCTCTGAGGTCTTTTCCAACCTTATTGATTCCACGATTCTATGATTTGTAAGCAATTATCACCATATTTTAAGTGGCCTATGAAGTGAAGAGCAGCGCCACTGCAAACTGCTCACTCCAGCTACAGCTGGAAGAGTCAAGAACTGCGGCATGTTTAAACTCCTCTGTGATTGCATGAGGACCTGAAGGCAGTTGTGTGTATAACTTGAAGCCACCTTACTGCCACGTGAAGCAGCTCCTTGGGCGAGTCGTGCCAATGGACCTTATCAGCAAGGGGGCAGGTTTGGCTGCTGCATCCAGTCCCGCTTGTGTGCTCAGAGGCGCAGCAAAAGCAGTGTGAATGCAGCAAACTTCATCTCCTGGCAGATGTCAAATTTCTCTCCCAGGGGAGCGACCCCACCGCCTGCCTACCACAACACAAAGAAGGGTTTTTTCCAGCCGTGCCCTGCAAGTCAATCCTCACTGTTATGTAATTAAACACAGCGTATCAGCTCACACGGGCCTTTTAATGGGCAAAATAGTGCATTTCAAGATTTGTGGCCAGATTCATCAGCATGCTTGACAGCTCTGTGCTGCTCCAGTGACACAGAACAACCTTAAGCCTGCACTAACTGATTGATTAAACCAGCTTGTCACAGTATCGCTGTGCACGCCAGCTGAAGCATATCTGCTGTCCACCTTCTCAGCTCTTGATTTTGAGGGACTTATATCTCAGCTTCACTTACTTTCCAAAGTTTGGTTGGTTGGTTGGGGTGTTTAAAATAAATGAATTCATTAAATTAATTTTCATGTTTACAAGCCTGGTATTTACATCTTGGGTAATAAGTTGATGAATTTAAATGTTTGCAAACTTAGTATTTACTTCTTAGGTAATGCATTAGCTTTCAAAATATTTGTGCCCTGAGCTCATAAGCAGGCTTGTGTGATGGGAGTGACAACTGGCTGTGGGCATCAGGACTAGATGCAATCTGAGTGAGCAAGGAGCAGTAATTTAACTCAGCATGCCATGCAAGGCAGAAAGAGTCCTTCCTAAGTCACGTGCAGTGAAATTTTCTTTACAGAGCTTGCACAATGCCACCCAGAGCCAAGCACAATGTTCCTTACGGAGAGCAAATATACAGGAAATAAGCTCTGACGCTGCCATAGAGTTAAAACAAAACAGGACACAGAAAGATTTAGTGGGAAAGATGACTCTGCAAAAAGGAAGCTAAGCTGTATTTATAAAACAAGGCTCATGACCTCTCAGAGGCAGAGAACTCAGCCTGTCATTCTTTACCATGCTTAAATCAGGGCCTTCTGAACCATTGGCCTATTATTGCCAAAACTTTCAGGCTACTTTGCTGTTGCGAAATTTAACTTCTTCCAATGAGACACCAAAGTGCATTCCTCCTCAGGACTCTGCTCTGCACATGCCAAATCTGAAGTTATAAAACCAAGTTGTTTTGGAGTTATCTGAGCTTGGGGAAAAAAATAAAATCAAATAAAAAAAAAATGAAGGGAACCTCTGACCGGTTTTCTGAGAAGAAAACTGTTCAGCATTTTCCAGAGGCACAAAAAAGAGAGTAATGAAAAAGTCCCTTGGGTTAAGGGCAAGTGTGGGAAATTTCAAGCCAAAATGTGAATCTCTGAGGATTACAGAAGTGATGATGAGCCGCAGTTCAACCCAAAAAGTTGTTTTGGGAGGTAGAAACACTGGCTCCAAAGTTCAGGCTGAATTTTGCCTCCACTGCGGGTCTGATCTTCAAAACAGTCTGCTATATTTTCCCCAAACAAAGTGATGTTAATGAAACTGGGCATGCTGAACCTCTGCAGCAGAGCTTCCCTGAGAGGTCTGGTAAAATCAGGCAAGGGAGGAGGGCAGGTTGGTCTGGATGGTTTCATATTTTAGTACATTTTGTAAATACAGCCACACTCTGCAAAAATCATTCTGTGTCCAGTTCTGGGCCCCTCAATTTAAGAAGGACATTGAGACACATGAACGTGTCCAGAGAAGGGCAATGAGGCTGGGGAGGGGTTTGGAGCACAGCCCTGTGAGGAGAGGCTGAAGGAGCTGGGGTTGCTTAGCCTGGAGAAGAGGAGGCTCAGGGGAGACCTTCTTGCTCTCTACAGCTACCTGAAGGGAGGTTGTAGCCAGGAGGGGACTGGCCTCTTCTCCCAGGCAACCAGCACCAGAACAAGAGGACACAGTCTCAAGCTGCACCAGGGGAAGTTTAGGCTTGAGGTGAGGAGAAAGTTCTTCCCAGAAAGAGTAATTGGCCATTGGGATGTGCTGCCCAGGGAGGTGTCAGAGTCACCGTCCCTGGAGGTGTCCAAAAAGAAATGGGATATGGCACTCGGAGCCATGCTTTAGTTAGTCCTGAGGTGTTGGGTGATAGGTTGGACTCGATGATCTCTGAGGTCTTTTCCAACCTGGTTGATTCTATCATTCTATGGTTCTGCAAATCTTTGGTGGGTTTTTTTGGTTGGTTGGTATTTTTGTGCGGGTTGGGGTTTTTGTTTAGTTGGTTGTAGGTTTTTTCCTCTGTGTGTCATCAAATCTAACTACACATAATCTGAACAATCCTTTTGCTTTGTGAAACGTTTTGGTGCTATCTAAATGCAAAGCATTTCTCAGAGTAGTGCACATTAAGGAGCACTGAAATTTCCTGTTTACAGTGCTGCAAAACCAAATCCTGAGGTCTCTATGCAAAGCAAACTATTGACTTTCAGGGGTCATGGAGCAACTATTGACCCATGTTGGCATGTGAGGAATTACACATGTGAATCTAGATATGGGATCAATGTGTCACAGCTTAGCTGCACCAAAGTACATTAAATTACAGGCATCTCTGCATGAAAGCAGAGATTAACAGTGTCAGGAGACCTGCCCTCTAGACTCCATTGCTGGTACTGCCTGAGTTTCCCTTGGCAGAGTGAGCTGGCTCACATGGAGATACCAAAGCTAAAAACTTAAGCAGAACATCCTGAGAGCATCATGAGGCAAATCCCACTGAATCAGGCCCAGAAGGATGCTGCAATGCACCCGGGCAGGTAAATTTGTGCATACTGTATTCTTTTTTTTTAAGGTCTGGGACACATTCTGTCTCACTGAGATCAATGTTGCTTGGCTCAAGGGCACTGAAGCAGAGTGCCACTCTGTGCACTACCCTGTGCACTGCTATTATGTATGAATATTTCACATACAAAAAACCCCAGAGAGAGGTACACATGTATTTGCTTCTGTGTATGCATATATGCATAGATACATATGCAGCTCACTGCACCACTTTGTTTCTTGAGGTCGAGTAGAGCCATAGTCACTTAATTGTCATGGCAAACAGTTTCTTTTCTGACTGTTACTGGACAATTGAGAAGGTGATGATAGGGGATAAATACAGCAGTGTGAATACAGATCAGGGAATAGATGTAATTCCTGCTGTAAAAGGGTCAGCCTCACCAAGTACCAAAGTGAGCAGGGGAGAGAATTTATATTAAGCCTGTCAGTAGTAATTAACAATCAATTTTAAACATATTACTAGATGCCTGAAAAGCCATCACTGAAAGAAAGTGATCTGTCTTGATTTAAAAATTCAGCTCACTTTAGGGACAAGGGGAAAAAATAAAGAAAAAAATCTTCAGCAAATTTAAAAAAATATTAAATTAATAAAGTTTAAGAAAAGCATAAATCTCCAGTAGAATACATAGAATACATAGAATAAACCAGGTTGGAAGAGACCTTCAAGATCATTGCGTCCAACCTATCAACCAATCCAACACCACCTAAACAACTAACCCATGGCACCAAGCACCCCATCAAGTCTTCTCCTGAACACCTCCAGTGATGGTGACTCCACCACCTCCCCAGGCAGCCCATTCCAATGGGCAATCACTCTCTCTGTGTAGAACTTCTTCCTAACATCCAACCTAAACCTCCCCTGGCACAGCCTGAGACTGTGTCCTCTTGTTCTGGTGCTGGTTGCCTGGGAGAAGAGACCAACATCTGCCTGTCTGCAACCTCCCTTCAGGTAGTTGTAGAGAGCAATAAGGTCACCCCTGAGTCTCCTCTTCTCCAGGCTAAGCAACCCCAGCTCCCTCAGCCTCTCCTCATAGGGCTTGTGTTCCAAACCCCTCACCGACTTCGTTGCCCTTCTCTGGACTCATTCCAGCAAGTCAACCTCCTTCCTAAAATGAGGGGCCCAGAACTGGACACAGGACTCAAGGTATGGCCTAACCAGTGCAGTGTACAGGGGCAGAATGACCTCCCTGCTCCTGCTGGCCACACTGTTCCTGATGCAGGCCAGGATGCCATTGGCCCTCTTGGCTGCCTGGGCACACTGCAGGCTCATGTTCAGCCTACCATTGACCAGCACCCTCAGGTCCCTCTCTACCTGGCTGCTCTCCAGCCACTCTGACCCCAGCCTGTAGAAAGCAGATGATGGTTTGAGTGAATATGAATCCAAAAAAGATTTACCAGAATTCGATGAAACAAGCAAAACTGGGAAATGAACGGACAGGTGGTCAGAGAGTAGTGCTTTGTATAAACTGAGACCAAGAGAAAGTCACCACCGGTGCTGGTGGGCTGCTTGCTGGAAGCTGTGGACTTGTCAGTCAACAAAGCAGGTGACAGAAGCATCCAACACATGGTTTTGGTGTATATTCAAAAACATGTATGAAATGAGTTGCATGACTGAGATAACTAATAGAGATGAATGCAGTCTTCTAGTTTCCATGTCCCAAAACATCTCTAGAAGTTACACATTTTAAACACTCTGCATGTTTAGATAACATGTGAAAGATATTCTAGGATGGGAATGTCAATGCCCTCTGTCACTAGGTTTCAGGAGACTGGCAGGAAGGTGAGAATTGCTCTTACCCAGTTATAGACAGCTCTTTGGGAGTCGTCACCTCTGAGCTAGTCATCCTAGATTCCCTTTGCAGGCAGTTGAGAGGTAGAGGCATTTTGAGAATAAAATTCTTCTGACCAGAAGCTGACATCTGTATTTGGTTAAAATAATCACACCCTAACGTGGTATCCACTCTTTAAAAAACAATCAAGCAGGGTGCCCAAGGTTTCTTAGGTGTGCCCACAAGCCATCAGCTCTGTTTCTCAGTGTGATGCTGTGGGGTAGATGATGTCCTTGAGGCCTAAGCAGGGTGATTTTGTGTAGGAATGGCGAGGGTACTTTACCTGTACATTGGCTATCAGCTTCACTCCTACAAGAAAGCTGAGCCATGCTCTAACACTACAGTTCAAGCAAACATTGATGCATTGAAAACGTTCAGAGAAGAGTTCTGAACCTTCTCAGATACCCTGCAAGGCAATGGCAGACAGCTGATAGATGCTGGTAAGCATTATTTCTTTTTGTAAGGTAAAAATATACCCATTGCTTTAATAAACATTAAAAAAACCCACCATAAACAAACCAACCAACCAACCAAAAACCCCCGAACAAATAACCTAAACCCACAAAGAAGCATAAGGGGGGACTAATAAATAACAATAAAACATGAATAGCTTCTTTGTATCTACGTAATTCTTCTTATGAGTTGTCTTTTACAAGTGTTTGCCTATTCTGGCTGAGTCTAAAGGGAGCAAGGGTGATTAGGCTACTAATTCAGACATATCCATTAAGACTGTAAAGCATTGTTTGGGCTGAAAGTGCTTTTCAAACAGCAGGGTCACATCTTGCTCCTCTAAAAATCAAAAGGATCATTAAAGAATTGGAAAAGATGCTTTACAGTGAGAAACTCAGGAAGTTCAACCTATTTTGCTTACTACCAAAAGGTCAAAGGGTGACTTAATCACAGCCTGACATTACCTGCAGGGACAATCTCAGTAATGACTTCTCAACCTGGTCGGCAAAGATAGAACAAAAGTCAGTGACTGGAAGATGAAGATAACTCAGAGTAGAAACCAACTGTAATTATTGGTGGTCACAATAAATGCTAATTATCAAGGTGGCTGCTGATCCTTTAATAAAAACAACCTTAACATCAGATGTATTGAAAAAATATGCTGTAAGTAAGCCAGGCAATAATGGAGGAAGGAACACGGCTTGTGCTGTGCCAGATTCAGGCCAGTCTCTCACACTGCCCAGTAATCCAGGAATCTATGAAGCCATCTCCCAGAGGTTTCTTACTTTGATCTGTTTAAAGAAACTATTATGTACATGCTTGCCATGGAGACATTTAATCACTGTTAATGTATGCATAAGGTTCAAAGCAGGGTAATGGCCGTGTTTTCCAGTTCCAACCTCTCATATGATTTGCCACCACCTCTCCCAGCGCTCTTGTTTTGAAAACTAATTCCAGTTATCTAAAAGACTTTCCAAAGCAAACACAGCAGTGTAGCACTTTCTAATATTTATTTTGTGTTCTCAAAGAAAAGGCAATAACAGTAGGAGGGCTTGGAGGGGTGGGGGGAAGTTCTTCTCAAAAGGTATTTGTGTCGGCTGTAGCTTTAAGATGTACCCTGCGCTTTTACTGAGTCCAAGGACCAGGTGCAGAGGCAGAAGGGTTTGCTGCCTCATTTCTGAATATGCAGTAGTGAGTTTTTTCATGAGAAAATTAGGCAAAGGTCCTATGCTTTGACAGCAGCAAAGTCTGCTTCAGGGCCTATCTGCAGCAGGAGACTGCAAATGAAAAGGGTTTTCATACAGTAAGACAAAGATTCATAGTTTTTAAGGTCACCATGGTCCTCCCTCTAGTCTTCTTTCCTACATAATTTGGACCAAAAACCCCTCTGAAACTTCTGTACCTTCTGCTTTTGGATGTTTGACTGTATGGAGAGCATGCAACATCACTTGCTCGTGCTTGTCTGAGGTAGGTGGTAAACTCAGCAGGGCTGGGAGCAGCTCAGCAGACACGTGTAGCACACTGTGTGCGTTCACAGCATTATCATCCACCCCGATTAGCAGCTGAGCACTGCTGGTTACAGTGCCTGGGAGTAAATACGGGCCTTGCAAGATATGGTTGAATTACTGACTCCATCATAGACTCCTTGCCTGACCTTGGAACTGCAGCACTGTCTGCCTGCGTGTTTAAAAAGTTAAGATAATATTACATGTCTGCCTCACAAGGATTTGGGGAGGTTAGAGGCACTGTTTATTTGAGATAGCTGTAAAGTATTATGGTGATGAGAGCTGTGTAAATATCTATGCTCACGAAATCTCAGTTCAAATACTATCCATCTTAGTAGAGGAAAGCACACTTGAAGCCCACCAGTCCCTACAACATCACCATGCAGCTCAAACACACATTTCCTGCATCTCCAAGGTAAAAAAAACCCTGTTGGTGATGGAGCCACAGAGGGGAAACCCACAGTGCCTGAGCACAGGGCACTTCATAACATGAGGTTTGCTGTCCTTTGCAGTCTCCTGCCCAGAACAGAGCCATTGTTTAGTGCTGCCTCAGCCTCCTAGTTCTTAGTCTTAGCCCAGTTGTGCAGCCAAGAGTCCTTAGGGAGAAGCAAAGGCCCAGAGGTGCATATGGAGGCACAGCTCCTTGTGAGGGACATGGTCAGGAGCAGGAGCACATGTACATGCCACACACACCACAGACACAGTGAGGGATCACTTAACTGGGGCTTTACAAACATTTTCAAAGTGCTTTACAAACAATTCATTAATGGATGACATATTTTTTGCTAAAGGCACAACTAGCTTAACCAGAGTTTATTACAGGTGTAAATAATACTGAGAGAATTTAAGTGGGAGTCTCATTTCTCTACTCTTAATCCCTCCTCCCACTGATGCAGTAAAGGTCTGCTTAATCAGCCAGACCTCTCCTCTCCAAATCCATGAATGCTTCATCCACACTTATTTATTTTACAGAGATTTATACAAATGCCAGGAGGTACCTAGCAGTACCCTCCAGGTCTCTTGGCCCCAGTGAAAAAACAAACAACACTAAAACCCAGATGTAACCCAGAGGTGCAGCTCAACTTGTTAGCGAGGAAAGGCAGCAGCTCAGAAAGCCACCCTGCACATTTTCCACCCAGTAATGAGGAAGCTGAGCACCCTTGCCTGAAGAAAGACAGGCCAGCAGTGAGAGCAGAGCTGGAGCACCATGGGCCCCAATACGTGTGTGAGTGTCTCAGCCCACTGTCCCTGGGAAGATGAACTTGGGTGCCACGGGGAGCCTCTGGGACCAGTGCTTGTGTAGCATAGTGGGGACACAGGGAACGGTGGGGACACTGGTGACGGTGTGTCTCCCAGGAATGCCAAGCATAAGCAAGGGACAGAAGACAGTAGGGCATGGGCAAGTGTTACCCAGGGTGTTTCTGCGGGACAAGGATGGAGAGTGCAGTTAGAGGGTCCCTGGGAAGGAGAAGAGGGGTCGGCCCTTACAAGAAGCCGTGGGATGCAACCAGGAGGAAGAGCGCTTCCCGGGGGCGGGGGTGCGATTCGGGACTCCCCATAAGGCGTGGCAGGGACAGGGGTTAATTCCTTGGTGCCGGGATCGGGGGCGCAGGTAGGACGCCCCGCCTGGAGCGCTGGTCGAGCCGGGCTCCCGGGGGCGGGGGCGCGGGGAGGGCGCGGGGAGGGGCCGTCCCTCCCCTGGGCCGTTTCTCGGCGGGGCTGTTTAATAGCGGAGCCGCCCCCAGCCCCTCCCCGTTGGAGCCGGCCCGTGCGGCACGGCGCGGCCGGGGCCGGGGCCGGAGCCGGGCCGGGGCAGGTGGGGAGTTGCTCGGGCCATGGCGGCGGGCGGCGGCTGGGGGGCGGCCGGCCGGGCCCGGCTGTTGGCCGTGCTGCTGGCAGGGCTGCTCGGCGGGGCGCGGGCTTTCGGTGACGAGGAGGAGCGGCGTTGCGACGCCATCCGCATCGCCATGTGCCAGAACCTGGGCTACAATGTCACCAAGATGCCCAACCTGGTGGGACATGAGCTGCAGGCGGACGCGGAGCTGCAGCTCACCACCTTCACCCCCCTCATCCAGTACGGCTGCTCCAGCCAGCTCCAGGTGGGTTCGGGACCCCGGGGATCCCTTCTGTGCGTGGCCGGAACGGCTATGTGCTGCCCTGACCGGGTGCCATTCCCCTTCCCCATCCCCTCTCCCTCAGTTAAAAAAAAAAAAAAAAAGAAAGAAAGAAAGAAAAGAAAGAAAAGAAAAAGGCAAACCCTAAAAGTCCTGCCGCTTTGCAGTGCCGTTCCTGGCTGGCCGGGAAGAGCAGGGCTCGTCCCGGGTGGAGGTGCGGGCAGAGCAGCGCAGCTCTGGGAAGGCGGCGGGTTGTCCCGGCGGGAGCGGTCCTTCCCTCCCTCCCTTCTGCCTGGGAAAACTGGAGCTCCCGGGGCTTCGCCCGCACCCTGCCTTCCCTTTCTCTTACACCCGAGGTGCTGCGCCCGTCCGAAATTGGAGCCAAGGGAGCTGGCTCCTAGGAGCTGCTGCCTGCTCGGGACCTCCTCCGAGAGCCCCACCGCAAGAGTCTCTTTCCCAGGCGAATGGCAGGATCCTTGTCTTCCCCACGGGCATGGATTTCATCAAACAAAACCCAGCTTGTTTCTTGGGGCAGAGTTCCCGAATTAGCACGCAATCCCGCGTACCCTGTCGTGTCGCAGAATCGCGGTTATTCCAAAAGCGAGAAAACGAGGAGGTTTTAGTACTGCTGTAAATGGGCAGCGTGACCTTATGGTAAAACAAAACAAAAAGCAAACCATTCTTCTGTGAGGACTGTGAACCAAAGTCATTCAATAAATGCTTTTATTCTTCTGTTCGTTTGCTAGCTGCAATATCCAGGCAGTGCCTAGAACAAATATATGTATTTTTTTAAAACCACTTCAATTTGTATTTTTGCTTTCCTAAATTGCACCCTTGAGGTTTAAATCTGGCTGAATCCCGCTCGCTTTATTGAAACTGATGGGCTAAATTTACATGGAGCTAATCTAGGGAGGAAAATGTTCAGGCGTTGGCTTCAGACCACATTTGAACTGAAAGAAGACAGCATTGTTAGGTTTGGGGGGGTTTGTCTCCTTTGCTTTTATTGTTCTTCGTTTATTTGTTTTGTGCTACTTCCTGTTTTTTAAGGCAAAGGACCAAAATGTTACTGCTAAAAAGGGCAAAAAAAAACCCCAAACCACTTCACCTTGTTACCTTTTGGCCTGCTTGATTTTTCCTTAACACACTTGTGATTTCTGTCTCTCCCTTCCAGTTCTTCCTTTGTTCAGTCTACGTCCCGATGTGCACAGAGAAGATTAACATCCCCATCGGTCCATGCGGTGGCATGTGCCTCTCTGTCAAAAGAAGATGCGAACCTGTCCTAAAAGAATTTGGATTTGCCTGGCCAGACAGCCTGAACTGCAGCAAATTCCCACCCCAGAATGATCACAACCACATGTGCATGGAGGGCCCAGGAGATGAAGAGGTTCCCCTTCATAGCAAGACCTCCTTGCAGCCTGGAGAAGAGTGCCACAGCATGGGATCTAACTCAGAGCAGTACATCTGGGTGAAGAGAAGCTTGAACTGTGTCCTCAAGTGTGGCTATGACGCTGGTCTCTACAGCAGGTCAGCTAAGGAATTCACAGATATCTGGATGGCTGTGTGGGCCAGTCTTTGCTTCATCTCAACTGCCTTCACAGTCCTGACCTTCCTGATTGATTCATCCAGATTTTCCTACCCGGAGCGCCCAATCATATTTTTGAGCATGTGCTACAATATTTATAGCATTGCTTATATTGTGAGGCTAACTGTGGGCCGGGAAAGGATATCCTGTGATTTTGAAGAGGCAGCAGAACCTGTTCTTATCCAAGAAGGTCTTAAGAACACAGGATGTGCTATAATTTTCTTGCTGATGTATTTTTTCGGGATGGCTAGCTCCATCTGGTGGGTTATTCTCACACTGACGTGGTTTCTGGCTGCGGGACTCAAGTGGGGCCATGAAGCAATAGAAATGCACAGCTCTTATTTCCACATTGCAGCCTGGGCTATCCCTGCAGTGAAGACCATTGTCATTTTGATTATGAGACTGGTAGACTCAGATGAACTCACTGGCCTGTGCTACGTTGGGAACCAGAACCTAGATGCACTGACGGGCTTTGTCGTCGCTCCGCTTTTTACCTACCTGGTCATTGGGACTTTATTCATTGCAGCAGGACTTGTGGCCTTATTTAAAATCAGGTCTAATCTCCAGAAAGATGGAACTAAAACAGACAAGCTGGAAAGGCTGATGGTCAAAATTGGTGTCTTTTCAGTGCTGTACACTGTCCCAGCAACATGTGTCATTGCCTGTTATTTCTATGAGATCTCCAACTGGGCCATTTTCCGCTATTCTGCAGATGATTCCAATATGGCAGTGGAGATGCTCAAAATCTTCATGTCCCTCCTGGTGGGTATTACATCAGGTATGTGGATCTGGTCAGCCAAAACTCTGCACACGTGGCAGAAGTGCTCGAACAGACTAGTGAACTCAGGGAAAGTGAAACGGGAGAAGAGAGCAGATGGCTGGGTGAAACCTGGGAAAGGGAATGAGACCGTGGTATGAGGAAAGGATGACACCCCGATGGCCTGACCTCTTGCCAGTGAAGGACTGATTGTGTGGAAGCACTGCCACGTAAATGTTGGGTGTAGAATAAGGAGATTGTTACATAACCTGTCTCTGGGGAATGGTTAAAAATGCCTTAAAGAGTGACCAGCAAAAAGATCATGCTGCAGATACAATAGCCATAAACCATGCTGCCCAAAATAGGAAAGCCCAGGGAGGCTTCAGAAGCTGTGAAGTACCCAAATGCATTATCTTCCTTTTAAAAGCAGGATGCAATGTACTGAAGTCTTTAGAAGCTGAAAGACTCTACAGCTGTGAGATACTGTTTCCTTTCCATTATTTTGTACCTGATGGAGGAAAGGCAGTCCAGAGCAAAATCCTAGGCTGATTTAGAGTCTGATTATCAGAAGATAATAGCCCAGGGCCTCAGTTAGATGTCTTCTTTCCAAGTTCAGCATCGTGAGGGAGGGTGTCTACTAAGTATTGTGTCTTTGTGACCCAGGCAATTCTGCTGCTCCCGTACACTGCACAAGTTGGCCAAGGATCGGGTCCTCCACCACACACCAAGTGGCTTTTCAGGTCTGAGAGCTACCCATGATGAGTAGGATTTTGTGAGGTATTAGTGAGTATGATTTGATGAGCAGGAATTTGGACCTGCCTAGGTCCCTTCCCACCTGAATTGTTCTATGGTCCAACCAATGTTTCTAATTTTTTAAAAGCTGTATTCAGAGCCATTGTCAGAAGTAGAGGAGTCAGTGGGAGCTGGGAAATTCGGTAGAGTCACCTGCATCAATTAGTGTTGTCCATCTGCCTCTGTTCCTGTCCTTCAGGTGGTCCTCCTGTTTCCAGTGGACTATTTTATTCTGCTGCATTTAATAGCTTTAAATAAAGTCTTAAATGATAGTGTTCCTTCCTCCAGGAAAAAAGAAAACTGAGTTGAGGGTCTCTTCAGACAATGCTAGTTTTCTCCAAGAAAACTTATCTGCCTCTCTCTGGAGACCAATTGCAAGAAGCAATTAAGTCTTAATCTATTTCATTCAGTGTGATGGTATCTCTGCAGACGCCAGTCTGGGGAGAAGTGAAATGTTCAGTCCCTTGGCAACCTCATGTTCACACAGATCAGTTGTATAATTATGTGTGTCAGTTACAATTAAAAGAACATTCTCAGCCCATGACATCACAGGACAGCTGAGTGCCCTCACAATGATGCTCCGACTGCTTGCTGACAGCTATGGAGATTTTGGTTTTAAATACATACTTACATGCAGAATGTGAGCAGACATTCAGTCCTCAGGAATGACAAGAGGCATCTCCAGCTTTTGTGAAGGGATCTCAAGAAAAGAGATCCAACTTCTTGGTGAATAATGTTGTTTCACAGCAACTGTTGAGTTTTCTTATCCTTTTATTTGAGGAGACATTGGCTTGTGCTCATGGGGAGCTTGAACCTTGTGGCAGGACCTCGTTTGGCTAATAAGAAAGGTGATGCAAATAGAAAGAGCCCAGAAGCACTTGAGAACACTTTTTTTTTTTCCCCCTTCCCCCCTTTGAAGGACCTTTGGTTTTATCTGTATGCCCTGAACTTATACTTTATTTTTCTGGAACCTGGTCAGCTGCAGAGCATCCCCCAGTGCCCCAACTCGCCTGACCTTCGGGGGCAGCGGCAAACAGGCACTGCTTTATTACAGCCTTTGCTTTTCACACAGGTGCCCCATGTGCTTCCCTAACCACAATTCATTCCAGCTCTGGCCCTGAGTACTAATCTGTCCCAGAAGCGTGTATTGTTTCAATGTCAATGTTGAAACATGTGCTAAAGCACTTAAAAAAAGAAAAAAGGGAAAAGCGAGAGAAACACAAAGCCCAAACCCCAACAAGGCCTAACTGCAGTCTGCGCTTGGGCTCCATCTCCAGCAGAACAAGTGACAACTTGACGCATTCTGCTCGAGATGCACAAGCATTGTCCTGGCCAATGCTGCATACCAGCCAAGGCTTTTTGTCCTCTCCATCAAGTCTCTCACTGTTGGTGTCGTGTTTGGATCTGGTTATTCCTCTGTGGACAAAGAGTTGGGCAAGTAGGAGCTCTTCTGATGACCGTGCTTCTCCATTGTGCGATCTTCTCCTGGCTCAGTGGGGGATGTAAGGTCAGCAGCTCTGTGTTGATTTTTCAACGGGCAAGGGCACAGTAGGAACCTTTTCTTGTGACCTAGTGGGTTGTGCTAAGGTGTCACATTCACTTAAGAGTCCTTCACTCTGAAATGGCTTGGATACTCTTCTGGCTGATATGACCCATGTTTGACCTGACTGATTCAATAAACACCATTTTTAACCATGTTATGTACACAGAAGTGAATGTTAAGTAGTGCCTTGTTATCAGATCCCTGCATCTCTGCTTCTGACCCTGTGGACTGTGACAGGTGGATGTCACTGGTCATTTGAGACATTGGAAGTGAGTTGGATGAGGACAGCAATGTGCAGCCCTATGAGAGACCTGGGGGAATATTCCATTGAAGAGTGTCAGGGATTAATACTATAGGGAGGAGATGGGCTGGGGAGAGAAGCCAGCTGCTGCTCCTGAAGGAACATCTTTCCCAAGCAGTCTAGGGGACACTGTATCAACCCCAAGTGAAATTAGCTGCTGCAGCAATGAAATCATTCCATAACTGTGTTCATCCATGAGCACTTGCTGCTTCAGGGATGTTTGGGTGGGAAGTCACGGCAGAGTGCCTTAAACACAGCGACTGCAAGGAGTGGGTGTCTGCAACTTGTATGTTCTCTCATTTCAACATTGTTATGAATTTAAGGCCAAAAAATGTGTGACTAATCCTGTCTCGGAAGTGTAGTTGCTGTGCTTATACAAGTAGAATCTTTGCAGCAGTTACCTTCCTTGTGCAGTCCCTGCTCACCTCTCCCCCCCTCAGCACATGCTCTTCTCACTGCAGCTTTTGGAATCATCTGCCAGAGAGGTACAAGCCTTAGCTCTCATGTTGAAGAGACAAGTTAGCTCCTTTTTCTGAATTGTAAGGAAATAAACACTGATTATTTTGGGGTGTACAGAAAATATATCTACTTCAATGTATGTACTGTAAATTTCTAATTTATCACTGTAAAAAAAAATACAAAGCAGCAAAAAAACCCAAAGCAACTTTGCTATTTAAAGTTTTATATCGAAATAAAATGTTAACCTCTGTGGATAACAGGTGTTCCTGGCAGCCTTCACATTTTTGGTGAGTTTGTTTCTTCAATGGGCTTCATCATTGCTGGAAGGGCTTTTTTGACTCTGAAGGAAGAAGGTCTGAAATGCTCATGCTGCAGGGAAGGGATGCTCCAAGTGGGTTAATCCAGCACGGGATGGATCCAAAGTTGGGTTGCCAGAAATAACAGAACCAAGCATCAGTGGGCAGCTGTGAAAGTCTGTACGTGCTCCAGGTCTTGCACACTGGGTGGACAGAAAGCCTTTCAAAGGCAAGGCAGAAGTCCTGGGGGGCTGGCTGGGGGTGCAGCTGGAGCTTTGGACTTGTCTGAGCGCACCCCCAAAACTGAACGGGTGCGCAAAGATGGAAACACAACCATCTGCTGCTGTAGCACTGCTGTGATGGGACGAGGGGAGCCTCCTGAAAGGCTGCTTTCTGTTTCACATGTTGTGGGGTATGTGAATTTAGAGCTGCACTGAGCATTGTGATCCAGGGCATGTGGTGGACGAGGGCAGCAGCACCACCTGCCTGTTGAGTACATGAGAACTATTTGTGTCTTTTGGAAGGGGCAAATTCTGCTCTTGGTAACACACTTGAAATGAGCTCAATCCTAGGGGTGATTTCAGCTCATCAGAGAACAGATCTGACTGATTGTCTGCATTTCCTTGCCTTTTATTTTTATTAATTAATGCCCCACTTAGTTTTCATTCCTTTTTTTGCCATTTTTGTTCCCAGTTAGGATGTATGGTGGCAGTAAGGAATTCCTTCTTTTTGTGTACATCCCTCACCAGTTCTTCTGACATCAATATTACAATATTAGTAACCATCTAAACCCACTTAATCATCATCATGGAGCGTTCTGTGTGCAGGATTACTTAATTAGCATAATGTTATTCTCCTAAGAACTTAAATCAGACTGGAGTGGATAATGATGAGGATGTGCTATAAAGAAGACATTAGGAATGATCACCTGTGTGTCTGTAGCTAATCAAGTTCTGAAGAGCAGCATCTAAAACTGGTAATTAGAGTGATTTGCTCCTGCCTTTGGCACCTCATCACTGTAGTGTTCTCAGGTTGCTGATTAATGAGATCTCTGAAACTTAGGAGTCTTTAATATAGCTGCAGTTAAGTGTAACAAACACAAAAGAAAAGAACTTCTGGGGGAAGAGTGGAATCTCCTTCTTACCCAGTGAGGTTGATCACACTTAGCAGAGAGACCTTCAAGCATAGCATTCAAGATGGTGTTGGCTGCTCCAGGTCTCTCTGATGGCCGCTTGGCCTTACACGCATCTCCCACACAGGTGTTCCAGAGCATCACTTGTAAAGTGACAGTGGATTGCTGGAGTGGCTTTGAATGGAGGACAGCCTTCCCAAGCCACTGGCATGATGAATCAGCCACAGTTTGCCTATGAAGGGGATTATGTGTTGTCCTGGGTTAACACAGCCTGCTCTCACAAGCCCCTCTCCACCCATACAGATGAAAGAGAATGTAACACATCAGCCCAACACATCAACTCCGACCCATGACGTGTCTGTACACCACTCACCACAAAACAACTCAGGAGTTTTCTTGGGGGTTTTCTTTGGTTGGTTTTGTCTTGGTTTTTTAAAAGCTGCCTTTAAAGAGAGCCAATCTTAAGGAGTTTGTAGCAAAGGCGACCAGAGTCCTTCTGCCAGAAAGCAAAAGCATCCTAAGCTCCAATAATGTGAGAATGTGCTACCGTAAGACCTTGGCTTCAGCAGTGGAGTTTCCACCACACCCTCCTCTGTCCTCAGCCACTCATTCCCATCACTGTGCAACATTTCAGCTCCTCCTTCCTTCCTTTTGCCAGCAGAACTATTTGCAGTGCTGCGCTGCAAAGCAGATCAGCAAAAAGATCTAGGTTAAAAATAACTCTCAGAGGTTTTGCTCTGTTTTATTCTGGAGGCTTATTTTTAACTTGGATCATGGCAGCGATTTGGTTTATGCAGCAGCCCCACCAAGAACTCTGCTGGAAAAACAAGGTGGGGTGAGCTGCTGGGTGACAGGGGTCTGACTTACGTTGCCTTGGCTCCCTAAAGCAGCATCCTGTGAAGCTGCTCTCCAAGCCCTCTTGCACCATCATCCTCATGAGGCCAGAGCAGTGTCTACCTGCAGGGATGCAGGAATGGGCAAGAGACAAGTGGCAACTACCTGACCCCTTCCAGCTTTCCCAGCCTCAGCTGAAATAACAAATCCTTCAGGAATGGTGTTGGTAACTCCCTAGGTTTGATGCTTTCCCTGGAATGAATGAGTCCAGCTTTGAACTGCTCACCTATAGGTGAAAGCCCATTGCACAGCCCCATAGCAGCTGTGTCACTGGTGCTTCATAGTGGCCTTTTTGGTACTCCCAAGGGCTAATTTGCTCTTAATATATGCCAGGAGTTTGCAGCCTTCATCTTCAGCCAAAGATGGTTCAACCAGCCTGTCAAATATTAATGCAGTTTGAATACAAACTGGAGCAGCTTTTCACACTTCCAAAGCCAACACTGTCTGCACTGGTGATTAAGCAGAGCACAGTCCAGGCTGGAGCTGCTTTGTGCCATTCTCCTGCTGAAGCTTTCCAAGAAGAATGGATGAGAGGATGGGTGCAGATTAGGCAGCTCCCAGCTGATGCTGGGCTGGTACAGTAGATCCCATAGCACTGTTTCCTGCAGCTGGGAAATGATTTCTGGCCAGAGAATCTGTGCATCCTGGCAGGCTCCAGCTGTTATAACAGCTTTGTCTTGTTAACAACCAGATGTTTTGTTTTATGCTCTGGGAAAGGCCTACCAAACAGTCACCATGGGGCTGGAAGAGCACAAAGGTGGCTTAGAGGGTAGCAGCAGCAAGTGAGAACCCATTCTGAGGTATCTCTGAGAAACTGTCGTTCTCTTTTCCTAATTTTGGGGGGCAGCAGGAGCCTCCTGTGTGCCAGATATTAGGTACAATCCAGAGGAAGAAGGTTAAACTCCAAATGCAAATATTATTGTGCAAAGAAATGTACTGTCATTTATAACTTGTGATTTTATTGCTGTGTTTGCCTCCAAAAGTGATGATTAATTAGATCCACTTCAGAGGGATCAAAGAAGGAAGGCTTTAATTTTCTTCATTTGTGAACCAATGGTTTAAAAAAATTAAAGACAAACAAACAAACAAAAATCAACCAAACAACCAACCCCACTAAAACACCACCAAAATAAACCCCAAAGCCACCAAACAAACAAACAAACAAACAAAACCCAATTACCAATGGCTTGTCCAAACACCGGTGAGGAAAATCCCCTGCTTTTACATTTCCATCATCGTTCAGACAGTTTCCTGCCTGGTTCTATCATTTCCTGAGCTTCCTCTGAGGAAGGAAAAAACATCCTTCCTGCAAAACAGATACAAATCTTTTGACAATCTGCTGCTACACTGTTCAGGTTTCCAATGTTACTAGGCAGAGAAGCAGCCTGACATTGAATGTTTTAATGGATGAAGAGAATTATTTTCTTCTGAAGCAGCTCAGTGATGCTGACTGAGGGACTTGGTAAGGGATGATAAGCAGCGTGGCACGGAAAGGCAGGAATTGAATCTCTTCAGGGACTTTTCTTGCGGTTTCGGGTCTTTTGCTTTGCACAAGGGGTGGCTGACATCTAGCGGCAGCTGCGCTCTGGCCCCAGCCCCTTGCCGCCGCTTGCCAGCCCTGCTAGCATTCCGGCCATGTCCAGGCTGTTCCCGGGGATTGCCTGGGACAGATTTGATCTTCCTGGTGCTGTGGGGCTTCAATCCGATGCCAGGAGCTGCTGCTGCACCAGAGCTCCTCACTTCTGCCCAGTCCCTAACCATGCCAGGCTGCATCCTGACCTGTGTTGCATGACTCCTAGCAGGGTTGATCCCTCTTTGGTAAGACTTCAGTCACTGTAGGCTTTCATAGAGTCCTAGAATGGTTTGTGTTGAAAGGGACCTTTAAAGGTCCTGTAGTCCAACCACCCTGCAATGAGATCTTCAGCTAGATCAGGTTGCTCAAAACCTTGTCCAGACTGACCTTGAATGCTTCCAGGGATGGGAATTCTAGCACCTCTCTCGGCAACCTGTTTCAGCGTTTCCCGACCCTGGCTCTCCTCCTGGCTTCTAAATCTGAGCCTATTACATGAGTGTTCAGAGGCAATGATGTGCAGCAACAGGAGGACCATCCACCCTCTCCCTCAATCAAGGCTCCAAACCAGCATCTGGAAAGGTGAGGGCAAAACGAGGCATGTACCTCAGCTGCTGGTGGTAAAGGCTTTGCCCAGCAGCCTGTCTACCAGCTTTGAGCCATGCATGATGTTTTCTATCAAGTGTATCAGCTAAGGAAATCACAAGCTCACCCTCTGTTTAATATTAATCTCTCATTCTTGCTCAGCCCTGGACTCAGGGCTGGTGTGGTGTAGTGTTAGCAGGTTGCTAACATTGCTCACAGAGGGAAAAAAAAAGACCTGATAACATCACTGTGATAATATCACTGTGTGGCAAAAGAGCCAAGGGACATCTGCCCCCTGCTGTGGTAAGGGAAGCTGCCAGGAGCAGAAGCCAGTAGCATGTGTACTCTAGAAAGGTTGTTTGAAAAACTTAACACTATCTCTTCCTTGACCTCACATTAGTTATGTTTAAAAGAATAAGTACTGAGTAAGCACAGCAGAAAGGAAAGCCTCCAGCCAGAAATGACAGCCTCTCCTCTTCCTGCTGCTGGCAGCAGTGGGGAGAAGCTGACAGGCTCCAGGCAGACAGCACAAAGCATTTGCAAAGTCATCTGCAAGAGAACCACAATAAAAATGTCACATCTTTTTGAAAAGCAGAGACTGCAGTAGAGGCCTGGAAATGGGGAAGAAGTGTCCTCAGAGAAGG
This sequence comes from Dryobates pubescens, assembly GCF_014839835.1. Classification (NCBI taxonomy): domain Eukaryota; kingdom Metazoa; phylum Chordata; class Aves; order Piciformes; family Picidae; genus Dryobates; species Dryobates pubescens. The sequence continues at coordinate 36,979,934 of NC_071621.1, forward strand.
AGGGAATATATCATACATAAAATGCTGGAAAAAATCATCTAGAGAGGCCCCAGAGTATGGAGGTTATGACAAACAACAATACCATTCCACTCACAAAACAATCATGTTTCTACAGCTGTGACCTGAGCAGAGCCAAAAGAAGTGAGAAGCCATCCCTGCTTCCCTGGAGGGTGGTTTTAAAACCAAAGCAGGGAAAGGAGCAGGTCTCATCCTGCAACACAATCCTATCAGTGTCAGCAAAGCCAGCCCTTAGTTTGCTATAGGATGAGCTGGATTTCTCTTCTGCAAGCCCATAAGGTTCTTCTGAGTTGCTGGAACTTGTCCAGAGAAGGGCAGCAAAGCTGGGGAGGGGTCTGGAGCACAGCCCTGTGAGGAGAGGCTGAGGGAGCTGGGGTTGCTTAGCCTGCAGAAGAGGAGGCTCAGGGGTGAGCTCATTGCTGTCTACAACTCCCTGAAGGGAGGTTGTAGCCAGGTGGGGGTTGGTCACTTCTCCCAGGCACCCAGCACCAGAACAAGAGGACACAGTCTTGAGCTGTGCCAGGGGAGGTCTAAGCTGCATGTTAGGAAGAAATTCTTCCCAGAAAGAGAGACTGGGCATTGGAATGTGCTGCCCAGGGAGGTGGTGGAGTCACCATCACTGGAGGTGTTTGAAAAGAGCCTGGATGTGCACTTGGTGCCATGATTTAGCCTCTCCTCGTAGGGCTGTGCTTGAGGCCTCTCCCCAGCCTCATTGCCCTTCTCTGGACACATTCAAGTGTCTCAATGTCCTTCTTAAACTGAGGGGCCCAAAATATATTCATTTCTATCATTTCACAATGAAAAGAAAAAAGAAAAAAGAAAAAGGTGAGTTTTGAAAACCTGATTTATAAATGTGAGCACAACTTCAGTGAGACCAACAGCATCACCAACTTCAGTGAGCAACTTTAACACATCAACAGGAAAAAGTGGATTTATCTTCAAAAGCATTGATTTTTACACTTGATTCAAAGTATTTTAAGCTAAATTTTGTGAGAACAAATACCATCTGATTGATTACTGCCAAAATATTGACTCTGCTCTGGGGTGTTTGCTCAGTGACCAGCCTCAGAGCACTATGAAATCATGGGGGTGCTGCTTACTTGCTTGATGGATGCCAGACTGGTGAGCAGGAAGAAGGCTTCAGTAAATAATTTCTGACATTAACCTTGCAGAAACAAATTCCCATGAGTATTTGTGTTAGTTCTGCTACTAGTGCCTGTGCAAACACTGCAGGACAGAGTTCACAGTGCTATCTTCCTGTGACTGGTTTTGCAAACAGAAGTTCCTCATCCACAATTTCAAGCAAAGTCAATGGGACAGGTAGGGATGAAGCAAAATGTGCTCTGTTTATTCAAACAGCTGTACTGTGGCACTGTCCCCCACAGCAAGCTCCTGGCCAAGCTATCAGCCCCTGGCTTGGACAGCAGCTCTCTGAGCTGGGTTGGGAACTGGCTGGAGGCTGAGCCCAGAGAGTGGTGGTGAATGGTGCCACAGCCAGCTGGCAGTCAGGCACCAGTGGTGTGCCCCAGGGATCAGTGCTGGGCCCCATCCTGTTCAATAGCTGTATTGATGAGGGGATTGAGTCCATCATCAGTAAATTTGCAGATGACACCAAGTTGGGAGCAGGTGTTGATCTGTTATTGGGTAGAAGGGCTCTGCAGAGGGACCTTGCCAGGCTGGACAGATGGGCAGAGTCCAACAGGATGGCATTGAACAAGTCCAAGTGCTGGGTGCTGCACTTTGGGCACAACAACCCCATGCAGTGCTACAGGCTGGGGACAGAGTGGCTGAGAGCAGCCAGGCAGAAAGGGACCTGGGGGTACTGGTTGACAACTGGCTGAACATGAGCCAGCAGTGTGCCCAGGCAGCCAGGAAGGCCAATGGCATCCCGGCCTGCATCAGGAAGAGTGTGGCCAGCAGAAGCAGGGAAGTCATTCTGCCCTGTACTCAGTAATGGTCAGGCCATACCTGGAGTCCTGTGTCCAGTTCTGGGCTCCTCAATTTAAGAAGGACATTGAGACACTTCAACATGTCCAGAGAAGGGCAACAAAGCTGGGGAGAGGTCTTGAGCACAGCCCTGTGAGGAGAGGCTGAGGGAGCTGGGGTTGCTTAGCCTGGAGAAGAGGAGGCTCAGGGGAGACCTTATTGCTGTCTACAACTCCCTGAAGGGAGGTTGTAGCCAGGTGGGGCTTGGTCTCTTCTCCCAGGCAACCAGCACCAGAACAAGGGGACACAGTCTCAAGCTGCAGGTTGTGGCCTAACCAGTGCTGAGTAGTATGTACATATATGTCTGTGTGTATGTGTGTATATCTATCTATCTGTGTGTGTGACTGCCTGACATCTTCCAGCGTGTGGGGATGTCATATCACCACCACAAAGGCTAAGAACTGAAACCCCACAGATGTCCAACCAATTTCAGAGCTGTGCTCTTAATGGCTGTCTCTTTCCAAATAGAAAGTCTTTTCTAACAATGAGCCCTGAACAGTTGTTTTCAGATCTTGAGGGTCAGCCAAGTGCTTTCAGCCTTAGGATGAGATTTGGGATAGTCTAGATGCCTTACATGGAGATCTGCCACTTTCCCATTCTTCATTGCTTCACTTGAGAACAAGCAGGGTAATCTTGGTACTGCCACTAAATTAATTAGGAGGCTCTGACCTCCTCTGGGGAGCTGGACTTTGACACTGTTCACTGCCTGGAGAAGGCTGTGGGTTAGACTCTCCTGGTGCATGATGTGCCTGGGCTGCTCAGTCCCACACAGTGGACATTTGTGCTGTGGTGGCACTCTTTCTACCCACACTCCCACTTGCTCCTGGAGGGCACAGTCCACACAAGGGTGCATCACCCAGGATTTCTGCCTGCTTGGCCACTTACCCACAGACGAAGAAGGGTGTCCCAAGGCAGCAAAAGCCCAAAGCAAAGTTTTCCAGTGTGGGTTGCCCAGCTGATGTACTCTGCATGGCCAATAATACCAGTCTGCCCTGTCTGAGGTTGGACCTTTCCACCAAAGCCATCTCAGAGACAAGGGAAAGTTTTATTTCTCCGAAACCCACAATGTCACTTACTTCAAATAAGAGGTGAAAAACATCTCTGACCTCAGCAGAGCCCTCAGTGACCTGCCACAAACACTCATTAATAAACACCACACTTTCCTGACTGCTCCTGTAACTTCTGCCACATGTTAAGCCCCTCAGCAGGAGACTGGTTCCATGATCTCCAGGGCACCTTTCCTCACACAGATAGATTAAAATTCTGCCATTGACAAATTAACAGGAAAACTTCCCCGGGGTGTTTTGGCAGGTGGCTCTTCCCACATCAGCAGACTCAAAGTCCCTTAGAAACATGTTCTTTTTCCTTGGCAGAGAGGTGAAAATAACTGACTGAGATGTGAGAAACCAGCATGTGGACTTGACAGACCACACTGCCCACTAACCTGCCACGGCCCGCTCATCCAGGCAGCTGCAGTGAGAAGGCAAGGAGAGGCAGTTTTCCTTCCTGGGAATAACAACCTGGAGAATACCTCCCCTCCCAGACAGCAGTGGAGCCAGGGCAGCCCAATGCCACCAACCACCCCTGTACTCTCTCTAGTATGTCCCATTTGTACTGGGAGAGAGTCCAGCAAAGGGCCACGAAGATGATGCAGGGAAGCGGAGCATGTGTGAGAAAAGACTGAGAGAGCTGGGACAGTTCAGCCTGGCAAAGAGCAGGGTCAAGGGAAATCTCATCAACATATATAAATACCTGAAGGGAGGGAGTGAGGAAGATGGAGCCAGCCTCTTTCCAGTGGTGCCCATGGCCAGGAGCAGAGGCCATGGGCAGAAAGTGAATCACAAGAGGTGCCATCTGAGCACCAGAAAATGCCTTTTTTTTCCCCCTTCTAGTTGCTGCAGGAGTGACCAAATAATGGGATAGGTTGGCCTTGGGTTCTGTGGACTCTTCATCCTTGGAGATATTCAAAACCCAGCTGGACATGGTCCTGGGCAATGAGCTCTAGATGTCCCTGCTTGAGCAGGAAGCTTGGATAAGAGAACCTCCAGAGGTCTCTTGCAACCTCAACCATTCAGTGAGTCAGTGACCCCTACCAAAGGCAAGCCTGCAGCTGTGACAGTGGGAGAAATCAGTTCACACCCTGAAAGCTCAACTTCCCAGTGATGAACACAAGGCCTTCCTTCTATCCCCAAGTTATTCTTTTCACCCTGCTGATAGGGAGCATGCTCACCAAATCAAAGTGCAATAGCTGCAAATTCAAGAGGAACTTCTCCTTTGGTGGCCATAGACTTGGTTGGTTCCCATGTGTAGCCTCCATTGTGCCTGTAAGTGTGTCCAGGAAAACAACTCTGCTGACAGCAGCAGCCTGCATCGTGTCTTGAAACTCTGTGGGGCTCTGCCAAACAACAAAAAAAGTTGAAAACCTGTGTTCCAGTTAGCATCCTTCATCATCTTTTTGTCCTTACTTTAGTCCAGGAATGAGGAACAATGAGCAAAATCTGCTGTCAGTTTATCTATGGGTAAGCAGTGCTGTCCCACAGGCAGGCACATGGCAACCTTGTCATGTCCCCACTACAGAGGGAACCAAGAGGTGCAGTTCTCCAAGCCCTGAGGTGCTCAAACATTTATTCAAAGCTGCACATGTTCAGTTGGACAGAGTGTGTAGAATGCTTTTGTGTTGAAGCAACTGAAGAGGCTGACCCTCAGGAGCGAAAGGACAGCCTCCTCCCAAGGCACCGGCCAAACTGCTCGGAAGGAAGAAAGCATTTGTCAAAATGAAGCAAGAATGCCTGGAATCTCACCTGGCTTCAGGGTGTGCAAGTGGAGTCTGCCAGCAGAGAGAGGCTGTTCAGAGATGCCATCCTGCTTGCTTTCTGTATTCCCAGCCCCATGTTACTCTGTTCCAGCTACCCTTTGGGTCCCGGTTTGCTTGACACTTCTGAAATGACAAATACAGCTTACACTATGTAGAAGTGAAAAAAATACTTGGATGTAAGCTCTGGCATAGAAAGGTCACTTTCAAGTCTTAAAAATTATCACAAAGGTTTTCAAGGGTTTGGTTTTTTTTATTCCTCCTGACAGAGCTAAGGGCAAAATGGTTCTTGAAGAGTAAGAACTTCTGGCACCTCTTGATTCACAATCGATCTGGAACTGCTTTGTTGAGGTTTAAGTCTAGAGGCTGAATGCTTTGTAGATTCTGCTGCTAATACTCTGCCCAAGACACAGAGAAGCTGGCCTGGTTACTGGTCAGTCAAAGGCAAAAGTGTGCTTGACTCTAAAACTTGCATCCACTCTGTTGACTTAACTGGGACCCACTGGTCAGTGAGCTGAGTCTACCAGTTCTGCTGCAGCAGCAACGTCTGCGGCGGATCTGGGCAGATAAACCAGCTTTGATAAGGGGTCTGTCCTGTCAGCTACACGTGGTGTGCTTCAGCAAGCTGCCACGCTCACAAACAACTCCTTTGGCTCTCAGCTGGGTGAAATACACTTCAGCCAGTTCTGTCATTTCACAGCATTTTCACAGGGGAGTTCCTCTTCCATCCTCTTTCCCTCATGCTTTTTATGCAACCTTATGCAATTTCTGGGGGGGTATTTCTGGGAGGAAGTTCTGAGGCACCTCCTTAACAGGGCTGTCCTACAGAGAAAGCCAAAAGAAGATACTTTAAAGGTTATTCAAGTCTGTGACAATGCGTGACATGAAGACTTCCACAGACCATCCCAGCTGTGGCTTCCAAAGTTGTCAATTGCTTCTGGAACTGGTGGCTTAGGTCTTGCTCTTTTCTACTGAGGATCATCCAGGCTTACTCATCTCTTGCCAGCACACAACTGTCAGCTTTTCTACCGGTCCATAATTTGCCACCCCCAGCCTTTTGCCTATGTCTGCTCAGGTCTTGTAAATATTTCACTACCTTAACTTAGTTTCTACTGTGTATTTACAAAAGTTTGTGACCTTTAACAGTAGTCAATCATTCCCCACGGTCTCATTTGTCTCTTTCCCCCCACAACACCTTCATCAGCCTGCCACTGCCTGTAAATGATTTACCCAGCACTTGCAGAGTGCCAGCTGTATCCCTCGAGGCATGCACAGCTCACTCAGACTCCTGCTCTGATTTAGACTTCCCAGATTTTCAGGATTCTCATTCTCCTTGCCCCTCATTACAAGCTCATCTTCTGTACAGCAGGTAATTGGCTGCATTAAGAAGGCTCTGGACAAGGTCTGTGGTGCATATAACTGCAAAGTGGGCAGTAACTCATGCAGATGCAAGAGCATAGATCACTGACATGGAGTTCTGGGAGTGTGCCCTATTTAAACCCATCCTTGTACACACACATGTTTGTGTGTCTGTGTATGGTCACAATGTTTGCATGCACTACTAGTACCTGAATGTATTTTGCATACAGAATAAAGTGTCAGTAATTTGGGGACACCCAGCTGTATCTCCAGGTGAGTTTAGCAGAACATTCTTTATAATAGAGTAGAGTAGAGTAGAGTAGAGTAGAGTAGACTAGACTAGACTAGAATAGAATAGAACACAACAGAATAGAACACAACAGAATAGAATAGAATAGAATAGAATAGAATAGAATAGAATAGAATAGAATAGAATAGAATAGAATAGAATAGAATAGAATAGAACAGAACAGAATTAACCAGGCTGGAAAAGACCTTCAGATCACCAAGTCCAACCTATCACCCAACACCATCTAATCAACTAAACCATGCAACCAAGCACCCCATCCAGTCTCTTCTTAAACACTTCCAGTGATGGTGACTCCACCACCTCCCTGGGCAGCACATTCCAATGGCCAATCTCTCTTTCTGTGGAGAACTTCTTCCTAATATCAAGCCTAAGCCTTCGCTGGCACAGCTTGAGACTGTGTCCTCTTGTTCTGGTGCTGATTGCCTGAAGAAGAGGACAGTCTTAAAAGGGAGTTTAATCAATATAAAATTAAATGTTAAATATTAACATTTAAATATAAATCTTAGATGCATTCAAATAAAGTAACTCTAAATAAAACAATGTTAGAAATAGACCCTATGGTAAGAAACACTCCTAGCCCCAGAGAATGCCCTGTCTGTGCATGCCTCACATGCCTCATCCACCACTGGCAGGATTGCCACAGCGTTTGCACCTAGAGCAGGGGTTTAGACCCCAGACTAGAGGCCATCAAACTAGAAGTCTAAAGTTTCACTTCTCAGCACCACTGCATCTAAACCCTTTAAGGTTTCCCCCCACCCTGTATTTGAATGCTTGGGTGAGGTGGCCAACAGGAATGCCTGTTACTGCACTCTCTGGTGGAATTTGGAATAGTAAGATTTGTATTTTAGGAGGCTAATCAGCCCATCTCACTGCTGGAAAGATTAGTACAATATTAGAGATAAGCCTCTGGAAAGTAAATCATCTACTGTGATAAATTAATTGTTTGCCTGGTGGAGAAAGCAAACACGCCAGTAAAAGCCATCGTGCTTATTGGCCACATCTGCTGCACCTTGGATTAAGTCGCCGGTCAGATGTACTCTCACAGCAATTATTGCCCAGAAAAGCTGCAGGTAGTGTGCAGACACTTGAGGGCACGTGGGCACAGGAGCCAGGAGCTAGGCAGGACATGCACAAACAAACCTGCTGCCCAGAACGAGTCTGAGCACAAGTTTTCTGACCCCACTTCTAAGTGAGGCAAAGGCCACAAGCTATTGCACGGAGGCAAACGTGAATTTCAGACCCCAAACCTAGCAACGAGCATCATCTACACTGGTTTCAGGGTGGGGGGGGTGAGTTCTGCATCGTTGCCACATGCCCACTGAACAGCAGGCGTTGGAATCAGACCCTCAGGAGTGGAACAGTGACATCGGGAAAGGAGACAACTCACAAGACCCGCGGGGTATCTGAGCAGAGCAAAATCTTCCTCAAATATGTGGAATTCCTTTCACATGTGTGTTCCGATGCTCCCACAGGTGCTCTTGCAGAAACCTGGGGTCCTTTTCCCGTTCCGGGCGGTCAGCCAGGGCCGCGGGAGCGGCCGGCGGCTTGCTGGCGTGTGTGACCACTAGGGGTCACAACCGTCCCACCGAAGCCGCCCTGGTCCCCGAGGCTGGGAGCGGCGGGAGGGTCCCTGCCTCTTGTCGGCTGCCGGAAACCAGGGTCTTGATTGAACAGCGCGGAGGAGGCAGAGCCTCCGTCTTGCACTGCCCTGCCTTCACGGTGCGGCACTAGAGGTGGAGGAGTTCCCAAGGTGTCACCAGAGGCCACAGTCTATCTCCAGTGCAGCACGCTGCGGGCAGGAAACTGGAGGTGCAGAAATGGTTGTTCAGATTGGCTTCCAAAAGCTTATTCGTAAGACAAAAAGGGCTTATGAAACAGGGTCCCTGTTCCCCGTGTGTCTTTGTGCACAAGCTTCAGGATAATTTAGTATTACTTTAAGATGGCTAATTGGCCTTGTACTCAGTACTTCAGATTAGGTTGCATGGGCGTCCTATCCTGGTGTTAGCAGTCCTCATCCCCTCTCCCTTCCTGGGGTGTATTTTCCCAGGAGGAGTTTTCCCAGTTCATTTCAAGCTCTGGTTCTCCACAAAAGGAGAAGTGGCAGATCATAAAGTCAGTCATTCAGAGAAAACTGTCCTCTGAAACATTTCTATATGTGGTTTATCAAATCCTTTTTGTTTATACTATGTTTGTCACCAAACCATGAGCCAGGCTTTTGCTGGAACTTTTATGCAACTAGATTGTGCCTGCAAGAAAGGAGGCAGCTCAAACATTTACTCTACCTCTGAAGTATCTTATTCCCTGCTACCAAGAACCCCGCAGATCTCATCCTCTATTAGCACCAGCCACATGCCTGCATCCAGCCAGCCCCTCTGTTTGCTTTTTCACCACTGGAGCTGGGATTACCCATACAGGGAGACTGTGTGGATCAGTCACTTCCCATTGTGATCTGTTTCATTATTACAGCTTTTCTGTGCGGGGTCTGTCTTCAAGATGCCATGTGGGAAATGCACAGCACCTCCCAGGAATGTAAGTGAATATGAATTGAGCAGAGTCCCTCTGAGCAGCTTTGCAAAGACAGTCCTGCAGCACGTCGGGAGTTGTTAACACATCAGCTGCAGCACATCCAACACTCTGAAAAAGATTTAGAAGGGACTAATCCCTTCTGTGGTGGAACTTTGTTGGCCTTCAACAGAATTGCGTCATGGGTGAGTTTAGCCTCTATTGTCTAACATCAGACAGACTTGGCACCAGAGAAATAGTGATGACAGTAGCAGCTGAGCGTTACACAGGCAGAGCTTGACATGCCTGAATATCACTCATCCCCATCTCCCCATCGTTTCAGAAGGAGTTCCAGAGCCCATTCAGTTGCCAGACATGTTCAGAAAACTGAAGTGAGCACAGGGAGCATGCAGTGGGGTGCCCCACAGCATAAGCACCTGGGCACCCTAACAGCTTTTCTCTCTGTTAATTACATACATCATTCCTAATGACAATTTCATTACACGAAACATAATTGTTCACTCCAAGAGTCACAAAATGGACTCACTGCTATGCTTCATCATGGCTTGGCATACAAGACCAGGAACTGTGGAACAAAACAAGACAGGAGGTTATCATTTCTTGGTGCTGCAGTAATTTGTGCTTTCATCAGTGGCATTTTGTCAAGGGTTTTGCTAGACAGTGACAGAAGCTCTGGTGCCTTTATCACAGAGCTCAGCACAGGTTTGGCTGTGATTCATGCTTCTGCTCAGGGGTAACCAGGGATTGAATCTCTCTGCACCTCTGAGAATCACTTCTCCTTTCCACTATGTTTTTGTCTGATAGTCTCTTTTCCTTTCTGTCTGTGCAGTGCCTGGTACATTAGAACAGTCTCAGCTGGGGCCACCAAGTGTGTCAGTGACCTGACAGAGAGTACAGAGAGCTCCTCTGACTCAGAAATGATGGTGGATGTTTGTCTCATGTAGGTGCTGGGATCTCAGAGCAGTATCCTTGTGTGAAATCAAGAGAGTTTGGATGGCTTCACTTGGGAAATGCAAACAAGGCAGCATGAAAGGAATATGAGAAATGAAGAGAACTTGCTGTACTCCTCTTAGGGAGTACAGTTCCAAAGGTCTGCAATTAAATCTTGCAGACAGGAAGACTTCTGGAACAGGATTACTTTCTATGTAGAGTGCTTGACAGTTAAAATTGGGGTCTGTTGAACTTTGCTATGTAAATGTACTTGTGTTTGTTTTTTCCTAGTCAGAGTAGTCCATTTTACTGGCATGTGTGAGATGAAGCTTTATGAAAAGATGTGAAAAGCAGAAGTGTGTCTGCTGCTGCTGCTCAACGTACCTGCCCACAAGAAAACCGAGGAATATCTTCGGGAAGGAATGAGTTCTGCATGTGTACTGCACTTCATATTTTTATGACAATGTAACTTAAACAGAATAGCCTTACATCCTCAGAAACGAGGTGTGAAATCCAGGAGGCAGCTGGTCCTGTCACTAAGCAAACAGATTAGTAAATACAATGCACAGCTAGTGCTCTGGCTCTCTGCAGGACGCTCTGCTCCCTTGTGGGCAGCCAGTGCCTCGTGGGTTTTTACCATTACTGCTCTTGAGTCCCTGTGCTTTTTGCAGCCTGACAAAAACTTATCTGCCAATACTGCGTGCCAAATATCCCCAAGAACAAGCAAAGGCACTTGGTCAAGGGCTCAGGAACCCTCCAGTTCAGCACGGAGAAGGGCCTGTGCTTGTCCTGGAAATCAGCTCTGTGTTTCTGTTGCTAATGTTTAGCTGCTCTGACAGAGGATTTAGAAAAGTGGAGGCCATTGACAAAGCTAAGGACATTAAGGGAGCAAAACAAAGACTTTTTTCTTTTCTTTTCTTTTCTTTTCTTTTCTTTTCTTTTCTTTTCTTTTCTTTTCTCCTTTCCTTCCTTTCCTTTCCTTTCCTTTCCTTTCCTTTCCTTTCCTTTCCTTTCCTTTCCTTTCCTTTCCTTTCCTTCCTTTCCTTTCCTTTCCTTTCCTTTCCTTTCCTTTCCTTTCCTTTCCTTTCCTTTCCTTTCCTTTCCTTTCCTTTTCCTTTTCCTTTTCCTTTTCCTTTTCCTTTTCCTTTTCCTTTTCCTTTTCCTTTTCCTTTTCCTTTTCCTTTTCCTTTTCATTTTTATTTTTATCCTTTTCCTTTCCTTTTCCTTTTCCTTTTCCTTTTCCTTTTCCTTTTCCTTTTCCTTTTCCTTTTCCTTTTCCTTTTCCTTTTCCTTTTCCTTTTCCTTTTCCTTTTCCTTTTCCTTTCTTTTCCTTTCTTTTCTTCTTATTTTTTTAGGCAGCATTCAGGGGCAGAACTCAAAGAAGTCAACAACTCCCCAGTGGCATTTAGTCTGAGGAGCAGAAAAAGCTGCTTGCATGAACATTTTTATTTTTCCCTCTCTGGGATAAAATTCAGAAAACCTCTCAAAATTTTTGATGACCTTCTCAACTTCAGCATGGGGTTACTGGTCAAAGCTTCCTGAATTTTGACCCAGAACTTCAGATTGATCATACCATTGCTCCGGGACACACAAAGTATGTTGGAAGTTCCAAGTCTGCCAAAGTCAGACCAAGAACTTGAACTTGGGTCACTCCTTCCACTCAGACTAAAGTGCCTCTGCCCCACACACTTGATTATTCTGGTGGTCTAGCTCATATTTTTCCTAACAAACTCCAGAAAATGTTGACTTTTCACCCCTGATAAAGATCACAAAACATTTCATCCTAAGATGGGAGTTGAGTTGAGATGCTGCCTCTGAATTGTTTGACTGCTGAGTTCAAATGGTGAAATATTTTCAACAAAATATGTTTTCTGGAAACACATCCTACGAAAGGCAGCTTCCACAGCTTTGTAGCTCCCATTCACACTGCAAACCAACCCCAATACTCCTTCCTGCTCACAGCAGACGTCTGCCAATCCTTGTCAGTGTTTCATCAACTAAGAGATGGAAAGATCATACCATTGGAATTAAACAGGTAGCACTGAACTTGCTGTTAAGGGGAAAAAAAAGCTTCAAAGAGAACTCTGAAGAACCAATCCAATCCATCACAGCTACACATTAGTTATCATATCAGGGATGCTGAAACATTCATGGCACTGTGGTACAATGTGGTGATTTCAGCACAGGACTGGCATAGCATTTCCCTCAATCCTATTTATACCCTCTGATTCTTACAACAAATAGCTCTGTAAAATGCAGCTAGTTCCCATCAGTGCACCATAAAAGCAAACACACTGGCATGCCAAAATACCAGACACAAATTGTCATAACCCACACCCACCCACAATCTTAAAACCAGAAACATAAAAATGCAGCCCAAACAAATTATCACCAGAATGTATGAAAAGCAAAATTGCCCACAAAATGAGGTCCAAGATATTTTTTCAAAGCTGAAACTGTATAATGTTTGGCTAGGACCTCTGGAGACAAGGGTGCAAACATCTGGAGAGTGTCCCTCACAGCCCAGTGCAACATGGATTGACCTCACCCTATGTAGAATCATAGAATCAATAAGGTTGGAAAAGGCCTCAGAGATCGTCCAGTCCAACCTATCACCCAACACCTCATGGCTAACTAAACCATGGCTCCAAGTGCCACATCCAATCCTTTTTTGGACACCTCCAGGGATGGGGACTCCACCACCTCCCTGGGCAGCACATCCCAATGGCCAGTTCCTCTTTCTGGGAAGAACGTTCTCCTTGCTCGAGTCTAAACCTCCCCTGGCACAGCTTGAGACTGTGTCCTCTTGTTCTGTGCTGGGTGCCTGGGAGAAGTGACCAACCCCCACCTGGCTACAACCTCCTTTCAGGTAGTTGTAGAGAGCAAGAAGGTCTCCCCTGAGCCTCCTCTTCTCCAGGCATGATAGAATTAATATCTGAGCACCTACTGCTTGTGAGCTCCACTGCCTGGTGGACCATGCTTAAGATGCTTTAGTAAGACTGCTGGGATGGGACAAACCTTGCCAAGGGAATAAGATTTCAAGGCTTGAGATGGATGTACTTCTTGGGAACTTCTCAAAAGAGAAGGCCTATAGAATAGAATAGAATAGAATAGAATAGAATAGAATAGAATAGAATAGAATAGACCAGGTTGGAAGAGACCTTCAAGATAATAAAACAGCCAAGGTCAGAGTTGAAGGACAGACTCAGGTGAGAAAGAAAGCAGGCAACCTCAGAGACTGTACACAACCTGCAACTCTTATGCACCATCACTCTATTACCTGAATGTCTTGGCTGCCCTGTGGCAACCATGGCCATAGACAAGACTGGACAGAAGCCAACCTTCCAGGAAGGTCAGGCGGTGGCACAACACAGCTGGCTGTAGTAGAAATGTCAAAGCAGAGTCTTTGTGAGCAGTTATAGCTCCCTCCCATTGTAATGATGTTTTTATTCATTTCATTTCATTTCCTGTTTATCTGCAGGATTTTCTCATTTGTAGGCTGCTTCTGAGGAAGTCACACAATAGATGCAAGGGCCATCAAACCCGGTTCAAGCTATATTTTTTCCCTCTAATTGCAGCATAGAATCACATGCAGCACTCACTACAGCAAGATTTCTGTCTTTCAGCCTTTAACAGAAGCCAACAGTGTTGGAAGAGAGCTTTTAACATGGAAGATCCTGGAACAAAATGTAATCTCTGATGAAATTTCAGGGGAGTTTCACCAGACTTTTGTTCCTATGGATATAAATGTACACAGGCAAGTGCATATTTTCCCCATGCATTTTTGAAACAAAGAAGAAAGATTTACCACATACACAGTGAAAGGCTCAAGGGAGTTCAAGGCTTTCTGTGGCAGCTACCTTTGTTTATATCATAGCCTTGAAAGTGTTGGTTTCATTGGTGAAATTGTGACCTCCTTTGAAAGCTGAAGAAAACTCCTATATAGCTCTTGATCCATGCACCAGCTCACGCTGTCCACAGGAATGTGAAGGATGTTTGCCTGGGGAGGCACTGGAGTGAGATTTAAGTTTGAATTCTGATTGTCACTGGAGCATCCATGCTACACTTCATGGGCAGGTATGAAGCCAGCTGTAAGCACCCAGCAGTTTCCCCATCTGCTGCCCACAAGGATGAGTGACTGACATGTAACTACTGATACATAACCCCTCAGACACATAGGCTGCAGCATGCCCTAGCTGTTCTGTATGTCCATCTGTGGCAGCTTTCAAAAGTCCTTGGCAGCTGCTGCTTAGGCTCATCAGCTCAGGAACGTTTATCAGAATCTGCACCTGTCTCTCACTGTAAAACTGGGACAAAAGAGCTTCTTTTCTCCCTTTTTCATGTTTGCAGAACAGAGGATTTTTGAGTCAGAGGTCACCTCTAACTGTGGGGTATATGTAAGGCTGTCCAGGAAATGTTTTGTCTGCTCTGTGTGAAAATACTCATGGTTCACAAGTGTTTCCAATCTCTCATTCAGGCAAAAGGAACACCTTTGACTGGAGCAACAGCCTCGAAGAACTGTGCTGCAGGTGACACAAGCCACAGATGAGAACTCCTTCCTCATGGGAAGATAATTTCTGTGAAGAACATCAGTCAAAGGAGAGTCCTTAAGAGCAGTGGCTCAGCTCTTGGAGGATTCAGAAAGAGGAGTGCTAGTTAGCAATGCTTCCTGCTCCTCCACATCAGGAAAGAACAAGGGTGCTTCCCGTTAGAAGCACTCTGAGCTGCTCCAAGAGCTGGTTCACTACTCTTGAGGAGCCTCCTTTGCCTGATGTTTTCCACAGAAAAACCATTCATATGCTCCTTCCCTTGAGAACCTTCATAAAGAAAATTCATTCCATAGCAAGGCTCAGAATTCTTGGTCTGTCCTGTTTCAGGTATCCCGAGGGAAGCAGGGAGCAGCAGCAGCAGCAAGAGTCAGAAGCCCCAAGCATAAGGATCTTCATGTTGCATCTCTTTTCCTTATGTTTACCTCAGAAGTAAGTGAGGTTTTGATGTTCCTTGCTTCTCTTGCCTGGGAGAATAGCTCATGTATGAAAAATCAATAAAGAAAGAAGCTTCTTACAGGGCTAAACTCAAGCTTGTCAACAGCAATGTGACTGCTGGCTGCAGCAGTCAGGCTGGCTTGGGGTGTTCAATATTTTTCATCAAGTCTCATCTGTGCTATAGCATCTCTACTATTCCCAGCTTCAGCCTAGCAAGGATGAGGCCTTGGCAGAAATGGTATTAAGGGAATAGTGATGAAGACCACAAAGGAGTGTAAGACATTGTGGTGGTTTTAGGCTTTAAAATTTGGTTACATATTCACTTTAACTTTATTAATACATGAATGCACCTGAAATGAAAATCACATGCAGACACTCCTCATATTTATTGAATTCAGATCCTAATTTGAATTTTCAAGTGTTTATCAAATTTGACTACTCAAAAAATATTGAACAGCACCATTTTGCCTTTCTCTTTCCTTGGTCCTTCTCCCAGTCTGTAGGAGCAGCACTCCTGATGAAGAGAGGTATGAAACAATCTTCCTTTTTTTTTTTTCCTGGAGGGAAAAAGGTTATCTGCAGCCCAAGCTGTGCATCTGTATTTTATTTGAGCAAGGAGACAAACCCAAGATAATCCATTTTCAGCCAAAATCAACAACCTTTATAAACACAGCCCTGTCCATCAGCTTAGTCATCCTGTGTGTTGCTCATTTGATGGAGCTGAGAACAAAACAAAGAACTAGAAAGAATGCTGTGTGTTGCGTTAGGATCTGTACCAAAGCCTGTAAGGGGAGCCAGAGAAAAAATGACTCACACACTGGGAAGAATTCCACCTGTTCCCATCCAAATTACATTTCCCTGTCAGGCTGGAAGCAGCCAGTGCACGGGTTCCCATGGGAATATTTTCATCCTGAACAATATGCACATTAAAGCCCACTTCCTGAGTCTGTCTTATTTACGGTTGTGTTTGCATCGAACACTGTCCTCTAACCAGTGTGGGGCCAGGTGCTGAGTGAGCATTCTCCCCCCTACCCCAGCCTCCAGCTCTGCTCTGAGTTTTGAAGGAAATTAAGGGTAGCTAATGACAGAGTCACAGAATATTAGGGGCTGGAAAGACCCTGGAAAGATCATCTAGTCCAATCCCCCTGCCAGAGCAGGATCGCCTAGAGTAGATCACACAGGAACACGTCCAAGTGAGTTTTGAATGTCTCCAGAGGAGTCTCCACAACCTCTCTGGGCAGCCTGCTCCAGTGTTCTGTCACTCTCACAGTGAAAAAGCTTTTCCATCTGTTTATGTGGAACCTCCTATACTCCAGCTTGGACCCATTGCCCCTTGTAATTGGACATCACTGAGAAGAGTCTGTCTCCATCCTCCTGACACTCACCCTTCCTGTATTTATGAACATTAATGAGGTCACCCCTCAGTCTCCTCTTCTCCAAGCTAAAGAGATCCAGCTCTCTCAGCCTTTCTTCAGAAGGAAGATGTTTCACTCCCTTAATCTCTGTGACTCTGCTCTGGACCCTTTCAAGCAGTTCCCAGTCCTTCTTGAGCTGAGGGGCCCAGTGTAAGAAAGTCAGTAATATCACTAGGTCTGGGAAAGCCATTGAGAAGCTCCTCTGTGAAAAGGGTTTTATTGGGAGGGAAGAACAGGGGAAAGAAAATAATTTGCTTGATGACATACACTAAAGACTATGAAATTCAAAAGAAAGACATGCCACATAAAGAAAGGCTCACTGGATGGCTGTGCCTAAAGTACAGAATACAGAATACCCCACGTTGGGAAAGACCTTCAAGATCATTGACCCCAACCTATCATCCAACACCATCTAATCAACTAAACCATGGCACCAAGTGCCTCATCCAGGCTCTTCTTAAACACCTCCGGTGATGGTGACTCCACCACCTCCCTGGGCAGCACATTCCAATGACAAATCTCTCTTTCTTTCTAAACTTCTCCTGGCACAGCTTGAGACTGTGTCCTCTTGTTCTGTTGGTGGTTGCCTGGGAGAAGAGACCAACCCCCACCTGGATCCTGGGGACTCCTGGGTATCCCCTCAGGGAGGGAAAAGGGAAGTGTTGGGAGGCTTTGGGTGTGCTGTAGGGGATTCTGTATGCTTTGGGATTCTTTTGTCACTATGCTTTGTAGCCTCTGTGAAGCACTTGCTGCTTTTCCATTTAAACTTCCCATCACTTTGCAATCCATTTGTGTGATGAGTGTCATTCTCTTGCCCCTCTCATAGGAAGGGAGGATCTGCCTGGCCTCAAACCAGGACCAGGTTCTACACAGCTGTTGTTTCTGCCACACTGTCAGCATTTATTACAAAAATAAATAGCCCTAACGTGATGGAATGGAAAAATGAAAGCTCTTCTCCCTGGTTTAGCTGGTGCAGAGGAGTTCTGTCTTCCATTATGCCTCCATTTGCTGTCGATCAAGCGAGATGTCGCTGCTCCAGACCCACCAACTAGAATGCCACAGAACCATTCTGCATGGCTGTTTCTCAAAGAAAACTCATCACCTTTACCAGTCAAACCGATGAGCCCTTAGGTTAAGGTCATGAGTCTCCCCATAGCATGTTCATGGCATCGATCTGAGCCAGGTGTTTTACATCTTTCATGCCTGAGTCATGAGCTGAGTGCTTGAGTGCTTTCACTCCTGTTTTGGAGTGAAAACGTCAAGAAACCCTTTGTGGTGGCTGTAGTTTCCTGTGAGGTGGGGAAATGCTGGGAACTCTCATCAACTTCTGTCCCTCACTGGCTGTATTTCTTGCCCAAGAGCTTTCTAAGTGGGTTGGCATGGTGACAAACTTTATTTAATATTCAGTTGCTAATTGGAGAAGCTGTGACTGAAGTGGCAGCTTAGGCACGCCCTATGGAAACTGTTTCTCCTAACTTGTTTTTCTAAGGCTGGAAGGTGTATGGTAAGAGTATAATAATTGTGTTTTGTGTGTAATTCAGACCACTGCCCTCAGAGCAGCTGCTGCTTAACATTTGTGGTTTCACAAAATCATAGAATCATAGAATCAATAAGGTTGGAAAAGACCTCAGAGATCATCAAGTACCACCTATCACCCAACACCTCAGGACTAACTAAACCATGGCTCCAAGTGCCTCATCCAATCCCCTCTTGAATACCTCCAGGGCCAGTGACTCCACCACCTCCCTGGGCAGCACATTCCCATGGCCAATCTCTCTTTCTGGGAAGAACTTCTTCCTAACATCCAGCCTAAACCTCCCCTGGCACAGCTTGAGACTGTGTCCTCTTGTTCTGGTGCTGGTTCTGGGAGAAGAGACCAAACCCCACATGGCTACAACCTCCCTTCAGGTAGTTGAAGACAGCAATTGGTCTCTTAGTAGCCTTGAAAGAAGCTTCTGAAAGGATTGGTGCTGCCAGGATGTGTTTGCTTTCTTTTGAAGGATTTAATTGAAATTCTGTTCCACAGTAGACATTATAATGGTGATGTAGCTTATTGCTCACCTATTCATGTCCCTAAAGCACCCCTCAGTGCCTCCTTTCCTCTTAGGACATTCAATCAAAATCAACAAGAAAAGATTTCTGTGAATCCTTACCATTAGATAGGTATTTCTTAAGTCAGGTATTTACAGAACAAGATTTAGTCTATATGATGAGGAACAGTAAGAAAGAAACCCTCAACCCCAGGCTCCATGTGGTAGCCACTCAGGGCATACACTTCTCAAGAGGATCACAGTGTCATGACAGACTTTTCCATTCTGAGATTGTTCAAGAAGGCAAACCAGAGATCACTGTCCTAGGGAACATTTATCTTATGCTGCTGTAGATGCTCCTTTTCCTTCAGTCACGCTCTGACCTACTGAAAATAGATCAGCTGGTACAGCTGATTCTATTAGCTGCTAATGGGCATGCAAGCTTCCAAAGTGGACTGTGTCTGAAAGGTTAAGCAGCTTCGTGGAGGGAAGTGCTAAATGTGTGGTTGCTATGACCAGGTGCCTGAATGCATAAGTAGCCACTGCAGTTTGTTTGTGGATCCATTCTGTGGCCAGAGAAACATGCACATAATGAACCAGACTTTTCTGCTGCTTTAACTGGGGACAGCAAAGGCTATTGAACTATAGATAAGAGGAGATCTCTGACTTTAGTAAGATTATATGAGTTCCTGAAGATGAAAAAGCTGACTTGAAAAAGCTAGATGTAAAGTGAGGCTCCACAACAGGTTATAAAATGAGGCAGAAGCAGGGAAGTCATTGCCAGCATCAGAATGATAGTCAATAGTGGAATAAGAGGAAAACCAGTATGATCTCAGGGGAATCTACCAGCACCAGCTACTAGGTAGAAAGGGGGATGAAGAAAATTCAGCCTTTTAACCTGCAGTTCTGTGCATCATTGCAGCTTATTTACACCTCCTACCAAGCCAGGTGATAATTCAATACCATTATAAGAATTCATATTGTCCTCTCCACCCATAGCAGCTGCTTGGTTAAGCCAAACTCCTCTGTTTGCTTTACTTACTTGCTGTGTTGAAGCTGAAAGCATACATTTAATATGCAGCTAAGGAGACACTTCAAGAATGGTGACAAAACATGAGGAAATGGCCCCTTGATTTTCTAGTAGTAAATTTGTCACGCTGGGGCAAAGCTGCCTTGATTTTGGCTAGTACAGGATATTTCAAGGTGGCTGGAACTGGGACAATTTTACTGTCACTCTCTAACTGCTTCGGAACTCATGGCCAGGAGGCAAATTATTCAGGCCAGAAACAGTACTTTTTAATTAGTTATTTTTCAGTATCTAGCACAATAGATTAAGATTATTGGGGCACAAGCAGAGTGCAAATAGTAAGTGTAATGTAAAGAATAAACAAGCATTCAAGACATGAAGCAGGATAAACTAAGACCTCCCATTTTCAAAACCCTTTGCTAAGATAATAAAAATGTGAGGGCAGGAGAAAGGTTTTGTACAACAGGACACCACCTTCTTATTCAAGCAATGTTAGGCTATTCTTGCCAAGCTGAAAGCACAAGTGGTTAGTTAATTGTGTGTTATAAACTCTTTCCATAGAGAAATGACATTTCTTTCATCAGTTCATGTAAAAATAATTCACTGTCTGAATGACCTAGCAAGAGATGTTTCACATGGTGAAAATCTTTTCCCTTCTCCCACCTGAAATAGCAGGTTTATAAGTGACAATACAGAGAAAATCTCCTTCAAGGGTTCTCTGAGCCCAGGATGTCAGCAGTTAAAACAATCATTAAACCTAAGCTCCATTTTCCAGTAAAAGCCTCAATCAATGCCCCCAGCAAGCGGTATAAGGCACAAGCCTTCCTCAAGCTGACTCCCACAATGTGCATTCCTGGAGAAAGGAAGACAGTTCTGTAGATAATAAACCTGCTCATCTGTTGAGAACAAAAACTGGCTTCCATTTGTGAGTCACTGTACAAACACACTCTTACTGCACACATACAATTTTCTCATCCTCTCTATTGAGAATCCTTTCACAGGATGTGTCTCTCCCCTCCCCATCTGCAGTTACAGGTCGTTATAAACTCACGTGCATGAATTCCATTATTAGAAGGCCCGTGAGCTCAGGCAACAACAAGGCCATGTTAATCCTATTATCAGGCATGGTTTGGCTCTCCAATCCAAGTTCCAGCTTGCAAAAGAGGCCAGACAGTTCTGGAGGTACAAAGACAAGACACAACAATCAGTATGGGAAGGTCTAGCTCAGGGAGAAAGAGCTCTCCTTTGACCAGAGCTTGCCCAGTCCTTTGCTGGTGTAAAGCCAAATCTCAGGCCATTCATCCATTACTTTCTCATGTCCCTAAAAAAGGGATGGTGACAAAGCAAACAGGAAGGTGAAGTAGAGGAGTGTAAAGAAAGCTGAAAACACTCAGCTCCTCCATACAGGTGCCCAGGACACACTGCACACCTTTTCCAACACATCATAGAGCATTTGTCAACAAAGCAAGAATAGAATAGAATAGAATAGAATAGAATAGAATAGGATAGGATAGGATAGGATAGGATAGGATAGGATAGGATAGGATAGGATAGGATAGGAGAATAGAATAATAGAATTAACCAGGTTGGAAGAGACCTTTGAGATCGTTGAGTCCAACCTATCACCCAACACCATCTAATCAACTGAACCATGACACCAAGCACCCCATCCAGTCTCTTCTTAAACACCTCCAAGGATGGTGACTCCACCACCTCCCTGGGCTGCCCATTCCAATGGGCAATCTCTCTTTCTATGAAGAACTTCTTCCTAACATCCAACCTAAACCTCCCCTGGTGCAGCTTGAGACTGTGTCCTCTTAGTTTGATTTGGAAAGGTTCTTCAAGGGTCATCCAGTCCCAGGCCCCTGCAGTGAACATCTTCAACTAGATCAGGTTGGTCAGAACCCTGTCCAACCAGATCTTAAATATTTCTGCCTTATATTTAGTCTAAGTCTCCCCTTGTTTACTTTAACATCATTTTGCCTTCTCCTATTGCCACAGGTCCTCATCTCATAAGTCCTCTTTCATGTTGAAAGGCCACAATATGGTGTCCCTGGATCCTTCTCTTCTCCAGGCAGTAATAACCTGGCAGTAGCCACATGCTTTTCAGTGCAGGAGGTGTAACTGTAAGGGGAGAATATATGGGAACAGCGCTTTAGTGGTACATGTAAGAGCAGGGCTGGCAGCAGAGGACATCTAGTGGTGTTTAGCTGTAAATTATAACAATAAACAGGAGCCTGTGCATTATTGTGCTGGCAGTGCTGGCTCCCAGGGTAGTGTGGTTGTGGCCAAGTGCTCTGTGCCTTCAGGAAGCATTCATATTCTTGCTCTTTGAATCTCAGAGCTATATATCTGCACCACACAATAATGAAGTATGGATGTAGGCAGGCTAGAGGCAGAGTTATCATTTGTGTAGTTATATATGTATATGGAGGGGGAAATCTACTGCCCTCTTGCTTTTTGATGTACTATGTGCTTAATGAACTAAGCTCATTCAAGGGTGTAAACAGAGTTCACTTGAAGATTTTAGTTGCCCTATAGCTGCAAAGGGATGGGCAACTTTATTTATTGATTTATTTAGCCAGGCACTTATTTATTTCTTTCAAAATGCAGTTGAAAGTGGAGGCAAGCAGAGCCACTGGGAAGGCTGGGGTTTTCTGATTAGCTACACAGCAAGCATACCTTCAGGATGGATTTTCATCACAGTACCCTCTCTGGCCCTGATCCAGCAAAGCACTGAGCTGTGAGGCTGAAGCTGAACACATACTTACACGCTTTGCTAGGCTAGGGCCAGGATGCTGAGTGCTTTGCACAGTCACATCTCAAGTGTTTGCACAACAAACAAAAATGACTGTAGCAACTCACCAGAAATTCCAGCTCTGTTTGGAGAGCTTATTTCTGTACTTCTGGAAAACTAATTTCAATGCTGAGCAGAAACCAATCAACAGGTTAAATCCAATGCATATTGCAAGCTGTGTGGTGAAGTTAATATTGTGTGTCTGCAGCCTAGCACAGCAGAACTTTAAAAATGATCCTCTTACAGTAGACAAGACAATTTATAGAATCATAGAATTGTCAGGCTTGGAAGGGACCTCAAGGCTCATCCAGTTCCAACCCCCCTGCCATGGGCAGGGACACCTCACACTACAGCAGGTTGCTCACAGCCACTTCCAGCCTGGCTGCAAAACCCTCCAGGGATGAGGCTTCCACCACCTCCCCAGGCAGCCTGTGCCAGGCTCTCACCACCCTCATGGGGAACAACTTCTTCCTAACATCCCATCTGAATCTACCCATTTCTATTTTTTTTCCATTCCCCCCAGTCCTGTCATTACCTGACACCTTAAAAAGTCCCTCCCCAGCTTTCTTGTAGCCCCCTTCAGATGTTGGAAGGCCACAATAAGGTCTCCTTAGAGCCTTCTCTTCTCTAGACTGAACAGCCCCAGCTCTCTCCGCCTGTCCTCATGTTTTTTGCTCCATGTAAAACCATTTTCCTTGGAGCCACTGATTTTTCTTTTATGCTGGGACTGGAATGTCCTCACTTCAAGACAAAAGGAAGTGTCAACCATTGGGAAACCCTAACCTGAAAATCTGTTATGAGAATAATGTTTTACCAGAGCCCTCTTTGATAAAACACATTGCAGTGAAGTAGGAAAGTTTGCTGTTACAGATTAAAAGTGGGATTCAGTTCCAGATACATAGAGATGTGACACTGCAAGGTGCTGCTGGGCATCTGATGGCAACTGAGAGGCCTACAGTATCCTTCCTGACCTCCAGCTACTGCTTCAGCAAATTGTGTGACCCCCATAGATACTTCATAATAATAGTGAGCTCCACATATTTTGAATATCTTAGAAGCATCCCTCTCTTGTTCCAACTGATTTCCAATGTCTCTTGCCCTCCCATCCTAAAACACTGTGAAGATTTGTGCTCTGTCTTTCTGATGACCTTCTCATGGATAAGGGGAGGCTACTCTAAGGTGCAAATCCTGCCTTCTCCTGGCTGATCAAGCCCTGTTTCCCTCTGTGCCCCATCACAGGGCACGTGCTCCATGTCCCTGATGATTTTTGTGACCCTCCACTATTTTAATTTTGTTAAGGTCCCCCAAACTGGGCATATCACACTATTGCACATGCAGTCTAACAAGGGCTAGAGTGGAATAGTGACTTCCCTCTAACACCTGACTACACTGCTGTTAGTACAGCACAATACCTACTTAATTTCCATTGTTGATGAGACACTGTTGGTTCAGGTTGTTGCATACCAGGCCCTACCAGGAAAGCTCTTCCTCAGCTAGTCAGTGCCCAGCCTGCAATACAGAAATGACTTCTTCCTTCTCAGGGCCAGTTTAAAGTCATTATTCATCATCCTATCTCTACACTCCCTGATAAGGAATCCATCCTCATCTTTCCTGTGGTAGCCCTTTATGTACTAGAATGCTGCTATAAGATCTTCCTGGAGCCTTCCCTTCTCCAGGCTCACAACCCCAACTCTTACCCTGCTCTCACAGGAGAGCTGCTCCAGCCCTCCAATCAATTTGTGGCCCCTCTCTGGTCCAGCTCAAGCAGGTGCATGTCTTATGCTAAAGGAGCTTAGGACTGAACACAATACTCAAAGTGAAATCTCACCAGAGCAAAGAGAGTCACATCCCTCTACCTGCTGGCTATGCAGCCCAAGGTATGGTTGGCTTTCTGGTCTGGACATGCACAGAGAGCTGTGAGGATGATCATGGTACTTGAACATCTCTGATATGAAGAGAGACTGAGACACCTGGGGCTATTTAGTCTTGGGATGAGAAGGCTGAGAAGGGATCTTATCAATGTCTATAAATATCTGGGGGGTGGGTGTAAAGATGAAGGTTCCAGTCTCTTTTAGTGGTGCTCAGTGACAGGACAAGGAACCACAGCTACAAGCTAGAACCCAGGAGGTTCCATCTCGATACTAGGAAGTATTTCTTTACTGTGAGTGTGATGAAGCACGGGAACAGGCTACCCAGACAGACTGTGAAGTCTCCTCTGGAGACTTTCAAAACCCACCTGGACGTGTTCCTGTGCAGCCTGATCTAGGCAATCCTAGGCAATCTTTGGCACAGAGGTCAGTCTCAGTCTCTGGAGGTCTATTCCAACTCCTAACATTCTGTGATTCTGTAATTACCAGGTCATGTTGAGCTTCTCATTAGCCAGCACCGGCATGTCCTTCTCCACAGGGCTGCTCTCAGTCCACTCATTGCCCAGCTCCATTCCAGATGAACTCATTCTTGTTTGTGAGTAACCAGTAGCATAGTGGAGGGGCAAGAGGACCCGCCAAGTTCCTCAGCTCGGCTCAACCCAGCCCAGCTTGGCTCAGCCCAGTCCAGCTCGGCTCAGCCCCAGACCAGCTCGGTTCAGCCCCAGTCCAGCCCGGTTCAGCCCAGCCGAGGTTAGCCCAGCCCAGCCCAGGCTACCCCGGCCCAGCCCATCCCGGCAGTACGTTGTTCAGCACCCTGGCCAGCGCCGCGGCGCCCCTCGTGTCCGGGCGGATCCAGAGAGGCCCTGGGGAGGGAACGAATCTCTGCATGAAGCAAACTCTTCTCCAGCCTCTTCCTCAAAAACCACACAGCCCTGCACCCTACGTGAAGGGCGGAAGGGGTTTAGAGGTGTCTCTTGTTGGGGCTGAGCCATACTTTTCCTGCTGGGTGGGAAAGTGTTGGTCAGCTTTTAAGCATTAATACTTGAACCAAGTGCAATGAGATGCTTATGAGGCTCAAGCCCCAGTGACTTCTTGTCTTGTACTGAAAGAGCTGCAAAATTCTTAGGAAAGGGCAGGCTACTTTGTTATGGTGTCTCAGACTTCTTTTTCTTCCACTTTGTCTAACAGTGCCTTGTTACTGCTCACAATGCTTTTGTTTGAAAGAAAAATACATGCATGAGCAAAACAGTGGAGAACTTCTCAGGATGTGACCACAAAGACATGTCAGGAATTTATGACATCCCAGTGCATTACATGCATTGAAAGGGAGAGGATGAAAGAGGAAATGAAAGGTCTGCAACACAGGAGTCATTAAGACCCCCGAAGATGTGCTTTGTTAAACTCACATGTGGACAGTCCTCTTTCTTTGTTTATCACCTGGTGATGAACGTCAGAGCTCAGATCTGGTTGCTCCTTCTTCAGGTCCCTTCCAACCTGGTATTCCATGATTCTATGATTCTGTTGTGGGGGTGAGGACCTGCCACTCTCACTCTGGACGCAGCCGGTGGTGACATCCCACCCATCACGCCCTTCCTGGGAGGCAGGGGATGGGAACAATCCTGCCCCTCCCTCTGTGGCAGCAGGAGTCACAACGCGCCCCACACCTGAGGGGCACATGAGGTAACAGCCCCCAAGCCAGTGCCGGTGAGGTGTCTGGGAGGACACGGCGCACACACAGCCACCCCCTCGCAGTCAGCCGCCGCTCCCGGACGCGGCGCCCCCTCTGCTCTTGCCTTCCCCGAGGGGAACTCAGCCGCGCTCAGCGCCGCTCTCCCCGCCGCCGCCGGCCCCTCTCCCCCTCCGGGCACCCTCCGCACCGGAGCTGGCCATGCCGGCGGGGCGGACCGGGGCCGTGCCGCCGTCGCTGCTGCTTCTGTTGCTACTGCTGGCGCTGCCCGGCCAGGCGCCGGCCGGTGAGTGCGGGGGGAATACTGAGACCACGTCCCACCTGCGATCGAGGTAGGGATAGGGGGAGAGGGGAGGCAGGGCCTCACCCCCGGGCCGCGGGGAACAAGCTCCGGACCCCCTCTGACCGGCCACACCGGGCAGAGGAGCCGCCGCCGGGGCAGGCGAGAGCCGGAGGCTGGGGGAGTTCTCAGCGGGAAAAGGAGACTGAAAATTAGTGTTGGACAAAACGATTATCGGAGGGGGGGCTCGGGGTGTTTCCCCTCTTTGTGTTCTGTTTTGTAAATACCGAAGCCTTTTCTGATGGAGCAGCTTGGAAGAGGAACTTGGATGGGATCAAATGGGTTGGGGTTTGCATGTTTTGTTTGGAAATGCTGGTGTGTCCTTTGGCAGGGGCTAGATGCTTCACATGACATTTCTTTCTACTGGCTGGGCCCTGACATACCTAAACCATGTGCCTGAACAATGAGCTAAAGCATCAAGTGTAAGAGCAGGTGCTCTCAGGTAGCCCCTGCTTCCCTTGCTGTTCCCTCATTCCCCATGGGGTGGGCAATTGCTGGAGAAAAGCTGCAAGAAAATAAGCTGGCAACATGGAGTAAAGCTCCTCTGGCTTCCAAATCACCCCAACACCCCAAGCCAGTGTCCAGTGATGTCCTGGGCCAAACCCAGCCCCTTAATAGCATCACAGCAGGTGTAAGGCCTTGGGACTCTCTGGTCTCTGCATGAGATGTGATCCACACATCCTGCCTTGGAGGAGGTGTTAGTGCTCTAACAGACCATCACAGAGATGCAGGACACCTCTAGCGACCATCCCTTCCATTGCTGCCATTTAAGCCTTTATAAGTGGAGAAGGAAATTCTCTGCATGCAAGAAAATGCAGAGAAGTTGGCACAAACAAATTAAGCATGAACTTCTCCATTCTCACCCCCTCGTCTGTCCCTGTAAGCCATTCCCAAAAGATGAAAGCATTGCTATAACCATGCATTCCCCCCCAGCTCTACATGTTCTACCACAAGGATAGGAGAGCAACGTCACAGATCTCCACAGGATTCTCCATCTGATGCCCCAGAACCACAACCACATACCTCAGAATGTCAAGATCTTCCAAACAGGCCTCTGTGCTAGTTTAGTTTTAGATCTCTCTCCTATAGCTCCTATGGCTTCTTCATCTATGGAAACAGGGTAATGAATACAGGATGTATGAGCACAGCTGAAATAGCTTTAGGTTGCGTTTACATGTATATGTGCACACACACACACACACACACACACACACACATATGAATAGTTTAGAAAATGCAGGAAGGAGAGCATGATTATTGTGAACTACAGCTGTGGGTGTTGGAGACATTCTTGCATATAGAAAGATAAGAGCCATATAAAGACTTATTTCCAGGACTAAGATTTTAGAGGCCTGAAACTGAAACTTCTAGCCCAACTGTGTACAAGACATTACAGCTACCAGTCCAGCTGGAAAAGAGCACAAAGATATACAAACCCCATCTCTTACAAGAAGAGCTCAGTAACCTGCCAAAAGGCTTAATGCTGATAGGAGAGAACTACAAGAAAAAAGAACAACCCACTTGGTCCTTTCTGCTACCTGTTCAGCTGTGGCTGAGCATCAGAGGTGTTTCTACTGAATGAAATATCTGGGGTTACACCACAGGAAAGGAGAAGACCACCACCATTAGTGACATACTAGAATACAGAAGAAACAGAGTAGGAAAAAAAACCACAAGAAGCACATTCCCACGAAACACATTGCCATGGAGATCTCTCACGCTTTAAAGTCCAATCTTGTGTGTGTTTATGGATTTGTTTTTTCAGTTGGTCACCTGGAAGACAAATGTGTCATTAACAGATTGGTAAGCAACATACAGATATAAGTAGCACATTCCCTAGAGTTATCAGCCTGTAAGGATACCTTACAACCTATCATAAATCCACTGGGCATGGTAACAGCTCCATGCAATTCATCTAATGAATCTAGTGTAAGGGAAGGTCAGCTTAGCCCTTTACCATTCTCTCTCAGGCAGCCAGCACCAGAACAAGAGGACACAGTCTCAGGCTGTGCCAGGGGAGGTTTAGGCTGGATGTTAGCAAGAAGAGAGAGTGATTGCCCATTGGAATGGGCTGCCCGGGGAGGTGGTGAAGTCACCGTCATTGGAGGTGTTCAGGAGGAGACTTGATGGGGTGCTTGGTGCCATGGGTTAGTTGTTTAGGTGGTGTTGGATTGGTTGATAGGTTGGATGCAATGATCTTGAAGGTCTCTTCCAACCTGGTTTATTCTATTCTATTCTATTCTATTCTATTCTATTCTATTCTATTCTATTCTATTCTATTCTTTGCTGCTCATTGTAACAAAGTGCTTTGTGTTTTTCATATCAATAGGCTGGTCAGAGTGTCATGCTCTGGGCAGGAAGAAATCAGCTGCCTTTAGGAAGAAGCTCTTCACAGTAAGATTAGTGAAATACCAAAACAGCTTGCCCAGAGATGTGGTGGAGGTTCCATTGCTGGAGACATTCAAGATCAAACTTGATGGGGTTCTGAGCAAACTGATCTAGTTAAAGATGTCCCTGACCACTGCAGGAGTGTTGGACAAGAGGAGCTGTGAGGGTCCCTTCCAACCTGATGCATTCTATGATTCTATGTAAAAGGCTTTGGAAAGTGCTTTTGGAGAGTGGCTAATGGAGACAAATCCTTTGGACCCCCTGGCAGTCAGTGACACATGTCCTTTCTTAATGCTCTACGAACTGCTTGCATTATTGAACTGGCCAAGGGAAAGGTGCAGAAGAACTGTTGGTGCACCAGGAGCACTTCCATAGGGACTCATGCCTACCACCAAGGTGCTCTCTGTATCATATCATCAGAGAGCTGAAATTTAGAGCATCTATTCATGCAAGCACCACTGTTCAGTGCTGCTCGCTGAAACAATCTACCTCACTGAAATAAATCTTCTTTGAACTAATGTGAGCTGGAGGTTGCCCAGGCCCCACTCATGCAGGGGGCTGGAGTCCCAGTTATTACATGTTCATTTGGCAGCAGGTTAAAGGCTTTTTCTACTCAAGAAAAAAAACCATCCCAGGAACACACTGTATTATAAACTACTCTGTCATAGGCTATCATTTGGCAAAGTGTTAGAGTTCAGGATGCTGCTGTTGTAATGTAGAAGACAGCAGCAGAGAGGACTGGATCACGCTGGTCTCTCATACTTTTCTAAACCTATGGTGACACATTCAGTGATTTCCCTGGAGCCAGGACTGTACTCCAGTTTATTGACTGGATGACTCTTCCCAGAGGTGTGGATACAGTTGGAAATACAGAGCATAAACAGTGGTAGTTCTGCACCACCCAGGGAAGCCCTGAGCCGTGATGGCACTATGCCATTCCAGAAAGACCTTAGCTGCCTGGGCTGAGGCTGCCCTCCATGGGAACAATGCTTCTCTCTACTGCCCTCACAACACACAGAGGTTTGATGTGCTCAGCCTCTTAACCAGAGTATTTTTCATCTAAAACCTTCTTACTTCTATTTACTCCACTGACTCATAGAAATGACTTTATGTATTTATGTAGTATGTAACATATGTGTGTGTGTGTGTAGAATGAACTCGTTAGTTTATTCTGGATGCAGATAGTGCTGTGTGAGGAAAAAATAAAGAAAAGGAAAAGAAAAGAAAAAGAAGCAAAAGAGGTTTAGAATCACAGAATCATTTAGGCTGGAAAAGACCCTTAAGACCATCCAGCCCAGCCCTGCTAAGTCTACTACTAAACCATGTGCCTCAGCACCACGTCTATATGTCTTTTAAACACTGTCAGGGATGGTGACTCCACCACTTCTCTGGACAGCCTGTCCCAGTTCTTGAGAACACTTTCTGTGGAGAAACTTTCCCTAATACCCAACCTAAATCTCCCTTAGTGCAACTTGAGGCCTTTTCCTTTTGTCCTATCACTAGCTACTTGGGAGAGACCGACATCTACCTCACTGCAGCCTCCTTTAAGATAGTTGTAGAGACTGATAAGGTCTTCCCTCAGCCTCCTTTGCTCCAGATTAAACAACCACAGTATTTGATGTACAACCTCAGCAGTGCTGAGTACGAGGGGGGGCAATCACTTCCCTAGTCCTGCTGGCCACAGTAGTTCTGATACAAGCCAGGATGCTTTTTCCTTACACGTCATGGCTGTGTGCAGACCTCTCACCAAAAGGCAGAGGTTCTCACATCCAGTAGCTACCTGCTGAAGTGCATCTCAGAGACAAGAATCTCTCATTGCCTTTTAACTATATATATATTAAGGTTTCCAAGGTACTTTCTACAGTACCTTGAATCAATACTTAGTTGATCTGACTCATGCAAAGCAGTGCTGATAAGCTGAGCTCTCTCTTAGATATGTAAGCTAAGAGTGCAGACATCTATTCCTATGCAAAGACCATCTCAGTTGTCACAACTTTTTACCTGTGACTTGTACTCCACAGCACTCCTTGCAAGGAGTGGGAATCTTGGTATCTCCATTTCTTCAGTCTGGGGTCAGATTAGAAGTTTTTGTGGAGTATTTAGGATGCAAAAGATGCATAAATAAAAGAGCACCAGGATCTGGGCTGAGGCACAGGACACCTGGCCAGCCACACTGCTTAGCTTGTAGCTCCATCCCTGGTTTTTCTCTGCTTTTGAAGGACATCTTCTAAGATACCACTTACTATGAAAAATAATTCCACCAGGATATCTTAGTTTCATCCCAGAGATGTTTATTTTGATGACTACTGTAGAGCCAGCAGTAAATTCAAGAGTTTAAACAAAACTATGAAACACTTGTTAAAAAAGAAACCATCTAAACATTTCTCAAAGCAGGTCAGTAATGTGTGGTGCTTCTTGTGCTCCTCAGAGCTCTTAAGAAAAGCAGTAATTCAGGCTCAGCCATAGGCATCTGATCTTCATTTCATTTGTGGGGGAGGTAGGAAAAACCTGGGTTAGGATAAACAACATCAAACAAACTGCATACTGGGCTAGGTAAAACCAACAAGAAGAACAACAACAAAGCCAAGTGAAAACCAATACAAAACAACAACCCCCCCTAAACAACAAACCAAACAAAAAAACCCCAACTAATCAAACCAAACCAAGCTGAGTTCATGAAAGAAGTCAAATACTAGCAGATGACACACTTGGCTGGGAAGAAACCTGGCGTGATAGATACGAGCCCACATCAGAGACTCCAGCTGAACAAGCACATTAACAACAACTGAATTGACCCAGATTAACTTGAGATAACTGCAAAGCCTCTGGTCATCCTCAGCCTGCTTTACTGTTTATTCATAACCTTTAAAATGTAACCACTGGGAATCTCTGCTCCATCAGAATCATCAGATGAGCCACAGCTCTGCATGTGAGAGTCTTGCAGGCACACACTACTCTCTTATGAAGATCTACTTTCCAGGATCTGAGGCTCAGGGATCTGCCTCCCTCCTGTAAAAACCAGCTTGGGGACACAGAATCACAGACTGGTTGGGCTTGAAAGGGACTGCTGGAGATCGTCTCACCCATCCTCCCTGCTCAAGCAGGGCCATCTATAGCTGACTGCCCAGGACCATGTCCAGACAGCTTTTGAATATCCTTGAAGATGTAGTGTTCACAGCACCTACAGGCAACCTGTGCCAGCAGTAGGTCATGCTTGCAGTAAAAACATGTTTCTTGATGGTCAGATGGCACTGCCTGTTTCAGTTTCTGCCCATGGCCTCTGGTCCTGACACTGAGCACCTGTGGAAAGAGCCTGGCTCCATTTGCTCTGAACCCTCCCTGCAGGTGTAAGTATGAATGGATGAGATCTCTCTGAGCCTTCTTTTCTCCAGGCTGAAGTCTCAGGTCTCTCAGCTTTTCCTCACAAGAGAGATGCTCCAGAACTTTAATCCTCCTTGTGACCCTTTGGTATGTCCATGTCTGTCTTGTACTGCAGGGACCAGCACCAGACCCAGAACTCCAGGTGTGGCCTCATCAGTGCTGAGTAGAGAGGCCTCACCTTGCTCAGCCTTCTGGCAACACTTATCTTAATGCAGTCCAGGGTAGCATTGGCTGCCTTCTTTACTTCTTTGCTTGCTCATGTTCAGCTTTGTATCCACCTAGACCCTGCAGTCCCTTTCTACCAAGCTTCTTTACAACTGTCCATCTCCCAGCATGTACTGGTGCCTGAGGTTGTTCCTCTCTAGTTGCTGTCTGCTGAGACATACAAGAACATGTACAAGAAGGGATCTAGCTGTACTCAGCCTGAACAAAGGAGGCAATTTCCCTGCACTGGAGCAGACTGAAATCCAGATCTCAGACTAAAGGCATGGCAATGCAGACAGGTCCCAGGTTATGTGAGCATGGTTAAGGGTATAGAGTCCCCACAGAACCTCTGCACTGTGCTCCATGGTGCCCTTATCTTTCCCCATTTTATTCCTTGTTTTGGCTATGGCATCTGTGCAATCAGGACAGAGGACTCCAGCTACTTGTTTTTCCACTTCTACTTTAAAAAGACAAAGGAAGAACTTTAAAACTACCGAGTTCTGAGATATTTCAGTACTTCCTCCCTCATCCAGAAACGAGATATAAACAAGTAGTTCCACAAGCAGCAGAAGTGATGGTGCCTGGTTTCCTGTGACCTTTTATCTCCTGTTTGGCTTTTTGTGCATCCATGAATGTGAGCTTTGTTCCAAGCCTTTCCCATGGTGTGAGGTCTATAGTTTCTCCTGCCATAGCAATCCTTCTAAGAGCCCCTCTGTCCATATGTGAAGGGGTGAGATAGACACCTAGGCTTGTACAAACTCCAGACACTGGAGAGCCATACTCACATTGAAAACAGCATGAGCAATAAAAGTAGATGTTTCTAGAAGTGCACACTCTGGTGATAATGCTGTTCAGGCATTTCACTCCCACAGACTCCCTGTAGGAGCCAAGGGACCAGCTACTTCTTTCGGGTGGCATGGGTGCTTCTGGGGTGGTTCTAGACATGACACAGCTTCAATTCTGCTTGGCCAATTTCTGTCTGGAACTGAACCTTGAAGGAATTGTTTAGAAGAAGTGTGTGAAAGGAAACATTTAGAAAAGAGATTATTGGAAAAAGTGTATCTTTGCTTGGGATTTACTAAAAATGGGTGGCAGGTGCCAGGAATGACATATTGCACCAGATGTTTTCTCTATGCCAGCAAAAGCAAGCATTAGGGCTTGCACAGTGCATCTATTTGTTAACCTTTCTGGCAGGTGCCACAGGGAGGGCTTATATACATGAAACTGTAATTTCCATAAGCTTTCAGTCACCCTGCAATCATGGGGCAGATAGCTGATGTAAAATGATGTAATTCCACTGGACTCAGTGCAATTATGTTGATTTATACCAGCTAAGTATATCATACCTACACCTACAGTTAATTTGTTTTCCTAGTTAGAATTGAGATCAGAACACAAACAGTATTCAGCACTCCTTCAGCACTCCTTCAGGAGCTATTCCATGATTTTCATTGTTGGTAGAAAGAAATACCACAAGTCTGATATCCTAAAGTGAAACCTGGTATGTAGTTGTGCACAGCTGTATGGGAGGAGGACTTGTTCCTGAGAGTCTGTTTGTAATTTTTATTCTCTGTCATTTGGGGATTAAAATCAATTATTAACAGCCTGTGTGGCTCCCAATCAAAATAAGACAGCATTCAGCTTGGAGTAAGTTTGATGGGATCAACATGTTAGCGATCCTCTGTGGGTCTTGGAAAATGTAATTAAATAGTGGGAAATAACTTTAAAATGGTTATAAGTCTCAACCAAATCCAAACCCTTTGAAGTTTGCTAATGAACCTTACCTGTGTTGTAAGCTCATGTGACTTGCAAAGACTTTCAACAGCAGTTTCAGCATTTCAAGAGTAGTTTTAGAAGTGCTTGAGAGCAGCTTGAGCTGTCCATGAAATCCAGAGAGACAAGGAAAAGTTTTCAAAGCCACTGAGTGGCTTCACTTTCCAAATCATAGTCTCAAAAGGGCTTGAGTACCTAGGAGCCTAAAGCAGGCAGAAACTAGAAGAGCTTCTGTTGCTCAGTGATCTACCATGTCTGAGCTGTGCCCAGGAAGGGCCCATGCACTTGACCAGCCACTTGAACACTGTGACTTGAACCACCAGAGGAAGAATAAAGAAGAAAACTGTGGAGTGACTTTTTGCAAGGGCATGTAGTGCTAAACACCTTTAAACTGAAAGAAGGTAGATTTAGATGAGATGTAAGGAAGTTCTTCACTGTGAGGGTGGTAAGGCACTGGAGTAGGTTGCCCAGAGAGGTTGTGGATGCCCCCTCCCTGAAAATGCTCAAGGGCAGGTTGGATGTGGGTTTGAACAACTTAGTCTAGTTGAAGGTGTGCCTGCCCATGGCAGGGGGATTGCAAGTAAATGATCTCTGTGGTCCCTTCCAACTCAAAACACTCTGTGGTTCTATGACTAGGTAAGACTGTGTGACCATATATTGACTCCTATGGAAATGCTTCCGAGGCTGTGATTTTGAAGTCAGTTTGGGCATTTGTAATGCCAATGCCATCACAATTCACAAAGCCTGTTGCAGGTGTGCTCTGCAATCTGATTTCCCAGCAGAAAAATATTTCTGAT
The DNA here is from genome assembly GCF_014839835.1 of Dryobates pubescens. Taxonomy (NCBI): domain Eukaryota; kingdom Metazoa; phylum Chordata; class Aves; order Piciformes; family Picidae; genus Dryobates; species Dryobates pubescens. The sequence goes on from NC_071621.1 coordinate 37,014,564, forward strand.
TCCTGCCAAAGGTGAAGGGACAGCTGCAGGAATGAATGAGAATGAGAAGGATTTGTTTGTATACCCCTGATGATGGAAGTCAGCTGCTGAGAGAGCAGAAGGAAGAAGAAGGGATTGCATTGAGATGGGGGCATGCAATGAGGGCTGCAAAGGAGCTGGGAGCTGTTCTTGCAACTTTGCCTGGCACTGGAGTGGGAAAGGAAGGGCTGTCTCAATAGTTCATTTCTCCCAGGCCATTCATGACAATGCTGTAATTTGGAGGTGGTTTCTGCAGCCAGCCTAGGGAAGGAAATAAGACTCTCCCTCACCTGCTTGCAGTGGCTGGAGGTGTGTTTTTCACCGACCATTCCAGGATTGAAATATTTTTTCTATTGATTCTGGAAAAAAAACCCACCCCAAACCTTTCTGGTTTCTGACAGAGCAGCTTTTCTCATCCTGTTCAGGGGACAATGTTGTCTGTTCCATCATTCACAGACCACAAAGAAAACGATCCCCAGAAATACCTGCACACAGTAATTGGCCACTTCTGAATCTTCCATAGCTGAGAAGAAAAACCAGAAAACAGCCTTTTCAATTTGAAGTGTTCTGTTTGCTATTGTGTGTGATAGCAGTGATGTAGCATGCAACACATTACCACAAAGTTGTCTTTGAAGTATTGTGTCTTGCTTACCATTTCCCTAATGGCTTTTTTTTTCCCCCCCACCATAATGTTATTAACTGGAAATTTGGCTTAATAATACTCACACACGCTCTTCATCTTTGCACTAGACGTCATATTCTAAAGAGATTTAAAGGCTTAAGAAGGCAGGTAGGAGCTGTGATCTTTCTTCTAAGGTGCTTTTTAAGACCCCATCAGGCAAATCCTGCCAATCCATGTTTCTTTAGGCATGCAGATACAATAGAAAGTCTTTGAGCCTTTAGAGAAACAGCCTCATTGAAAGCTGACTTGATTACAATGTGCTGTTAGATACCTATTGTAATCCACAGGGGCCAGCAAGGGGCTGGCCTCGAAACATCCACTGGCTGTACTATAGAATACATTGGGGTTTGGTGACAAATATATTGGGATTTTCCTGCTTCCTTTGGGAACCTATGAGTTGAAACTACCTCAGTGCAGCTAATTACTTTTTCCTGTAATCCATCCTAAACTTTCCTTTACATAACTTCATCCTATTAGTCATAGTCTGACCTCATGGCCCACGGTCCCTCTGAAATGACATATGCTGGTGTGTAATGCACACACAGCTCCCCTCTGTCCCTTGCCACTGCCATTAGCTTATGTTACACTTGGCTAGATTTTGGAAATAGTTTTTCTGATGTCATAGTTGTTGTGTCTTCAGCATGTAATTAATTGCTGGTTTACTCTGAATTCCTGCTAGCTCTTTGATGCCTTTGTGTTGCTCACTTGGCACCCACCTGACCGGTGTGTAACTGGGACTGCTCACTAAGCCAGTACTGCAACAAGCAGCCATAAAACCCCATCCATGCAATTCTAACCAACCAACCATGCAGTTGGTCTATAGTCTGTATAAAAGGTGCAGATCAACCCACAACCCTTCCTAGACTCCAGCCTGAGTCTTCCAGCATGAAGCCATTCTCTTCCCTTTCCAATGGCATTTGTTTCCTTCATAACTGTATTAAAGGTGAAATAGAAGCAGAGTTTTCATTGAAATGGAGTGAATAGGCTCTGCAGAATTTTACATTTGAAAGGAAAGGGAAAAAAATGGCAGAAAACCTTTATCAGTGCTTAAACCTCTCTATTTTGATATTGACTCACAGAAAACAGAGCATTTTTTTTCAGGTAACAGGGCAGAGGAGATAATAAGCAGGAAAAAAGTCCCCTGAGTCATTCTGCAGAAGGAATGAGTGGAAAAGCAGTTACACAGGACTTGTGAAGACCTGCCCAAGTTTATTCTGCATGCAGATGGCACCCTTGGTACCTAGAGCAGGGCTACTTCATGTACCTCTGCACCTCTTTCAGACCTATTAAACTCCCACATCTACAGCACACCATTTCCACCCCCCACCCCTTCTCAGCTCCAAATGCCTTTCCCAGTAGGTGCCACCTCTGTAATGGCAGGAGATGTAAGCTGCTGCTGCATCTCTTACTTCAGCAGGTTTTCAAGGCTCTCCACAGGGATTGCCCTCAGCATGACACAGTTGTGCCACTTGCTCCATGGGACTGCAGCGTGGTTCTAATGTATGTGCTACAGGAGGAACTGGTACAGAGGCCCATGCTGTGTGCTGCTGGACAAGGCTACCACATCGTCTGCCTCACACTTGCAGTGCTCAGGCAAATGCTTAGAAGAATCATGAAAACCTGCTTTAAAAAAAGAAACTGTTACATCTTTGTATTTGCCTCCTGGTTTCTGCACCTTTTTGTTCACTCTCACTCTGCATTTCCAAGCCCTTTTTCAGAGGCATGATGAACACCAACTTACAACTGGGTTGTGAAAATGAGGTTAGAGAATCACAGAATCATAGACTCAGTCAGGGTTGGAAGGGACCACAAGGATCATCTAGTTCCAACCCCCCCTGCCATGGGCAGGGACACCCCACACTAGATCAGGCTGGCCAGAGCCTCATCCAGAATGGTCAACAGAACCATGCAGAACAGCCCTACAGGCCTGCTCAGCAAAGCAGCCAGGAAATGTGACTTGCAAATTTTGGTAGCATGAATACCAGGACTATAACTATAACCTGGGTTAAGAGCTAAAGGCTGTGTTCACCAGCTAAACCATTTATTTTGTTAGATATGCAATAATGGAGCAAGAGCCTCTTCCCTGTCTTCTGGAGGACTGTTAGCTGCAAGCTCCTAGAACTATTGTAAGAGCTGTCCAAGTACAGAATACAGAATTGACAAGGAGATCATTGAGTCCAACCTATCACCCAACACCATCTAACCAACTAAACCATGGCACCAAGTGCCTCACCCAGGCTCTTTTCATAGAATCATAGAATCATCAAGGTTGGAAAAGACCTCAGAGATCATCAAGTCCAACCTGTCACCCAACACCTCATGACTACTAGACCATGGCACCAAGTGCCACAGCCAATCCCCTCTTGAACACTTCCAGTGATGGTGACTCCACCACCTCCCTGGGCAGCACATCCCAATGGCCAATCTTTCTTTCTATGAAGAACTTCTTCCTAACATCCAGCCTAAACCTCCCCTGGCACAGCTTGAGACTGTGTCCTCTTGTTCTGGTGCTGGTTGCCTGGGAGAAGTGACCAACTCCCACCTGGCTACAACCTCCCTTCAGGTAGCTGTAGAGAGCAAGAAGGTCTCCCCTGAGCCTCCTCTTCTCCAGGCTAAGCAACCCCAGCTCCCTCAGCCTCTCCTCACAGGGCTGTGCTCCAGACCCCTCCCCAGCTTTGTTGCCCTTCTCTGGACACCTTCCAGCATCTCAACATCTTTCCTAAACTGAGGAGCCCAAAACTGGACACAGGACTCAAGGTGTGGCCTGACCAGTGCTGAGCACAGGGCACAATGACTTCTCTGCTCCTGCTGGCCACACTATTCCTGATGGAGGCCAGGATGCCATTGGCCTTCTTGGCCCCCTGGGCACACTGCTGGCTCAAGTAAGTGCAAGAAGAGCTGTGGCTTGGTGCACTTGGAATCAAGGCTGCTCTTGGCATTTTGACCACTGGTAGGTGAAGTGTCCTGATCCTCCAACTATTGTGTTATGCCATAATTCAGGATGAATTCTTTGCCAGTGACTTGGAGGAATGAGAATTGCTACTTGCCTTACAAGAAGGGATAATAAAGGAGATGACAAATCAAGGGAAATTACTGTATCTATTTGGACCATTGAAGTTCCATGACATTCATTTTTTTGTCAAATCCTTTCCATTCTGGTGGACTACAAAGCTTCAGCAGCAGCAAAAGAAAGCACAGTAAACTTCCAAAAACCCTGCAATCACACCTGCCATCCCCAAGATAAACACTATCATTCAAAAATAGGTTTTCTTTCTGTGCTCTTTAATAGCTTGGATGACTAAACTCAAAGAAATGTAAAGAGCTAAACTTGCTTTGGTAGTTTTTAGTCCAGCCAATAAAATCCATCCACCTAGTGGAGAGCTCATAAAGCTTTATGAGGGAAGTCAATCATCTTCACTGACACTAATCAGGCATCATTAGACAACACATTCCGCTGTCTGTGGTTTTGTGGGACAATAAATGAGATTCAGAGCACAGTTTTCTGATCATTTTGATTCTGCTTTGGATCCTAACTGAGCAGAGCCAAAAGGAAGACAGAAGCAAGTCCTTCTGGAGAATGAGAAGATCAATGAGTGTGAAATTCACAATGCAGTGCACTCCAATTTAAAACAAGAGTATCTGAGAAGAAAGAGATATTTAAAGGATGACAGCTAATCTAATGGCCCATTAAACAGTTGGCCCAGTGGACAGTTGCTCAAGCAGAACTTCAATTCATGTCTAAAACACAGGAAAACTATGCAAAAAGCAGCAAAATATCTATTTTTGTACTTTAAAGCACCAGAAAATTCTGGGCTGCTGGAGTGGATTTTGAAAACTTGCAAGTGAATCAACTTGAATCCCTTTGGGTGTGCAGCTCATGAGTGAGCAACAGTCACTGTTTGAACTGCACCAGGAGCAGACTAAGAAAAATCACCTAACAACTGATGATTTCTTCTCATCTGTCACCATGTGGAGAGGCTGAGGGAGATGGGGTTGCTGAGCCTGCAGAAGAGGAGGCTCAGGAGAGACCTTACTGCTCTCTACAAGTCCCTGAAGGGAGGTTGTAGCCAGGTGGGGGTTGGTGTATGCCTTCTCCCAGGCATACACCAACAGAACAAGAGGACACAGTCTCAAGCTGTGCCAGGGGAGGCTCAGGCTGGATGTTAGGAAGAAATTCTTCCCAGAAGGATAGATTGGCCATTGGGAGGTGGTGGAGTCACCATCACTGGAAGTGTTTGAAAAGAGCCTGGGTGAGGCACTTGGTGCCGTGGTTTAGTTGATTGGATGATGTTGGGTGAGAGGTTGGACTTGATGATCTCAAAGGTCTTTTCCAACCTGGTTAATCCTGTATTCAGTATTCTGTTTCACTCTTACTTCAGGACGAAGTTCTGCTCTTGATGGCTCACATACAGATTCCTCTTTTTCTTTTCAGTACTGCCAGTTGAATTGTGGAGTCATGCGTGCTGGAATTCTGGTCCTTGCTTTCTCTGTCCACAAGTTTCTCTTTATCCACAGGCCCTTGCATGGGCTTGCAGAAGGCAGGCTTTTCTGCTGCTGCTTGGCCTTTTGAAGCTGGCAAATCTACCTGGTATTTATGTCTCTAAATGATTGTTTTACAGCTGCAGCCATTTTGAGTGTAGAAGTCATCCTATTGCAAGTAACATTTGGCCTTATCCCTGAAGGTGAAGCCAAAACAAAAGCACAAAATAGCTAAATCAGAGTCTTCAAAGACAGCTGGTCTGCCCCAACAACCCCACATATCACCTCATACACTGAATCCTCCTTGAATTTACAGGATCTCATGGTTTCTTTTGATTTCTTAGACTAGCATCTTAAGTAAATGTGATATGTGTGGGCAGTTAATTTCTTTGGTATCCAGGCCTCCTTTGGAAAGAGATTTTTGTTGTTGTTGTTGTTTTAAAGCATATTCATTCCTCCAGCTAGTAATGTGGAGTTTAAAGGGATACTTCATGGAAGTCAGTGGTGCTTTGAAGACACATCAAGTCATTTTCTTCATTAGCTGAAGGTCATCACTCATGACAGGAAATTTATGGAGGTTTATTCAAAAGCACAGCCACCTCCTGAAAGTTTCACATTATCCTTGGTTCAGATTTGAAACCCAAATTATTAAGATGCATTTTTGGGATTCTGGATACCCTGGACTAGCTCCATGGAAATGAGAGCTCTTGTGGGATCAGTGGCTGCAGAGAAAGGGCAGGAAAATCCCTGTTGCTGCCCAGTGTTTGTCCTGGCATCTCTGCTGTTTGCCTACCAGCCATTCAAATGCAATAAAGCTTTTCATGGCTATAAAGCTGCAGCAGCTTATTTGGAGTTGCAGTTAAATACCACTTCAGATAAATACAAGGAAAAGCTTCTATTTTTGTTTTGTTACTTCTTGAACAGCTCTTGAAGTCTCTTCAAACCAACATGCTATCAGGCTCCAACATAAAAATGCTTCATAGATCTTCTAACACAACACAAGCACTAAGAGAAAGAGGTTTTAAAGATTTTTGTGGAAGCTTACACTTCAATCTCTTGAGTAAAAGGCTGAAGATTTGTAGACAGATCAGAGTGAGGCATCCACATTTGCATTTCAGTGTTAAGTGCTGAACCCACATCCTGCTCCTGCAGTAATGTGCTTAGATACAAATCACTCACTGTGGCATAGCACAGCTAAAACTCTTTGTCTTTTATTGTTACCATCACCAGCATGGTGGTACCTGGGGCCTGAGCATACATCTCTGTTCCAGAAACAGTTCTTGATACTTCTTTCTCAATTATCTCCAGATTTTTGTTCCCCTTCTTTGTTGCCAGTCTCACTGGATGATACCTCCTGCTTTCCAGCCAGCAGTGTGCATTTTCCCAGATCCAGCTGTTTCATATCTGAGACAGTAGCCTCTAATTTTTCTACCTCTATGTTTGTAGAACAGTTATCTTCCAACAGAGAAACTTCCTCTGCTAGTGGTATGGGATGAAGAAGGTTTTGGTCATCTACTAGAAATTACTGTGGTTTACATCTGCAGTACATTCCTTCAGATCTCAGGCACTGTGAAATCATTAATGGCTGAGGACAGTCATCTCCACATGTCACGAAGCCATTGCATGCTGCTGTGCAGGGTTTGATGAACAGGTGGCCATGCAGGACTGCAGAAAATTGCAGACAGACATTCCTGAGAACACCTGGAGACTTTACTGCTGATTGCTTATCTAGTGAGATGTTCTTGGCATATAGTTTTGTGACAGAAGGAATCATAGAATCAGTAATGTTGGAAAAGACCTCAGAGATCATCAAGTCCAACCTGTCACCCAACACCTCATGGCTAACGAAACCATGGCTTCAAGTGCCACATCTAATCCTTTTTTGAACACCTTCAGGGATGGTGACTCCACCACCTCCCTGGGCAGCACATTCCAATGGCCAATTACTCTCTGTGTGAAGAATTTCTCCCTCACATCCAGCTTAAACTGCAAAATTGTTTTAGAAACATAGAATTGTTAGGGTTGGAAGGGACCTCAAGGCTCATCCAGATCCAACCTCCCTGCCATGGGCAGGGACACCTCACACTACAGCAGGTTGCTCACAGCCACATCCTGCCTGGCCTTCAAAACCTCCAGGGATGAGGCTTCCACCACCTCCCTGGGCAACCTGTGCCAGCATCTCACCGCCCTCATGGGGAAGAACTTCTTCCTAACATCCAATCTGCATCTACCCATTTGTAGTTTTTTTCCATTCCCCCAGTCCTATCATTACCTGACAGCCTAAAAGTCCCTCACCCACTCCTTTTTCCCCTCAAACCCACAGCACCTGGGCTTTATTGGAGTCTCCTCCCACCCCAGGTGTGGCCCCTTGGCCCTCCCCACCCACTCCCCTATTTAATCCCTCCCAGAAGAGGCAGCAGCCCTAAGCTGAGCCCATCTGGGCTGAGGATCCTCCTCCCGTCTCTGGTGAGTGCCTATGGTGCACACTGGGTGATGGTGGTGGTGACTACAAAGGCCGGGGGGCCTGCTGGCCCCCCGGCTGTTAGGGCCAACATTGATGACTTCTCTAATACCATCCACGGGTGCTGGCTGGGGCTCCTCACTGGGGCTGAGCTTCTCTGGGTGGTATCTTGGCTGGTGAGGGTCTTGCCCCTGGCTCTGGGATAAATGGCTTTTAAACAGCTCAGTGGTTGAATTTATCCAGTAGACAGTCAGGAAGCTCTCCAAGGAAAAAGAGTTGCAGCCTGCCTTCTGTGCATGTGTCCCTGCGACTGGTTTGGGCAGGAGAACTTCAGCAGAGCTTTTTCTTCCTGAGAATGATCTCTTCTGGCACTTGTGTCTTCACAAAGCCAATACCTCTGGTGGCTCAGGACTAGCAGGTGAGTCATTTCCCCCCCAGGATTCAAAGAGTTAACTGACACTGTCTGGGAGACTTTTCTGTGCACTATAAGCAAGCAAATGTTTCCACCAGTGTTATTTTCATGAACATGATCCAAGGGCTGGAACCCCTCTGCTGTAAGGACAGGCTGAGAGAGCTGGGGTTGTTCAGCCTGGAGAAGAGAAGGCTCTGGGGAGACCTCATTGTGGCCCTTCAGGACTTAAAGGAAAGTTGGGGACAGACTTTTTATCAGGGCCTATTATGACAGGGTTTAAACTAAAAGAGGGAGATTCAGGCTACAGAGAAGGAAATGTTTTGTGCTGAGGGTAGTGAGACCCTGTCCCAGGTTGCCCAGGACTGCACTCCCCTCTGTCTAGGCAATGATGGCTCTTTTCTTACAAAAGAGGTCATCAGGCCTTCAAGAGGAATTTCAAAATGAGAAAGATTGAACGTTTAAGGCTGAGTGAGATGTTAAGTGTGAATAGGATTGTGGGAAACAAACAAATACAGAATAAGGCTGGCTGTATTTGATGCAGCCTGACAAGGGACAAAAGCTGGCCAGACAGAGCAGAGCTGTGAGGGTCTTCGGCTGTAAGGACACACAGCTGGAGCTTGATGTGAAGGCTGAGGTACAAAGATATCAACCCTTTTCTGTCTTCTGGATGGGCTTGTTCCCCATCCCTGATTGTAAACTCACCTTTTTCTCTTCCTTTGTGAGTCCGGTTACTGACAAAGAACAGCAGAGCCCGCGCTGCGGGTACCAAAGCTGGCGATCTCGCTGCCATTAAAGCTGGAGACAGTGTAACCCAAGAGGGAAAGTCAATACTGCAGAGAAAGGGCAAGCCTGAACAGCTCTCTGTGTTCTCCTTCTGCAGAGGGACTAGCCCTGGCCACTGCTTGCATCTGTCCAGGGAGGTTTGCATGCTATTAGCATATTGTTTCCTCAGTGAAAGAGGAGTTTTGTACCAGCAGCAGCTCAAGCGCACGCATCCCAGAGCGGTCGCGTTGCCTTTTTCAGAGGGGTTGCCATGCATGCGTTTCTACAGTTGCTGAGGTGCAGAGGCAGAGAGATGGGTTAGGTGAAAGATGAACTCTTACTTGGAACAGCTGAAAAATGGTACAAAGGGAAATGAAGACCTCTTCATGGCATCCACAGATGCCACTCACCCTTGTGTTGCCATCTGAACTCTTTAGCAGTGCTTCACGATTTGCATCGACTTTGCTTTCTCAGTTAGCTGAGTCTGAGGGCTGATCTTGGTGTTCAGGCTATTGCTTGTTTGTATTGCAGGAGCCAGAAGCTGCCCCACTCACAAACCAACTTTCCTCACTTTGAGGCACTGAACATCCATTTAAAGAGCCTTGTATGGCAGAGGTTATGGTCCATATACAAGGCAAAGCAAAAGGGCAAGGGAAACTAAAATAGGTGTAAAGGACAAAGTAAGAGGGAAGTTATCATCAGTGTAGCTAGGTATAACATACCAAATGTAGCAGGAAACAAGGCTGGCATGCTCACAGCCTGCATCTGCTGGGGTGTGTTTTGTCTGGCAATGAAACAGAGGTGAGCTTTTAATTAGTATGACTTGAAATCAGTGGGATATCAGCACAGTAGGAGTAGTGGCTGTGCTTCAAGACCTCACATTTGAAGTCGCCTGAGCACTGGAGAAGGAAATCTTAGATAAGAAACACCAATAAAGCCACAGCACGCTTCAGAGTTCTGAAAATGCTGATCAGAATCACCCTTCCACTCACAAGATGAACAATGGAAGAACCTGGCCCCTGGTAAAGAAAAGCTCTTGATTAAAATGGTGATGCTCAGTGCAGCTTTCAAAGGGAAATCCTATTTAAAGCTCCTGTTTCCTCGTTTTGATAGATTCCCCTGGGAAATGTACATAAGGATAACTCCTTTAGAAAACTCAGTGTGCTGTACTTTGAACTTGGATGAGATTCCACATGGGAAATATAACAGCTTGGTGGTGTTTTTGCTAACAGAGTCAGCAGAGATACATAGGTATGCAGAATAATATGCATAATGGATATATAAATGATACACACACACATATATATATCTCATCTGTGCCAAAGAAGCTCATGATTAAAAGTGGCCAGAAAAAATGGAGTGTGTCTTGTTTCTGCACTAGCTTTGAGAGCAGGATTCAGGTCTTGCCAAATCATCTTTTGTCTGCTGAGAGAATATGGCCTTCTGTGCAAAATTCAAATGTGTCACTGCTACTGCACAGGGTTGAAAGTGCTGCCTCAAGCCTGAGCTCTTTCTGTAGTGCAGAAATGAATGCCAAATGTGCAATTTCTTTATAAAGTAGGGGTGAATTACAGAGGAATGTCGATAAGCCAGGAACTGGGAAGGTAAACAGAAAGTAGGCTCAGGCATAGGTTTTAAGGCAATCTGTTTTCTTAACCCAGGCACAGGATTTTACAGTAAGCACATATGTGCTTAATATGCTTATCACACTCATAACAGCAGACCATGGCAGGGGACAGAGCCCTGCAGCACGGGGTACCTGGAATTGATTTAGGTATTGAAGAGCAACGCAGTGAACAAGAGTGATGTAGTCTGTGCTGCTAACAATGGCACTGATTTTGAGCAGAATTTTAGGGGGGAGACAGAATTAGTACTGATCATCAAGAAGAAAAAGCAGCTAAATTATACCACCTGGCAGCAATTGAATCTGACAGATCTTGGGTGCTCACAGTGCTGGAAGACTTTGCTGGCATTTAGCAAGTGCCTTACTCTAGGATAAAGATCGGTGCCAAGGATAGTCCAAGTCAATTCACTAAACTAAATCAAGGTCAGAGGACAGCATCTTATCTCTCAGGGACAGAATTGCTCCCAATTAATTTTCAGCCCCTGAAGGTTCAGGTTTTACAGTAATCTGTGCTTGTGTGCACTCCTTTATTTCACTTTGTGACAAATAAATGTCTTTAATTCCCATGCCACCCATAAGGACATTTCCACAGAGCTAGGGTCAGTTGCTGCTTTGTTTTCCTTTTTCCAAAAACGAAAGACCTCATGTGTGGGACTCATGTGACCAAAGCCAGACCTCTCTTTCCAAGCTAGTCACTCTCTGACTTCCTTTAGACTTTCTGCAGGCAAAGTGTTGAGATTCATCTCACGTTAGACAGCTAAAATTAGGCCAATTAATTGTGCTGCGACAGGGTATGTTTCTTGTTGTTTCCTCGCAAGCAGGCTGCGAGACAGGAGCTCAGATGTTCCCATGCCCCCTGGAAATGTCTAAATTTAACTGCAGCAAACTCCAGTGTGTCTTGTTTTCATAGAATGGCAGGGGTTGGAAGAGACCTTGAAAGACTGTCTGGACCAACCCCCCTGCCAGAGCAGGCTCACCTGTCCCAGCTCACACAGGAACACACCCAGGCATTTTTTCCTCTCTTTGTTTTCTTTTTAATCACCACAAAAGTTGTTGGTTCTGCTCAATTTCTGTTATAACTTCTGACTTGTGACTACTCTGTTATTGCCAGATGAGAGCACAGAATTGCCTCCCTTCTCCACAGCAAGAGGACCTCAGTCCATTCTGGAGGATACAGCCTCACCAGCTCTCAGTGCTACAGTCATTATCATTGTCACCATAGTCATATCAGGGAGTGCTTACTTGTGTTTCCTGAAGTACATCTGCTCTGGATGCTGCAAAGCTACACAAGTAGTACCAGCCAGAAGACTTGATTCTAGCAGATCTGAAGAGCAAGTTTAATCTTGCCTTTCCAGGTGATTTACTGAGCTGTGATAAGAAATACCTGTAACTACCAGAAATACCAGAAAGTAAAGGAGAGCTGCCATTCAGTGGATAACAGCAGCTAGCAGACCCATGTTTAACGTCAGGGATTTGCCATCCTGTAGTTTTTGTATCTTAATTGAGCCTTCCTAGGTATAGTGAATCTTCCTCTGAAGTTTTCTGGTTAAATGCTGCTGCAGACCATGCTTTCCAGATAACACCTGATGTACTGCACGTCTCTCAACACTTCTCTGCTTTCGTATTTGATAATGGATTTGGTGTTCCAGAGTTCTGCCTTTGCTACCAAGTGCTCTCTCATGGACTGAAAGAGCCCAGGACTGGATACCTTGGAAACTGTCTGGATTTGCCACCTTTTTAAATGATAAAGAGAAACTGGATGCACTTTTGGAGCTCTAAAGAGAAGTCTTTGACCTCCATGTACAGGACTCTGAATGCTACACTGCAGCTTGCATTGGTCTCTACAACTACCTGAAAGAGGGCTGTAGTGAGGGACTCTTGTCCCTAGTATCAAGTGATGCATAAGAGGAAATTGCCTCCAGGTGCACCAGGGAAGGTTCAGATTGGGTGTCAGAAAAATTTCTTTAGTGAAAGAGTGGTCAGGCATTGGAACAGGCTGCCCAGGGAGGTGGTGGAGTCACCATGCCTGCAGGTGTTAAATACATCTGTAGACATGGCTCTTCAAGACATGGGTTAATGGCCATGATAGTGTTAGGCTGATGGTTGGACCTGATGATCTTGGAGGTCTTGTCTAGCTGAAACAATTCTGTGATTCTATACCAGAGGACAAAATAGGTGATCTAGTGATCTCCTGTCCTTCTGATCTTAGTGATCTAATCTTCTACTCAATGCCAATAAGCACTCATTTTTCTGTTACAGATCCATGTGTTGATTTGTCTTTGCTGTTGAAATATTTCATGTTTGCCTTCTAACCAAGCTTCATCTATCAGAGCCACAGCTATACTGACTCTTTAATAAAGCTCTCAGCTGATATAATTTTGATCATGCCAGTACTATTCTTCCAGTTCCATGTCCTGTCCAGGGAGTGAGACATGTTTGGACCATGTTATCTGGGAAGGGGAGGAGGGAAATCGGTCTAAAGCTTTCTGGCAGCAGACATTTTACCCTTTCCTGGGATCAGCTGAGAAAATGAAGTTCAGGAGAAAATGGCTCAGGTTGTTTTTTTTTTTCTTATGCTGGACAGGGAAGAATTAAATACATTTTGAGAGATCTGATTGTGGGGGCTGCTGTGAAGTTCCCAGAGCAAAAGAAGTATAGATAAATAAAAGTAAAGGTCCAGAGGTGGCCTCTTTGAGACTGACCTGCATCATGTCTTTGAAATGTGTATTGTTTATCACTAAAACATTCACTGAGCCAAGTACAGCTTTGTTTGCCCTCTTGCAAAGGTATCTGTGCAGGAGATGTTGCTTTTGCGTTAACCCCTCCTTTTCCCTGTTAAAACAAAACCTAACCAGGTCTGATCTTTGTTTATAGAGTAAAAGGGCTCAAGAGGGGGATATTTGAAATGCCCATGGGGAAAATCTGAAAGAGAAACTTTCATATTTACCAATCTGCCTGTGTGGTATGAGCCAATTCACATTATTTTTTGAAGGGCTAGGTTGCCAGCACTGTAAGCCAGGCAAGTTTTGGACCTGAGCTATGTCCCTTGGGCACCCAGTGCTCTTAATCCAACAGCAAGGATTAACTACAAGAGCCAGGATCACTTTTGTTCTGGGAGAGGGCCAACAAAAGGCAGTGCAGCTCAGCATTCAGACCTGGATATCACTGAGTAAATAAAATCCTTGATTCTTGTTCAGATTTCATCTGCAATTGATCAGCAGTGTTTATGCTTAAAGCTGATATGTTTGTCCTGCCAACTCAAAGCTGTGTATTGTGGTTTGCCTCTTAAATCTCCGTGTGCTTCAGTAGCTCTGTTTCTGTATTCACTGTGGGTTAACTGAAGAGCTGGTATCTATTTGTTGGAAGTCTGCCATTGACAAATATACTTTACAGCTGTGCACATTGGGGGGGTGTGGGGCGGGGGGAACCATCTTGATCCCTCTTCCATTGTACAAAATGACTGTTGTATTTTTAGCTGTAAAAGTTTCCATGCCTTTCATACCAGGTAGCTATTACAATGTGCAAACCCAAGAGCAACTCTCAGCAGCCCAAGGAAAGCCCAGGAGCACTGCTGGTAGTTGCTGATAATTTGACAGTTGTCCTGACCTCTCAATGTTTTGTGCTCTCCTGGCATCATGGCCTTTTCTCACATCTTAATTTCTGACTGGCATCCCTAAATAAAGTCATCAAGTGCATGAATCTGATTCTTCTTGGTTATTGATGTGCTTGGGTTAGTTACTTCCATTCAAGGTACTTGTAGTATCCTGGGTTTACAGAAAGGAATTGCTTTCCTCAGGTTTGTTTTGACACACAGCCTGCCTCCTGCCAGGGCTCTTCTGGCTGGGAACAAATATATTCCCCTCCATGGGCTGGACTCAAGAGACCTGGGTTTCTTGCACTTTCAAAGGTCACAGAACCATGGAATTGTAGGGGTTGGAAGTGACCTCTGGAGATCACCTAGTCCAAACCCCCTGCCAAAGCAGGATCACCTAGGACAGGCCTCACAGAAACATGCCCAGGCAGGATTTGAAAGCCTGCAGATAAGGAGACTCCCCAGCCTCTCTGGGCAGCCTGTTCCAGCACCCCATCACTCTCACAGGAAGGAAGTTTTTCCTCATGTGGAGGTGGAACTTGCTGTGTTCCAGTTTGTGTCCATCACCCCTTGTCCCATCTCTGGGCACCAGTGAAAACAGACTGGCCCCTTCTTGATACCCACTCTTAAGGTATTTGTAAACATTGATCAGATCCCCTTTCATCCTTCTCTTCTCCAAGGATCTCCTAGGTGAATATCTCAGGGCAGATATGACACCTTCAGGGACCTCTATATATATGCCTAGCATTGGTGCAGCCTAAAAGAAGCCACACCAGCACTTGGTGCCATGGTCTAGTCGTGGGGTCTGTCGAGACAGGTTGGACTTCATGATCCTTGGGGTCTCTTCCAACCTTAGTTATACTGTGAGACTGTGATTTCCCACCACATCCACAACCAGCAGGCTACAGTTCTGCATGTGGCTTCCTTCCCTGGGATCTGCTCCACTGATCAGGTAATTTACTATGAGCTAACCAAAGGAGAAATAGAAACAGGTTAGTGGTTGGCTCACAGGCTGCCCAGGGAGGTGGTAGAGCCCCATCCCTGGAGGTTTTTAAGGCCAGGCTGGATGTGGCTCTGAACAACCTGATGTAGTGTGAGGTGTCCCTGCCCATGGCAGGGAGGTTGGAACTGGCTGATCCTTGAAGAGTCTCTTCCAACCCCAACGATTCTGTGATTCTATGACTCTCTTGCCCTGGGTGATGGGAGGCAGGCACACTGCTCCTTTTGCCTGGGATTTGCTTCTGCATTTGCTAGTAACCCACAGAAAAGATGACACACCTGGAAGCAGACCAGGACCCACTATTCTCACAGGTCAATTGCCCCCTCAGCCAGAATAATATGGGCCTGATTGATTTTTAATGTTTTTATGTAGCATGTGACAGTAGTGCTGAGCATCCCAACAGGTGGAAAGAGGACCAGGGCAACTTAGCAAAAAAAGATTTAGGGATCAGAGCCTAAAAGCATCAGTGCCAGTGGCTTGCAGGGAAATGGAACTCATTAATCCTCTCGTTTTTTAAAGGCCATTCTGCAAAATGTGACTCTTCCTCCTTTGCTTACATTCCATTCTCAGGCAAAAAGCCTCAGCATAAAAGACTCCTGTGAAGGTATCCACCAGGGGGAGTTACATGAATGCAACAAACCCAGGCTGAAATACAAATAGTTCCAAAGAGCCTGGGAAGGAGCTGCCTGGTGCTCCCCAGGATGGGCGAGCTGCTCCCTGCAGCGGCTGGTAAGGAGCCTGGGCTGAATTCAGCAAAGTACTGACCCAAATCTGCATAATCTTAAGTGAATACTCAGTGAACTCTAAGGAATCGCTCTGTGCATTGCATTAAGCAAGAGTTTTATTAGAGTGGGGTCAAAATGCTCAGCGCTTTGCAGGATCATGTGAGGAAAAGAAAAGACTCTGTTTACACCTCAGCTTTTATTTTCCCCTCACTGGTTCACTTGTTGGAAAGAAAGCTAAGCTGGGGCCGGCCGTGCTTCTGGGAGGCCTGAGGAGGAAGTCTTGGAAGCAAACACGACTGCTTCCACTCAGGGAGGGCATTTGATGAGGCTGCATCTGACACTCAGCAAGGAGAGCCGCTGATCCCGCTGCTCCTGCCAGATCCTGGGTCTCTCCCAGAACTGAAGCCAATGCAATCATGATGCCTCCCCATTCAAAATATAAGATCATCTCTGGTTCAGCATGCAGTCTACCTCCAAGGTCTTTTTGTCCAGTTAAGGTAAATATTCTTTTCAGCAGAGGGGAGCAGGGCACACAATCCCTTTACCAACACTGAATGTGCTGTCTCCCTCTGCCCCGGAAAGCAGGCAAAGGATCATAGTGCTAGCAAAGCATCGTGGAAACCTCCCAGAACTGTTAAAGATTCTTTTTCTTTAATGCAGCTCTTGGGTATTCTGGAGCCTTGAATAGTCCCTAAAAGAAATTTAAGAGAAAACATTCCACCATCCTGAAGACCTCAGCACAAACTCTTCTTTGTATTAGAATAAAGGAGCACAAGGAGTCAATTCCAGCTACATGCTCTGCCACAGCCCCTGGATCAAGGCTTGCAGAAGCTATGAGAAGACATTAAATGAAGGTGATTTCTTCCTTGATGAGATTATTTTCTGATGGGGGGGAAGTCATTGCAAGATTAGAAAATAGCCAGGCTGTTGTTTCTGTGGCTGCAAGAACTGTCAAGGGAACAGAAGGAGATGCAGAGAGGGTTTCGCCTTAGGACATTCCTGAGCCTGAATTCCAGCCCCGAAAGCAGCCGGCCCCCAGCCCAGGGCACAGCCCTTTGTCACCTCTCCTCCCCTCTGTAAACCAGGCTCCTTAATACCCCTACTTTTCACTGGAATGCTAAATAAAATGCCTTGAAGATGAAGTGCTTGTGTTGCTGTCACGCTGCCAATTCTCCAGCGCTGCGCAGATCCATGCGGTAACAGGAGCCAAGGTCAGGGAAGCATTAGTCAGTCTGAATTTGGCAAACGGGGGTGTGGGTGTCTGATAGCCTGCACTTGCAGATTAGATTAGTGTGAAATGCCCTGCCTAGGTTATCCTTGAAAATCCCTTCAGCTACTGCAGGAGATGACCGGTCGTTGCATTAGCAGGGCTGAAAGCAGAACCTTTGCTTCACCAGGCCTGATTTTCTGGGTGGTTGGTATTGGTTTAAGCCTCTGTCATTTGACTATAAACATCCCCAGCTTTTCTAATAGGATGCTACCAAAGTTTTCATAGAATCATAGAATCAACCAGCTTGGAAAAGACCTCAGAGATCATCAAGTCCAACCTATTACTTAATACCTAACACCGTGGGTTCAAGCGCCTCATCCAATCCTTTTTTGAACTCCTCCAGGGGTGGTGACTCCACCACCTCATCACTGTCCTATCATAAGGTATGCCATCAGTAAGCCAAGTGAGGCAGGCAAAGTCTGTTGTTTCTTTTTCTCTCCAAAAAGAAGTTTGTTTGACTACATTAATCATTAAAGGTTAGCATTAGGAAAACAAACAAACAAGCAAGCAAGCAGTGAACCACACAAACCCCAAACCAGCAGTAACTTAGAGCAACAGAAGGCAAGGTTTAGGAACCCTGTTGCTGATTTGTGGAAGCTAAGGTTCTGCTATCCCTTTCCTCTTTTCATTTCTTTCAACCATACCTCCAGAACCTTAATATGGTCTGGGTTGGAAGGGGCATTCAAACATACATACATAGAATAAACCAGGTTGGAAGAGACCTTCAAGATCATCGCGTCCAACCCATCACCAAACATCATCCAGTCCAACCCCCCCTGCAGTAACTAGGGACATCCTCAACTAGATTAGGTTGCCCAGAGCCCTGCAGAGCCTCACCTTGAATATCTCCAGGGATGGGACCTCCATGGGGTGTCTACTGACAGACTATTTTCAATGATCATTCTCTCACTGTGAAAGTCTTGTTGGACCTCTCTGAGGCTGTGGGGTCTGGCACAATGAATTACTGGAGAAAGATAGTGACTCAACACCTACCTACCCTGTGCATCCGTGGAGTGCAAAACAGCACAGAATACTACCTTGGCCAGGCAGGGCATCCACATCAGTGTCATTTTTTACCTGACAAGCCCTGCCATAAGTAAGGCTGATGAGCTTGTGTGCAATGTCCTCTACCCACTGTGCCAGTTTTGGCACCAAATAGCTGAGCCCCAAGCCGTCAACCACCACACTCTGCTGCTCTGTGCAGTGAAGGGCTGCTGGCAAGTTCATCCCTCACTGCTGGCTTGGAGAAAACGTGGGAAGACAGCAGGCAATCTTCATCCTGACAAGCAGGTGAGGTCTGCAAGGTGTGTTTCAACCACATAAAGAAAGTCCTCTGCAAATCCAACCCATTTGTTCTTTAAATATTTTCTTGATAGAAAGACAAACATTAAGAATGAAGAAGAAAATGCCAAGTGGGTTCTCAATGTTGTTTGCCAGTCATCTTCAGTCTGCTGTCAGCTGTAGTCTAGAGGAAAGGCAAGGCTTTTGAAGCACTGCTGGTACTATTAGAAACCTAAATATTTGCACTGCCCCTCTGCGTCTCCGTCAGTCTCGCATAAGACACTGGCTTTTCTGTTAGCAGTTGTGAAGGTTGAAGTCTTGATTCCAGCCATGCTCACAAGGAGGCTGGGACACAAAGAGGTGTGGAGATAATGTGAATCTAAGTCACCTCTCTTCTTTCCTGTCCCTTTGCATAAAATATTGCTGTTAAATGGATGCTTCGGTTGTGGTGGTGAAAGCAAGGACTGTGCTGCCTTGCAGTGCTTCATCTCTGCTATCTTTATAGCCCTTTCCTTCTCTTCCCACTGCATGTACTCCCCCCTCTTAGGGCAAGTCTTCAGCCCCTCTGCAGCCCTAGAAAAGCACCAATCGAAACACCAGCGCTGGGCCAGTGTCAGTATTAACCAAACTGGGGGAAAATGCCAATAGACCTGATCCAGAACACTGTTCATTTAGTTCCACAAGGCTGTGACAATAAAGATATGTTTCTATAGGAGATCCTTCTTCTCTACATGCCCTGACTATCACTTAGTAAATTGTGTAGAATAGAATAGAATTAGCCAGGTTGGAAAAGACCTTTGAGATCATCGAGTCCAACCTATCTCCCAACACCATCTAATCAACTAAACCATGGCACCAAGTGCCTCATTCAGTCTCTTCCTAAACACCTCCAGTGTTGGTGACTCCACCACCTCCCTGGGCAGCACATTCCCATGGCCAATCTCTCTTTCTGGGAAGAACAACTTCTTGACATCCAGCTTAAACCTCCCCTGGTGCAGCTTGAGACTGTGTCCTCTTGTTCTGTTGGTGCTTCCCTGGGAGAAGAGACCAACCCCCTCCTGGCTACAACCTCCCTTTGGGTAGCTGTGGACAGCAATAAGGTCTCCCCTGAGCCTCCTCTTCTCCAGGCTAAGCAACCCCAGCTCCCTCAGCCTCTCCTCATAGGGCTGTGCTCCAGACCTCTCACTTAGTAAACTATGTATGGCACAAGAATGTGAAATAATCACCTAGAAGAGGAGACATCCCCCAGCTCCAGAGACAGAGATCTGTTTTGCTCTACACAGGCAAACCAACTATCAAAATGAAAGATGTTTCTGGAGGGACAGTAGTAACAAAATCAAAGCATGTGTGAAGAAAAGCCAGGACAAGGCCATGAAGGCATTCAGCTGTTGGTAAGCACTCCCTCCCCTTATCCCCTACCACTCCCTTGTCCCCTTTTCTCCTGGCACAGGGAAGAAAAGAAATCCCAATGAATGACACAATGCATATTTAACTTTTGCAGTGGAACCAACGTGGAACAGTGATGTGCTGAATTAAAGCCTTGGGGTAAGGCAAAGCAGTTTGTGTAGCAACATCCCAGGACAGCCACAACATGGCTGAAGACTGAGGTGGAAGCGGGGCCAGGAGTCACATGGGGATGAGCTCTTGCAAAAAGTAATTTCTAATATAATCAAAGTCAAAATCGAGTCCAAAAGGAGGTTTCTGTAAATAAAGGGAAATTTTATTAGTTCCAGATGGCATCATAGCACTAAGGTTCAGAAAGAAGACCAAAAAAAAAGCCAGTGAAAACATGTTGAAGAAATAACCACCCCTTTGGGTGCAGCTTCCAGGCTGAGCTGTTGGCATCAGAGAGCCCACCTGGGTACAGAGATGGCTGCTCACATACATACCCCTTACAAACCAAGAGAAGAAAAAACACATCAACAGATCCAGGAACAAAGAGGCTTCCTGCCTGCCTTCTCCACATTTCTGTTGTAGTTTAGTCTCTACATTTGACAAGGTAAAGCCATGGGAATCTTTTTTTTCCCAGCCTGATTGATTTTGACTGTTTCAAACTTGAGTAAGTCATAAATTTCCAGCTGAAAAGTCACCTGCAGTGTGCAGCTACTTGTAGGAACAGAAGTCAAGGTTATCTGTGCCTTGTCTTTGAAGCAAGAGAGCCAAGTTTATGACAAAATCAAAGCTGGCTCCACTGAAGCCAACAGCATAGCTTAGTGCGCTCAGGATTTCACCCCAAACATTCTTCCTGCAGTCTTCAAACCTGAGTCAGAAAGTCAGGTTTGGCTTTCTCTCACTTTTCTGTCACCAATAATCTGTGTTTGGACCTTCATAAACAGTTCTGTTTATAATCCATAAACCAGAAACCCACTTTAATGCTGTGAACGTGGTGTCCCTGGAAAGCTCACAAAGAGAAGCAGCAGCGTGAGTTTATTTCAGTGGGTAAGTCCATTGGTAAGGTCCTGTGTATGAGCAGGAATTCAGTCTGCTGCATAAACAAGGGTCAGACATGTTTCCATGTTTCCATAGTCACTTACTAGCCAGCACATACAAAACCCCCAAGAACTGCATGTTTTCAGTTGAACAAAATTCCCCCTGGATCTGAGCCTTCCCCCCGCTCCCACTGACTCCCCTGGCTTTAGCTGACGTTTGGGATCTGACAGAACAGTAACTGCACATCATTTGCCCAGATACACAATGCTAATCTTTTGCTCAGTTCTGGCTGGCTCAGCTTCTATCTGTACCTCTGATTCTCATACACTTCGTGAGGGAGCCCCTTCACATTTTCATGGCTGTTTCTTCGCCCTGCCTCGGGCTGTGTGCGGCAAATTCTTGTTCATGAGCTGCCATGTGGCTTTTGCTGTTAGGTTGTTTCATTCCACAGCTGAGACTGCAGGGTCCAGCAGAAGCATTATTCAAACATCTTCAGAAACTTTGCAGGTTATAGGTTTTAGTTTTGTTGATTCTTTCACTGTGTGTCTAAGTTGACTTCTCAGAGAATGTGAGTAGCAAAACTGTAAACAGGTAGTACTTCAGCAGCAGCACAGAGACTGCTCCAGAATAGAATAGCATAGGAATAGAATAGAATAGAACAGAACAGGTTGGAAAAGACCTTTGAGATCATCGAGTCCAGCCTATCACCCAGCACCATCTCATCAACTAAGCCATGGCACCAAGTGCCTCATCCAGGCTCTTCCTAAACACCTCCAGTGATGGTGACTCCACCACCTCCCTGGGCAGCATATCCCAATGGCCAATCTCTCTCTCTGGGAAGAAATTCTTCCTAACTTCCAGCCTAAACCTCCCCTGGCACAGCTTGAGACTTTGTCCTCTTGTTCTGGTGCTGGTTGCCTGGGAGAAGAGACCAACCCCCACCTGGCTATAACCTCCTTTCAGGTAGTTGTAGAGAGCAAAAAGGTCTCCCTTGAGCCTCCTCTTCTGCAGGCTAAGCAACCCCAGCTCCCTCAGCCTCTCCTCACAGGGCTGTGCTCCAAACCCCTCCCCAGCTTTGTTGCCCTTCTCTGGACACCTTCCAGCATCTCAACATCTTTCCTAAACTGAGGAGCCCAGAACTGGACACAGGGCTCAAGGTGTGGCCTAACCAGTGCTGAGCACAGGACAGAATGACTTCCCTGCTCCTGCTGGCCACACTGTTCCTGATGCAGGCCAGGATGCCATTGGCCTTCTTGGTCACCTGGGCACTCTGCTGCCTCCTGTTCAGCTGCTGTCACAGTATCACAGTATAGCTAAGGCTGGAAGAGACCCCAAGGATCATGGAGTCCAACCTGTCTCCACAGACCTCACAACTAGCCCATGGCACCAAGTGCCACGTCCAATCTCCTCTTGAACACCTCCAGGGACGGTGACTCCACCACCTCCCTGGGCAGCACATTCCAATGATGAATGACTTGCTCAGCGAAGAACTTTCTCTTCACTTCGAGTCTAAACCTCCCCTGGCGCAGCTTGAGACTGTGTCCCCTTGTTCTGGTGCTGGTTGCCTGGGAGAAGAGACCAACCCCTTCCTTGCTACAACCACCTTTCAGGTAATTGTAGAGGGCAATGAGGTCTCCCCTGAGCCTCCTCACTCCAGGCTAAACAATCCCAGCTCCCTCAGCCTCTCCTGTCCACCAGCACCCCCAGGTCCCTTTCTGCCTGGCTGCTCTCAGCCACTCTGACCCCAGCCTGTAGCACTGCATGGGGTTGCTGTGGCCAATGTGCAGAACCCAGCACTTAGATGTGTTCAATCTCATGCCCGTGGACTCTGCCCATCTGTCCAGCCTGGCAAGGACCCTCTGCAGAGCCCTCCTACCCTCTAACAGATCCACACCTGATCTCTAGTGCAATGAAAAGCTTTTTTGTTGTTGCTCTTCTAAGATTTACATGCCCTTCTGAGGGGCCTTCTCTGCCATCTGGGGTACACCCATGGGTACTGTGCTGAAAGCAGTGCCACAGCCGGTCCCAGCTACAGGTGCTGCAGTGGTCCAACCATTGTTCTGCATCAGTGAGGTGAGAGCTGAAACCACAACTTCTGCCTGCAGGGTGTCAGGAAAATGTTCACACAAGTTGTGCCTCTCCTTTATATCAGTATGACAGTGGTGTCTGACACCCAGCAAGTGATGACTCTTAGTTACACCCTTCTCAGCATCACTGCAAATCACCTTGCAGACAACTATGAATGAGATGAACCTAAGCAAGACTAAAGTGACATTGGTCAAAAAATAGAGATGCTTTAAAGAGTTTGCTTTGATACTGACCTCACATCAGTCTCTCCAATATCCTCATGTTGAAGAAACTCAGAATTCACAGTCCAGCTCAGCTTGCTTTCTCCATGCTTTGGGTTTCCATGAACATAGAAGTCTCCATAGGCTCCCAGCCAGCCTCTAGTACCATAGACCAAGCCCATTCTAGTTTCCTGAAATATCACCACTATATCAGGGACACCAAAAACCTAAGATAAAGCTCAAGACCAAAACAGGGAAGCATTTTTTTTCTACTCACTGGAGTCTGGCTATTAGAGATCAGACATATTCAGTCCCCAGGCACCTTTAGGAAATTAGGTAAACCCTTCCTGCCCAGCTCAGCTCTGTCAAAATGTGACTCAGTCTCTGTCACTGCGTGCAACTGTTGTTTCTGTCTCAGCTGCAAGGTCGTCTGTGGGTAAAAATAGTTGCACTTTACTTTTGATGAATATTCACCATCCCAAGGCAACTGAGACAGGCATTTAATTCCCCTTTAAAATACTCATCCTTTACTCAGATCTAACTAATTCTTCCTCTGGGACAATGTCGCTTACGTGCAGCTGAACTTCCTAAATAAAGCTAAAACTAGCTACTAGAGAAAAGAAATCTATATTTCCTCTCAACATTAGGAACAGAGGGCAGTGCCATTAGCCATTGAGAAGAAGGGCATTTAGGTTATTATTCTTTCCAAAGCTTTGCATTATAATTGTCCCCCTCACAATAGCACCTATACAGAGCAATTCAGATAAGAATTCCCCCGAGATCAGCATTGTGCAAGTCCTTATAGTACAAGGCAATCCCCATAATAGCAAGGAGATTAATGTTGAAGAGATTGAAGTATTTCATAGTTGAATGTCCTGTCAGTGAAGCTGGATAATAAGCCTTCTTTTCACACACCATTTGCCTTCAGTGAAGGAGGTTAAATTAACCTGCC
Source organism: Dryobates pubescens (assembly GCF_014839835.1). Taxonomy (NCBI): domain Eukaryota; kingdom Metazoa; phylum Chordata; class Aves; order Piciformes; family Picidae; genus Dryobates; species Dryobates pubescens. The sequence goes on from NC_071621.1 coordinate 37,038,540, forward strand.
CCGTGCACCTCATTGACTGCCAGTGCCCAGGCTAGGTCACTGTGGATAAATCTGCCTGGGAGACCCTGGGCAGACGTGAACTCACTTGCCAAGACTCAAAGCAGGTGGGACATAAGCCAGCTTTGTCCTGAAGACTGCATGACCACCTTAGCATGCTCCTGAGGTTGCATTCCTCTGCCTGGCTGCTGTAACCGTGGGGAGAGAGTGAATAGCAAGGAGGAAAGAATCATTCTGCAGACAAAGACTGAAGAAGAAAGCATGAAAGTGATTTTCCTAAAGTCACTCAGAGGCATTGCCTGGGGTGAGTAGGGCACCAGAACAGTAGTGTGCAGTAGTGAAGAGCAACAAGACAAACCTCTTTTTCTGGAGAGTGAGCAACCCAGTGTTCTCTGGCCTGGGTCTGGAAGCTGTGTGCAGATATTTGTGTGAGCATTTGCACAGATGAATTTGCCTTTCCTCTTTACTTTTTCTTTTAAACCTTTTTTCCCCCCTCCCCTGACTGTGCTGGCTGCAGTTTCACTGAGTCTGTATTTTCCTTCAAGAATTTCTTTGTGATTGTCCCTATTCCACCACTGGGGCATGAATTGAAGTGTTAGGTACCAGTGAGGAAGGTGAGTGCAGGCAGGAGGAACACAAGTGTTGCAGGAAGCTGGGCTGCCAAGCAGCATCTGTGCCTCCTGCTGAAGGCTGTGTTGGTGCTGACACACTGGGTTATTTCTGCTGGGCCATTACCCGGCTGTCTAATTAAAGACAAGGTTAATGACACAGATTTAAAGTTGTGAATACTTGTGAGTGGAAATTTCAGGTTTTGCTGCAGTGCTTAAAGGTCAGGAGCTTTACAGATCCTGCTAATCTCCACTGAGATGCATCCCCAACACCCTCTCAGGTAGCACAAGCCTAGCTTTAGGACACTGGGGCAGCAGGTGATTGTTCCCCTGCCAGGGCTAATCAGAAAAGTTTGCACTAGTGAGAAATATCCTCATGGCAGGGGAGTTTGAACTGAGCTGATTTTTAAGGTCCCTCCCAATCCAAACCCTTGCACGATTCTGTGGTTTTTCAGGCTTAAAAATGCTTGGTAAAAACATTTCTTGAAGACAGGGAATTGAGGAGGCTTTTATTGCACCCAAGTCAGTGTATTGTTGAATGCATGAAGTACAGGGATAAATAACCTTTTTCCATTAGGCTTTACTTGGAAATCAAAAGTACAAACCCATATTTTAAACCTAGCTACTTATCCATGCCAAAGAGCATGAGTCACACCTGATGGTATTCATGGAGAAGCCAGAAAAGCTTGGAGAAATACCTTGGCGTTGGGTTTCTGTTCCATATCCAGAACCAGACAAATCAAACTGTCTAGAGGGTGAAATCTGAGATCAGCAGCGCTCAAGATTTTCAAACCCAGGTGCCTAAGAGAGAATTCTGTTCTGAGGGACTTGGATTTTGGCATGACTTGAAATTTCGACTCCTACAAAGAAGTTAACAGGCACCAGAGGTGTGCACTGCAAAGGAAACTGGGGTGGGATTTAACTACCTACTTGTAGGTGTCTGCATGTGAATTCTGGACCCTGCTCTCATTACAGTAGATATGGACATTGCCTCCAATAAACTCAGTCAAGGGGGTCTGGAAATTACTCAGATGGCTATCAGATCACTCCTTCAGGATGCCTCCAACTATGCCGAATGATCAAGTGGTCCCTCATCTGTGGTAGCTGGATCTTCACTGAGTATAAAGGGAGCACAGACACTTAGACTTCGTGTACACATCAGTACTTAAGTGTCTTACTGTAACTGAATCCTGTACCAGACGATAAAATATGGACCACCTGTGTAACCACAGTCAAGAGGTCTCAAGCTATCACAGCTGTGTCTCAGGTACACCCACTGCACACAGAACACTCTTCCCCTGTTTCTTCACAGCAAGGAAGTTGGGGTTCTCAGAGCGCCACTGAGCTGAAAGCCAGAGGTGAACACCCCAGCACAAAGTGAAACACCAGAGGAGTTTCCATCCCTGCTCACATGGATAATACAACCCACTCTAACACCAGAGGAGTTTCCATCCCTGCTCACATGGACAATACAACCCACTCCAACACCAGAGGAGTTTCCATCCCTGCTCACATGGACAATACAACCCACTCCAACATCAGAGGAGTTTCCATCCCTGCTCACATGGACAATACAAGCCACTCTAACACCAGAGGAGTTTCCATCCCTGCTCACATGGACAATACAACCCACTCCAACACCAGAGGAGTTTCCAGCCCTGGTCACATGGACAATACATCCCACTCTCACCGTGCCTTGCGTCTACAGGTAGCAGACTTGACACCTGAGTTTGAGCACCAAGCATGGGAAAATGGTGTCAGCACTAACAGCCTGGGCTAACCATTTGCACTGTGCTGGTAGGAAAGGTATTGAGATGCCTGACCCAAACCATTCTCTATCCTGCAGTTTCCATGAAAACCACTCTTGGAAACCAAACGTACACAAACGTTTCCTGGGCCTTGCAGCCTCCCCTGGCACATCTTAGAATTGGCCCAAACCACCAAATATTTTCAAGAACTCTTGAGATTTTGTTTATTTTTTTAAACTTTTTAAAAATTTTTCTTTTTTCTTATTTTTCTTTCTCTTACTTTTTTCTTTTTTTTTTTCTTTCCCTTTTTCTCTTTTCCTTTTTCTCTTTCATTTTTTCTTTTCTTTTTTTTTTTTGTTTTACTTTTCTCTTTCTCTTTCTTTCTCTTTCTCTTTCTCTATTCCTTCTTCCTTTTCCTTTTCTCTTTTTATTTTCCTTTTTCTATTTCCTTTTCCTTTTCTGTCTTCTTTTTTATTTTTTCCTTTCCCTTTTCTTTTTCTCTTTCCTTTCTCTTTCTTTCTCTTTCTTCTTTTTCCTTTTCCTTTTTCCTTTTTTCTTTTCCCTTTTCCTTTTCCTTTCCCTTTCCCTTTCCCTTTCCCTTTCCCTTTCCCTTTCCCTTTCCCTTTCCCTTTCCCTTCTCCTTTTCCTTTTCCTTTTCCTTTTCCTTTTCCTTTTCCTTTTCCTTTTCCTTTTCCTTTTCCTTTTCCTTTTCCTTTTCCTTTTCCTTTTCCTTTTCCTTTTCCTTTTCCTTTTCCTTTTCCTTTTCCTTCTTTTCCCCTCAGTATGTTTTTTGTTAATTATTTGTGCATTTGAACATAGGAAATTGTAACAGAAACCTGATCACTGGCTGTTGTTGCACGGACCATTAAATCTCTCCAGGGCGACACTGGAAATCATAAAGCTCCCTGCAATACCTGATCTATGTAATGATGGACAGGAAGAGAGGAAAAATGAGCCCTGATGTTCTCAGAGTTAAATGTCCAAAAGGATGAGGAATGCTGACAGAGGCAAAAGCCTGCATCCCAGTGAGAGATTGTAGTGATGCTGGAGCTGCACTGAAGCACGGCTGTGCTGACAATCAGAAACACCCAGAGCACTTGGCATCACCACCCCTTTAAAGGACATCAAAGAGTAAAGAAAATCATGAGTGCATTCCATTGGGCACACCCAGGTAATGGGTTGAAAAATGTGAGAAAATGGAGAGACTGCAGGGGGCAGCTGGCACTCAGGGCTCCTGGGCTCTGACTTTTACTCTGATGCTCCTAGGGTCCAGCTTTCTTAAGAAGCAGGTCTAAGGAGTTGAGCACTAAGTGATGTGTGTCCCCTCGAACGGCCCAGCTGTGCCAACCCCATGTGATCCTGCAGGGATGATCTGGGAAGGCACAGATTAAAGCCTGGAAATGTTTCCTGGGAAGGGCTTTTGGGGAGGCCCCTATGTAGGGGACGTTTTTATAACCCTGCCCCTCAGACTGTGACTTGGAAAACAACAACTAAGCCAATCACAAAGGGTCACATTGCCAAGTAAGGCAGTTGAAACTAATGATATAAATACACTTTGAACAAGACATCTTTATCTAGAGAGGAAGTATTAAGAGCTACAGTGACCAGGCAACACGGGAGAAAGAAGGATAAAGAGGGCCTGAGATAAGGTTAATGAAGAATGACAAATAGAGCCAAGTGGCTTTTTCCTGGAAAAAAAAAGCCCCTTCTATTTATCGAGCTCAAGGGCAGAGAGGGGACTTTCCTCAGCCAAGGAGCTGCACAAAGAGCACCCCAGCAGCAAAAGGGAGCTGGTGCCACAGAAACTCAGACCCTTGTCTTCACAAAAATGAGGAAAAGCTCTGGTCCAGACGTGGGTCAGCCTGCTTTCCTTGGGAATCCTGCAGGGGATAACACAGATTATTCCCCCAGGACACACTGTTAGCTTGAGACATGGGCAACCCAGGGCAGTCCAGCAGCACACCAAGACATCAGGCATGACTGCTACAACTCTTCCTGAATCCAGGGAATACCAAACACAATCAGATGGAAGCTCAAACCTGAGGAAACATTTCAGTGCCTAGACTTGTCATTTTGTTATTCCAGAAAAGTTCCAAGGAGGATAATAAGCTGAAAGGATTAATTAATGGGCAAGAATTAATAAAAAGCAGAGCAGTACCTTCTGGCTAACAGACTCTATTGCACTTGCAGCAAAACCTGGTTTCATCTCTCTGTGGTGTGGTTTTAGCTCCTAATGATTGAGCTCCCTACAGCCATTTACATGCAAACTTCCCTGGCCTTCACCTGACCTAAACCTGCCTACTGAGGATTGCCTTTCTAGTGGATGGAAAATGCAGCTCCAAGCAGCAGTCAGGAAGACCCAGGAGACCAGGAAGAGTCCATCCCAGTAGCTGGCTGGCTCTAACAAAACTGAAGCCAGTGGAAAGAATCCAAATTACTTTTGTGGATGCTGGCTCAGGGCTTCTGAGACTTCAGGCCATTATGACAGGGCTGGAAGTCACAAAAGCAGAGCATGTGTGAAAGTCAGGAAGAGATTTGTATGGTAGCACCCACTGCCTGGGGCTCAGTAGTTCTGGCAGGCAGGGTCTGCCTGCCACCACCTTATCTTGCTAAGGGAACTTTTGACAAGCAATATCAGGACTCTGAGACCAAGCATAGATGTTAATTAACTGACCTGACCAACCTGACCTCCCTGCATCTATGCTGTAAGTATCTCTGTCTCCAGTCCTGTCTCTGGCCCCATCCCTGCTATCTCTGCTTGCTCCTGACCAGGCTGCTTGGATGGACCCCAGGTCTTGACTCATCTGGTGGCTGCGGGATGGTCAACAGTGCTGGTCACAGCTCTTGGCCTACCTTTTACATCTTCTTGGGAATGGCACTGCCTGCACTGGGATCACCATCAGCTTCCAGCTTGTCCTGCCTTGTGGAACAGCCAGTCCCACTCTTCTCCTGAGCAGGCACTTCAAGATCATATACCTAGCCACACACGAGGACTACATGAGCAGCTAATGACAGCTCATGCAGGCACCTCAATATGCTTTCCAGTCTCTTCTTCCTCCAACCTTCCCAGCTCTGGCAAGTGTACAGCTTGCCTATAAGGCAGCCAGGCACAGATCTCCTCACTGAAAAGCAAATCAAGACTGCTGACCTTCAATAGCATCTCAAGGGGATATGGATGTTCTCCAGATGAAGAAGGGCTCAGCTCCCAGGCCAGCCAACTAAATACTCCATCCAGTTTTAAGTTCTAAAGGAAGGGGTTAAGTGAAAGCTTAACATGTAGAGTTTAACAGAGAGAGTGCTATGCTATGGTAAATTGTATATTATATACAAACCAAAGGAAAATAAAACAAAGCAAAGCAAAACAAAAACCTCCAACCAACAACAGCAGCATATAGCTTCTTTTGTATACTTTCATGGCTTCTACTAGCTCAGCTTAGAATAAAGGGCATAGCCATTCTTATCATTCAGTCTCAGAATCAGATCTAGGAACTTTGGGTAAGCCATTTACAGCCTAATTTACCCAACAAGAGTCTTAGCACATTGCTGTCCACAAAATATTTGTGTAACACAGATGGACACTTTCTTGGTGTGACATGCAAGTATATCAGCACCTGAAAAGAATATCTGAAGAGCAAAGCATTAAGTGCTCTTTGCATTATTAAGCATTATTAAGTCTCTGTTTGAAAGTGTCTTGTGATAGAACAAGGGGCAACAGATACAAACTGGAACATATGAGGTTCCACCTCAACATGAGGAATAACTTCTTTATCATCAGGGTGCCAGATCCCTGGAACAGGCTGCCCAGAGAGGTTATGGAGTCAGAGAGGCTAGGGAGTCTCCTTCTCCTGAGACTTTCTGATCTGGATGCATTTCTGTGTGACCTGCCCTAGGTAATACTGCTGTGTCAGGGGGATCGGACTTGATGATCTCCAGAGGTTCCTTCAACCCCTACCATTCTCTGATTCTATGATTAGTGATAACCTGTATTTGATAAGGCTGGGGGAGAAAAGTGAGAAAGGGCTAGTGTCAATAAAAAAATGATATGGAACTCTTAGTTGCTCTTTCCAGCAGGAAGATCTATGACCTCTCGCAGGAGCTGCAGTGGGACTTCCTAGCTCTTACTTTCAGACAACAAAACAGATTCTGCTGAACCATGGCAGTCTCTATGAATATCTGAAATTGAAATGTTCCACATGGCATCCTTTCTGTTTCTACATGGAGCCTCTTTTGACCTCTGAAAGCTAGTCCCCATTACTTTTATCCCATGCAGATATAAATGTCTATCACCATTTCATTAGCATGTACTCTGAAATGCAGCTTCAAAGCAGCCTGTTCTTTACAAGCTGAGATGTGCAACACAGGCAGGTCTATGCCTTAGTGCACCACTACCACATCACTCAGGAGATCTGGTGACAATTTGTTTCAATAACACTTGAAGTACTCTTTTTAAGTCTAATTTAATTTTGTGTTTTAACATAGAAGGCAGATGGAGGGTGCAGCAGAACAATTCCCTGGGTGGAATGCCTTCTAACCTCCAGACAAACATGTCTGCCTAGACCTCCTTTGCATTTCATTTCAGGAGATTTTCACATGTACAGACACTATCCAGTTTCCACCTCTCTGCTGGCAGCTGCTCCACAGACCTTTTCTGCAGCAAAAATAAGCTATCACAAAATGACAGCACGGCTGAAATATGGCCAGAAAAGGGTAGCATTTGGTTAAAAATACTGTCTGTTCATTTAAAAGCAGCAAGCATTTGATATCCTGTAGTCACTCCTGGTTTTCAAACTTTTTACAGCTCTGAAATATTTGCAGGACAAAGGTCCCAGAAGTCCCAGGCGAGGGGAAAGAGTCACTGCTGCAAAAACAAACCTCTAGCTAGAGAGCTCATCGACAAGATCGGCAAGGAAATGTCATTTGCCCCACTGTGGCACACGAGGTGTGGCTTTAAGAGCTGCCTCTTTGCTCATCAAAACCTTCCCTTGGACCCATCCCTCCTTAGAGAGAAGAAGGAGGATTAGCTTAAAATCCACGTGAAAAGTTTGGAAAATACAAACTCGTCTCACTTGGTGCTGTGCAAGGATTGCACTGGAAAGAAAACAGAAACCAGAGCGACCCAAAAGATCTGAGCATGTGGAAGTGCTTCTGTGTCAGCCCCGAGGCTTTAGGGAAGCTAACCCAGGATTGTTATTGAATTTCTTCTTGCATGATATCAATTACTAAAGAGAGGTTCTGGATTTCAAAACCTGGCCTGAATTTCAACCTCCCAAAGAGCTGGGCTGATTGATTCTGTGGTTATAGTTCAACTGCTGTCACAGAGCCAGCTGCAAAACTGGCATGAGGTTCCAGCCTCAGATTTGGATTATTTTTGGACCAAGAGCTGAGTGCCTCTGGAGCCAGGATTTTACATTGTGTCTCTATTAAGTAGCATTTTGCAAATGCTTAGCCCAGAAGGAGGGAGTACATTCTGAGGGGCACAGACTGTTTTAAAGCAAAATCAGGTTTTTAAGTCTCAGATTCCCATTTCTGCATCATCAGGACCCGATCAGCACCGATTGCTGCTTGCAGACGGGCAGGAGCTGCCTGCAGCCCGTGGCTCGAGCATCACCCTCAATGGAGCAGTCCCAGATGCCATCCAAGTCCTCTTCTTCCTCTGCTGCTGTGGTGGATTGAAAATTCCCTCCCAACATAAAATTGCCAGGCTAGCTCAGTGGAAGCAAATGAAGCTGTATTTACAAGCAAAACTACAATCTAAATATGAAATGCAATGAGTATATACCAAATATGCAATAGTTACAGATATGTACAATCTATAAACAGCACAAGAACCCCCCTGGACAAGCCAGAGGACTACTAATAGCTTCCCCACTACCTGCTTCCTTCCATACCCCCCTGTACACACAGGACAAGAGAAAGAGCAGAGGGTTGCTGTTAGTTACTTAACCACAAGAAGAATGCATTCAAGGTCAGCAAAGCCAGCAGAAGCCACAGCTGGTATCTGCTAGAGCAAGGAAGCCTAAAAGTTAGCTGGCACAAACTAACTTTATTAGAGATCTGCCTAATGGGATCGTTTAGAATTTGCCATTGCTTTCCCTTGTACATCCAGTGGTGATTTACTTACATCCTATCCCTTTCTGTTCAAGAGCTGTGGAAATTCTTTCAAGGCACAGCCTAAAACTACCACAGCTGCCCTGCAAAACCTGAGCTGTCGCTATCAGATTCAGCATAGGTATCCCAAAGATGCAAACAGGTCTCCAAAACTGGCCACACCATGCCTCCAATGGCAAAAAGGAGCACGGGATTGTGAATTCCTCCATGCAATCCCGGTGTGGAGCTGTGACCAAGCTAACGTTTCCAGCCCTGCCATTCTTCATCTTTTCAGCCATGCCTCAAAAGCTGAGCCTTAACAAGGGACTTTCCCCTCTTAAATCCCTCTGAGGAAAAGCTAATCCCACAGTGACAAGATCTGAGTGCAAGTGATAGGAAGAGGAAAGTAGAAAACGCGGTGACCCAGCAGGCTCAGTGCCTTTTTGGCTGAGCTGTATGTGATGATGGGTGCATGAGGGGCATAACAGATCTGTGGGGTTCAGTGAAGCAATCAACCCCCTGTTATTTGATCAAAGCAATGGGAAAGCCTCTGTATGGTGTTTGCTTATCTCTAGGTTAATCTGTCTTAAGGATCTGAAAAACACATTGCATCTGCAGTAGTTTTTACTGTTCCTGGCCCTGTCAGCTTTGTCACTACCCATGTCTGAAACTCTTGAAAATACATTCAATAAGCATGAACTACCCCTCCTGCCAGCCCAGTGAGTGTGGGTGAATATCCCATGAGAAGGCTTGCACCCAGGACAGGCCTGGTGCCTGTACTGTGCATTTTCTGCATATTCAACAAAACCAGGAGTTGAGGGATTCCTGTGTGCCTGTGGCTGCCTTGTGTCACCTGCACATTTATGAGGCAAAAGACACAAATCAGGAAACGCTGTTTCTCCAGAGAAGGGTCACAGGGACACAGATAAGAAAAAGTGGTTTCTCCCATGGTAGCTCAAGAGAAGACATCTGTCTCCTGCCTTACAGAGCTGTGTTAATCACCCGTCCCTGCTCCCTCCTACCACTGATGAAGTCAGTGTGTCTAATCAAACATGACCTGATGAATTCATAACTTACCTTAAGTGACTGTCAGAGTTAAAGAGCCTTTCAAAAACGCAGTTCTGTAAACACTGACACCTAGAAATGTTACCCTTCTAAAATTAATTACCCCTATTAATTACGATGTGATTTCTTTCTCCTCCCTTCCTGCTTGCTATAAAGTGGTAACAGAGCTATGAGAAAGCAAAGTGCTGCTTAACTCTGGATTGCAAACCATCAACACAGCTGCAGGTTCATTTCCAGTTGCAGATGCTTTCGGGCTAATGAAGTTAGCGCCAGAAGAAATGCAGTTTGGCAGCTTTGATGTTTGAGATGGGGTAAGGGCCTGACTGTTGGAACAGGGGGAAAAAGGCCCCAAACCCTGAAGTTTTATTTATACTTTGGGCAAATTGATTTTTGAAATGGCTGAAAGGCAGACAATGAGCCTTGCACCATCATGCCTGCAGAGCTGCTTTGGAGATTGAAACTAAGCACAAAAACTTCTTGGATGGGAGCCTGAAGTGCTCCCCGGGGAATAATTGTGCAACAGCAGAGGGATGAACTGGATGATGAAATAAATCTCCTTTTGTGCCATTACTGTCTCTGATTCTAAAAGTTATTAGAGTGCTACTAAGGACATGATAACAGAAGAGACTTTTTAAGGCTTTTGTAAGACTTGTAAGAAACAAGAAAAAAAAAGGAAAAGCCAGCAGCTATAAAAGCCAAAACACTACCAAGATGCTGCTGGCACACTGTGCCGTGCAGGCAGTTCCCCTAAATCACTGGGAAAAGGACAGCACAACCAAGTGACAGTCTGCAAAGAGGGAAAAGGCTTGGGAGCTGTCATCAGAGTGCATGTCAAGGAAAGAACCAGGAGCAACTGAGCTAGTGGAAAGCAAATCTCCTGCCTGGAAATCAGTATCCCTCATTCTTGTGAAGGACAGGACAGTCCCAGTCTCCAGTTCATGTCATATTTTCACTGCCAGATGGATGGAAAAGTAATGTGCTGCCTGGAGACAAGTGAGTATCTCCAGTGGGCAAGGAGAGTGTCCCAGCTCAGAGTGTCCCAGCTCAGAGCTGGGGTCATGGAGATCCACAGAGAAACTGTGAGGAAGTTGAAAGGAACACGAGGAGGAAGGAAAAGGAAAGCAGGAGCAAGGACTCCATGTAGTTTGCTGCAATTGAGAAAGTCCATGGGTGAGCTGCCACCTTGCTTTCAATCATGCCAGAAGGGCCAGCAGAGATGTAGAAGCCTTTTTTTTGTTGTCTGATGTTTGTGCTCTAATAAAACTTCCATTCAAAGGGCTTTTTGAGCAGGTAAGAAGAGGTGAATTGCAGGCAATGGTGTGCAATGGCTGAGAAACAAATCCTCAGGGAAGAAAGTTACGACAAAGGCAGATGTGGAAGCCTGTGGTGAAAACAGTGTTAAAGAGGGAGTGAGGCTGTCCACAGAGCCCGGGGGGTGCAAACCCACAGAAAGCAGTGAGTTACTTTTCATGGTCTTGGATGGGAAGGTGATGTGAACAAGATCCTGTTGCCCAAATCCCCAGGGCAAGAGCCACACAGACTGTAGATTTTCTGCACAAGGATCCTCCAGAATGTGGACAGTTGCAAAAAGCCTGGCTCTGTATTTCCCCTGGCTTTTCAACACTGAAGAAAACCCATTGGCAGCTCTTCATGTGCCATGGCATTTTTTGAAGGTGGTGCTGAGGCAATTTCTCTGCCTACAAACACACAGCAGCAAACCTTGCTCAGTGCTGCAGCACTATTCAGATACACAGCTTTAATGTGGGAGCTTCACAGCATATTAATGACTCATGATGCACATGGTATCAGCTCTGCAGGAGCCTTTATGACAAGGAGAAAGTAAGAAGCAATGGAGGGAAAAGTTAGTGCTGAGCCAAAGCAGAAGCTGCTGTGGCTTTGAGATATGTGCTGTAACATCTTGTGTGACTTTGGAGAGATCACACGCAAAGGCAGAAAATGATTAGCAGCTACATGCTGCAGAAAGCACCTGACAGGAAGCAAGGAGACAGGAAGGGAGAGAGGCTTTCTTGCCAAGGTCTCAGGGATTTAGGACAGAGTTGAGCACTTACAATGGCACCACAAAACCAGCAAAACCTCTTTTTAAGGTTGAAGCCATTTTCCCGTTCCTGAAGCAATCCAGAAGGATGTGGTGGAAGTAGGCACAGCTTTTGGTGCATGCGGTGGTTTCTGTTGGCATCTGATGTGGTCAGAGGAAGAGAACAACACCAAAAGTGGGGTGAGAGCTGAAGCACAGATTTCCTGACTTCCAGTGCAGCTGCTATGCTACTGGGCCATGTGCTCAGAGTGATGTAGCTGGCGTAAAACATACACTCCTTGCAAAGAGAGGAAGGGCAGAATTTATTGAAAACAGGAATGAAAAGTGAATTTATTAAATATAATTAAAACATGCAAAGCCCCACAAAAGTGCAGAGCTTGGCATGGCCACTTGGGGACAACTTAAATATTTGGTTTTCTTTTTGGTGCTGCATTTAGTTGATTTATAAATCAAGTGGCAAAATGGATGTCCCAGGGCCCATTCCAGGTCTGCCTGCTGACTTGGGCTTGAGTTTTCCTTTGAGGGCTTCCCAGTCCTCCATCAGATCGATGGCTTTCTCCAGATCTCAGAAAATCAGAACAATTCTTAGAGAGGAGACCTAAATATGGGCTGTGGAGCTCGTGACTGACTCAAACCCTTCTGAATTTTAAGAGGAAATGAAGTGTGTTCCAGACTGACCTTTCAATTCTATCTATAATACTTTGATGTTGTTGGGCCAGCATCTGAGCACCTTCCAAATATAACAGTTTTAGCTGTCAGCTAACTTTCCAAAACAGGAAAGTTCTTCTCTGCTGTAACTGAGCTAAGAACCCTCAGCTCCTTTTGGAGACAATAGAGAGAAACACTGTGATTCAGTGATTCATCTGACCTATTTTAAACATCAGCTTGAGGGAGACTTGAATGACAGCGTACAAAAGAGCTTCTCCTCTCCACTGACTGTGAAGACATGTTTGTCACAGTGCAGACATCTGCATTTGCTCAGCCTAAATTACATCCAGAGAAGCTAAAGCCCAGACTAATTCTCTTTGTTTCACTGGAGTTGGCATTTAAATGTCCTCCAAATCTGTCCATGGTTACACTAGGGCAAGCAAATCTAGGTCTGAATTCCAGGCTAACCTCTGCTCACTGGATTATCTTCCTTCTGGGTCTGATATAAAACAAGAAATTGGTTTCAGCTTATTTTTCAGTCACAACTAAATTCTCCAAACAGCCCAATATGGTTTGAGTTCTTCTCTTCAACAGAGCATTAAAATCCTCAGGTTAAATCTCAGTGTTTCCTTCATGTTGTTATTTTTGCTCAAAATGAAATTATCTGGCCATTTAAAACTTAATCCTAGCCCTGCCTCAAACTTACACCACATCAAATCTATCCAGAATCACATTCTCTCCAGATGATTTTGCTTCAGAAATTTACATTTGAATCTTGTCAGAAAGCTCAACAGCTGTTTGAGTTGTCATCTTCTGACATAGGGCAGGCAAGTTGCACAATGGGGTGGAAAGACTTTATAGGATTTCTTTGCAGTGATATCATTCCTTTATTAAAGTTTGCAGTAAATTTGCCTTCTAACTACTCCACCACATTTCCCAGGGAAACCAATCATCTTGCCTTTCTTCATGTATGTGTCTTTTCCTCCATGCCAATTTTCTCCCATCTCACTTTACTCAGTATCACCAAGATTGGAAGAGACCTCAAAGATCATCGAGTCCAACCTGTCACCACAGACCTCATGACTAGAGTATCTCCTACCAAGGCTTTTACTACTTCATTACAGAGGTAGAAAGGGAGTTCCAGTTCAGTCTACCGTAACTGAACCACAATTGCCACAATGAAGAAACAGATGTTGTGTCCATCTTCATGTCCTTTATGCTGCCATAACACTCCTGCTTCTTCAGTCATCCAACTCCATATGAAGCTCTTCCTGGTATTGCCTTCAAAACACTTTGAGTGGCTTTAGAGCACTTACTTGACCTCTCTTTTCTCAGATCCTCTGCTCCCAAACTTCTGTCAGCCCTGGACTACAAGTCTCTGAGCTCACTGGCTGACTGTTACTGTGCTTCCCTGCAACTTTCCTATATATGACTGTGGTTAAAGGTCCTAAAATATTGGCCAATTCAAGCCATGGGGTAGTGATGTACCTGGCATTCAGTTTTCCGCTGACATGCTTGGAAACTCCACTCATTTCTGGGTTGAAAGATGAGAGAGATGGTCGCAAAGGCAACAGTTCGGGGGTAAAAGAACCCCACCACCACCACCACAACAAAAACAAACATCCAAAACAAATCCCTGAAACAACAAAACAAACTGTTCCAGTGGTTCCAGTGGGAGAGGAACTTGCAGGTGTTTGCAGTAGCTCTGTTTTCCTTCTTATTTCCCGAAAGACTACCAAAATTAGACCAAGCTCTGCAGAAGCATCTCTCTTTGAAAAGTCTGCCCTTACTGCAAATGCTCAAAACATTTCCACTCAGGAGAATGTGTTGCTGATCAGGCCCTTGTGCTACCTCTTGACTGCTCCAGTTGAAGACAGCAGGGACACTGACTTTCTCAGTGATACACACCTGTGGCTGACACTGGAACTGAGGACTGGGGCTTAGTACCTGCTCTGTTCTGGGTAAGTCAAACTCCCTGGAGTACCAGGAAAGAAGTTTTTAATTAGACACAGAAATGTTTAAGATAGCAGTAGGAAAAAGGAAAGGATTAGCAGGCAGCTAAAGGTTAGGAAGAAGTGACACAGAAGTTGAGAAGGAACTGAATTTTCACATGAGACTATGACTTGGAGGATCTGATTCAAGTCAGGTAGTCCAAGATATGAATTTGGATTCAATGCAGAGGTGACAGATAGTCTGAAGAAGGGAACGCATAGCCAGGATATCCTCCTCTCCTATCTCTGTGCAGAGATAAGGAGTCAGCTCAAACCACTGGTGATAGGATCCAGTTTAGATGAAGTCTTGAGGAAAAAAACCCTGTGAAAAGTAACTGGCTGTGGAAGCAGGTGGAAACTGGACTGAAAAAACTGATGAGTGAGCCTGGGAGAAAGAAGGGTTTGTGTTGTCTGACTTCAAGGAGCTTGCAGCACCTTTTAATGTGTCACATAGGCAGGGGAGGAGTATTGCCTGCTGAAATAATGCAGGGGTGAAGAAGGGTTCCAGTCTGGCAAATTCACAGCAACCTCGTGTACTGGGACATGATTTTAATCTTTAATGCCTTCTTTTTTACTGGTTTAAAAATCAGCTCCTCTCTATGGCAGACAGGCTGTCTCCAGGCAGGGGCCCACTCTTAGCAGCCTCCTGGTTTAGATACCTCTTGACTCTGACCATACTAGAAAAGACTCGGGGTGTTTGGACAGTTGTCAGCTAGGGAATAGGGATGAGCATCACCTATCACCTTGTGAACAGATATAGGCCTGCAGTTGGACCACTCAACATAAATCCCACGCAGTTTAGGAAACCAGAGCCTTGTTTTCATCTTGCTAGTACCCAGACCACACAGCAGCCACTGGATATTTCTATTTCTGACATAGCACAGTCCTTAGGCTTGACACTGTGTCTGACACAAGATTTTGTTGGTGAGAATGTTGCTTCCTCATCATGTGCATCTTCTTGACAATGGATCCAAACATGTTCTTATCTTGCTCATGCCCATCGGTATTTGAAGAGTCCTTGGAAGACAGCTTTGTTTCCAAGCTTCCATTACTCATTTTCTTTATCTCCCAGCTAAAAGCTTTAATGGATCTGTTTTCCTAGAGCATTTAAGGTTGGAGGCTATGAAGAACTTCAAAGGGATTTAGCAGCAGCTTTGCCACTGATTTTGTAAAAAGACCACAGAGTTTGATTAGAAGCAAACCCTGCTCAGTACTGCACGAAGCTCTGCTGCTCTATTTTTACTGCATCGCAAACACAGTTGAGCAGAGGGGGAAATCCCACTGACTAAATAGGACATGTGGGAAGAATGAAACCTGTCTGCATCCTGTACTACCCAGGTATTCATTAACTCTCTGATAACCAGTTTAGACAACACAAAGTGGAATGTCTCCAGCACCAGATGGTAGTGATGAGGAAGAAAGAAGAGTGCAGCAGACAAGATAAAACTTGGCAGGAAAACATACACAGGAATTTCTGTTCATTAGGACAGAGACTGGAATCTGAGAGTCCTAAGTTTAACCATTCCTTTGTTGGCAGGAGGTGTCTGAGAAGTGTAAAGACAAAGGAAACTTCTATCCCTGACTGCACACCTGACCCCCTCTTAAAACCAGCCAATTATTTAATGATGCAGGCTCTGTGGTGTAACGGTCCACGAGTACTACTGACCAGTGAGGGTACCAGCTGGATCCAAACTGTTCCAAAGTGGATCCAAACTGTTCCAAAGTTCAGAACTGTGAGCATCCTCTTGTCTCAGGTAGCCTTAAATCAAGGTTGATGTACATTAATAAAACTCATTTATGAAACTGTAGTATGAGCTATCACAATATCATCAAGGTTGGAAGAGACCTCAAAGATCATCGAGTCCAACCTGTCACCACAGACCTCATGACTAGACCATGGCACCAAGTGCCACGTCCAATCTCCTCTTGAACACCTCCAGGGATGGTGACTCCACCACCTCCCTGGGCAGCACATTCCAATGACAAATGACTCTCTCTGTGAAGAACTTTCTCCTCACCTCCAGCCTAAACTTCCCCTGGCACAGCTTGAGACTGTGTCCCCTTGTTCTGGTGCTGGTTGCTAGAGAGAAGAGACCAACCCCTTCCTGGCCACAACCACCTTTCAGGTAGCTGTAGAGGGCAATGAGGTCACCCCTGAGCCTCCTCTTCTCCAGGCTAAACAATCTCAGCTCCCTCAGCCTTTCTTTGGTGTATCCTGGATCATTACAACATAGACTCATCCTCTTCCACAAAGAATGTTCTATGACTTTTATTTGCATTGTGTGACGAACAGAAGGCAAAGTTTGACAGTGGCAATGTGAAAGGTTTACTCTTTAGAAATTATCAGTTACCTTCCACATCTTCCTGGGTGCGTGAAAGTGAGACATCGTAATGAGGAAAGCATTTTCCCAAGCTAATGAAAATTCTCTTTGAGAAAAGCAGAGTTACATGGACAAGGATCCTGAACAGGCTTTCATACCCTCAGTGTGTAGATGGACAGACATTTTTGGAATGCATCTCCTGATGAGATATGAGGGCTGTTATTAACGCTGTCTGTCATTTTTATTGAAAGCCAAACAAATTGTACATAGTGCATGAAGAGCAAATGTAAACCTTCAGTAGCAAGTAGTGCTGGGACCCCCAAGGATCAAAGCAAGCCATGCTTTCTCTTTCACATGCTGTTTAATACACCATGTTCTGCCATGGTAAGAACACTGAGCAGGCACATACCATGCACCAAGCAGCAAAAATATGTGCAGAACTCCGAAGTCACAGCCTTAGATTTTTGTGTTATTAAAGAATACAGCAGAAATGGTACTGGGTCTCCCATGAAGTGTTGTGAGACCTGGAGCCACCATATGTATTAAATTCAGAGGGATCATGTGAAACAATTAAATCCTTCAGCCTTTTACATTTCCCCTTCAAGCATGCATTGCTGGGCATGTGGTTCCCTGTGGCATGTCCTTCCTGCAAAAGGATTTCTGGAAAAATAATGCACTTGGAAGCAAGCAACTGCAGTGAAGGTTCCACAGAGTGGTACAAACACCAGTCCAGAGGTTGCAGTTACCCCAGGGTTCAAGGGAAGGCACTAGTGTGGAAATTTGGGGCACCTAAAACCAGAGATGAGCAAAACAGAAACAAAACCCAAACCCAAATAACCCATCAAGGAACCAGGGAAGTACCATAGTCAAACCTAGGAGTGATCAAACAGGGTTTTCTCAGGTCAGATGGATACGTGACTCTGGCTGTTGTACCACAAATTCCAGCTTGGTTCCAAGCAGCCAGGACAACCTGGGTTGCTCCCACTGCCCTGTGGCAGGGGAAATATGGGTCCTGGCAGCCCCCGGCTCATGCACCCCTGAGCTCTGAAGACTCCTTTGAGGCTGTTGCAGAGCCAAGGTGGTGATGCAGGAAACTGTGCTCCTCTCATTGTCATCATCTCCAAAACAGGAGGGGATTGTGTGACCTACTGCCAACAATATTCATAACTCTAATTCCTGATTTAACTCTTCAATTCAAATATACAAATTATGTTATACTATAAACAGAGGATTTCTACTAAAGCCTCCCATAAACTGACTTCACAAACTGTTTTTGTAATCTTTCCAGACTGAGAGAGTCAAAAGTGGGAGGAAAAAATATGACAACGTTAGTTTTTATGGGGCAAAAGAAAAGGTTCTCCTATTTCCAGATGTCTCACAGCCCTTTCAAGTGCAGAGGAAGATATTATGACAGCAGGTTTTATGATTCTTGGCTTCAGAAACACATCAAAATTGTTTTATCTGACATCAAAAGAATGAGCTGGTTAATCATGGTGATGATGCTAAAGACGTTACGTCTGCTCAGATTAGTATCAATGCAAATAAGGCAGCTATAGAGATTGAAAGATCAGAGTTGTGTCCTTAGGCTTTATCTGTGGTTTATCAGCTTCCAAACAATCAGCTCTATGAACCAATACTGTGTTTATGCTCTGGATTAGACTTCAGTAATCATGAATGTATACAACTCCTTCCTAAGCTTGAAACCTAGATAACTTTGAGCTTGTGTCATGTAAGACCTCCAGTTACTTTGATAAGAGTACACTAAAAGCTATTCCCCGAAATGATCATCTTAATTGTAGAAGCATTTCTTTCTGGTGAGCATTAACATAAAGATTAAAGTGAGCATGAGGAAATAGGCCATTTATTTTGTACATAATTTACTGCAGATTCTTAACATTGCTCAAGCAATGACTTAATTTATAATAATTAGGTTTCGTGGACCTCACCTAACTGGATTTCAGCAAAGCAATTGAAGTGGTGCCATACAGGGAATTATTACCAAAAGGGTCTGGCTGAAGCAGAGACAAAAGGTGCTGAAAGGGGAAGTGTCAGGATAGAGAAAGGTTACAAGCAATTTCTTGAGCATCACTCTCAGCCAAACTTGACTAAATACATTCACCAGTAACATTTGCACAAGAAGGAGGAACATCAATGAAATTTGCTGATGACAAAAAGCTGTGAAGTGCAGCAAGAATCTCTCACAGGAAGAACTCAGGGAGCCAGTTACTCAGAAATACCCTAAAGATAGTTCATTATAGAAAGCTTACGATCACACACTTAAAAGGGGATTGTGTTTCCTGAATGAGGTCTAGCTGGGGGGGGGGGGGGGGGGGGGGGGGAGGTGAGACATAAAGTCTATTATTATGGTGAAGAGTGAGAAATGTGAATTTCTAATGCAGATGTCTCCACTGTATCTAGAAGCTTGAGTCCAGCCCAGGCAGCTGGCATTCTTAGCACTGGGAACAGCAGCAGTGGCCACAGATACATGTTAAAACCAGAAGTATTCCCAGGCACCCGTTTGTAAATAGTTATTTCATCAGAAGTATTGCTCAGGTTGTGCTCACAGCTTGCTTTCAGCTTGGTCTCTCATTTTGTACTATTCTTGCTGATAAATAATTCCTTCCCACTGGAAGCAGGAGACAGACCCTGAGTGGTTCATCCACAATGTTGAGACTGTGGCAGTGGCCCTCATCTCTGGCATAGCCAGAGACATCCCTAGGTGTGGGGAGGACTCCTGTGGAGCTAAGTTGCTATCCTTCCACTTCCAGAGTGGTGGAGTCACCATCACTGGAAGTGTTTAAAAAGAAACTGAATGAGGCACTTGGTGCCATGGTTTAGTTGATTAGATGGTGTCGGGTGATAGGTTGGACTCGATGATCTCGAAGGTCTTTTCCATCCTGGTTAATTCTGTAGTCAGAGCTCACTCAGCCTATCACTTTACTTCACAGGAAAGATGTTTTCCACACATCTGATGTGCTCCCAGCATGAAGGGTTGCTTTTCTGCCACCCACACGCTTGGAAAACTCTTCCCTGCCCTTTCATTGCCCACAATGATCCCTCAGAAGGGCTGGCTGGAGAGAAGTTCTCCCACACGATTGGTGACATTTAAAAGCTGTGTGTCAGATCCCTTTGCGCATGGATCCTGCTCCCACCCAACACAATAGCAGACTTTGGTGGGTGCAGGGTGAAGCCCACTGCGACATTTTCTTCCACCCTACGCTTATTTGCTGAGTGAAGCTTTTGTGAGGCAATGGAGGCCAGAAAGCCCCTCTTATTCCACCTGCTTCTGTAGCCTCTGGTCCCATGGTCAGTTGACACTGCAGTGATGGAGACCTTATAGCAGCCTTCCAGTATTCCAAGGGGGCTTACAGGAAAGGGAGGGAAGAACTCTATCAGAGAGTGTAGTGACAGGATGAGGGGTAATGGTTTCAAACTAAAAAAGGGTAGGTTTAGATTAGATATTAAAAAGAAATTCTTTACTATGAGGGTGGTGAGGCACTGGAACAAGTTGCCTAGAGATGTTATGGATGTCTCATCCCTGGAAGTGCTCAAGACTAGATTGGATGAGGCTTTGAGGAGCCTGATCTAGTGGAAGATGTTCTTGCCTATGGTAAGGGGTTTGGAACTAGGTGATATTTAATGTTAATTCCAAACAAAATCATTCCATGATTCTATGATTCTATAGCTCCTCTCATGCTCCTTTCCCTACCGACAACAAAACAAGACTGTGTGCTCCATTCAGAATGAACAAGACTGCAGTAAATTCAGGTAAAACATGGCTTTTGGACAAGAGAATTTTGATGAATGCTGTTGATCAATCATAATATCAATAATAAGAGTGTATGACTTCTTGTAGGTCTCTGTTGATGCATACTTATCTTTTACATGGCATTTATTGCAAAACCAAAAGAAATCAACACTGCCCATTAAACATTTACAGATGAACATTCACTGTCTCCCCTTAAACCACAATCACTGTCATGGATCTTTAGACAAGAAACAGTATAAGCCTGCTCAACCTATTCCCATTTAGTTCAAAATCAATCCACACCCAAAGCACTGATGGTTTTATCCAGGGAGTAATCGGTGTTGATAATAGTGTTTGGGGCATGCTGAGATGTTTCTCTTCTCTTGTTTAATCATTTACCTATAAAAGCCCATACACCCTTTAACAGCAGGCACAAAGTACATGTAACCTAATAGTCACCACATGAAATAAGAGGGGAAAAAAAATCTTCTGAGTGGAAAAGTTCAGGTTCCTAAATCTAATATTGCTGGCACACTTTTCTTGTGAACCTGTAGACAAGTCACAGCCTAAACATCTCACATGTGGGTACTGCACACCAGCCTCAGGTCTGGCATTTATGCACTGATTTCAAGAGGCTTAGTGTGCTTCAGCTGACAAGTTTTTGTTCTGTACCTAGTAGAACAGGGATCAGAAGCAAAAAGTATTTCTACAAAATCAGAGAGATGTATATCCACCCATGGGCATGGGCAGACAGCAACCCATTCACCAGGCATCCTGCTCCTGCCAGGTGTATCTTACTGCCCTTTCACTCTTCTCCACCACTCTGCTCTGTCCACACTTCCTTTCTACTCCAGGAAAGCAAAGGAGTTTTTACCCACCCATCACACTTTATCCAGTGTTTGAGAGATTCTCTTCTCCAGGCCTATGCATATTGCATTGGCAGGCTACCAAACCCGCTAACAAATGGCAGATTAAGTGGAAACACGGGAAGGAATTTCAAGCATGTATTATACTTGCTTGGAGTTCAGTCTGCAACTTTTAAGACGAGGGCTGCCCTCTAAACAGGCAGGCCTGGGAATTCAGCTACAAAAGAACTACACATGCAAGGAAAATACCTTTCCTCTGAGAAAGAAACTTGATGATATTCTGCAGTCTTCAGCAGGCTAAGCTCACTGTGTGCTCTGGAAGAGCTTGGCATGGTCTGTGCTTCCTTGATACTTTACATTTCCAGCACTGTTTTCTGCAGGACTTATATCACATTAACCAGAACTTTTCTTATGTCAGCCTCTTGAAGACACATGAGTAGAAGACTTTAATCCTTTCTATTCACAACCAAAACAGCCCTTCTATAGCCATCTGCTGTCCTGCCTTAAGATACGAGAATAATGTGGTGCTCAGTTCAGGACTGCAGATTATCAGCAGTCATGACCAGTTGGACAGTAAACTTCTAGTGTCGTGCGGCAACATAGTTCAGCTATTTGCATTTCCCTGATGAACTGTGCTGGCTGCATGGCTCTTTCACACAGTTTAAATGTCTGTCTGAAAAGGCCTGTTTTCAGCATCAAAGCAAATACACTCTGAATGCAGTCTCCAAAGATGCCCAGCAATGGCCCAGCCCCACTCGAGAATATGCTGGCAAAATTACCATCACCTCAGGTGGGCCCAGGTGAAACAACCTTCAGCCTTAGCACAACAATTCTGCCCACGTTATCAGAGAGTTCCTTTTCTTTCCCAAACCAATCTGGACTGTTTGCAGAGGGTGTACAGCAGAATGAGACTCTCCCACCCCTGATTACACAAAACTGGCTACATACATAGATTTATCTTTCTAAAGCCCACAGTTGCTCATATTACTGAAGCTCATTTGCCTTCAATGAAGCAGCTGAGAACATAGGACCAGTGGATGGGAAATATGTTCCATAAACCAGGACTGATGCTCTCAAGCCCGCCTGATGTGACATGCATATCCAGAAATCACACAATGTGTAGGGATGGCAATTTCCAATACCAAAATCCAAACCCAGTGTGCCTTAGCGAAACTGTGAGTCTCATGGTTGGCTTCAGAGGAGCTTTTTTCTTACTGTATCAGGTAGAAGAAGATGGAGTTGATTATGACCTTAAACTGACTGGCTCAAATTTCTCAGTAGTTTGTCAGCTCTAAAGTTAATTAAAAAATGTGACTCTTTTGGCTTAATAGGCTATTTTCAGCTTTAACTAATCTGAGCTCATGACTGGCTTTGGAACTGCAACAATTAAATGAAAGCTAAGATTGGCTATTCTTCTCCAAGGACAAAGAGTAACTAAGCCTACTGGGGGGGGGGGGGGGGGGGAAGAAAGGAAGAATGATTTTTATAAAATATAAAAGACAGGGACAAAAGAAAACTGAAGGAAAATAAACAGCACTGAAGCTATCAATACATCTGCCTGTCACCAAATGTCCTTCCAAACACGTAAGTGAAAGGAGACCAAAACTGGAACCCAAGTACAGCACAAATACAAGAATGTCTGCATTGAAATTCGTAACTTTTCTTTATTCACTGTGATACATTCAAACAAAAGTGCTCCAGAAAACAGCCATAAAGTAAATTAAAGAGGCAGAAAAAGACCATCAGATACATATGGTGATTATTCATATTTTGAAGCATTAGTAACTGCTTGTATCTGAGTGCACCAAAAGCCCACAGGAGGGTCCATGTTTTCGTATGCTGCACCTATAAAAACACTAATCATAGGCAGCTCTAGCAAAAAATGTTTCTCAGAACTAGAGCCAAAGCCACCACAAAGATAAAGCACCATCAGGCATATGTTTACAAATGCCATAGTAATTAGTAGAGGGGAGGAGAGGCTTAGCTGAATTTACATTTTCCCTGTACAGCATAGGGAAGCTCTGCTTAGGTATGTTCCTTCCCAGCTCTGCTGTTTCACACGAGGGACTTGCCTTTGACCCACTACACCAAGCACCACAGGCAAGCTTCAGGAGACACTGAGAGACAGATGGAAGAGAAACTGGAACTGAAGCCAGTGTCTGTCCTCCTATTTGAAGTAATAATATTGGCATGGAAGCATGTACTTAGCCATGTTACTGTAATAGTGTGGCACAGCCTACCTGAGAAGCTCTTTGTACAGACCACATTGACTTCCCAACACTGTTTGCTAAGCTGGAAGTATTTGGCTACTCTGATTTTACCTACAAAGGGCAGTTCTTGTTTTAAACTCTAATTCTGCTGTAGCAAAAAACTAAGTCACTGTTAGTTCTCTACAGCTACCTGAAAGGAGGTTGTAGTAAGGTGGGTGTTGTTCTCTTCTCCCTAGTATCAAGTGATAGAACAAGAGGAAACGGCCTCAAAATGTGCCAGGGGAGATGTATATCAGCTATTAGAAAAATATTCTTGACTGAAAGAGTGGTCAGGCATTGGAACAGACTGCCCAGGGAGGTGGTGGGGTCAGGTGTTAAAAAAAGTGTAGACATGGCACTTCAGGATGTGAATGAGTGACCATGGTGGTGTCAGGCCAATGGCTGGCCTCAGCTCTTTTCCAGCTGAAATGGTTCTATGATCTATAAGAGCAGAGCATCACTTCATAGCAAACTCAGATTACATCCCATAACGTGGCTGTACTCCAGCTACAGAATTGCTGAACTGTGCATTCGCCAAGAACTATTTGTAACTCAACAATCTGGTGGGGAGGAGGATTCCTGTCCCAAACAACACAAGAAATGGAAGTCAAGATGTCACACAAAGTACACTGTCAAAGGGATACGAGAGAGAGAGAGACTTAAAAATCCAGGGTCTCCCTGTCTGGTGTATTTTTAGGTAAAGCCACATGGACCTCCAACAAAAAGGGGTGAAACTCAGCAGAGCCTGCAAGTCAAATGGCCAGCAAGACCAAAGGCAGGCTTCCTCTCTGAAAATCTGACTTGCTGACTCAAGATTTTCCTTGGAAGATCTAAGCAGGTTCATAACAGAAAGCAAGCCTCTGTCCTTGTACACCTTCTGTAATGCGTGTTCATGGGGATCCTGCAAGGTGGAAGGCTACGCCCCAGCTGCTATACAGATTAAAGCCCGTGTACGATTTGTATTTCCCAAAGCAGGATGCAGTGGCACTGCTTGTACGGCCAACATCATCTCCACAGTCAAGTCCTTGTAATATGAAGGTCTGTTTGCTCAAAAGGCATTTTTCTTAACTCTGTTACCAATAAAGTCTCAAATCACTCAGGGCAAAAGAAGGTTAGATGTGCTATGCAGTTATTTACCCTTCACGCTGTTTGTGTGGCGTTCACATCCCACAGCGCATGCCTTGCCCTTTTCACGCTCCCTTTCCCATGCAGGAACACAAATCTGTAATGTTTGGGTTGCAAACACCATTAAATGCCACTCTGCAGCCCCCAACAGCATAGAAATATTTTCTTTTAAAAGTTCAGATCAAAGCATTTCTACTAATCCTAGGATTTATTAAAACAAACATTGCAGGCATGAGACAGTCAACAGCGTCCCTTTTGTGAGATTCTTTGGAGACGGTTCTGATCTCGCACTGTTTACTGATCCGCCCCTAATTAATCTTCAGTTGCTCAGCTGCAAATCCAGCAAGTCCACCTGCTTCTTCCCCACCCAGCAGATGCTGCTTTCTACCCAGTTTTGAGATGCAATGACAGCACCGCACGGCCCCCGTCCTAGGAGCGAGGTGGCTTGCTCGAAAAGCTATGGATGACATCCCAAAGTCGCAAGAACCTATCACACACGTTTGCAGCAGACGTTTAGCCTCTCCTCAGATGAGTGATTAAAACCAGTCACTAAGTGCTCTCAAGGAGTTTCATTGTCTTTATCCTTCCCTGCAGTCAAGGTAGTTGCCTTTGATCCAGTAACAGATCTGTGCGTACTTGAGGGGCGTGATGCGGACAGCCACGTTGAAGTCCTGCGGGGTGCCGTTCATGTCCACCCACTGATGGCCTGAAAATATTCCAATAATTTTACGTTCCCATTTGTGGTTCTGCCTCTTCCACATCCTGACGTAGACCCCAGATCCACTCGCCCCCGGCTGGGCGTCGCACTGCTGGTACAGCAGGTCGTATGTTTCATCTTTGACATCACAGAAACGGTAAACCAGGTTTCCTGGACGGTCATTGTCGTAGCCGGAGAAGTGAATCCTCCCTCCAGGCAAGTGTCTCGCTGGCGGGCTCACACCTATTTTCATAAACTTTCTTTTATGAGGCTTCTTCAGCTCCAGCAGGGCATAGTCATAATCCATGCCAATGTCATTGGCATTGCCTTTGATCCATCCTTTAGGGACATGTGTCCTTTTCACTCGGATCCACTGGAATTTCATTTTCTCAGGCATCGCTGAGTTGGTGATATTGGCCCCTTTGCTGCCATCTTTCAGTTTGGGCTTTAGGAACCCCACCCGCAGTTTCTGAGCTCCTTTGACGTAGCTCTTGCCATCGTGGATACAATGAGCAGCGGTAAGCACGTGCTTTTCAGCCACCAGCGTCCCCGTGCAACCTGTCGATAGCTTCACTGATGTGGAGAATGGGTAATTCAACAAAAAGTCTTTCCCAAAAATGCTAAACCTGCTGTCATAGCCATAGATCTGCCTCTTAGTTCGAGATTTGCCTTGAGCCCCATCACCGCTGTTGCTCAAAATATATATGCCTACTTCAGTTTCAGTGAGGCTACCATTAGCATACAAGGTTTCATAGGACAGGTAGTTCTTCACTTCTTCATAAGTTGGCAGTGGAGAACTTTTGTGGCATGCTGGGCCACAGGGAGATACCACTTCCAGTCTGGCTTCAGCATCAAACTGTGGTTTGTCCAAGTTAAGGGTAGACTGTGGCAGGATAACTGGAACTCTGTAAGATGGCCAAGTTGGCTTCCAGTGAGGACTGGAGGGCACCACATCTTTAGCAGCACACAACAGGAGGATTAAAGTGGACAGGGCTGCCATTCTGGATGCTGGTCTGTGGAAAGCAAAAGGAACCCCAGTTATATATCCAAACACATTGCAAGATTAATCTACCATGCTAAGCAATGGCTTGCTAACCAAGTCTAATACAATAAGGGTCAAGTGATTTGAACAGAAGCAACTGTCACTAAGTACTTCACATTTCTCAGTGTTAAACCTTAACCTGTATCCTGTCCCAAGTTAACACTGAAACATTGGGCATTGGGTTAGTTGTTTAGGTGGTGTTGGATTGGTTGATGGGTTGGATGCAATGATCTTGAAGGTCTCTTCCAACCTGGTTTATTCTATGTATTCTATGTATTCTAACCCTTAGGTGTGCTGGGACACCAAATCCCAGCTGGCATCAGTGGGAACTTATGGTATTTGCACACAGTGTAAAGAAAACTCAGACCCCTTGTAAATTCCTGCATTCTGAAACCACAGCTCCTGCAAAGAGTAGATGTATCTTACTTTGGTGAGATCACAGATTTCAGATCACTAGATATGAAAGTTCTCACCTATGCTTTGACTTCTCTGAGTGAGGTCTTTAAATCACCTCACATCATTTGCTGTCTTAGCCACAGACATCAAGAAAATGGTAGGAACAGGTGGACAGACAAAAGGTAACCTGAACAGGAGCTGGGTTGTAGAACATGACCACATGGGAGACTTGCTTCCCCTTGCAACTCGTATCAGAGGAAGGTTTCTGCTCCATGTAGCATTTAGAATCATGCAATTCATAGTCTCCCCTAGGCTTACAGGAGAAAGGGTGATATGATTACACAAAGGCAGCTAATGAAGTAAGTTTACAATTCTTGAGGGGATTTTCAGTTGACATACTGGCTTATTCCTTTATAAACTCAATTAATTAGAAATGCAAACCAACCCCCTCTGGGCACAGGGAGGCAAATGGGACTGCAAGTGTGTTTATGAACCACAGGCAGAGTGCCTCAAACTGCAAAGAGCAGCGTGCACTAGCACTGTGTCAAGAAAATGTGTCACTCCAGTTCATCTGAAAATTAGCCATACAGCTGAATCGCTGCGGGAGGCACTGCACCCTGGGCAAGAAGGCAGGCAGGATCTCCCTCACACAAAGATTATTCAAACAAAACTTCACAATTATGTTGAGCTTACACATATTTAAAACCCTGCTGAGGTTACAGTGATCACAACTGCAGGAGCATTCCTGAAATACCTCACACCGGTAAACCGAAGCAAACCACGCAGGAGATGACCACAGCTATCTAAAAAAGAAAAACTATTCCCTTTCAACACTTTTTGTAGGAGTACTCCATCCCTAAGCTGCACTAAAAAAAGGACTTCAGAAGGCACGGACTGAAAAAGGCTAAATGCAGACATTCCATTGTCAGTAGCATCCTCTTTGGGAATGGAGGCTATAATTAAAGCACACAATGGTCAATACATCAATTGACTCAGGATATCAAAATATTCCCATTCCAAAAACCAGATGAACAGAGCTGATGTTACTGATGCCAACAGAAGCAAGTGCTGACTCCTTCAGAAGTGACCAGAGATTCTGTTGGTAATTCTTTCCATTAGCAAACAGGACACATTTAAAAGGAAGCATCTTTTTCTAGAAGGGTTAAGCCCTTCAGAATACGTTGCTTTGTGCCTTAATGGGCAAGCCATGCTGGGAAACGCAGGCCATTTTAAACACTCCTCAGATCTGCATCATTTTGGGTGGCTTGAGAATGTGAAATACTTGCTTATGTGTTTACAGCAAAACATCAGTTCCTCTGGTTCCTTCCACAGCAGAGATGAATATTGGATGCAGCTGGTTTTTGCGAGCTATGAAATGAGATAGTCTCACATCAGTATAAGGGTGGCCCAGAGAACACTTGCTGTATATGAAATATGCTTGCTGTATACCAAATATGCTTGCAGTACATCAGATATGCTTGCAGTATAACAGTGACCAGACAAACAGCAGGTAAATTCTATCACTCCATCCCCACAGAGACAATACACACTAGCATAAGTCAGCTGTTAACTGTCCTACTTGTGACAGTGAGGTCTGGACACAGAAATGTTTACTGGGCTTTCAGAAGCTGAAAATGGACTAAATCAGTTGTGCTGTGCATCAGGTGGCAGATCCCATCCTTAAGAGCATGTGTTTATAAGCAGTCTGCTCTCATCTGCTTCACACCAAAGTTATTCCTACAACTGACACTTGAAGCTTTCCTGACTGATGGAAACTTTTGCCTGAACTGCACCACTCAAGCCACTTCTTGGATCTAAAACATCATTCATGCTAACTGAGCCACTGCTGGCCTTTGGATGGTTTATTTAGCTGGCAGGGGAAAATTAGACATGTCTTGTCAGTTGTTATTTGCACAAGCAGCAAGATTCCCTTGTGCCTGTCAGCACAGCGACCTGATGACACGACTGCATGCATAACAACTTCTCTGCTTCTTCCAAGAGCATCAGCAGGGCTGAGAAATTACCTCTCCCTGCAACCTGTCCTCTCTCTTTTCCTCACCATCACCACTACAGTAACACTAGGGATGGAAAGGCAGTTTTAGACAGCAGAGGGCAGCCGCCCTGTGGAGAAAACAAACCAGAAGCTGAGACTCAAGTTGGTCCTCGAAAAAGGCTTCAGAAGATATTTGTGTCTCTGCTGTGCACTTTATGTCTCAGACCAAGCCTTCCCACACCTCTCCCCTGCTGCTTCCGTGCTATGATTACATTCCAGCTTTTCATCAGCTGCAGAACTTTTCTGTTATTTAAAATGTTACTAAAACTGATCAATGAAATACAGTAGTGAGGTTAAACCTGACTATAGAAGCTAAACCGTGCTCTCAAAGCAGGACATTCACTGAAGTCTCTAAAATGGTATTTTTTATACCATTTTTATGGAGACACAACCGAGAAGAAGACAGCTCTGGGCTACAGCAAATAGAATAAATATGTCTTATTTGTAGCAAGATGCCAGATCAGTGGATAGTACTTCGTACTTCTTCTAAGTAGATCCTGCCTCTTTTAAAAAACAAATGGTTAAGCAGAAAGATAAAGGGATTTTAAAACAGTCTAAATTTAAAGAGAGCCCTACCAGTTAGCTAAAGAGAGCCCTACCAGTTGGCCTCTTCTTGCCTTTTCCTGCAATAACCAAGCTCTCTACATTCATCTCCTTACTTGTGGGTGACCCTGAAAGATGTTCTCAGACCCAACAGACTGGTAAGAAGTGAGTACTTCCCTGAGCAGCTATCAGAAACTGATCCTGAATGAATTACAATGTGCAGCTCTACTGTAGCCCTGCTTTTCTGTTTCTATTTAAACTGTGTCATAAACTCAACCCACCCTTTGACTCAACACAAAGCCCTGCTCTGATACCCAGCCTAGGAAACCCCTAGAAAGTGGTTTGTACATAATCACACTTGCTAATGGCATTAAAATTGTTTGGAGACTGGAAACAGTGACAGCTTCCCTGGGGCTCCCCACACTGCTAAAACACAGACACATTTTCCTGCCTACTCTGGGTATTCATGCCTTGAGATGGACGTTGGTGAAAGAGAACTGCCTTGCTCAGGCTGGGCATGAACCATTTTCTAGTAAGCAAAGTAATCTTTCTGGAGGAGTTCTCTGCTTCGGGGTGGCTCTTGTAATAGATGGTTAAATAACAATAAATCTTGGAACGTCCAGTATGAAAGCCTGTGAACCAAATAACCAAATGGTCTCCATTACATTTTGAAATGAAGAAAGTTTTTCCACAGTGCTGGAAGCCAGAATGATTAAGATGGAAAAGAAAAAAAAAAAAAAAGGGGGGGGGGGGGGAATAAAAGCAAAACAGCAAGAGAGAAAAACCTGCCTCAAACCAAATCATGAAGGTGAACTAAATCACTGTCACTGCCGTGCCAAAATACCTTTGCTGCTTTTCTTAGTCACAGAACTTGTTAAAACACAGCAAAACCAACTGAGTCGGGCTGTAAGAATTACAGAAGCCTTGCTGCCGTTAAACCCGAGCATCTCCATGAGCCTGCCCGCGATGCCGAGGGTGGTCTGGGAGTCAGGCTCCCTTACCCGCTGAACTGAGGGTTGTGAGAAGAGATGTCTCGGAAAACCCGAAACACACTCGAGTAACACACAGCGATACCGTCTGTTAGCGCACACAGCGGGTATTTTGACACGTGTCAGCAACCCAGGCACGCCGCAGAGGAATGGGATCACATTATGTGTTTTCCACTTAGTCCAACTCTTACAGAATAATTTTACTGCCTCCTCTCACCCTCCTTTCCTTCCCTTTTCTCTCTCACTCTGCACGTAAAGCAGCTTCAGTTTCACTGCACCAGAGCGAGCTCTGTTGCAGGCGGACAGGGACAGTCAGCTTGACTCAGTCGGTAAAGCGGCAAGCAAGGACCCGCATACCTAGAGCTACCAAACCACCTGAGCGATGGGGAAGCCGTGCAAGCGGCTGGACTCCTGGCACCTCGTTCGGGCCAGAAGGCAAACAACTGCCGCCGGCTCCAGAAACCGCTTCAACGAAGAGATCGTGTCACGAATTTCTTAAAGACACCCCCCCAAAAAAATGACGTTCCCGGTCATGGTGATGAATCGAAGCGGAGGATCGCAACGGCTGCTTCTGAAGCTTCCCAAGTGTGGAACGCAGCAAAGGCGATTTTTTAATCAGCTGTTCCTTCACCAGAGGCTCCTTCAAAGTTAGTCACCGGCATCAGCCGGCTGCGGTGCTCGCCGCGCCGGCCGCCCCAGCAGCCGGGACCCGAAGCGGGGACCGGCGAGAAGCCGCGTTATCCCTTTTGTTTGCCCGCCGCCGGGGAGGCGGCGCCGGGTGCGATCCCGGTGATGCGAGCGGGGTTAAAAATTAAGCTCTGGGCGGAGAGCTCGCCCCAGCCGGGACAGCGGCTCCCGCAAGCCCGGGGGCCAGCAGCGCCCGGCGGGCACAGCCGGTGCTCCGCAGCGCAGGGCTCCCCTCGGCTCCGCTGCCGCCGGCAGGTGAGACGCTGGCCCCGGGGCACCGAGGGATGAGAACGGCTCCTCGCCATCCCTCCCGCCGCCCCTTTGTCCCCCGGGTTGACTCGCAACTCGCGGCACCCTCCCGGCCGGCGGGACCCGCTACCTACCAACTCCCCGCGGCGGCGGCGTCTCCGGGAGCCGCTCAGGCAGGTGGCGGGGCCGATCCCATCCCTCCCGCCGCCTCCGCGGGGTTCGGGGGCGCCTCCCCCCTCCCTCCTGCCGGGTGCCTTCCCTCAGAGGCGCGCTCCGAGCGGGGCGGAGCGGGGCCGGAGGCGGAGCGGCGCCTCCCGCAGGTGGCTCCCGTCGCGGCCGGCTCGTGCTCTTCTCCGCAGCGCTCCCAGCGGTGCTGCCGCCCGCTGCCCGTCCCACCGCCCGTCTGCGCCCGCGGGGGGCCGCGCCGTGAAAGCCCGGGGCCGTCCCGCCGCGCAGGCTTCCCAGTGCATCCTGCGGTACCTCAACTATTTTACCTTTTTTCTCATTTCCTTCTGTTTCCATCCATTTCCCGAGCGTCTCAGACCCCAGTGTGATCGGTCCCTTCTCAGAGGGTCCCCGCGCATGCAGTGAATCCCTGGGATCCTTCCTGCCATCGAAGGTCATAAGCTACAGGAGCTCTGCAGTCTGTCATCTATGTTTCCTCGTCAGGCAGATGTATGATTTTAATTGTCAGCCACATTCTTTGCATAGGTTTTAATTACTCACCCTTCTTGAATCTGTATAATGATATCTGGCGAGAAAAGAGGAAAACAGAGCCAAGAAGGCAAAAATCCCTGAATGTGTTTTAACTCTTCAAGAAAAATCCACAAAAGGTTTTGCCAAAATTCCTAGCTGATCACCATTACTCCAGAAAGGAAGTATAAATTTAACAGGAATCAACTTATTTGCTGCCCTTCAGTGACCTCTCTACCTCACTGCAACCCTTATGAAGGACTGGGAGAGCTTGAAGCATGGCAAAAGCTCTGCCTCCCATAGGGACCTGAGGTGAGGAGATTCAGGAGGTGTTACAGGTTCTTACATTCCTAGACTTGAATTTTCTAATTTGTATTTTCTTGAGCCTAGCATTAGCCCCATTTGGCTCTGTGGAAAGGTTTTAACAGATGATTGGAAAAAGCAAGTGCTCAGAAAAGTCTTCATGAAAGATCAAAGAATTACAACATGAGGGAGAGGTCCCCAGAGGTAGAGGACAAATGCAGCAGAAAAAGAGATAGAGTACATCTGGTGCCAGGGGGAAGCTAGGGTTAGCAACACCAGTTCAGCTGCTCTTGGGCCACCAGGAGATGATCATGCAACAATGTGGGAGATATCTGGAATATCAGTAGGCAGCTAACAAGCAAGACTTCATCAGCAATACCATACGAATCACAGTCCATTGGCTCAAGAAGCTTTGCCCTGTACACCTCTGCTGATTTGCTTGGATAGAGGAGGAGGCCCACGTTTTGTAGGGGATGAAAGCACTGTGGGATTTGGTTATGTAGTGGGAGTCAGGACTGCAGCAGTGGTCCAGGCGTGCACTGGCTTTCCAAGATCAGTACTTCCATGTGTGCTTTAGGGCCTTCCCAGCTTTACTTTCACAGATCCTCCTTACTGCAGTAGGTCACCACACCAAATGAGGCCTCTTGATCACTTTTACTCTTCTGACAAGGTAAAGATTGTCCAAAAGTCACTTCTGGATGACCACAAACTGTTTGCTGAATAACTCCCTTTCCCACTTTATCTCGAATGTATCAGCCTTCCTGTACCACACTGCTGCTTTCAAAACTCAGTGGGAAGAAGGAATAAATGTTAGCATAATTGTTTCACTCTTTGTATATTTCCCCCAATTTTTTATCGCCAGTGACTGTGAATCGATTCTGTCTGCCTAAGGAAGGGCTATTGGAGCTCCAGACACAGCTTCAAATGGACACAATCCTGGAAGATGCGACACCGACAGGAAGGTTTACATCAGATGAGGGGGCAAAGGTACAAGGCACTGCTATGTCTTGCATATCCCACATGTGGTGAGATTCACCTACTTAACTGTAGGGCTTTGGGATACTCTGTGCTGGCCATGATAGAGCACAGGACTACAGCCTTTTCCTGTCTGCAGCAGCAGCTGGGAGTCGGGTGGGATGGCCTGAGGCATCCTAAACGAGACTAGAAGCCTCATTCAAACTATAAATATTTGCAGGGCTGTGTATGAGGTATTCACCCTGTGCACCTTCACTGCCAATGAACAGAAAGGGAAGCTGTCAGGGGTTAAGTTGTTTGACCTGTATTAGACACTTAAACAGGAAAAGATGAAGGTAGTCCATTCAGGAAAAGTGCCTTTGTGACTGTTCAGGGTTACAGACATCCCACCACATCCCATGGATCCCAGGTATGTCTCTGCCTATGGCTAGCTGCTGTCTCTCTGCTTCTGACTGGGGGAAAGGATCCTCTTTGTTTTGAACTATGTCTGAACAGCACCTGCCACCACGGGGAGCTGGTCAGCAGCTACCAGTACAGATCATAAAATGTCATGAGCACCTGTGCACAACACAGATAGAAGTATGGGAGCCACAAGGCTTAGGATCCACAGGACTGCTCCTGAAAATTAAACCTTAAAGAACATGGGCAAAAGTTCTTTCATGCTGAAAGTGACAGAGAAGAATGTTTGGTTTGGAATTGAGTTATGAGACAATTGGTTGCCACAAAAATGTCAAGATTTTATTTTCTAAGGACATACTTTAAATCATAAGCTCAGAAATGACAGTTTGCCTGCGCTGTCTTAATACCCACCTTAAGGAGAAATGAACCACTGTGCAATTCTCTCCAGAAGCTATAGACAAAAGACATTGCTTTACCTTTGTAATTCAAAAGAGGAGAAAGGAAAAAAGAGAATTATAGGTTTGGGGGTTTTTCCCCCCCATGTGTATCATTTTTAAGAAACAGGAGCTCTGGTGAAATTGGGCTGCCCAGGAGTGTCAACAGGAGAGCGAAGTCCACGATCTGAGTGTTACTGTGAGCCATTTTTGAGGCAAAGAGCAGTAAGTGACAACATATGTAAAGGTGAAGAGGTATTAGCTGGGCTATATTGTCAAGTGATAACACACAGGCTGGCTTTTCAGCACCTTGTGAGTAAGATGAAAATGAAACAGTCTACAGGTGGGAGCCCTAATGAATGGCACTGTCAGGAGATAGTTTCTCATGGCTGAAGAAATCTTTTATTCTGTGGGGAAGTGAAGTAACCTGGCATTATGAGCCTGTGCCAGATTCCACCCCCCCCCAGACAATGGAGTGATTTCAGAGGCCACTGAGTCTGGAAGGAAGAATGACAACACAGAATTGGCTCAAATGAGTCCTCCCATTGCTCACTGCTGATGTAATGCAGCAGAAAAGGCCTTGGCAATGGCAACTATCCAGAAGGCTTCCACTTCCTTCCCTGGGGCAGAGGCCCCTGTGCACCATTTCCCAAAGCTCTTTCTAACTGCAGAACTAAGTCACAGGTGAGGACACACTCTTTATCTTTGGAAAAAAAATCTACTTTGAAGGCAAGGAAGATGCAGAGTGGGACTTTGGAGACACAAGTCCTATCCTCATCTCTGTCCCTACTTCATTGCAGGGCTTCAGGAGCTGCTTCAGAACTGCCTCAGTTCACCATCTATGCAAGGAGTGTGAGCATGTTCTATCTCCATGGAATGCTAAGGAGATAAATACAGTGGTTGCTATCCCATGCCTGGGTGCTGGGATGATGGGAAGTCCAGACATTGCCTCAGATATGTTGACCCATATAATGATGCCACCCAGGTTTTCCAAGTCTATGGAGTCAAGGCACTCATTCCTAGCTCCCAGATCCAAGAGTCTTTTACTGTCAGCTCTTCAAGGAAGTGTGGCAGGACTGAGAATCTGAGTTGGTTTGTTTATGAAATGTATTGCCACGTGTATAAAATGTCCTTCCTGTGCTGGTGAAAATCTTGCCATCAGCCAGTGTAACACAGTGGAGAGTATGGAGGACTCTAGCCTTGGAAAGGATTCCTCTGCCCACACAGAGACAACTGAAAGCTAGACATGACCACTTGAGTCTCCTTGTGCAGGCTTTCAGGGGCTACCTCAGAGGGTTGTATATTACCTCCCAAATTAGGAGATAAGATAGGCCAGAAAAAACATAGAATCATTGAATCAATAAGGTTGGAAAAGACCTCAAAGATCATCAAGTCCAACCTATCACCCAACACCTCCTGACAACTAAACCATGGCACCAAGTGCCATGTCCAATCCTTTTTTGAACACCTCCAGGGATGGTGACTCTACCACCTTCCTGGGCAGCACATCCCAATGGCAAATTACTCTCTCTGTGAAGAACTTTCTCCTCACCTCCAGCCTAAACATCCCCTGGTGCAGCTTGAGACTGTGTCCTCTTGTTCTGGTGCTGGTTGCCTGGGAGAAGAGACCAACCCCCTCCTGGCTACAAGCATCATTCCTTAAAAACACTTATTTCCTTCAGCTGTCTACTAGGAGAGGTTAAACCTGACTTTTTGGTGCCAATGGTTACATAAAGTGAATCCCACTCAGCATGCTCATCTTCTTGAGTGAAGTCACCACCCCTGGAGGTGTTCAGCAGGGGATTGGACGTGGCACTTGGTGCCATGGTCCATTCATGAGGTCTGTGGTGACAGGTTGGACTTGATGATCTTTGAGGTCTCTTCCAACCTTAGTGATACTGTGATACTGTGATACTGTGAATAGGGATATTTGAGTATCTGGTTGCGATTCATCCTAACAGGAAGATTGCACAGTTCCACCTGCAGACATAGCTGTGCAAGTAAAGAGCTTTGCCTGAGACAACTCAAGCTTTACAGAATGTTTCTAAATTTATTGGCAAAGTAATCTACTAGTGCATGGGAAAGACAAGAAGTACCACTGGACTGAAAGTGCAGCGTGTATATTCCCTCCCTGTTGAATTCTCGATTGAAAGGTTTATTGGGATTTTCTCTACCTGTCAGGCAGGGCATGGGAATTTCTCTACATCTCACAGAGCCACAGAATTGCCTAAATTGCAACAAAAACCTTTAAAATCATCCAGTTCAACCATTAGCCTAACACTGACAAGCTCTTGACTAAAACATATCACCAAGCATTACATGTCTACACAACTCAAATGTTTTCAGGGATGGGGACTCCACCACCTCCCTGGGCAAGCTGTTCCAGTGCCTGATAATGCTTTCAGTGAAGAAATTATTGCTAACATCCATCCTAGACTTTCTTTGGTGGAACTATTCTCTTGGTTTATCACTTGTAGTGATAGGACTAAGGGGAATGGAATGAAGCTGGAGGTGGGGAGATTCAGGCTGGAGGTGAGGAGGAAGTTCTTCCTCATGAGAGTGGTGAAGCCCTGGAATGGGTTGTCCAGGGAGGTGGTTGAGGCCCCATCCCTGGAGGTGTTTAAGCCCAGGCTTGATGAGGCTCTGGCCAGCCTGATCTGGTGTGGGGTGTCCCTGCCCATGGCAGGGAGGTTGGAACTAGATGATCCTTGTGGTCCCTTCCAACCCTCCCTGATTCTATGATACTATGATACTTGTTAATTGGTTGAACAGACTGACCCCCACCTCACTAAAACCCACTTTCAGGTAGTTGTAGAGAGCAATGAGGTCTCCCCTCAGCCTCCTCTTCTCCAGACTAAACAATCCCAGTTCCTTCAGCCACTCCTCATAAGATTTGTTCTCTAGACCCTTCACCAGCCTCATTGCTCTTTTCTGGACACACTCCAGCACCCCAATGTCCTTTTGTAGTGAACCCTGCTTGAAATGCAGTATATTTTGCAGAAAGTTTCGATCAAACTATGAGCTGCATAGAAAGAAAAGGAGGAAAAACATTTTCTATTTAGCTTGGTTCAAAATTCACAGCCACGTGTACAAGTCACACATCCTCTTAAGTGTACAGGCCTTGGGAATTACTGCTATTCATATTGCTGAAAACATTTCTGGCAAGGGACATTTAAACTAAGAGTGCCCCTTTAATTTCAGGATAGCAAAAACTTGTTGAGATAATCCAGGCATCTGGATTTGCTCCAGCAAGGCTGAGATTTTTGTAAGACACCACATCTTCACCATTTGGATAAGCAGCGTATCCGTGGAGTGAAGTAACCCCACAGTAACACCTTCAAAAGAAAACATCCACTGCAACTGCACCCCTGGAGATTCACTGAGGAATTCCCTGGAAAAAATAGGACTCTTCAGTGGTATGCAAAAGTGGGTCACATTCATCTCTGCTGTCTATCTGCTGGGTTTAGATTCAGCTGTAGCACTCGCTGCTCAGTCTGGTGGTGTCAGCCACGTACTCATCCAGGAATAGTGAGCTATAGCACTCTCTAAGCGCTGGATGTGCCTGGGAAGCTACTGTGCAGTGAGAAGGTCACTGAGGGTATTAATAGACTGCTTAGCCTGGAGAGGAGGAGACTCAGGGGTGACCTTATTGCTCTCTACAACTACCTGAAGGGAGGTTGTAGTGAGGCAGAGGTTGGTCTCTTCTCCCAGGCAACCAGTACCAGAACAAGAGGGCACAGTCTCAGGCTGCGTCAGGGGAGGTTTAGGCTGGAGGTTAGGAGGAAGTTTTACACAGAGAGAGTGATTGCCCACTGGAATGGGCTGCCTGAGGAGGTGGTGGGGTCGCCGTCGCTGGGGGTGTTCAGGGCGAGGCTTGACAGGATGCTTGGTTGCATGGTTTAGTTGGTTGGGTGGTGTTGGATGATAGGTTGGACACGATGATCTTGAAGTTCTCTTCCAACCTGCTCTATTCTATTCTATTCTATTCTATTCTATTCTATTCTATTCTATTCTATTCTATTCTATTCTATTCTATTCTATTCTATTCTATTCTATTCTTTCAGCTCCTGTTGGAGATCATACTCTTCTCACATCCAGCTTGTTTAAAGAGCAGCCCATACAGCACAGTGGAAGGTTCTCCCTGCAGCAAGAGCCCACACTTGCAAAGCAGGTGAGCTGGGCAGTGTTGGGTCAAACCTGTCACCATCTGCCTGTCAGCCTTTGCAGTGTTTCTTGGCTAATGCTGGGAAGGGCCTGTGCTAGTCCTGTTGTACAGCAGGAACTGGTAGGATTTCCAGTATGAGTTTGATGCTTGGTGATGTTGCACAGAGCATGAAGGCACCCTCGGGTTAGCTGTGTGACTCATAAATGAGGGACCACAGTGTATTTCAGACTATGTTCTAGCTATGGTCTGTCTGGCAGTGCAGACAGTCTATGCAGTTAAAAATTCCCCCAGGGAGAGGAAGGGTTGAAGCTGGTGTTCTTGGAAAGATCATCTTGCAATGGATGTAGGCCCTGTGGGGACACCTAAAGCACATGTATCTCTCTACCTTAGGGAGACAAATGAAAAGGAAATCCAGGTAGGGATCAGCTCTATTTCCATGTGCCTTAATTTCTCAGTCAAATAAGCCTTTCCTAGTGAAATGCCTATGAGTCCACAGTGAGCACCTGTGAATCAGTGCTCTTCAAGGGAATGAAGACTGGGGTCCAGGGCACACAGAAGGGGTGTTTGGCCATCACAGCCAGGGAAGTTCTAATAAGGGCTTCTGGTCTGAAACTTGAAGAGGAACCATATTAGAACCGAAAGAGGTCAGTTATGATTAGCTTGGGAACAAGTAAACAAGAGTAACCTCAGCTAATTTTAGCCATGTATAAACGATTCCAGTAGCCAGAGGAAGGCTGTCTTTAAGTCAGAGGAGAGGAGGGCAATCCATCTCACCCATGTTAGATGCTGCAGTTAGTATGGAACTAGCTGCAGTCTGGAATTATTTTCTCTTGGCCATCAGTAGAGGCAGCCTGGACAGCTCAGGTGGAGGTGATTAAGTTATAACAAAACCCAACCACCAAACAAACCCAACAAAACAACTGAAAAATGATTAGAGAAAACCTGTAGAGTTTATCACAGAATGTTTCCAGCAGTCTGTACTTGCAGTGTAGTGCATATGGGACCCTAAGGAGGAATTATTCCACGTGGCACCGAAGTCTGTGGCAAGAGCATAACACAACGAGATAAGAAAAGACATATTTGGGTTAAATGTCACCAGAAAAATGTCTGACTGTGAGAGCTGGTTGTGAAATAGAATCCCAAGGGACCTCCCTCCCCCTCCCCAAGGGTATATAAACTGTGTGAGGCAAAACATTAAGAAAAGGAACAATCCAGACTACCGTGTCGCAGTTTAGGTAAGGCAATAGGTCTTTCCTGTGCTAATTACTGCAATCTACACTTCAAAGCCTAGAAGATAAGAAAGCCATCTGATGATATGTTTTGCAGAGACACATCCCATAAGGAATATTTATAGCAAGTCTGGGTTTCTTATAACTTATTTCTGATTCAGTGTGCCTTCAAGTGCGTTCCAAAACTCAAAGCTAAAGGTCCAAAAATAGTGCTGTGCTGCTCCATACTATGCACCAGGCACTCACTGGTGCTCTGTAAATATGGCCTCCCTCAAATGTTCTCGCTGGAAAAGACTGTTTCTGACATGTCTCACCTATGCCCTTGGTCTATGCTCTTCCAGTTAAGCTGGGTTCTCTTCTGTAGCAAGGAGAGAGATGTGAGTGGCCATATTTAATTGCATGTATACAGCCTCATACAAGTCAAATCAGCTATCAATACTTCAGACTTGGTCTGCCCCAGAAGGTGAATGCTGCATCAGACCTCTAAACATAATTTAGACTTTAACATAACGTTCTCATCCCCATCCTCACTGAAAATGTGAACTAAGACAAGCAGAGCGTGGGTGTCTGCATCATTCCATGGTCACCTTGACTTCCTGGGACAGGAGAAGAGTGAGCAGTGCACCCAACCCAGTCATCCACACAGGTACTTCTTGAATGGCGGTTTGGCCACACTCAGGAGAAGCGAAGGTCTGGATGCTGCCCTCCCCCTGCTGCAAGAGGATCCCCTTAAACCACCCCCGCAGCAGTGGACCCGGGCCGTGAGGAAAGACCCCAGCCACAAGTACCAGCTTTTGCTCTGCCTTCAGTGCTGCAAAACACTGTGGTCTGTCTTCACTTAATGGTCAAGTTACCCACACAAAGAAGCTGGAAAAGGGCACTGTGATCCAGACTGACATCCTGCACTAACCAGTGGATCTTTGCCTCTGCTTTGAGCTTTCAAGAAGCAGTCAGTCTTGAGTTAACAATTATCATAGTGTAGACATCCACTGCAACCTTTGGTTCATCATTGTCTAGTTATTTCTATTTATAGTTCAGCTGTTTATGAACATGTGTTATAGTCAGAGGCCTTAAAAGTCCAGATACACTATGCCACTACAATTGGTGTTACTGCAATTTCATCAAAAGCAATATTATCCTTTCACAAAATCTGTTTCCATAAATCTTAATTTTATTACTTTAACCCTCTGTGAAATACATAATCAACCACAGAATCACAGAATGGCTTGAGTTGGAAAGGACCTTGAAGATCATCTAGTTCCAACCCCCTGCTGTGGGCCAGGACACCTCCCAATAAATCAGCTTGCTCGAAGCTTTCTCCAGCCTACTCTTAAACACTTCCAGGGATGAGGCATCCACAACTTCTCTGGGCAACCCATTCCAGTGTCTCACCACCCTCATAGTAAAGAACTTCTTCCTAACGTCTAATCTAAACCTACCCTGCCCTAGTTTAAAACCAGTGCCTCTAGCCCTATCACCACATGCCTTTGTAAAAAGTTCCTCTACAGCTTTCCTAAAGCTCCCACTCAGGTACGGGAAGGCTGCCATAAGGTCTCCCCAGAGGCTTCTCTTCTCCAGCCTGAACAGATCCATCACCAGAACAAGAGGACACAGTCTCAAGTTGCACCAGGGGAGGTTTAGGCTGGATGTTAGGGAGAAGTTCTTCCCAGAAAGAGAGATTGGCCGCTGGAATGTGCTGCCCAGGGAGGTGGTGGAGTCACCATCACTGGAGGTGTTTAGGAAGAGACTGGATGGGGTGCTTGGTGCCATGGTTTGGTTGATTAGATGGTGTTGGGTGATAGGTTGGACTCGATGATCTCAAAGGTCTCTTCCAACTTGGTCTATTCTATTCTATTCTATTCTATTCTATTCTATTCTATTCTATTCTATTCTATTCTATTCTATCCTATCCTATTCTCAAAGGTCTCTTCCAACTTGGTTTGGTCTATTCCATTCCATTCCATTCCATTCCATTCCATTCCATTCCATTCCATTCCATTCTATTCTATTCTATTCTATTCTATTCTATTCTATTCTATTCTATTCTATTCTATTCTATCCTATTCTATCCTATTCTATTCTACCTGAGATTGGAATCAAGTAGAAAAGCCCAGCGTAACCCAGGCAGAGTAACCAGATATCCTATTTAAATGTGACCTTTACCTTCTTCCAGAAGTTTGTAGTTTTCCTTCTGCTTTAGGATTAACTGAAAAGTGGCAGCAGTAAGCAAGAGAGCTTCTTCACAAGCTTTTGAAAATGTCTGATTTTCAAATGTCTAATTTTTATAACAGTTGTAGACAATAGGGGATGTATTAAGAAGAGAGTGGCCAGTAGCCCAAGGGAGGTTGTCCTTTCCCTACTAGAGGACACAGTCTCAAGCTGCACCAGGGGAAGTTTAGGCTGGAGGTGAGGAGAAAGTTCTTCCCAGAAAGAGAGATTGGCCACTGGAATGTGCTGCCCAGGGAGGTGGTGGAGTCACCATCCCTGGAGGTGTTCAAAAAAGGATTGGATGTGACACTTGGAGCCATGGTTCAGTTAGGCCTGAGGTGTTGGGTGATAGGTTGGACTTGATGACTTCTGAGGTCTTTTCCAACCTTATTGATTCTATGTTTCTATTCTGCCTTGGTGAGGCCTCACCTGGAAGACTGTGTCCAGTTCTGGGCTCCCTGTTCTGAGGAGGATAAGAAACTACTGGAGAAAGTCGAGAGAAGAGCCACTAAGGTGATTAAGGGAGAGGAACATCTGCTTTATGGGGAAAGGCTGAGACAGCTGGGTCTGTTTAGCCTGGAGGAGACCAAGGGGAGAATCTCATTAGTTCTTGTAAATATCTACAGGGTGAGTGAGGAAGATGGAGCCAGACCTCAGTGGTGTCCAGTGACAAGACAAGGGGCAATGGGCACAAACTGGAACACAGGAAGTTCCATGTAGACACAAGGAGGGAAAAAAAAGTCATGTTGAGGGGGCAGAGCACCGGAACAGGCTGCCCAGAGAGGTTGTGGCATCTCTGTTTCTGGAGGCATTCAAAACCCACCTTGTGTGATTTACTCTAGATGGTCCTGCTGCAGCAGAGTTGGACTAACTGATCAGTAGAGGTCCCTTGCACCCCCTGTGATTCTGTGCATAATATTCAAGCCTTGGAATGACAGCTGTGTCAGCTGGTGAGCCTAAGGTATATTTTCTGTGTTGATTTTCCTTTCAGGAAACTCTTGCATGTGATATTGAGAAAGTCCTACTCTCACCATGGGAAATGCAGGACACATCACTTGGACCGAGCCACTTTCTCTGTACATTGCAGAAAGATATTTTAAGTAGATATTTATCTTATGGTTAAATAAAAAATAATCAGTGGTCTCACTTAAAAGTGAAAGAAGAAGGTGATGCCATTTCTGACTTGCATTTTCTGCTGTTTTGAGGTCACTGCTTGCTGCCTGAGTTATGACAAGTGATTGAAGCTGCTTACTCACAGAAATCCTGCCACTACAGTCAGTAGCATCAGTTAGGCCAAACTGATGTTTATTAATGAGCAGGCAAGCTCCTCTGGATTATTTTCCAGACTATTAGCTTAAGGAAAATGAGCTATTTTCACCTTTGCTGGTTGCTTTGCTGATTTATTTCATGATGACTTAAATTTGTGCAAATGAGCATGCTTTTATTCTGCCTGTCTACTCTGCTCTTTATCTACCAGCTTAATGCCCCAGGCTGACCTCAGAGAAGCCTATACACCTGTCTTTTGATTTGGAGGCCATCTAAAGCCACACATTTCCCTAGGGACAACAGACCATTTCTTGAAGTTTTAACTTGAACTATTTACCTCACTCTTACCTAGATTCTGCTTAGCATTCCCCAGTTCTTCCAGATCACCTGAACCTTCTTAGTGACTCCTTGCTGAGGTCTTTTCTCCTAGTAGTACACAGCATGATATGTTATTAGTATTCATTTAGACCATTAGTAGTCATTAAATCTATTTAGAGAACCATAGAATAATGTAGGTGGCCTCTGACAGTCTTCTAGTCCAACCTCTTGCACCAAGCAGGACCAAGTCCAAGCCTGAGCCTTGGATTCACATCTTAAATCAGACAAAGCCCTTCTCTTGCAGAAGGATATTTTTCCTTTGAACAAGTTGCAAGTTGTCTACTGGGAGCAGATACAGACTTGCACAGCAACCTGCCCCATGCCCTCTGCTCTTTTCTAAACATCTTGTGTATATGTGGTTGAAGAGAACAGTGAAGAGCAGGCTCAGCAGTTATGTGCAAGAGTGAAAACAAGTGATGCTTTTACCTCATTTTCTTCCAATGGTTACTCAAAATATTTTCCTGCATTTTTTCATATGTTGCTCACCAGGGTTTCTGTATCCACCTACTG
The DNA here is from genome assembly GCF_014839835.1 of Dryobates pubescens. Classification (NCBI taxonomy): domain Eukaryota; kingdom Metazoa; phylum Chordata; class Aves; order Piciformes; family Picidae; genus Dryobates; species Dryobates pubescens. The sequence continues at coordinate 37,082,265 of NC_071621.1, forward strand.
TGTTGATGCTGGCTTGGCACACCTGTGGCAGATGGCAGGTTAATTTCCTGAGAACATAATCAAGTTCCTTTCTTGATCTGAAGACATGGGCTGGATAAAGTGAAACAGGGCTTACAGAATACAGAGTACAGAATTAACAGGTTGGAAAAGAGTCCAACTTATCACCCAACACCATCTAATCAACTAAACTGAGTGTCTCCTCCAGGCTCTTCTTAAACACCTCCAGTGATGGTGACTCCACCACCCTCCTGGGCAGCACATTCCAATGGCCAATCTCTCTTGCTGGGAATAATTTCTTCCTAACATCCAGCCTAAACCTCCCCTGATGCAGCTTGAGACTGTGTCCTCTTGTTCTGTCACAGGTTGTCTAGGAGAAGAGACCAACCCCCACCTGGCTACAACCTCTCTTCAGGTGGTTGTAGACGGCAATAAGGTCTCACTGAGCCTCCTCTTCTCCAGGCTAAGCAACCCCAGCTCCCTCAGCCTCTCCTCACAGGGGTGAAACATAAGAGTTTGTGATATACAGGAGATAGAGAATATTGTGCATCTCTTACTGTATCAAAGTGAAGCAATGGAAGGTGTGTATTATAACACACATGGTGAACTGAGACAGAAGGTACATGACCCCAGGTGTACAAATTCTACTGATCTGGAGACCCACCACTAATGTAATTTAAAATAAATACTTCACAAGCACTTGTTAAGTATTTCCTGCATTGCCAGCATGAAGGAATAAGGCTACAATTCTCTATTGTGCTGCACCAGGCACGATTAGACATGGAAAGGCAGTTTTAAAATAACAACTTCTCTGTTATGTTTCATGACAAGCCAGCTGTTTGCCACCAGCAGCGAACACAGAGGGGTCTGTGACAGCAATGCCACCACTCATACTTTGTCCAAGCACACATTGCTTATGGTATTACGCTGATAGCTGCTGACCTGTTGCATTATATGACTTTCAAACAAACTCTCTTTTCCCCTTGCTGTAAAGCTAAGCACATCTTTTCAAGGGTCTTAGTAAATAATTGCCATATCTCCACTGACAAAAGCAGAATGGAGCAGGAATTCCTCACTGAGCCTGTGGGGCTGGACAGAACCCTCACAAATGTTTAAATGCTGGACTGGAGAAAAGCCAAATGTGGAATGTCACAGAGAGTGGCCAGTGCCAATTCTTCAACAGGACCTGAACGTTTGAGCTGCAGCTAATTGTTTACCCAGCCTGTCTGCCTGGGCAAACAAGCTCCTTGAAGCTCATTGCCGTGAGCCTGCCCGGATCCCCGCTCCTGGGCTTTTATGGACTTATTAGGCTTACAATACATATGGCACCAAAGCAAGCACAGACATTAGCAAAGCCAGGGGAATGCCAAGCTTGGTCAGAATTAAATCAGTGTATTGTGAATGCTCCTGTTCTGACTGTGAATATGGAGTTTCTGTTCTGAGGGTAAGCAAGTAGCAGGAGGCAAGCGAGATGGAGTCCCTGGACTGAACTCTGCGGAGAAAGCTGACAGCTGACAGAGCCCTAATTAGGACCTGACGACCTGATCCTGCAGGCAATACTCTCACTGAAATAAATGGGAGCTCTGTCTTATTAAGAACAGTATTGTATTATCTTGCCACATTTAAGTTTCTTCAGAATCCACAAGTCTAACTCTGTTTGGAGCTGCTGCACAGTTAAAAATAGAAAACCAAAAGACTTTGGCACCCTGTTTGGCAATCCAGATAGAAAAATCACTCTACCTGCCAGTGTTTGCATACTGTGTTACTGGCACAACCTGGAGTAAAGCCAACATCCCCTGTCCAGTAGGCAAAGTTACTCTAATGTAATTAGGTTTCTCATCTATCCCATTCTCCTCATCCCCAACCGTAGCACTTCACTCACTTCCAACTTCATACTTTTAAATATTCCTTATTCCTAGCAGTAGTTTCAGGAGGGTGACAGAGATCCTGTAATGCATTCAGTGACATCCCCTGAAGGCCAGAACTTCTACTATGCTTGAGGAGATAGAAATAAATGTGTGGAACTGGTTTTCTTTCTTCAGGGAAATGCTTGAAGGACAGAAAGCAAAGGAAATGCAGATGTGGGAAACAGCAGCTTCTGAGGTTAGACTGATCCTCTTTTGGACAGTTGTCTGAGGAGCTGTTTGTTTCCTGATGGTGGTTAACAAATTTCATAGCTTGACAGAGATCATCTGTTGTGGGAATTGAAAAGAGACTCTCAGGTTAAGTAACAAACTCTGTGATTCCTCTCTGGGCTCAGCAGTGTCCAGTAGCATCAGAGGATCTTCTTGCGCACCAGTAACCTGCTCCTTTAGCATGTCTGTGCTGAGGCAAGAGCACCCTCTGATCTTCCTCATTTACCCATTCTCTGGCCTTTCTGCTGAGACAACTGATAAATACATCCAAAAGAGCTGCTGTTGGAAGGTTGGACTTAGATCACAAGTTCACCTCTCCAAACTGCCAGTAACTCTGGTTGCTGCTGCCTTGGACGTGATTTGAATGCCTGACAAAAGGGAAAAGCTCCAAGTGTCATTGTCTAGCCCTGTCAAAACACTTCTCTGGCTCTTTTCTAACCTACTGGCAAAGATTTTTAAGCAGGTTCTTCTACGGATGGAGCCAAAATCACAGAGGAGACAGGGCACTGAGCAGGGCAGAGGACCTCCTGACAAGGTCCTGTGCACCATCTGGGAAATAAATAGGAGAAGCTGGAGGTCTGTGCAGCTGCAGAGCTACGCCAACAGTGCAGTGACAGAGATGTTGTGAGTTGTTTGCGTGGCTGGAGTGCACAGATGGGTGGGCTGTGATACATGCATGCTCATATTATAGGAGATAGAAGATGGGAAGAAAACTGTCCTGAGAGGAGAGGAGAGTTCCAAAGTGCAGGATGTCTAGATATCCCCAGAGGTCCTTTTAAAAGTAAATTTCTCTACAATACTCCATGAGAAAATTGCTGTGGAGGATTATTCTTCAGGCTCAGAGATCTCCCATCAGGAGACCTACACTGTCCATTTTCCCTTGTCAGAGTTCATTCCCTCTGCATTCTGCTACACTACCCTTTCTCCCCTCCCCCCCCCCCCCCCTCCCCCCCCCCCTGGTTATTGGCTAAAAGTAGTGATAAAGCTGGGATTAGAAAGGCTCTGCCAAGGAGCCAAGTTCCTGACAGCCTCTGCTGAAAAACCGAGTCAGTACTTAGTTCTTGTTTTGAAAGACTCACATGCAGTTGTTTCTTGCAAGCATTGTGTCTATAGAAGAAAGCAGGGCAACCTAAGAAACTGTGATGGGTCCGATGCTAACAGCAGAAGCCAGGCAGGTTTTCTGCACTAGAAGTAGGCATTTTACTACTCTGGGGTATTATAAGCCCAAAAGCCTGCTAGGGAGCAGCAAAAAAAATAAATTAAAGCTGCAGGTCTCATGAAGGGCTGGGCTGGGCTGGAGGATCCGGAGGCAAGTCACGTTACCCTTAACTGGGCTTTCCCTGAGAGGCCTGATGGCATTTTGTCTTCCTTGACCTTCCATCTCTCTCTCTCTGGCCTATCCTCTTGGAGCTATCAGAAGGGGGAAGCTTTGTCTGTGCTGCCCAGAAGCCCTTAATCATTTCCCTGCCCAGGCAGTATCCTTCTCAAACTGTCACCTGGAATCAAAATGCCCTTTGAAAGCTGCTTTGCAAACCAGGGATGCTGCTACCAGAGCCATAACATAAAGAAAGATTTAAGCTGCTTCTTAAAACCTGTCAGAAATTCTTCTGATCAATCACTTTGCCTATTCAGTGATGTTGATTTACATCAAATGAAAACTAATGAGCAGTGATAGAAGCTGCAAATTGTTTTGCTAGACTGTGGTTTAGATGCATTGGATAGGAAGTATGTCGTACCATGCTTAACTGCTTGGGGCACTTCCTAGAGCCTCCTCGTTATTTGGATGCTAGTCCCGATAGACCCTGTCAGAAACAGCCTTCTGGAAGCTAAAGCACAAGTGGGTGTGGGAAGTATTGCCACCTTAATTCATGTTCTCATGTCCTGCTTTCCAGTGATTTTCAAGGAAGAAGTATTTTGATGCTTAACTAGGAACGACTGCAGATCGGCAAAGTCTTTCTCACCTGGAGAGCCTTCAGTGGCCAGAAAGCTGAATGCAGCCAACTTCATATACTCATTGGAATACTCAGACCTGCTCCTGTCTTCAGCAGCAGGTCAGCAGCAGCTGACTCAGTAAGATATGTATAGGCAACTGTGCTGATACTTTATTTCTGCCATCTCTGGTCTTCCCACCGTAGAATCCAGATCATTATATGGAGAAAAGAAGCCACACAAAGCAAAAAGGATGCACAACCCTGCCATAAGGGCACTAGGACCAAGTTACTTGCAGATAAGAGATGGAATTTGACAGCCTGTAGGAGCGTCCTGCAGTGCAGGGAGCGCCTGGCACACAGGGAAGCAAAAAAGGAGTTGCTGGGATACAGCAATCAAATCAAAACCACAGGTGAACTTGAACGCCTCAAGGACAAGGAGCCAGTGGCCAGGCTCATGCCAACTGCTCTAAAATGTCAGCTTCTTTTGCTTCATGTCTCAGAGAGATTCTATCTTCTCTGGGTCAGGCTGCCTGAAAATATCCCCTGGTGAGAACAGGAGATTCACGACCTGGCAGCTCAGCTGGTCCCGTGCCCTGTGTCTGTACTCCTGTGAGCCCACAGGGCAAGGGTGGAAGCATCCGCAGTGCTAATAGCAAGTGCAAAAACGTAGACACAGCTTGTCCCAGGCAGAGATGAGGAGGAGCTGTGGGCAGTGCTAATGAAGAAAGCAGCTGCCTCTGCAGTCACCCCTAGGTACATGCCAAAAGACAGCTTATTCCTCCACATTCTTCTCCTCAAAGCTGGAGACACTCTTTCTGGAAGCCTTCTTGCACTGTTTCTGAAAGCATATCACTGTGAAAAGTTTTTGTCCACCTCTTTGCTGGACTACACCAAGTACACACATAAGTTAATGACCTGGTTCACTGGATGGTGTTGACACTGTATAAGAGCAAACCAAAGGACATTTGGACGTAGTATCTGGATTTTACCAGGAAAAGAGTATCTGGATTTTGCCAGAAAAAAAGAGCCATACATTTGTTTCACCTTTGTTTGCCTACACATTATTGCAACTGTAATGACAAGAGGTTCTCCTCCCCCTCTGCTCTGCCCTAGTGAGGCTGCATCTGGAGTGCTGTGCCCAGTTCTGGGCCCCTCAGTTCAAGAAGGACCTCAGGGAACTGCTTGAAAGAGTCCAGTGCGGAGCCATGAAAATGATGAAGGGAGTGAAACATCTTCCTCGTGAGGAGAGACTGGGGGAGCTGAGGGCTCTTCAGCCTGGAGAAGAGGAGACTGAGAGGTGACCTCATTAATGTTTATAAATATGTCAAGGGTGAGTGCCCAAAGGCTGGAGCCAGGCTCTGCTGGGTGATGCCCAATGCCAGCACAAGGGGCAGTGGTGGAAGCTGAGGCAGAGGAAGTTCCATGGAAACAGGAGTTAAAAAATTTCCCTGTGAGGGTGACAGAACACTGGAGCAGGCTGCCCAGGGGGGTTGTGGAGTCTCCCTCTCTGGAGTTATTCAAAACCCACCTGGATTGTGTTCCTGTGTGACCTGGTACAGGTGCTGCTGCTCTGGCAGGGGGGTTGGACTGGATGATCTCTTGAGGTCTCTTCCAGCCCCTAACATTCTGTGGTTCTGTGATTTCATTGCAACATGCAATGAAAACTGCCTGAAAATACTCCGCCTGCGTATTTTGCCTGGCTCCTCTACATCAAAAGCCTCCTCTGTAATGCTGCTGACTTTGATGATATTTTGGTCTGAGTGCTTTGACTAATTTTTCATTTCACAACAACTTCTTGTCTCCAGTCATATTTTGCTGTATATTACATTATATTAATACTCCCAAAAGCTAAAGTCAAATAGCATTCTTTGTTCTTCCCATAATAGAACTGGAATTAAACTGCTGGCGTTTCTTGTGGAATGGAAACTTGAGGTTTCAGCTGGGTCTAACAGCCCTGGTTCCAAAGAAGTGAGAAGTTCCCCTTGTAGCTGTTCCCTGCATCATTTTAATATAGACTAAAGCTTATAGAGCAGAGACTCACACCTGTTTTGTAGAATCCAGCTGCATTCTCATAGCAGCAGGAGGACATAGCTGTGCCATAAAATGACCTTAGCTTCCGTGAAGAATTTGGTTGGAAATCAGAAAATATACTTCCAGCCAAAATCGGTCAAAAGAGATTCTGTCTCTGTTTGCTGCTCACATTAACTTAAACTTACATGTCATGGGGAGGAAAATGGAATACATTGTCACTGAGGAGCAAGGCTGGCAGGCTGGCTCAGTAAGCTGGATGGAGCCAGGAATGATATCCACAGCTCCGCTTTCCACTCCTTTGCTTCACTTCATAATTCCTCCTCATTTTCTGAGGCACAGTGTTGGAGCAATGATCCTTGCCCAGGCTTTTTATTCATAGCCATGACAAAGCCAAAGTGTTGGAGTTTGTGCATTTGATAAAACACAAATCACGAGGAAGCCAGAACTACAGCCTTGTGGTAGATAACCACTTGCACAGCCTTGGCCACTTGTGAGCTGGAAAGAAGAGGCAGTTGCCCATGCCAAGTAAAGGTGAGGGAGGCCAGTAGTTCAGCTTGCATCACATCTCTTTTCCACAGTCCCAAGCCAAACCACTGCTATAGATTTCCCCACTCCCACTCGCTGGACTTTCTAACATGAGAAATATCTTCCCATGGAAAGCAGTGGTTGCAGTCACACGAGATCCTGCCTTACTCATACTGCTGCCTTCTGGCTGCCTTTTATGAAACCAGGCAGAGATGCCAGAGTCACCCTCAGGCCATTCTCGTGTAAGCAGAAGCAGCAGAAGTCAGGAGTGAGTAGACAGGCTCCAAAAGGCTCTCCCCAGTCATCACAGCAAGTGGCTTTTATTTGACTGAATGGAAGGAACAGGAAATTGTCCTGTTGCATTTTATGGCACACGTATGCCAAAAGAGCAGGAGAGAGGAATCTGAAGAGCAATCCACCCATGCTCCCTGAGACAAAGCTCTTCATTTCTGAGTCGCAGACAAATTCCACTCTAAGTACAATGTGCTTATCCCCACTGCATTAACAGTAGCAGTTGGTACTTATCCATCACTCTCTGACCATAACAGCTCTACCAGTGCTGTTTGAGTGGCTGTTCTGCTTGTCACTTGGCACCAACCTGGATGAGAGCACGTCAGGGTGAAGCAGAGTGTCCTTTGAGCATTAGACTTATGCAGTGCCTTGAGAGTGTCACACTGTAAATTGCAAGCTTGTTGAAAACCATGACCACATCTACCTAGGACCTGAATGGTGATAAAGAGGGCTTGGGGAACCCAGAGAGCCCTGGCATCAAGCAGGCAACAAGCAGAATGCTCACTGCTCTGGTGATGCTAAGAGGGGAAGCACAGCTCTGGGCCTTTTGTTCCCTGGTTCATCTAAACAAGGCAGACATGCACCCGCCCCAGAGGGTGGTCAGCAGCCTCTGGCTTAAAGAGCTTGATGTGCAGCATTTAACACTGCCATGGATGTGAATGGGTAGGTAGGGTGTGCTGTGCAGGGCTGAGTAGAAAGCTCTAGAGAGACCATTCAGTGCTAGGAAGGATGGCTGACATTCTACAATTCTACAAAGCTGTAGAGGCAGATAGAAAAGCAAGGGAATACTCTGTGTGGATCTCTTCTCCACACTCCCAGGCTGCTTGTCTTTCCCTCACTAAGCACAACAGCATTTCCTTCAAAATAGGTACCAGTGGAAACACAGAAGGAGAGTAGCTGAAGCATTGCAAGTTAATGGCATCCTCACCTGCAGGAGCAGTGTCAGACAACCTAAAACTACTAGGCAGAAGGTGGCCATCATCATTAGATGTCATTAGTCCCAAATCAAGGATTGCTTGTTGATGAGTGTGCTGAAAATAGAGATTAAATAGACCATGCTTTCTCTAAAAGACTTTTCCATAGGCAAGTGTGGCTGGAATGAGGTTTGTAGACATTTGGAGACACCTTAGCGCCTTTGTCAACTGTCCTGCCATGGCTATGCAACTGCCTATGGAGCAGGAGACAAGAAGACCACGCAGCTGGGCTACTAAGTGTGCAGGGTGCACAGTGCAAGTGCAAGTCCAACGAGTCTGTGAAGTGCTCACAGAGCACAAACTGGGATCAGAGAAACCATGCAGAGGTTGCAGGGAAAAACATCACTCTGAATCTTTCAGAGGAATGGAGGGGGCAGTCACATGTCACTGTGGGTCCAAGCTCTGCTGCCACTGAGGCTGACAACGTTTTTAATCTACATCTGTTGCCTGATAGCTGCAGCTGTTTCTGTTCTCACTGATGATGAGTCCCTTCCAGTGTGAGACACTTTATGATTAGGGAGAGCCATCCAGGACCCTGACAAGAAGCCTTGACAAAGTTGCACTAGAAAAGGAAAGTGGCAGGCATATGTTGTTCAGGGTATTAGGACTTTAGAGCCCCTCTTTGAGATCTTGAAGGCAACTCAGGGCAGGAGGAACAGCAGCAATTCTCAACAGCATGTTTCCTGGAAGGGCTGCACAGAGTAGATACCAACAGAGAAAGTTATGTTACTCTTCATGGAGATAACTGTCCTGAAATCCCTAACACAGGTTTGTCTATTCCATCCCTATTGGCATCCCTGATGCCCAGGTCATGACTGATGAATTTTAAAGGAGCATATTACAACAGACATGTTCCTTTCTCACAGAACCCCTACATCCACCACCAAGTTCCCAGCCCCAAAACACTCTCCATAGAGACTGTTCAGTTATAATGCAAAATAAATGAGTTTCAGGCTTCTGCCCCCCCCGAGCCTTGGGTCATTTTGACTCACAAGAGCCCACAGTATTGCCTACAATACCACAGTGGGGCTTTTTTTTTTGTTTGCTTTCCACTGCATTAAAGCAGCAGTAATAACAGAGTGTCATGGGACCAGCACCGAACAGAGGAAATCCTGCCAAGTGGAGCTGTGCTCATGCACAGCCTGAAAGCAGCAAGGAAAGGAACTGTCCAGAGACTAAAACATTTCCATGTTAGACTTATGATTTAATACTTGTTTAAATTAAACATTAATATGTGTAAAGCAACTTTCAAAACAGAGCCAGTGCAGAGTTGATCCAAAAGTCAACAGGACAAAAGAATCTGGAGCAAAAATCTGAGCCAAACCGCTGAAGCTGATAATGTCTGGCAAGAAAATTCACCTCAGAGAAGAGCTTGAGGACAACAAAACTTCACTAAGACTCACAAATCAGGCCTCGTCCTTTGCTGACTGTCTCTCTGCCTTTATTCTGAGCAGATGTAGAAGATTCCTGTTCTTGGAGGCCTGAGATACCTTTTGAAAGAAGACTCTGCAGGATCAGGGTTGATTCTGAACTTGGGGAATCCAATCCCAGATTGAGCTCCAGCTGCCCCTGCCAAGTGGACACACAAGGACAGAAACCTTTAAGTGACTCTAGCCCAAATTGTATTTACTGACAGAGAGCTGGTCTTGAGCTTTCCAGCTATTAATTGTACTTTGACAAATTAGAAAGGCTTCCTGTCATCCATCAGGGCACCCACTTCCCATTATTCCAGGCTAACAGTCTGTAAAATGAAATGACAAACAGAACTTCATTAAAACAATGTGAAACACTTTCTTAGCTGGCAGATTTGGAAGAGTAGGAACCCAGCCCCAGGGGCTGCACTTCCAACTTCATCTCTGACTGGCTGTATAGAAAACAAAAGGACAAAAAGTCCTTCCAGCTCTCTGTGCCTCAGTTTACACATTCATCAGGCAGAGACACTGCTACTCAGAGTCCCCTTGAGGCCACTATGGAAATGAATCACCATTTATGAAATATTCTGTGACCCAGGCTGGGTGCAAAGTGTTCAATGCTTATTTTAAATCATCCAAATTAGCTGTCAAAACACTAAATATTATTATTGCAGTGACCAGAGACCCAGGATGGGAGTTGTGGTCGTTTGAGGCTGTGCCTTTAAGAACAAACACTGCTGGAACACACTGGCTAATGTTTTTGGTACTAGAACCAAAACATTCTGATATTCTAAACGAATTTCATTGGTTGATAAACAAAAATTCAGCTTTAGATTGTGAAGCGGTTGGAAAATTTTTTCCTCAGTTCTGTTCGGTTTGGGAGTTGGGGGAGTTGGGTGTTTCAGCCTGTTCTCCCTGCCTGCTTCTTCTGCGAACTGCTGGACTTGGCCTTCAGATAAGCAAACACTAATCCTGCATGGGCTTTTGAAGCTTGCTAACAACTCTTTTCCTTAGTAACTTGCCTTTCTCTCTCTCTAACCCCTTTTTGGGGAAAAAGGGAGGTAAGGGGGGGAGAGAGGGGGTTCCAAAGAGGGGATCCCTCCCTCAGGGAGGGATTTTTGTTGTGTTATTTGTCTTTGCTGTGTATTTCTGTGTATATATTGTAAATACCTGTATATATTGTGTTATATATAACCTGCTTTCCATATATGCTTGTAAATATATAGCTTTTGCTCTTCGACTGAGTTAGCTGTGGTTTCTTACTCTGTGGAGGAGAGAGAGCTAAGCCCTCTCTCAACCTACCACATTTATTGGCGCCCAACGTGGGGCTTGCTGACAAATTAGTTTGATTTATTGCTTGCTTAAGTCGAACGAGCAAACATGAAGGTGTTTTGGCTTTTTGAGCGTCTGTTCTTCTCGGTCTTTGGTGTATTGATCTACAAGTATTGCCTGGGTATGATTATCGATAAGATAGGTAAATATATAATGCAAAAATTATATTTGTGGTTTAAGTACAAGATTCGGCTTCTGTATGATCAGTACCTGGAATTCTTTTATGTTAAAAAGTGCAGGAATGTTACATCTAGCACACTCCCTATTGAGATAAAAGAGTTTAAGATTCCGCTCGGTGAAAGGGTAATTTTAAGTGATGGCTGGGATCCAAAGCTGATTTTCTTGATGTGTGTAGTCCTGCTGATGATGATAATTAATGTGTATTTGTTGGTAGCACTGTACCGGGAGAAAAAAGTGTCCAAGGCATGTTTTGTTATAAAACGGAGGGTTAAGAGACGAAAACGCCACCCTGGCTCTGTTTCAGGAACATCCAGTGAGGATGATAATGGAGAATCTGTGTCAGTTAAAGATAAAGCTAAAAAGTCAATCGGCAAGGCAGCTCTGAATAGCAATGGTGATGATTCTGGCAAGCAGCCAGGGGCTACAGTAGCCCCAAACATGGCGGCTCCTGTGTCCCAGGCAGCCACCATTAACGAGGCAAAGTCATTTCCTCCTTCTTCCATGGCAGGAGCGGAAGCGCCCTCCAAAGCAACTAATCTGTCTCAAAGCTTATCAGCTTCTGATAATAAGGCAGCTGGAAACCCAAACACAGCTCCAGTAAAGCAAGTAGCAGTTTTAACAACAAGGAAGGGTAAGACTAAAGCTGATTCAGGAGCTGACGGGGATGCACAGCAAGGTTCTTCTGCTGGGGAGGAAGAGAAAGTTTGTCTTAAAAATATAGCTGAGTTATTGAGATCATCAGAGGATCGAGATGCATCTCTTGGTAGGACAGCAGCTAGCGGTGGTGCTTCTCAGCTTAAAGGGATCCTTGAGAGGTTGTTGGGACCACAAGTTGAGGAACAGGAGGCAGAGGAGCAAGAACAAGATGACATAACCGACTGCTCTTCACCCCGGGAGGAGCTTAGAAATGTAAGAAAAGACTATCTCAGAGCAGATAAGGAGCCAGTTCTCGCTTGGCTTGGTAGATGCTATGATACAGGTGCTCCAGCTCTAATGGTTGGAGACAAGTCAGCAGCCCAGCTAGGAACTCTCTCGAAGGATAATGGAATAGATAGACATCTAGGCAAGGCTCTCGGTAAGGTTAATCTGTGGATACGCCTTCTAATGGCGGTTCTCATGAGATACCCTTCCCGAGATGATCTTCCATGGAATCCTAAGCCCTGGACTACCATAGATGAGGGAATTAAGCGTCTGAGAGAATTTGCTGTTAGAGAGGTACTCTATGGTGAACATGAATCTCTGAATCCTGATGATGTTCCTGTAGGAAATGGTCTTACTAAAAAGCTCATCAAGCTTGCTCCTTCTAATTATGCAAACATTCTGGCAAGCAGAATTGTAGCAAGAAATTATGGTGGAGCTCCTCTTACGGTTGGCCAATTCACTGATCAATTGAGACAATTGGATGATAGCATGACACGTGTTTCTTTGGTTTCAGCCATTGAAACTCTGTCTGGAAAACTGGAGAATTGCATGAAAGAGCTGAAGGATGAATTTAAAAACACCATCTCCCAATTGGCACAAAGAGATGATTCCAATTCTTCCTCCAGGTGGGTACAGGTTTCATCTGTGAGGAATAGACATCCTCCAAGGAGGTCATTCCAAAACAGATCAAACCAAAACAGACCACCAAGGCAGTCACGTAGGACTATTTGGATTACCCTGCGTGATCAGTTTGGTGAGAACATGAACAGGTGGGATGGTCAACCAACTTCTAATCTTTTCAGGAGACTGAGAGAACTGCAAAGTGGCAGAACCCGAGGTAGCAATACCAGAAGGGTAGCTGTTACTTCTACAGTTCCCCAGGACAACTCTAGTAGCTCCAACAGTGGCTCCAGTTCTAACACTGCACAGTGTGCTCGTTGCACCTGTGGACATGTTCCCCATAACTAGGGGTGCCCTGCCTCCCGCCAGGGGGAGGAGAGGGGTAATACAGATAACAGAATCTATTGGGATGTGTACATCCAGTGGCCTGGCACTTCACACTTTCAGAAGTACAGGGCCTTGGTTGACACAGGAGCTCAGTGCACCATATTGCCATCAAATTATCAGGGATCAGAGTCCATAACTATTCTGGGAGTCACTGGTGGATCTCAAGAGTTAAGTAAAGTGGAGGTTAATATAAGCTTAACTGGTAAACAATGGAAAAAGCATACAGTTGTGACCGGACCTGATGCACCTTGTATTTTGGGAATTGATTTTCTGAGAGAAGGGCGTTTCAAAGACCCTAAAGGTTACAAATGGGCTTTTGGAGTAGCTTCTGTAGAAATTGATGGACAAAAGCTGAAGCTGTCTGCTAGACCTGAGCTTTCTGATGAATCTGCAGTTGTGGGACAACACAAGATTCAGGACATTAAGTTGCCGGTTGCTTCTCGGACTGTGCATCACAGACAATACAGAACCAACCGTGACTCTTTGTTGCCCATTCAGAATCTGATTCGTCGGTTGGAGAGTCAGAAAGTCATCAGCAAAACTCATTCACCTTTCAACAGTCCAGTGTGGCCTGTGCGAAAGCCGAATGGAGACTGGCGTCTGACAGTGGACTACCGAGCCCTGAATGAAGTAACTCCGCCTATGAGTGCAGCAGTACCAGACATGATGGAACTCCAGTATGAGCTGGAATCCAAAGAGGCCAAATGGTATGCTACCATAGACATTGCTAATGCCTTCTTCTCTATTCCCATAGCAGAGGAATGCAGGCCTCAGTTTGCTTTCACCTGGAGAGGAATCCAGTACACTTTCAACAGACTGCCAATGGGCTGGATCCACAGCTCCAGCATCTGTCATGCAGTAATCCATGATGCTCTGGAGGAAGGTGGTGCTCCAGAACACATCCAGTTCATCGATGATATCATCGTCTGGGGTAAAACTGCTGAGGAAGTCTTCGAGAAAGGTAACAAAATCATGGACATTCTCCTGAATGCAGGTTTTGCCATCAAGAGAGACAAAGTGAAAGGTCCTACCACAGAGATCCAGTTTCTGGGAGTGCAGTGGCAGGATGGACGCCGACACATTCCAGTGGATGTGGTAAATAGAGTCTCTACCATGGCAAATCCCACGAACAAGCAAGAAACTCTACGTTTCTTGGGGATAGTGGGATTTTGGAGACTACACATTCCTGGATACAGTCAGATTGTGAAACCTCTGTATGATGTGACTCGAAAGAGGAACAGTTTCCACTGGGGACCTGAACAACAAGCAGCCTTTGACCAGATAAAGCAAGAAGTAGTCCAAGCAGTGGGTCTGGGACCTGTGCGAGATGGTCCAGACATTAAGAACATTTTGTACACGGCTGCAGGTGACAATGGTCCAACCTGGTGCTTGTGGCAAAAAGCCCCAGGTGAGACACGTGGACGACCTCTTGGTTTCTGGAGTCGAGGTTACAGAGGTTCAGAGGCTAATTACACTCCAACAGAGAAAGAGATTCTAGCTGCCTATGAAGGAGTGAAAGCAGCTTCTGAAGTAATTGGAACTGAGTCACAACTTCTCTTAGCTCCCAGATTGCCAGTTTTGAATTGGATGTTCAAAGGCAAAGGTTCCATACCACATCATGCCACAGATTCCACCTGGTCTAAGTGGATGGCCCTGATAACACAGAGAGCTCGAATGGGAAATCTTGAAAGACCTGGTCTGGTGGAGGTGATCTCAAGTTGGCCTGAAGATACCAACTGTGCTAAACCTCCAGAGGAGAGAGTAACTCGTGCTGAGGAAGCTCCTCCTTACAATGACCTTTCTGATGATGAAAAGAAATATGCTTTGTTCACAGACGGTTCCTGTCGTCTCGTCGGGAACAAGCGAAGGTGGAAGTCTGCCGTGTGGAGTCCAACACGCCGGGTTGCAGAGGCGAAGGATGGAGAAGGAGAATCCAGTCAGTTTGCAGAGGTAAAAGCTGTCCAGCTAGCTCTCGACGTGGCTGAACGTGAGAGATGGCCAAAGCTTTATCTCTACACCGACTCATGGATGGTAGCCAATGCTCTATGGGGTTGGCTAAAGAACTGGAAAAAGAATGGCTGGCAGAGGAAAGGAAAACCCATCTGGGCAGCTGAACTGTGGCAAGACATTGCTGATCGAATCGAGAGAATTCCAGTGAAAGTGAGACACATTGATGCTCACATTCCCAAGAGCAAAGCTACTGAGGAACAGCAGCACAACCATCAGGCAGATCTAGCTGCAAGAGTTTCTCAAGTAGACAAGGACTCTGAACTTGATCTCGACTGGAAACACCGAGGTGAGATATTCTTAGCTCGGTGGGCTCACGATTCGTCAGGACATCAAGGCAGAGATGCAACATACCAATGGGCTCGTGACAGATCCATAGACATTTCCATGGATGCCATCACACAAGTCATCCATGACTGTGACATTTGTGCTGCTATTAAGCAGGCAAAGAGAATTAAGCCCTTGTGGTATGGTGACAGATGGTCCAAATACAGGTATGGTGAAGCTTGGCAGATTGACTACATCACTCTACCACGTTCTCGTTCTGGTAAGCAGTACGTGCTTACTATGGTAGAGGCAAACACTGGATGGCTGGAAACTTACGCAGTCCCACATGCAACTGCACGCAACACCATTCTCGGTCTGGAGAGACAGATCCTGTGGAGACACGGAACTCCAGAGAGGATTGAGTCAGACAACGGAACTCACTTCAAGAACAACCTTGTAAAGAGCTGGGCAAAAGAGCACGGTATTGAGTGGATTTTCCATATTCCTTACTATGCACCAGCTGCAGGAAAGATTGAACGCTACAACGGTTTGTTGAAGACCACTCTCAAAGCCATGGGAGGTGGATCTTTGAAAAACTGGGAGAAACATTTAGCACAAGCAACCTGGCTGGTGAACAGTAGAGGTTCAGTGAACCGAGCTGGACCTGCACATTCTGATCTGCTACAGAAAGTAGAAGGTGATAGAGTTCCTGTTGTTAGGGAAAAGAATCTGTTAGGTAAAACTGTTTGGGTATTTTCGCCCTCAGGAGAGGCTAAACCTGTCCGAGGGGTGGTTTCAGCAGAAGGTCCGGGTCACACTTATTGGGTAATGCAAGAGAATGGTGAAATTCAGTGTATTCCACAAAGAGATTTAACTTTAGCTGAGAGAGTTTAATTTCAGAATGTTGTACAGCTACAGCGCGTCCAAAGGAAAGAGTCCCTGAGGAATCTACGGTGCACGAACCCTGAGAACCCTGAGAGCCCTGAGTCAACTGAGAGTCCCTGAGTCCCTGTTTCCCTTTTTCTTCGCTTCGTCTGCGGAGAGACAAACTGTTTTCCATTTTCTTGATTTTGGATTTTCTTGGACTTCTGAATCATCTACATCTGAGTATAGCCGGAATGGACGATGAACTTAACTTACGAACTGTAAATATTGTTCTGGATTGGATGGACAGTACGAACAGCCAATGAAATTGTTTAGAAAGGGGTGGACTGTGGTCGTTTGAGGCTGTGCCTTTAAGAACAAACACTGCTGGAACACACTGGCTAATGTTTTTGGTACTAGAACCAAAACATTCTGATATTCTAAACGAATTTCATTGGTTGATAAACAAAAATTCAGCTTTAGATTGTGAAGCGGTTGGAAAATTTTTTCCTCAGTTCTGTTCGGTTTGGGAGTTGGGGGAGTTGGGTGTTTCAGCCTGTTCTCCCTGCCTGCTTCTTCTGCGAACTGCTGGACTTGGCCTTCAGATAAGCAAACACTAATCCTGCATGGGCTTTTGAAGCTTGCTAACAACTCTTTTCCTTAGTAACTTGCCTTTCTCTCTCTCTAACCCCTTTTTGGGGAAAAAGGGAGGTAAGGGGGGGAGAGAGGGGGTTCCAAAGAGGGGATCCCTCCCTCAGGGAGGGATTTTTGTTGTGTTATTTGTCTTTGCTGTGTATTTCTGTGTATATATTGTAAATACCTGTATATATTGTGTTATATATAACCTGCTTTCCATATATGCTTGTAAATATATAGCTTTTGCTCTTCGACTGAGTTAGCTGTGGTTTCTTACTCTGTGGAGGAGAGAGAGCTAAGCCCTCTCTCAACCTACCACAGGAGTATTAAAACCAGTACCAGTCATTTAATTAATTTATCATTATTTATCAAATTAATGAGTACAAGGGAAAATACCTTCCCATCCACCTTGGCTACCTTCCCTTGCCCAGATCCATCTGTCCTGACAGCGAGCCTGCAGCTGCAGCAGCTGCACAGAAAAGTAGCACCTGAGCCTCCCAGTGCAGAGACAGACACCTCCAGGACTGATTCAGATCAGTCTGGATCAGATCAGACTGATCCAGGTGGGCTGACTCAGTCTCTGGAAGAGTTTTTATCTTTCTAGATCTCAGTCTTGGTCTGTATGAATAAGTTTAATATGCCCAAACTCTAGCCCTGAGGCCAGGTGCCATCCAGGTGAGGAGATCTTCCTGCTCTCCAAGGCGTCCCTGTAGGGACCACCAGCTGGGAGCAGTCTCAGCCTCGTGGGTTTCCAGTTCATGACCAGGACTGCGGGAACAAGGCTAATACCCTCCACAGACTGATGTTAGCACAGCAGCAGTTCAAGTCCATGCCCTGTAACATTCCCTGGCCTGTTTAATTTATTAGTGAATGAGTAGCCTGAGATGCATGAGATAAGTGTCTGAAATTAGCTGAGATGTGCTAGGACAACACAGCTATGTGAAGGACAGGGTTACCTCCTTCCATCCTGTAGCCACGTGATGATCCTACCCATCAGAAAGGAGGGACAGGCCAGCGTCTATGTTGACTAAGTCTATATGAGCTAAATACTTCAAGGGAACTCAGGAGACCCTCGTTTTGGTGCTCAGTGCTCTTGGAAAGCAGCTGTTTGTTTATGGATTTAAGCTCAGTGATTAAGCCCATGCTGTACTTACAGCCCTGTACTTGGGACCTTCCAGAGCCAAGCAAGGGATCATGTTCTCAGCTGTTACCGGTCACCAGGTCACTGGTCATCATATTCTCCCATCCAGTTGTTGCCAGCTCTGACTGTTGTTTCCACAGTATGCTTCCCAGTCACAATTCTGTAGGTCTGCTTAGTCAAATACTTCTCCCTCATCACCCATATGCCAGCAACTTTACATCTATACCCCTTCTCACTGAAGCATCTCCCAGCCTCTGCGTGCATCTGGAGAGCATTGTGTCTACCAAAAGCACAGATAAAAGGAATCCCTGCACCCAGAACTGGCCAGCAGCCAACGTGAGAAACCTAGAATGCAGGTCAGGATGTCTGAGTTGCAGTGCCCTGCCTGAACCAGGAGACCACAGTGCCTCACAACTATAATCTGAGCTGTTCCGAACCCACTGCTACAATCACCAGCTACAGAGCACCAGGCACATCCCCCCTGCAGGGAGACAGGGAATGAGGCAGCACTGTCTCCTTACACAGACTACTGCCTGAAATTTTTACCAAGCCACTGAACCACAACGTTTGGTTTATATTCCAGCACACAGTTCTTCCAGAGCTTGTTCAGCTGCTCTGTTTTCTGTGACAGCAGTTTTACAGCCCAAATCCGTGAGCCTTTCACTGGAAGGGCACTATGCAGAAGCATCCTGAGCAGCATCTGACATCCTAGGAGCCAAAAAGCAGCTGCTAGTGGCAGCAGAATAGAAACAAAGGGAAATCTGTGTACACAGTCCAAAGTGAAGGTACCTTTAGCATGGTATGTGGACAACTATTTGCATATATGAATATTCCTGTGATGAACCAAGCCTAATACAGCTATTGCAGCTTCTAAGGATTAGGTGCTGGCTTGTGATAACAATTAGTTAGAGCTCAGGTAGGTCATACAAAGTGAGACATGTATTTGCACATCTGAGCCTACTGTGCTTAATCCTCAGGATTCAAAATACTGCTTTTTGCTTGCCTTAATATACTAACAAAAGGAACTACCACTTTACATGCCAGTTAAGAAAAACTGCTCCAGATTCATCTCTTGAGGTGCTTTGATTGAATGTAACTGGATGGCATGGACAGCGCATGCCTCAGTGTCGGCTGCGATTCCTTTTGGGCAGCCAGCATCCCCTCCATCTAAAGGATTAAATCAAAACTAAATGAAGAGACATACTACAGAGAAGCCTGGCTGTGTGCTTTTCACTGTGGACAAAGCAATGCTTCTCCCCTCTGGTAAAAATTCACACTAGTGCAGAGCCCCAGCACAAAGCCTAGACACCACTTAACCATCCTGCTGAGGGGCTTAAGTGCTGGCTAGGCTTTGTGCTAAGCCTCAGCGATGGATTGAATGGCACCCACAAGAAAGAACAGGGGGAAACTGCTTTTAGGAAGCTCAAGTGGAAATTGTCAGAACTCTCCAACTCATTGCACCGCAGGCATGCTTGGAACAAGACCTCAGTAGCATCTTAGAGGCAAGAGAAGGGACACAGGAGGCAAGCCAAGGTATGTGTGCATGGGAAAGACTAAATATCTTTGTTTGCATAGATTTAAGTAAGAAAGGATAAGAAAAAGCTTAAGCTGAAGATCAGTTGAAGAATTCAGTTCAAAACTCATGACAGGCACAACTTAGCAGTATACTTCCTTCAAGTATACTTCCCCAAACTACAGTTTGGGACACCAGGCAGTAAAATTGTCTTACAACCTAAATCCACATTTGTTCCAATGTACTAGCCCAGAGATGAAACAGGACAGCTTCATTCAGCACTCAGACCTGCTAACCTGGCTGCAGCACTGGGCAAAAGCCAGCTGTCAGCCTCCAGCTCCAAGCTTTGTCCTATTTTAGATCAAGGAGCACATCGAGAGGTGTTTTCAAGAGTCTTTCCATACCCTTTACCTAAAGTGTGACACTGCATGGCAGTTAGCACCAGGACTGCCCCAGCAGAGTGGGCACAGGGCCATCATGTCCAGCATCCTCTTGTGAAGAGCCTGCAGCAGCAGATGTTGCTGGGGGGGATACCAGAAACCCTGTTAGAAGCAGTTCTGTGTATTCTGCTGCCAGAGGAACTTAGCACTTCTGTCACTGCTGGAGCACCTGATCTGGTTTTTGCTTTCAAAATATTTCTCCTGTTCCTCTAGATAGTTTTATTAGCCATGTAAATGCACTGGTCCTTTCAAGGGTCCTGCTAAACTCTTGGTATTAATGGCTGTGTCTAGACTGATAGATTAAAGTGGGCCACGGCACCAGCTCTAACGCTGCCCCATGCTTGTCTGTGTTTTCTCATGGTCCCTGGGCACGGATTAGCATCAGCTCACAGACAATACCTGAGCACAGCACAGAGAACAGCACATTCTTGGGACTATTCCCAATAGGCAGCTGGGTGTGGCCACCCTGTTTTTAGGGGAAAAAGAATTTAGTCATGTGGATATGAATCATAACATGTCCTCTGGCTTCATGCCAGGCCCCAGTCACTGGTCTGTTGTGTTTAGGAGCACAGATGTAGCCAGCAGAATTTTCAATAACAAGTTCCATGGGACAATTAAGCAAACTGTGAGAAGCATCACTGGGTACCCTCTGAAGAAAGGCCAGAACATGTAGACAGTAGCCTGATCCCCTTCAGGGCAGAACAAAGCATTTCCACAAAGGACTTGGTGCCCTGTCAAAGCACAAACTGTGGCGTGAGGTTTTTGCCACACTTCCCAACACTTCTCGGCAGCCCAGGATTAAACATGCACAAAGAAGGTTTAGCACTGTCCCTCCCAAATACCTTTCTATGCCTGTGGGCATGTTCAAGGCTTATTCGAGACAGCTTGGCTTGAATTTGATCAGAGATCTTCAAGATAAACACAAATACCTTCTCATCTGAGGTGCTGTTACATGAGTAACCAAATGGGAGGGTTTGGATTGCCTGGGCCAGCCACTACCCTAAATAGGTCTTCAACAGGTCTTTAGAGTGACAGTACACAGATATTTTCTCAGGGGCAAGCAACACCTCTTTGGTCCTGTGTGCCACTAGTGTAGGGAATTTGCATGCTGGAAAGGATCAACTTGAGAACTCTGCTTCTTCCCAGCACTCTTTATTCCCTCTCGTTTCGGCTGCTGAAGGCCACTGAACCTGGAAATCTGTGGGTACCGACTGGGCAGAAGATACCAAGGGGTCAGTGAATTGACTGGTCAGTCAGTGAAAGGTGAAAAGCCAAACCAGTGTCACTATGGTTTGTAAAATCAAATATTGACATAAAAACATGCATGGCTGAGTTTGGCAGAAATGGTTTACTTAGCACCGCAGGAGGAAGTTCATAAACATCTTAGAGACAATCCTGTAACATTTCTGGTTTGTTTCAGCTTTGCATGTTTGCCACACGAATGTCAGTTCTAGAGAAGGGAGAAGCAGAAATTATACCTACTGCATTCCAGGAGGTGTGGGCATTACCTTTCACCATGAGCAGTTCAGGTAATGCTAAATCATTCTGGGGAGATGAAGACTGGCAGAATGCTGCCTGAGCCATAAGTTCCTGCTGAATCCCAGCTCAGCTACAACTGAATGGAGAGTGGAGAATCCTTGCTGGAGAAAAGGGAAAATCTTCATTGTTCAGCTACCCATACAGGGTAGCAGTGTCTAGTCTGCAGACATGGAAATCTATGTTCGTAATGGACTTCAACCACCAAACTAATGATTTAGGTAGAGAAGTCCAATATTGGAGTGCCACTGGAAGCTTTGGGGCCATGTCAGCTGCTGCATACCACCACTGGAAGAGTCCTCATTAATAGTTAAGGAGAAATATTTTGGTGTGTGAATACAGCTTCCTCCATCCTGCCACCACCTCATTGCTAGGGGTCTTTATCAAAGATGAAGTTCTGGGAGGACCCTGAGAATAGGCATTCCTCTCTTTCTTCTTCCCAGGTCTTAGGGTGTATTTACCTGCTTGGTGTGGTAGAATAAACAGCCAGGACAGGCCAGCTGGGAAGTGCCTCTGTTTCAAGAGCTGCCCCTTACATTAACACCTTAGCATCACTCTCCTGGGGCAGGAGGGAAAGTCCAGTTTAAACTTTGTCTGAATCCACATTCCAGGTGTGTGGTATCCTCACCAGGAGCTGCCTTCTGTCACTCCAGCCCTTGGTACCTGCTCCCACTTTGTACAACCTATTATACTGAAAGATGGTTTAAACAATTCTGTCTGACCTTAACAATATTTATTTCTTTAATGTAATGCAGGGGAAGTTAGGGAGCTGAAGAAAGACCAATTTCTTAATAACACAAATGATGGCACTTGGAGCAGTCACCAAAGCTATCAGCAGCTGGAGAGCAACTCCCTGCTGTGAGAAGGCATCTGAGTAGAGACATCATGGGGGGCAAGGGTGTTCCCCCTAACCACAGGGCTGTGAAAATTACCCTTTCATCATAGTATCTTCCTCCTTTTCACAACCTTAAAATGCTCCCTGTTCAGGAAATGGACAGTCTAGGTAACCAGCCTGCTGCCACAGAGGTTATGAGGGGTACTTTCTTCAGTGCTGAGCCACAGGCATACATTATCTTCCATGTGATCTCACTTGTATTTCAAGCCCATAGTGCTCCTCTAGTTTCTCTGCTTTTTCTGTTGTTTCTCTTATGAAAAGACAAGAGGCTTCCATGTGCCTACTGGTCTTCACTTGCTGGCATTGAGTGAACATGCTTAGATGAATGTAGGGGGGCCTAGGTCCTTTGTTCAGTAATTTCTTACTCTGATTTATACAGATGAATGCTCCAGACTGGTCCTGCCATCTGGTCTGAACCCAGTTTGAAATGTCTGCATCCTAACCACTCCTGTGTGTACTTTTCTAAGCACAGGAAGAAATTGTCCACAAGGTCTCTGCTGGCCTCTGTAACACAAATATGAAAACGCTTCCAATCAAGTCAAGTAGTAGAAAATGTGTCCAGAACAGCATTGAGTAACCCTGCTTGAGGAGAGAAGTGTCTATAGAGTCAGTGGGAATTGATATTGATGTCTCAAAGGGCTTGGGAATACCAAGGGCAAGGCAAACCATAAAAGGCATAAGTAAATATTTAACAGAAAACTGCAAGAACTTTCCCATTGAGGTAAATCACTCAGCATAGCTGAGTTCATCCCAAGGTGAAAAGGACAAAAGGCAATTAAGTGGGCATCAGCTGAGTAATTCTAGAAGCAAATAGTGTTGCTTTTGGGAAAATCATTAACAAAGAGTGAAAAATAAGCAGTTTGAAAAATAATTGGATAGTTGATGAGAAGTGGATGTCCTTA
Organism: Dryobates pubescens; assembly: GCF_014839835.1. Lineage (NCBI taxonomy): Eukaryota > Metazoa > Chordata > Aves > Piciformes > Picidae > Dryobates > Dryobates pubescens. The sequence continues at coordinate 37,105,203 of NC_071621.1, forward strand.
TTTTAACCATCTCTGACTTGAAACAGGCTGCCCTCTCCCCAAGGTCCCTCTGCGAGCGCTCTCAGCAAAGAAGTAGAGGGAAGTACGTCTGGACAAGAGAGTCATGAGACCCATCCAAATCATATTCCTAAGGAGGTTACAGTGAATTTTGCCTCCTGAAATCAGTGCAGTTCCAAGCACGTGCATGTATTGCCATACATACATGCAATCCCATTGTGCTCCTCTGCTGTATTCACATCCAGGCCCTGACAAAGTAACTGGATGTGCCTAGCATCACAGTATCACTAAGGTTGGAAGAGACCTCGAGGATCATCAAGTCCAACCTGTCACCACAGACCTCATGACCAGACCATGGCACCAAGTGCCACATCCAATCCCCTCTTGAGCACCTCCAGGGACGGTGACTCCACCACCTCCCTGGGCAGCACATCCCATGACGAACGGCTCGCTCGGTGAAGAACTTTCTCCTCACATCGAGTCTAAACCTCCCCTGGCACAGCTTGAGACTGTGTCCCCTTGTTCTGGTGCTGGTTGCCTGGGAGAAGAGACCAACCCCTTCCTGGCTACAACCTCCTTTCAGGTAGTTGTAGAGGGCAATTAGGTCACCCCTGAGCCTCCTCTTCTAGTAGAAGAAATATGAAGCCAGACAGGTAGGTCCATGCCTTGCTCTGATCCAGAGACATGATAGGCAGGTGGTCAATGTCTTCTGTGGCCCTCTGGAAAAAAAACAGTTCTTAGTTCCATTAATTGATGAGGATGAGTTAGGGAAAACTCTCAGAGTGCTTTATTAACTTACCCTTGCAGGAGAGTTTGGTCAGTGTATGGTAGGCACACAGCTCTTTCCCAAAGAGCAGCTGGTAAGATGGTAATAATTCAAGTCTCCAGGAAGTCAAAAGGTGAAAAAGCTAAAAGCTGTATCTCTCTGTAAAATCTAAGCACCACTGAAATCAATTTAAAGATTAATGTTGCCTTTGATAGGAACTGGAGTTCACCCTCTAGAGACCCAGCTCCTTGTTAAAGCATTTCAGATGGCAGAAGTCTTAATTTATGGCTGCTGGTTTAAAGGCTTCACAAATAATTTGTTTAAAGACTTATTTCACGATAATGAAAAAATTCTTTCACTTCACTTTAATGTTAAGCATTGTGCAAGCTCATTCTGGCTGCAAGGATGGACATTTCTTACGCTGGATAGTTCTTGTGACAAACAACTGAAGTATGCATCTGGATCTCTTGGGCTTATGGGCCTTAAATAATTAAAATATTTGTACAGGGGAATAAAAATAAATAGGAGTACAAACAAAAAAACCCCAAACTCTTTGCTTTGGCTCTGAGGGAAAGTTCATTCGAGGGTACACAAAACCAGAACTGAAGCACACATATGCCTCAGATGCACTGTTTACATGTACATGTGCCAGACATCTGGGTACGTGTTTGTGTGTGTGAAGCTCACATGTCCTCTGCCGGATTTAGCCACATGCCCTTTGGCATCCAACAAAACTGGGACCCACTGCTGTGTTTTGTGTTGTTTTGTTTGTGTGTTTGCTTGTTTGGGTTTTGTAGGCAATAATCACCTTCCAGTATCACAGTATCACAGTGTCACAGTATCACTAAGGTTGGAAGAGACCTCGAGGATCATCGAGTCCAACCTGTCTCCACAGACCTCATGACCAGACCATGGCACCAAGTGCCACATCCAGTCTCCTCTTGAACACCTCCAAGGACAGTGACTCCACCACCTCCCTGGGCAGCACATCCCAATGACGAACAACTCGCTCAGTGAAGAACTTTCTCCTCACCTCGAGTCTAAACCTCCCCTGGCGCAGCCTGAGACTGTGTATCTGAAGGGGGCCTGCAAGAAGGCTGGGGAGGGACTTCTCAGGATATCAGGTAGTGAATGGAATGAAGCCGGAGGTGGGGAGATTCAGGCTGGACATGAGGAAGTTGTTCTTCACCATGAGAGTGGTGAAGCCCTGGAATGGGTTGTCCAGGGAAGTGGTTGGGGCCCCATCCCTGGAGGTGTTTAAGACCAGGTTGGACGAGGCTCTGGCCAGCCTGATCTATGCCCATGGCAGGGGGGTTGGAACTAGATGATCCTTGTGGACCCTTCCAACCCTGACTGATTCTATGATTCTTACAAACACAAACCAGAATGGTAGAGCCTTTTCCACACCAGATGATGCTGTGCAAACTCAAGCCTTGATTCAGCCATGAGAAGGATGAGTATGGACAGCTGGGTATCCTGCACCCTTGGTTCCCTAAGCCCAGGGACAGTGCAAGGGTTATTTAAATTACCTCTCCATCATTATTTGAATTACCATGTTAAGAAAGGCCTGGTGACACTTGGTTGATTTATGTGGAATAAGTCTTGGTGTTGAAATGGTTTAATAAAAAAATGTGTGACCTCTGGATAATTTCAGTTGGTGTTGAAAACAGGCTCTATGATTCTCACATGCTAGAGCAACAGGGGAATCTAGCAGAAAAACATCACAAGGAATAGAAAGTAGTTTGCTTCAACCAGGCTGAGCCTCTGAGTCTAGCAGTTTTTCCAACAGAGTGTTGCAAAGGGCTTGAAAACTTCTATCCTCATGGTCAAAATCTCCCTTACTAGCTGAAAACCCTAAGGGATGTGTTTTGGATGACCTCACAGAGTCACATGAGATGTAAGCTCATAAAGATGTTCCTGGCTCAGTAGGATCTCATACACTTTCACTAGTCCTTTCCTAACGGAGCGGGTGAATGATCTCGCAGCAAACCAGCAGTGGCAACGGCAGCTCACTTGGGCATGCAGGCACGGAGGGTATCACACAGGGTACAAGAATGTCTTCTGGAATGGCTTAGCTAAACTCAAAGATCTGCCTGGAGCACAAAAACTAAGAAAAAGAGGGGTGGGTGGAGAGGTTTCTAAACTACTTAGAGCACAAACTATAATATAAAGGGAGAAGTTTTACAGTCCCCAACTCCTCCTCCACTTAAGGGGTTTATGATTTGTTTGCATGGCATGTTTTACAATGCACGAGGGATACCTTGTGATCTGGCCTTGAACTAAACAAACAACACTAAAAAAAAGAGAGAAGTGTTCCCAAGGCAGTTTTATAATATTCATATTTCTTATCAATACAGGGTCCAAAGAAGGAGGAAGATGAAATGAGTTCAGGGAGTTGCTCGGTGTGTGTCATAAGGAAAGCCCATGGAATATTCAGGGAAATAATTGACAACAGACTGTCAGTGCCAAAACCAAACCCCTGGTGGTTTCCATGACTAGCTGAGTTAAAGCAATATGGTTGCTGCCACCACCGTCTGTCAGCTAAGATGCACCTCAGGTCTGTTTTAAGCCCATCTGAACTGCTAATCAACACACATTTGCTGAAATGCCTCTCCTGGTACCTTGGAAATGATCAGAGGAGTGAAGACCTGTCACATGAGGAAAGGCTGAGAGAACTGGGTTTGTTCAGCCCTGAGAAGAGAAGGCTTAGGGAGACCTTATTAATACATACCAGTACATAAAGGGTGCCTACCAGGAGGATGGGGACTCCAGTTTTACAAGGTGTCACATGGAAAGACAGGGGGGAATGGGTACAAGTTACTCCTGGAGGTGGAATCCAGAAGAAAATTTTTCACAATGACAACAATTAGACATCAGAATAATCTCCCAAGGGAAGTACTGGATTCCTCTACACTGGACAGTTTTAAGACTCAGCTTGCAAGGTGCTGGGCCAGCTCCTTTAAACTACACTACCACCTAGAAAGGTTGGACCAGATGATCCTTGGGATCCCTTCCAACCTGGCATTCTGTGATTCACCTTCATGTCTGGGTGCACTCACACCTTTTGCTTTGCAGATGTGACAGGAAGTTGTTTAATGCTGGCCTGTAAAGCAGCTCAGGAGATGGGCAGTGATACATTCAGCTGGACCAACACAGCCCAGTCGCATTCCTGTGCTCTCAGTCACATGCCTCATACGGCAGCCACTGTGTTTGTGCCCAAACCCCGAAGCTCAGAGCCTCGGCTCTGTTCTACAACATGAAAGCACACACTTTGTCCCTCTGCACAGGGATTCCCATATGACAGAGCCCTTAGTAATACCATTATCTCCATCTATCCTTCCCTTTCTCTGCTCTTTCACTAATATTTGGATGAAGCTGCTTGATGTGTCTCAGTTGATTTGTCTTTGTACACTCGCTTACCCTGGCTCTCTCTATTAGCTCTTTCTTTCCCTATATCCTCTTCTCTTCCAGGTGTTTCTGTTGGATTAATCAGGGCAATGTATAGAAACTTACTTTCCATACCTTTACCCTTCTCCTTGCCCTCTCCATGCCTTCTTCCTGCGTCTGTCACCATCCCCTGGCTGCTGTACTCTTCCTCAATACATTTCTCTAGGCAACAGGCTCAGACGCAGTGTTTGGTGCTTCATGGTGTATTCAGCTACTTATACTGGTGCCAGGAAATGGTAGGAAGAAGCAAGTCCTGAAGAAAAGTAGAGGTGAGGAAAACTGGTGTTTCCTTACCCAGGAAACCATCTGCTAACATGTGAGCTCAGTACCTCCTGGCTCTTTTATCCTGAAGTCTCTTAGAAGTTTACCTCTTAAACAGCTATTGCCTTCAAGCTATAGTTACTTAAAACTTCACTGCATGAATGAACATGTGGATCAGAGCTCTCCAGAGCAGAAAAAGCAGACACTGAACTGAAGGAGAGTCGCTGATAGCTGTTGGTATCGTGGGACTGTGTGACACAGAGTTTGGGTTCCATCTGGTAGGAGCTGGTGGCCCAGTCCAATGAGTGTAGCTATATATCAAAACATTAATCACTGTTTTAGAGTAAGTTCCAGTGTTTGGAAGCAGTGGAGCAATCACTGTTTCAATAAAGACTTTGTTGTGGTTGTTCAGTGAGAGTAAAAAAAGTCCATAATTTCTTGATTCATATCTAACATTGGGAAAATCTCTAAGGGGGTAAACAAGGAAGTCTTCTTCTGACTAAGGATCTTGCCAAGTCAAAACCCAGCCTGTTATGTGAATACTGTAATAGAATTTTCTATAGTCTGATGTTTATCTAGCAATGGGAAAGGGATCCAGATGATATGATTCATTTGCCTCCTAGGAGTATTGTGATGGATGTGCAGCAGTGCTCAGTCCACTCTAGCTGACACTCTGACAAGAGAGGCAGTTTCTTCTGCTTTATAGGTAACAGTTTCTCGGCCAAGCAATGCTTCCTGTCTGAGAGCCATTGGTTCTGTTCTGCATACGTGCATTTTATTATTCCTTACTTTGTATTACTCACCATTAATCTATTCACTCATCTCTGTGCTGTCTTCCAGTAATGCAGTATGCAATATACACAACATTTGGCGTTTGGAATTTGCTCTCCCATCCCTTCCCTGTGGGTAAAGAGGAACACACTGCAGCACGCTCCAGAGGGAGCTGGCACTGAGTGTGTTCATGTTTGGGGGTTGGTTTTATTTTCTTATAACTGTCCATAACCCTGTGGATTTGTATGAGAGACATTGGTGTTCCTTTTTGCTTCATTATGTGAGATAAAAGCAGTGCAGTGCCGCTGCCTTTCAGAGTTTTGTTGCACCCAGGCTTTGTCTGGTAAATGGGGAAAGCCTACCATCTGCAATCAGAAAACAAGGCTGGCTGGGGGTTCTATCATCTGAAATCAAAAACCAAGGCTGGCTGGGGGTTGTATCATCTGCAATCAGAAAACAAGGCTGGCTGGGGGTTGTATCATCTGCAATCAGAAAACAAGGCTGGCTGGGGGTTCTATCATCTGAAATCAAAAACCAAGGCTGGCTGGGGGTTGTATCATCTGCAATCAGAAAACAAGGCTGGCTGGGGGTTGTATCATCTGCAATCAGAAAACAAGGCTGGCTGGGGGTTCTATCATCTGCAATCAGAAAACAAGGCTGGCTGGGGGTTGTATCATCTGCAATCAAAAACCAAGGCTGGCTGGGGGTTAGAGTGGCACTGGGGCTCCAGAGACCCCCATGTGCAAAGTTCAGCTCTGCTCCAGCTTCCTACATAGGCATGGGTGAGTCACTGTGTAACGGGAAGGAAGAGCATCCTTTTCCCACATGCTGTTGTCTCACTTTGTATCCCCCAAAATTTCAGAGGAGTCTGCAGCATATTTACAGCATAAAGCTTAAGTGCCAGGTTTGTCTGAGGTATTTGAGCTATGTTATCCTCAAAACAGGACAGCAGCAAGACTTTTTGGTGGCTGAGGATCGCTCTTCCAATCTACCTGGGTTCTTCCTCCATTCTCCCATCATCAGGAGTGTTAGCATGTCCTTTAACTACTGCTCCTGCACTTGTAAACCTTGCCAGCACTCCTCCCTGATCTGTGTAGAGACCCATTAAGAAGATGTGGCTCTGCTTTAAAGAATTATTCCCACGTGAATTTTGTGTCAAAGAAACCCTCTGGCTCTCCCAGATGGCAGGCACTCCTCCAGCACTCAGGAGCAAGGCAATTCAGTGCACACTGGGCTCACAGAGCCCAGGCCACACAGGTTTGTCTTCAGGTAGGTGAGATAAGAACCTGTTCCAGTGATTAACCCAGACAAAAGGTTGGAGAGGACAGGACAGTATGTACCTACTTCTCAAACAGCTTTGTGACTGAACAAAAATACCTTCTCCCATCTTTGTTGTTTCTCACTGTTGGCCTTTTTACACCTATAAAAGGAGGTGTGATCTGTCTTGCTGTGTCTCTGCCAGGACTGCAGGCAACACACAGCCACCATCCAGCGTTGTTTTTCCAGATATAGACTGTCAAAATGGAAGGAATGAGTCAGTGGTGTGCAAGGCAAGAACAACACTATTAATACCTATTTCATGTGTGTTCCTGCCTCCTTATCTTGCAGACCAGGGTTTGGAATCGTTGAGGTTTTCAGCAGAAAGCCTCCTGGTGTCCTGCACACTGTTTTACCTGTGCATTGGTACTGATAGGCTCCGTTCATGCACATTCAGAGGTGCAGGCTTGCCCTTTAGGATAGTTAGGAATATTTTTCCCTGTTGGCACTTCTTCAAAGGCTACTTCCTAGCTCCAGCTTTGGAAAACTGCTAAAACTGAGCATGGGAGAGAGCCTGTCAGACCTGCCTGCTGCAGCCTAAGTGTTGTTTCCAGAAGCTGAACGGTGGTGTCCTGCCAAGCTGGGTACCTGGAATGGGAATGTGATTGTGCCCAGGGGGATGCTTGTGCACTGTGAAGTGTGTCCTACAGGGAGAGTGATTTGTTTAATGCTTTGGGGTGGCTCTTGGCATTTGCAGGTTAATTGGTAGGTGCAGCATTACTCAGGGCAATCTGACAAACTCATTTCAAAGCAAGTGTTTGACACAGAATAATAAGGAAAAGAAATGTCTTCAGCATTCAGACAGCAGAGGGAAAATTTCCTGTTAAAGGAAGTTACAGAGACAGTGGAATAGCCACAAGACGAAGATTTAAAGCACCAATTAAGCTGCTTTTAATCACTCATCCTCTCCCTTCAGTATTGCAGATGGGATGGGCAGACTCTGTGCTCACAGCTATTTTTGTTATTTAAAGGGATAAAGAATTGCAGCACTTCAGGCTTTCTGCACTCCAAGGATTCTCTCTTCCTTCACAGTTTGTCTCAAAACCCACTCACTGGCAAAGTGAGTGCTCTCACTTTGTTAGCATCCAAAATCTTCCTTACCACAAAAGCAGGCTCTGGGCAGCCTGATCTAGTTGAGGATGCCCCTGCTTACTGCAGAGGGGGTTGGACTAGATGACCTTTGGAGGTGCCTCCCAACACAGACCATGCTGTGATTCTATCTCTATCTGATGCGAAAGAGTTCCTGATACTGTATGTTGCAGCTGTAAATGTCTTGGGCTTAGGTCCATGAACATGTAGTTGAGGGCTTAGTTGATTCACAGAGCAATGGTCACATCCTGATGCCTGCTGGAGCATACTCCATGGGAAACATGGCCTGATTGCAGGGAACTCATTTCCCGGTGGCTGGGGATGGAGCGTGCAAAGGGCCAGTACCACAAAATAGCTGGAGTGTTAGAAGTTCACTGCTGGTGAACCTCTCAGCCAGTTGTTGATGTGACCATATCCTGTTATTGTCTTCCCCAGCATGATTCTCATATTCAAGTAGGACTTTTATCAGACAAACAAAATAACCTTGAATAATAGTTAAACCAACCCAAAGGCATCTGATCTTCTGGCATTAGCCTTAAAGAGGACTCGCTCGTTATAAACAAGGCTGTATTCTGAAGTTAACTTTTGACACAGAGATAGGAGTCTGATGTAATTGTTCTGGGGTTGGATGTAAAATACCAGGCCTGGCTTTGATCCCTCAACCCATTGAGTGTCTACACAAAGCTCCCATATAATGTCTTTTCTCAGCTCTGATTCATGGTGAGCTAAAAAAAGGTGCCTGGGCAGGTAATCACCTATAATTATTGGCACGAGGAAAGAGGAGGTGAAAAGCCTCCTAAACCAAATCATAATAAACTCTTCCTGCTGATCAAGGCTCATTACATTTTTTATTAGTCTTGCCTGCAATTCTCTATATGTAGGTTTTGCAGATGATCTTCAAGCTGAGCCAAAATACATATTGTGAATGATTCTGACCTTGCTCAGCACAGCTTTACATTGTTGCATGCGTGCCTGTGAAAAGCCTTCTCACAACCCACACCTGAGGCCTGTCAGGTGCGTTTGCCACACGGTAAAATGCAGCACGTCATTCAGCTCTGGGGATGAAAGGCAGCGCTGTTTAATGACAGGGACTGAACGTGCTGCCCTTGATCACAGTGGGCCGTGCCCTAAGCAATCTGTTAAAAGGATTTTATACCACCAACAATGGCCCCAGATTAATCCAAACAAAACCCAAATAAAAGATGCAACATCACAAGATTGCACACAAAACAAAGTCTAAACTCAGTGCGCAGCAGGAACGTACCTTCCTGCTGCAATCCCTACATCAGTCCCTTTGCTGCTGTTGCTTTCTCTGCTATACTGTTGTGATAGTTTAGAGTCACCTCCTGTGAGTTACTGTGTGCAGCTTCACACCCTCTGGAGCACTGCCAGGAGGATTATTTCCATTCAAATCTGCTGCACTTGCAGTTAGAAGACTCGTGGCACTCGGTGTTGTACCAGCTCAAAGGAAAAGATGATTACACCCAAAACCCTGTTGAAAATCCAATTGGAATGATGGCCTTGGTCTTGGGGAAAGGGGCTTTACATAAGGGTGTGTAGTGATAGGACACGAGGATATGGTTTTAAGCTGAGGGAGTGCAGGTTCAGACTGGATCTTAGGAAGAAGCTCTTCAGTGTGAGGGTGGTGGATGCCTCCTCCCTGGGGCTGTTTAAGGCCAGGTTGGATAAGGCCATGAGCAGTGGAGTCTAGCTGAGAGGTGTCCTTGCCCATGTCAGGCGAGCTGGAGTAGATCTTTGCTGAAGTCCCTTCCAGCTTAAGCCATTCTATGAGTCTCATGGAGGAGATCAGCTCCAAATGGTGGGGGGACAATCCCTAAATGCTGCAGCAAGTGCTGAAATGATGCTGGGAACAGGGAAGAGCACTTGGATGTTGTATATTCCACTGCTGGTTTTGCAGAACATCAGGAGGGGAAGGCATCCAGTCTGAACACATTCCAATGGAAGCACCTAAGCAGTACCCTGAACTGAATCAGTCTTTTAAAGGTTGGAACCCACATGGTCCATGTGATCAATGGGAAGAGGCAAGTGTCTTTGGAAACCTCCAGAGGCAGACTTCCAGCTAAGCTGGGTGCTTAAACGTCAGTGGGCTTTCCCACTGGCAGCCTTCAAGAGCAGCCAGCTCTGCGGTACAGGAAGCCCAGCCTGTGCAGGACACGCATCGTTATCTTCGGGCTTGGAAATCTGAGGCATAAATTAGTTGCCTGAATTACCCAGATTAAACCCCACTCAGACTCAACCATCACGAGACCAAGGGCCAGTTCTGCCCTGGGTAAGTAGCATTTACAGTTCCTCCCCCCATCTGCATTGTGTCTGTTTTAACTCTGCTGCAGTGCAGATGTTCTGTGCTGTTAATATTTGATGCTCAACACCCGTAAGTTGGCTGCGGATCAGCAGTGGGGTGACTCCTAGCATTTCATTAATGAGGTCTGTTGCAATAATTCAGGGTGATTATACACACCAAAGATCTTTGCTATTATCTAATCTTTATTATTATCATCTATTCTTTGTTATTATTAATCATATCACAGAGCTGCATCTAGCTACACAGATTTTTCTTTATAGTTAAATAATTGTTTCAAATTTCTTCATGGTATGAAAAATAACCTCCCCATCTTTAAGTAGGACATGGAAACAGTGATGGATTTGAGGGATTATCAGAACCAGTGGACAAAAATCTGGGTTTCTGGTGCTACATCATATCAATAGGCAAATTGTCACCAGGGTACTTGACTCTGAATGCCTCATTTTCCTCTTTGAGAACAAGAAAGCCTGTGTCTCTCAGGATGTTGTGAATCTTAATTGACTAATATTTTCAAAGTACTTTGTGCTGCTCAGATGAAAGACTTTTCTAAATGCTCAGTATTATTACATGTTCAGTTCATGTCTGGAGCAATTTTTTAAAGCAAACCATATGAAAAGCAGAATTAAGACTGGAAATGCTGATCCAGCCATTAATTACTTCACATCAGAGAGCGGGCAGAGGGTCTCCTTTCATGTTGTTTATTTCAAACAAACAACTCTGGGAATCTCCTGTGGAAGTTAAATGCAAAGCCCAAAGCCCTTTCATGGGTATTTTTGGTTTATCACCACATGAGCCTTAAATTCATCATGTGGAGAGAATGTGGAACACATTTTTTTCTCCTGTACACACTCACTTTCCCACAACGAATAAAATCCATTTTCTTGCACAGTTTGTCTGCTTCTTCACCCAGGGGTAACAAAATAACCCAGAAAGCAGGAACACCCTGTCCCTGAACCCTGATGGGAAGTAAATAAATAAATAACCAACTACAAGAGGGATGGTTCGAAGGCTTCCCAGGCAGACCTGCATGGTGTGTAGAGAGACCACTGACACACGGTGTCAGAGCTCCCAGAGCTCCTAATTCCTTAGCTATTGCTCAGCAGTGAGTAATAAAGCCTAGCTCAGTGACTCATGCAGGCTCTGAAATGCAGCTGAGTGTGTGTCAATAAGCATCCAGGTTTTAGAGAATGTGAGTGGGAAGAGGAAGATCTGTGGTATCTGCCTGCACTGGAACAAGGGAGAAGCCTGGCAGGCTGCGAGGGCACTTGTACACTTCAGGTCACAGCTGCTGTTACGCAGGCTGCCGTGCCACAGCTTCCCAGCACATTCAGTACTCAAAGGAACTCTGCTGCTGTATTTTGTCTTCCCTTCCACCCCTCCTTCCAGCACACACATGCAGACTTCACTCTTTTTCAGATTTAATCCCTCAGTTATCAAGATTTCACTGCTAGAGATAACAACATTGAGTTAGCTGTCAGCTGAAACCCTTCTCTGGCTGCAAGAAAAGCTTATCTTTTCCCAAAGAACAGTGCTGGTGTGAATACACAGTGAGTGAAGGAGGCAGCCAGCTTCAGCAAGAGGAAAACAATCTTTGCTGTATCTCAGTTTCCAAACTACAGGCACGCACACCAGGCTTGTCTCAAGTGTTTTCTAAGGATTAATCCTAATCAGTGTTGGCTGTTTAAGCATTAGATGGCAGGTCAGCTACACCTCCAAGCTTCAGGATGAGAGGTGGCAGGTACTTCCCAGCGGGTGATCGACCACCCTTTGAATTCTTGGCTTAGGATGGGAGAAAGTGCCCTCTGGAGACATCTTTGTTTGCTCAAGATTAGACTCTGTTCACCCAGTCTACACTAGCCATTCTGCTTTCAGTAGTTCAGCAATACCGAATGTCTTAGGAGCACTTACATGGCTGTGGACTTCACAAGGTCCTTCATTAATTTTCTTCTGTTGCACAATGTTTGGAGGATTTGTTCCACTAACACTCACTGCTCACTGCTCTGAACCCTTATATATTCTGCTAACTGAATGTCAAAGGAGAGCTGAGTACTCAGAGCTGTCCATGACTGTGTTGACATTCACAGCTCCATTTCAGAGAAATATCACAGAATCACTGGATGGTTTGGGTTGGAAGGGACTTTAAAGATCATCTAGTTCCACCTCTCCTGCTATGGGCAGGGATTCCTTCCACTAGCCCAGGCTGCTCAAGGCCCTGTCCAGCCTGGCCTTGAACACTGCCAGGAAGGGGGCATCCACAGCTTCCCTGGGCAACCTGTTCCAGTGTCTCACCACCCTCACTGTAAAGAACTTCTTCATATCCAGTGTAAATCTGCTCTCCTCAAGCTTAAAGCTGCAGAGTATGAACAAATCCCCACACTGCTGCCAGCTCCATCATTCATCCTGTGGAAACACTTTGGTCTTAGCAGGTCTTCAGATTCTAGAGGTGATCTGTAATTTCTGTGTGCATTTCAAACTTGGCATAGCTCTCTACCTTGCTCCTCCACTATTCCTTCCATTGCTGTCCATACTGATGTTGGGACACAGACATACAGTTTTACATCAATTTTGACAGCAGCTTTTTAATATTCTGCAGGAGTGTCTCCACATTTAAGAACAGCACACTGCAGTCTTTGCTGCTTGCAGACTTCTCTGTATTGGTGATGAACCACCTCCACTCAGCCCCCAAGAATAAACTTACTCATCAGCGTTGCACATGCCAACAGGTGTTAAGTCTGAGCTCTCTAGGGATGAACAGCCTTGCTCTATCCTTCTCTCCTATTCTAGGAGTAACACAAACCAGTTCATTGTTTAAGATTCATTGTGGCACAAAGTAGCCATTTCACACACTTCACCATTACAATGTTTTCTTTCCCAAGTAGCAGATGGCAATTCATAAACTTTCACATGGGTTAAAAAGACTTTGGGAAGCCTCCTAGGCATTTGCATGGACCCAGTAGCCTGTATGGATGTGCTGACCGCCTCTTCACATCATGGCTAGAAGTAGAGACTGTTCTTGTTTTGCCTACTAATTCAGTCATTCCCTTTGCAATGCCAAAATCCCCCACTGTGAGCTAAAGAATGTCTATTTACAAAAAAACCCAAACAACACTGAAATAAACAAAACCCAAATTAATTTCTCTCTGGTAGTGATATGATTGCTGTCTTCTCTCCCTCCCTTAAAAAAATCTCTCTCTGACACATAGTCCTGGCAACTTATGCTGCAGGATTTTACAGCATCAGCATGGCCAGCTGTCCACCTCCTTTGCCAGAAGTTAATTTCTCAGAGCAGAGTCAGCAGAAGTGAAGATCTGCCCAGAGCCCAGCAGTTCAGTGCAAAGTCTGGGGCTTCAGCTGGAGCTTGGCAGGCCACAATTTTTACTGATGGGCAGCAGTTCTGATTGCAAAATGAACACGTTAGTGTCCCTTCCTGCAGCTGGCTCACACACACAGACTCCCTGACAAAAAGTGTATTACCTAACCTGTGTTGTATATTCACAGCAGAGCCACTGAGAGAGATTCCTCAGCAAACTATCTCAAGTCATTAACTTTCAGCAGTGCCAGCTTCCCTGCATTTCTGTTGCAAGGCCTGTTAAGGTGCTAATTTCCTATTTCCTTGTCTCTGGTAAATGTGCATTTATAATTATAGGCACTCCAGAAAAATGCAGTGTGTTTGGAATGAAGTTACCAAGTCTGCTGAACTTCTGCTCGTGTATGGAAGAGAAAAACTGAGGTCAAAAAGAGCTACAATGATTTATATCAGTCACAAATCTAGGCCCACTGACTTTAAAATTGTTGTCCTGACATTGTACTGCAATCACTGTCCCTGGAGGTGTTCAAAACACATGCAGACATGGCACTCTGCGACATGGCTTAATGGCCATGGTGGTGGTGGGAAAGGGTCGATGAGCTTAGAGGTCTTTTCCAACTGAAAGGGTTTTATGATTCTATGATCTTAAAAGACACAAGAGACTCAAAGTCTCCTACAACCAGACTCAAAGGCTTTTTGGAAGACTACTTTGGAGATTATAGACTTTATTGAAGACTTGATGGACAGACAAAATTTTTGTATTGCCAACAAAGAGCACTTAATGCCAAAACCAGCAAACCTTTCTGCTTTACTTATGTAAACACCATGCTTTTAAGCTGCATGATTTAAGCAGCCTGTCACATTTGTTCTTTCTTCTATCACTGCATAGGACTCTGCAAAACATTTATGCTGACTTCACACACAGTGTTTTTAAGTGGCAGGTAGGAGAGTGTGCCAGTGGCTGAGTACATCTGTACCTATTCAACAGTACTGCTGACCTTTCAAGCTACTTCTCACTTTCAGCTGTTTACTTTCCTTATCAGCCCACTACCTCATCAATATACCTCTGAAGAGCTCTGTCATGCATAGCTGGATGAACAGCAAAGTTCAGTAGGAGGCTGCTGCCCTCTGTGAACTGGTTATCGCTTGGAAATTTCATGCTGGTGTTTTCCAAACAGTTTAAAGAAAGCAGGCTTTTGGATACAGCACTGAGGGGATGATTTTACTAGGAGGCCATGATTGCAATTCACTTGATAGCTGCTGATTGTTAATTGCAAAGCTAAGACAGTTAAATAGAGGCCAGATGGGTTAGAGTGGATTTCTAAAAGGGCGTTGAACCATGCTGACACCAGTTTCTCCAAGGGCCTGCAAAGTCTTCAGCAGATGAATTCCTCCAGTTTTCATTCTTACTGCAGTTCCTGTTGGAGACTTGCCTGCAGAGGAAGATATCCTTTGGGATAGGAGTCAGTACATAGAATAATCCGTAAGTACAGCACTTGGAAAACACTCCACATAACATTTAAAAAGCTTGTCTTCTAGGAAGAGACATTCAAAAGTTTAAAGGATGACAACTGCCTTGGACTTGATGCTCTCAGGTCTTCTTCAACCTGGTTGATTTTGTGTGTGTGTGTGTGTGTGATTTCTAAGGAAAGATTATCCACATTTTTTTTTTCTTCAAAACCTTTTCTTCAGGAATAGTATCATCATGCTAGGTGTGAAAAATGTACTCTTGCACAGTATAGAGAACCACTTTTCATTTAAAGTACCATTAAACTTTATAGCTGAACTGTAGCAGTATTAAGTTCTCTTGTAGCCAGCTGTTAAACCTCTGCTGCCTTCTATGGGAGGAAGCTCAAAGCTCACACCCATGAAAAAACAAATCAGCTGTAAAAATGATCACAATTCTGTGCATGTGTTTCACTCTAAACTGATGCTGTTTAGTAGAAATTAAGATGTCTTTGCTGTTCTGCCAGTTTCTTTTCAGGAATTTGGACAGTGAGGTTCATGGATGTGAACTATGGGGTTAATGTACTGCTCAGGGTATCTGCAGTCAGATGGCAGGAAAACAAAACACGAAAGCCAACATTTATATTAGAGATCATGGAGATAAACATACTCCAGTCAATAAATTACATAAGTTTATTGACTGAAGTATGTTTATCTCCACAATCATTTTTTATTCTAAGAGGTGTAAGCATAAACCATGACCATTATTACTTAAAACGAGCCAATGCCAGGAAAGAGGTCCAAAGGTCTGATTAAGACCGTAAGAGCACAGCCGCAGATGGTTTGTGTCCGGACGATAGCAAAGCCTCTCACTGCTGAGGAATAACATCCTGAGAATATATTTCAAGGGAGCAAGCTGTGACAAAGAGAATCTAATGCCAGATGACAAAGTGAGCAAGAAACTGACATGATGTATGGATCCTGTTCCCAGCATCATGTGTGTGTGAGTATGTGATCATGAACAGGAACCCTCTGCATGCCCCTCCATCTGTAATGTGTAAGAGACAGTAGAGAGTTAGCACAGTGGCATTAACCAGGCTTATATGTAAAAAAATCAAA
Organism: Dryobates pubescens; assembly: GCF_014839835.1. NCBI lineage: Eukaryota > Metazoa > Chordata > Aves > Piciformes > Picidae > Dryobates > Dryobates pubescens. The sequence goes on from NC_071621.1 coordinate 37,121,046, forward strand.
CAAAAAATAACCCCAAACTGACTTCAAACTTTGCTGCATGAGAAAGGCTGCAACAAAAAAAATATTGTTAAGACCGAAGAGGATTGTTATCCCATTGCAGGGACTTGATGCTTTATGGTGGAATGCAGTCATCTTGGTGTTTTGTCTGTAACTTTAGGTCAGGTGTTTGTTAAGAGGTGAACAGAAGGGGTCTGGGACTGCTGCATCTGTCGCAGGCTTTCGTGAATCATTGTGGATTAAATATCCAATTGCTTGCATTTGGGAAAGGCTGGCATGGTGATCCTTGTGGTGCCTTCAAATCTCATGGTCTGACCCAGTCTGATACCCTGTATATGTCATACACATGGAGTCTGTAACTTCTAACTGAGCTACAGTACACCTTTATCTATCATACATATTTCACTACACATACATTACTCTGCAGATATTCTCGCTTCATATATGTACACATGTAGCATCACAGAATCATTTTGGTTGGAAAAGACTTTAAGATCATCAAATCCAACCACTATCTAACTCTCCCAAGTCTGGTTCTAAACTAACTCCCTTAGCACATATATCTATACATTCTATACTGCAATATGACTAAGAAAAGTAGCCTAAATGATACAGCAGATGGAAACATATGTGGAGAGCTCACCATAGCTATCTGTGATTCATCTATACCACTTATACTTCTTCTTGCCACTGTCTGTTGTACAGAGGCCTCCCAGCCAAAACTCAGAGCCCCTGTTGTGTTAGGTTTCTGGTGTTGTGATGAACTTTAACAGTCAGCATGAACGGATAGTATAAAGTCTCTGCAAAGTTTAATACACCAGGAGACACACGGCTGCACAATGCCAAGAATTCTCAAGGAATGTGGCTTGAAAACCAAACCAATTTAAGTTTATAACTTCAGATCAATTAATTTCCTGAGAGGAAAGATAATTCTATAGGAGAACAGACACCATAAGGACCCTCTTTATGTGTCAGAGCTTCATAGTCTTGTAAGTTTAAAGAGTACTTCATTGGCATTCTATTAGATACCAAACTGTTAAATGCAAGGCCACAGCACAAAGATGTTTCTCAGATTACTAAAGGGATAAATTAGTTTTTATATTATTAGCTCTGTCCAGAGGTGGATGAGGGGTGAGTTGAGAGTCTGCAGGTGTGAATTAAGTGACAGGCTACAATGGGTGATAATGCTGTGGTTGTTTATAAAAGGCCACCCAATCAGGATGACAAAGGCGATGATGCCTTCCATAGGCAGATGATAGCACCCTCACAATTATAGGCCCTGGCTCTAATGGGGGCCTTTTAACTACCCAGATATTTGCTGGAAGGCCTCATCAGCCAGCCATCCACACTGCAGAAGGTTCCTCCAGTGCATCAATGATAACTTCTTGATGCAAATGGTGGACAAGTAAACTACAAGGGGAGCAGTGCTGGATCTTATACTAAAGAACAAGGAGGGTATGGTTGAAGTGGTGAAGGTTGAGGGCGGCCTTAGCTGCAGTGACCATGAGATAGTGGAGTTCAGGATCTTATGCTGCAGGAACACCATAACAAGCAGGACCACAATCCTGAAATTCAGCAGGGGCAAATTTGGCCTTTTAAATCAATTACTAAGAAAATCCCATGGAACAAGGAACTAGAAAGTAAAGGATTCCAGGAAAGTTGGTTAGCATTCAAGCACCACTTCATGCAGTCTCAGGATAGAACATACAAATGGGTAGGAAAAAAAGAAGAGGAGCCAGGCAAATGTGGGGGAAACGAGGGAACTACTGGGCAGATTCAAGTGGAAGAAAGGAGTTTACAGATTATAAAAGGAGGGAGCAGAGGCTTAGGAGGAGGAAAACACTGTACTCAGACACCAGAGGGAGGCAGCTAGGAAAGGTAAGGCCACAGACACACCTGAGGCACCAGAGAAGGTATGGAAAAAGCATGAGTCACCTTTACTAGAAGAGGACAGGGAAGAGAGCAATGAGGAAACATGAACATCCACAACCCTGGAGATAGGAAAAAGATGGAATCATGGGTACAGAATGTAAGGGTATTAGTCACTGATAGACTACTTCAATGAGGAAGAGATGACATGACTGAGGACTGCAGCAAACTAAAAGTATCTCCAAGATTAAACAGAAAAGAGAAATGAAAAGGAATCATGACAAAAAGAGGTCAGCCACTGTGTCCCACACAGCCATTGGCTCTGGAAAGCAAAGGAGAACCAGGGCACTGCCTCTCTCCACCAACTCGCAAAGGCAGCTCCACATCATGCCCCTTGTCACCACCATCCCCAGCCCCACAGACGCACACTACCCCCCCTCAGATCACCTCAGGGTCTCAACCACCACCTCGCTCTGCAGGACCTCTTGCTGCCCTCAATGTCCCAATCCCTTCTACCTTCAGTCCTGGTACGAGCCATCATGAAGATGGCCAGATGAAACACGGGCAACTGGACCAACGCTCTTGTCTCCAAAACGGATCCCTCCGCGGATGGTCTCAAAGGAGCCGAGGCTGGGAATCTGGATGCCCTAGAAAAGAAGGAGAAGAAGAGGAGGAAGAGGGGGAAGAAGAAGAAGTGCATCCACTTCTTCTTCTTCCCCCTCTTCCTCCTAAAGGACGTCCACTTCCTCGTCTTCCTCCTCTTCCTCCTCACGACCAACCAGGAGGAGGACGCACAAGAGGGCAAAAACGAGCACGCCACACAAGAAGGAAACAAAGGGGCAGAAGAAGAGGACAACCCATGAAGAGGACAACAAGGACAATGCAAGAGAAGGAAAAGGGCGACCGTGCTCTCCCCAAAACCACCAGCTTGATGTCTCATCCAGCAGGTCTTCCCTAACCTACCACGCCCTCCCAGACCCCACCACCTTCTCCCTCAAAGAAGCAAAACGCAAAGAATCACAAGAAGGGAGCCACGCAAGACAGTGCCACGCAGAAGAGGGAGGGTACGACGCAGAGGAAAACCCATTAGGAGGACAACAAGGACAATGCAAGAGAAGGAAAGGACAACCGTGGTCTCCCCAAATCCACCAGCTTGACGTCTCATCCAGCATGTCTTCCCTAAGCCGCCACGCCCTCCCCACCCCCCAACCTTCTCCCTCAAAGCAGCGAAAGGGAAAGAATCCCAAGAAGGGCGCCACCCAACACAGCGCCATGCAGAATAGGAAGGGCACGACGCAGAAGAGGAAGAAGAGGATGACGCAGAAGCCAGCAATCATTCAAATCATTCGGGTTGGAAAAGACCTTGAAGGTCATTGACTCCAACCGTAACCCAACCAACTCTAAACTAGATCCTGAAGCGCCACATCTACACGCTTCTGGAACACCTCCAGGCATGGTGACTCCACCACCTCCCTGTGGGCAGACTCTTCCCACGCCTTCTGCTTCATCTCCGTCTTCCTCCTCTCCGCCGTTCCCATGTTCTCACCATCCCCACCCAAGCCCACCATGTGCGCTCTCAAACAGGACAAAGAAAAAGAAGAAGAAGGGCACGAGGCAGCAGACCAGATGGGAAAGGGGACAACACACAACAAGAGGAAGAGGATGATGACAAACGACAAGTAGAAAAGAAAGGGGACGTCGTCAGCTGTGCCCATGACGACCACGATGATCATAATGACTCTGCTGCTGCTGCTACTGCTGCTACTGCTGCTACTGCTGCTAGGGCTGAGGGTGTAGAAGAAGAAGAAGAAGAGAAAGAGAGGAGGAGGAAGAGGAAGAGAGGAAGAGGAACCTACCTTGCGCAGCAGAAGCTGGTGTCCAACATGGTCAGCCACCGTGTCCCACACAGCCATTGGCTCTGGAAAGCAAAGGAGAACCAGGGCACTGCCTCTCTCCACCAACTCGCAAAGGCAGCTCCACATCATGCCCCTTGTCACCACCATCCCCAGCCCCACATACGCACACTACCCCCCCTCAGATCACCTCAGGGTCTCAACCACCGCCTCGCTCTGCAGGACCTCTTGCTGCCCTCAATGTCCCAATCCCTTCTACCTTCAGTCCTGGTACGAGCCATCATGAAGATGGCCAGATGAAACACGGGCAACTGGACCAACGCTCTTGTCTCCAAAACGGATCCCTCCGCGGATGGTCTCAAAGGAGCCGAGGCTGGGAATCTGGATGCCCTAGAAAAGAAGGAGAAGAAGAGGAGGAAGAGGGGGAAGAAGAAGAAGTGCATCCACTTCTTCTTCTTCCCCCTCTTCCTCCTAAAGGACGTCCACTTCCTCGTCTTCCTCCTCTTCCTCCTCACGACCAACCAGGAGGAGGACGCACAAGAGGGCAAAAACGAGCACGCCACACAAGAAGGAAACAAAGGGGCAGAAGAAGAGGACAACCCATGAAGAGGACAACAAGGACAATGCAAGAGAAGGAAAAGGGCGACCGTGCTCTCCCCAAAACCACCAGCTTGATGTCTCATCCAGCAGGTCTTCCCTAACCTACCACGCCCTCCCAGACCCCACCACCTTCTCCCTCAAAGAAGCAAAACGCAAAGAATCACAAGAAGGGAGCCACGCAAGACAGTGCCACGCAGAAGAGGGAGGGTACGACGCAGAGGAAAACCCATTAGGAGGACAACAAGGACAATGCAAGAGAAGGAAAGGACAACCGTGGTCTCCCCAAATCCACCAGCTTGACGTCTCATCCAGCATGTCTTCCCTAAGCCGCCACGCCCTCCCCACCCCCCAACCTTCTCCCTCAAAGCAGCGAAAGGGAAAGAATCCCAAGAAGGGCGCCACCCAACACAGCGCCATGCAGAATAGGAAGGGCACGACGCAGAAGAGGAAGAAGAGGATGACGCAGAAGCCAGCAATCATTCAAATCATTCGGGTTGGAAAAGACCTTGAAGGTCATTGACTCCAACCGTAACCCAACCAACTCTAAACTAGATCCTGAAGCGCCACATCTACACGCTTCTGGAACACCTCCAGGCATGGTGACTCCACCACCTCCCTGTGGGCAGACTCTTCCCACGCCTTCTGCTTCATCTCCGTCTTCCTCCTCTCCGCCGTTCCCATGTTCTCACCATCCCCACCCAAGCCCACCATGTGCGCTCTCAAACAGGACAAAGAAAAAGAAGAAGAAGGGCACGAGGCAGCAGACCAGATGGGAAAGGGGACAACACACAACAAGAGGAAGAGGATGATGACAAACGACAAGTAGAAAAGAAAGGGGACGTCGTCAGCTGTGCCCATGACGACCACGATGATCATAATGACTCTGCTGCTGCTGCTACTGCTGCTACTGCTGCTACTGCTGCTAGGGCTGAGGGTGTAGAAGAAGAAGAAGAAGAGAAAGAGAGGAGGAGGAAGAGGAAGAGAGGAAGAGGAACCTACCTTGCGCAGCAGAAGCTGGTGTCCAACATGGTCAGCCACCGTGTCCCACACAGCCATTGGCTCTGGAAAGCAAAGGAGAACCAGGGCACTGCCTCTCTCCACCAACTCGCAAAGGCAGCTCCACATCATGCCCCTTGTCACCACCATCCCCAGCCCCACATACGCACACTACCCCCCCTCAGATCACCTCAGGGTCTCAACCACCGCCTCGCTCTGCAGGACCTCTTGCTGCCCTCAATGTCCCAATCCCTTCTACCTTCAGTCCTGGTACGAGCCATCATGAAGATGGCCAGATGAAACACGGGCAACTGGACCAACGCTCTTGTCTCCAAAACGGATCCCTCCGCGGATGGTCTCAAAGGAGCCGAGGCTGGGAATCTGGATGCCCTAGAAAAGAAGGAGAAGAAGAGGAGGAAGAGGGGGAAGAAGAAGAAGTGCATCCACTTCTTCTTCTTCCCCCTCTTCCTCCTAAAGGACGTCCACTTCCTCGTCTTCCTCCTCTTCCTCCTCACGACCAACCAGGAGGAGGACGCACAAGAGGGCAAAAACGAGCACGCCACACAAGAAGGAAACAAAGGGGCAGAAGAAGAGGACAACCCATGAAGAGGACAACAAGGACAATGCAAGAGAAGGAAAAGGGCGACCGTGCTCTCCCCAAAACCACCAGCTTGATGTCTCATCCAGCAGGTCTTCCCTAACCTACCACGCCCTCCCAGACCCCACCACCTTCTCCCTCAAAGAAGCAAAACGCAAAGAATCACAAGAAGGGAGCCACGCAAGACAGTGCCACGCAGAAGAGGGAGGGTACGACGCAGAGGAAAACCCATTAGGAGGACAACAAGGACAATGCAAGAGAAGGAAAGGACAACCGTGGTCTCCCCAAATCCACCAGCTTGACGTCTCATCCAGCATGTCTTCCCTAAGCCGCCACGCCCTCCCCACCCCCCAACCTTCTCCCTCAAAGCAGCGAAAGGGAAAGAATCCCAAGAAGGGCGCCACCCAACACAGCGCCATGCAGAATAGGAAGGGCACGACGCAGAAGAGGAAGAAGAGGATGACGCAGAAGCCAGCAATCATTCAAATCATTCGGGTTGGAAAAGACCTTGAAGGTCATTGACTCCAACCGTAACCCAACCAACTCTAAACTAGATCCTGAAGCGCCACATCTACACGCTTCTGGAACACCTCCAGGCATGGTGACTCCACCACCTCCCTGTGGGCAGACTCTTCCCACGCCTTCTGCTTCATCTCCGTCTTCCTCCTCTCCGCCGTTCCCATGTTCTCACCATCCCCACCCAAGCCCACCATGTGCGCTCTCAAACAGGACAAAGAAAAAGAAGAAGAAGGGCACGAGGCAGCAGACCAGATGGGAAAGGGGACAACACACAACAAGAGGAAGAGGATGATGACAAACGACAAGTAGAAAAGAAAGGGGACGTCGTCAGCTGTGCCCATGACGACCACGATGATCATAATGACTCTGCTGCTGCTGCTACTGCTGCTACTGCTGCTACTGCTGCTAGGGCTGAGGGTGTAGAAGAAGAAGAAGAAGAGAAAGAGAGGAGGAGGAAGAGGAAGAGAGGAAGAGGAACCTACCTTGCGCAGCAGAAGCTGGTGTCCAACATGGTCAGCCACCGTGTCCCACACAGCCATTGGCTCTGGAAAGCAAAGGAGAACCAGGGCACTGCCTCTCTCCACCAACTCGCAAAGGCAGCTCCACATCATGCCCCTTGTCACCACCATCCCCAGCCCCACAGACGCACACTACCCCCCCTCAGATCACCTCAGGGTCTCAACCACCGCCTCGCTCTGCAGGACCTCTTGCTGCCCTCAATGTCCCAATCCCTTCTACCTTCAGTCCTGCTACGAGCCATCATGAAGATGGCCAGATGAAACACGGGCAACTGGACCAACGCTCTTGTCTCCAAAACGGATCCCTCCGCGGATGGTCTCAAAGGAGCCGAGGCTGGGAATCTGGATGCCCTAGAAAAGAAGGAGAAGAAGAGGAGGAAGAGGGGGAAGAAGAAGAAGTGCATCCACTTCTTCTTCTTCCCCCTCTTCCTCCTAAAGGACGTCCACTTCCTCGTCTTCCTCCTCTTCCTCCTCACGACCAACCAGGAGGAGGACGCACAAGAGGGCAAAAACGAGCACGCCACACAAGAAGGAAACAAAGGGGCAGAAGAAGAGGACAACCCATGAAGAGGACAACAAGGACAATGCAAGAGAAGGAAAAGGGCGACCGTGCTCTCCCCAAAACCACCAGCTTGATGTCTCATCCAGCAGGTCTTCCCTAACCTACCACGCCCTCCCAGACCCCACCACCTTCTCCCTCAAAGAAGCAAAACGCAAAGAATCACAAGAAGGGAGCCACGCAAGACAGTGCCACGCAGAAGAGGGAGGGTACGACGCAGAGGAAAACCCATTAGGAGGACAACAAGGACAATGCAAGAGAAGGAAAGGACAACCGTGGTCTCCCCAAATCCACCAGCCTGACGTCTCATCCAGCATGTCTTCCCTAAGCCGCCACGCCCTCCCCACCCCCCAACCTTCTCCCTCAAAGCAGCGAAAGGGAAAGAATCCCAAGAAGGGCGCCACCCAACACAGCGCCATGCAGAATAGGAAGGGCACGACGCAGAAGAGGAAGAAGAGGATGACGCAGAAGCCAGCAATCATTCAAATCATTCGGGTTGGAAAAGACCTTGAAGGTCATTGACTCCAACCGTAACCCAACCAACTCTAAACTAGATCCTGAAGCGCCACATCTACACGCTTCTGGAACACCTCCAGGCATGGTGACTCCACCACCTCCCTGTGGGCAGACTCTTCCCACGCCTTCTGCTTCATCTCCGTCTTCCTCCTCTCTGCCGTTCCCATGTTCTCACCATCCCCACCCAAGCCCACCATGTGCGCTCTCAAACAGGACAAAGAAAAAGAAGAAGAAGGGCACGAGGCAGCAGACCAGATGGGAAAGGGGACAACACACAACAAGAGGAAGAGGATGATGACAAACGACAAGTAGAAAAGAAAGGGGACGTCGTCAGCTGTGCCCATGACGACCACGATGATCATAATGACTCTGCTGCTGCTGCTACTGCTGCTACTGCTGCTAGGGCTGAGGGTGTAGAAGAAGAAGAAGAAGAGAAAGAGAGGAGGAGGAAGCGGAAGAGAGGAAGAGGAACCTACCTTGCGCAGCAGAAGCTGGTGTCCAACATGGTCAGCCACCGTGTCCCACACAGCCATTGGCTCTGGAAAGCAAAGGAGAACCAGGGCACTGCCTCTCTCCACCAACTCGCAAAGGCAGCTCCACATCATGCCCCTTGTCACCACCATCCCCAGCCCCACAGACGCACACTACCCCCCCTCAGATCACCTCAGGGTCTCAACCACCGCCTCGCTCTGCAGGACCTCTTGCTGCCCTCAATGTCCCAATCCCTTCTACCTTCAGTCCTGGTACGAGCCATCATGAAGATGGCCAGATGAAACACGGGCAACTGGACCAACGCTCTTGTCTCCAAAACGGATCCCTCCGCGGATGGTCTCAAAGGAGCCGAGGCTGGGAATCTGGATGCCCTAGAAAAGAAGGAGAAGAAGAGGAGGAAGAGGGGGAAGAAGAAGAAGTGCATCCACTTCTTCTTCTTCCCCCTCTTCCTCCTAAAGGACGTCCACTTCCTCGTCTTCCTCCTCTTCCTCCTCACGACCAACCAGGAGGAGGACGCACAAGAGGGCAAAAACGAGCACGCCACACAAGAAGGAAACAAAGGGGCAGAAGAAGAGGACAACCCATGAAGAGGACAACAAGGACAATGCAAGAGAAGGAAAAGGGCGACCGTGCTCTCCCCAAAACCACCAGCTTGATGTCTCATCCAGCAGGTCTTCCCTAACCTACCACGCCCTCCCAGACCCCACCACCTTCTCCCTCAAAGAAGCAAAACGCAAAGAATCACAAGAAGGGAGCCACGCAAGACAGTGCCACGCAGAAGAGGGAGGGTACGACGCAGAGGAAAACCCATTAGGAGGACAACAAGGACAATGCAAGAGAAGGAAAGGACAACCGTGGTCTCCCCAAATCCACCAGCTTGACGTCTCATCCAGCATGTCTTCCCTAAGCCGCCACGCCCTCCCCACCCCCCAACCTTCTCCCTCAAAGCAGCGAAAGGGAAAGAATCCCAAGAAGGGCGCCACCCAACACAGCGCCATGCAGAATAGGAAGGGCACGACGCAGAAGAGGAAGAAGAGGATGACGCAGAAGCCAGCAATCATTCAAATCATTCGGGTTGGAAAAGACCTTGAAGGTCATTGACTCCAACCGTAACCCAACCAACTCTAAACTAGATCCTGAAGCGCCACATCTACACGCTTCTGGAACACCTCCAGGCATGGTGACTCCACCACCTCCCTGTGGGCAGACTCTTCCCACGCCTTCTGCTTCATCTCCGTCTTCCTCCTCTCCGCCGTTCCCATGTTCTCACCATCCCCACCCAAGCCCACCATGTGCGCTCTCAAACAGGACAAAGAAAAAGAAGAAGAAGGGCACGAGGCAGCAGACCAGATGGGAAAGGGGACAACACACAACAAGAGGAAGAGGATGATGACAAACGACAAGTAGAAAAGAAAGGGGACGTCGTCAGCTGTGCCCATGACGACCACGATGATCATAATGACTCTGCTGCTGCTGCTACTGCTGCTACTGCTGCTACTGCTGCTAGGGCTGAGGGTGTAGAAGAAGAAGAAGAAGAGAAAGAGAGGAGGAGGAAGAGGAAGAGAGGAAGAGGAACCTACCTTGCGCAGCAGAAGCTGGTGTCCAACATGGTCAGCCACCGTGTCCCACACAGCCATTGGCTCTGGAAAGCAAAGGAGAACCAGGGCACTGCCTCTCTCCACCAACTCGCAAAGGCAGCTCCACATCATGCCCCTTGTCACCACCATCCCCAGCCCCACAGACGCACACTACCCCCCCTCAGATCACCTCAGGGTCTCAACCACCACCTCGCTCTGCAGGACCTCTTGCTGCCCTCAATGTCCCAATCCCTTCTACCTTCAGTCCTGGTACGAGCCATCATGAAGATGGCCAGATGAAACACGGGCAACTGGACCAACGCTCTTGTCTCCAAAACGGATCCCTCCGCGGATGGTCTCAAAGGAGCCGAGGCTGGGAATCTGGATGCCCTAGAAAAGAAGGAGAAGAAGAGGAGGAAGAGGGGGAAGAAGAAGAAGTGCATCCACTTCTTCTTCTTCCCCCTCTTCCTCCTAAAGGACGTCCACTTCCTCGTCTTCCTCCTCTTCCTCCTCACGACCAACCAGGAGGAGGACGCACAAGAGGGCAAAAACGAGCACGCCACACAAGAAGGAAACAAAGGGGCAGAAGAAGAGGACAACCCATGAAGAGGACAACAAGGACAATGCAAGAGAAGGAAAAGGGCGACCGTGCTCTCCCCAAAACCACCAGCCTGACGTCTCATCCAGCAGGTCTTCCCTAACCTACCACGCCCTCCCAGACCCCACCACCTTCTCCCTCAAAGAAGCAAAACGCAAAGAATCACAAGAAGGGAGCCACGCAAGACAGTGCCACGCAGAAGAGGGAGGGTACGACGCAGAGGAAAACCCATTAGGAGGACAACAAGGACAATGCAAGAGAAGGAAAGGACAACCGTGGTCTCCCCAAATCCACCAGCCTGACGTCTCATCCAGCATGTCTTCCCTAAGCCGCCACGCCCTCCCCACCCCCCAACCTTCTCCCTCAAAGCAGCGAAAGGGAAAGAATCCCAAGAAGGGCGCCACCCAACACAGCGCCATGCAGAATAGGAAGGGCACGACGCAGAAGAGGAAGAAGAGGATGACGCAGAAGCCAGCAATCATTCAAATCATTTGGGTTGGAAAAGACCTTGAAGGTCATTGACTCCAACCGTAACCCAACCAACTCTAAACTAGATCCTGAAGCGCCACATCTACACGCTTCTGGAACACCTCCAGGCATGGTGACTCCACCACCTCCCTGTGGGCAGACTCTTCCCACGCCTTCTGCTTCATCTCCGTCTTCCTCCTCTCCGCCGTTCCCATGTTCTCACCATCCCCACCCAAGCCCACCATGTGCGCTCTCAAACAGGACAAAGAAAAAGAAGAAGAAGGGCACGAGGCAGCAGACCAGATGGGAAAGGGGACAACACACAACAAGAGGAAGAGGATGATGACAAACGACAAGTAGAAAAGAAAGGGGACGTCGTCAGCTGTGCCCATGACGACCACGATGATCATAATGACTCTGCTGCTGCTGCTACTGCTGCTACTGCTGCTACTGCTGCTAGGGCTGAGGGTGTAGAAGAAGAAGAAGAAGAGAAAGAGAGGAGGAGGAAGAGGAAGAGAGGAAGAGGAACCTACCTTGCGCAGCAGAAGCTGGTGTCCAACATGGTCAGCCACCGTGTCCCACACAGCCATTGGCTCTGGAAAGCAAAGGAGAACCAGGGCACTGCCTCTCTCCACCAACTCGCAAAGGCAGCTCCACATCATGCCCCTTGTCACCACCATCCCCAGCCCCACATACGCACACTACCCCCCCTCAGATCACCTCAGGGTCTCAACCACCGCCTCGCTCTGCAGGACCTCTTGCTGCCCTCAATGTCCCAATCCCTTCTACCTTCAGTCCTGGTACGAGCCATCATGAAGATGGCCAGATGAAACACGGGCAACTGGACCAACGCTCTTGTCTCCAAAACGGATCCCTCCGCGGATGGTCTCAAAGGAGCCGAGGCTGGGAATCTGGATGCCCTAGAAAAGAAGGAGAAGAAGAGGAGGAAGAGGGGGAAGAAGAAGAAGTGCATCCACTTCTTCTTCTTCCCCCTCTTCCTCCTAAAGGACGTCCACTTCCTCGTCTTCCTCCTCTTCCTCCTCACGACCAACCAGGAGGAGGACGCACAAGAGGGCAAAAACGAGCACGCCACACAAGAAGGAAACAAAGGGGCAGAAGAAGAGGACAACCCATGAAGAGGACAACAAGGACAATGCAAGAGAAGGAAAAGGGCGACCGTGCTCTCCCCAAAACCACCAGCTTGATGTCTCATCCAGCAGGTCTTCCCTAACCTACCACGCCCTCCCAGACCCCACCACCTTCTCCCTCAAAGAAGCAAAACGCAAAGAATCACAAGAAGGGAGCCACGCAAGACAGTGCCACGCAGAAGAGGGAGGGTACGACGCAGAGGAAAACCCATTAGGAGGACAACAAGGACAATGCAAGAGAAGGAAAGGACAACCGTGGTCTCCCCAAATCCACCAGCCTGACGTCTCATCCAGCATGTCTTCCCTAAGCCGCCACGCCCTCCCCACCCCCCAACCTTCTCCCTCAAAGCAGCGAAAGGGAAAGAATCCCAAGAAGGGCGCCACCCAACACAGCGCCATGCAGAATAGGAAGGGCACGACGCAGAAGAGGAAGAAGAGGATGACGCAGAAGCCAGCAATCATTCAAATCATTCGGGTTGGAAAAGACCTTGAAGGTCATTGACTCCAACCGTAACCCAACCAACTCTAAACTAGATCCTGAAGCGCCACATCTACACGCTTCTGGAACACCTCCAGGCATGGTGACTCCACCACCTCCCTGTGGGCAGACTCTTCCCACGCCTTCTGCTTCATCTCCGTCTTCCTCCTCTCCGCCGTTCCCATGTTCTCACCATCCCCACCCAAGCCCACCATGTGCGCTCTCAAACAGGACAAAGAAAAAGAAGAAGAAGGGCACGAGGCAGCAGACCAGATGGGAAAGGGGACAACACACAACAAGAGGAAGAGGATGATGACAAACGACAAGTAGAAAAGAAAGGGGACGTCGTCAGCTGTGCCCATGACGACCACGATGATCATAATGACTCTGCTGCTGCTGCTACTGCTGCTACTGCTGCTAGGGCTGAGGGTGTAGAAGAAGAAGAAGAAGAGAAAGAGAGGAGGAGGAAGCGGAAGAGAGGAAGAGGAACCTACCTTGCGCAGCAGAAGCTGGTGTCCAACATGGTCAGCCACCGTGTCCCACACAGCCATTGGCTCTGGAAAGCAAAGGAGAACCAGGGCACTGCCTCTCTCCACCAACTCGCAAAGGCAGCTCCACATCATGCCCCTTGTCACCACCATCCCCAGCCCCACATACGCACACTACCCCCCCTCAGATCACCTCAGGGTCTCAACCACCGCCTCGCTCTGCAGGACCTCTTGCTGCCCTCAATGTCCCAATCCCTTCTACCTTCAGTCCTGGTACGAGCCATCATGAAGATGGCCAGATGAAACACGGGCAACTGGACCAACGCTCTTGTCTCCAAAACGGATCCCTCCGCGGATGGTCTCAAAGGAGCCGAGGCTGGGAATCTGGATGCCCTAGAAAAGAAGGAGAAGAAGAGGAGGAAGAGGGGGAAGAAGAAGAAGTGCATCCACTTCTTCTTCTTCCCCCTCTTCCTCCTAAAGGACGTCCACTTCCTCGTCTTCCTCCTCTTCCTCCTCACGACCAACCAGGAGGAGGACGCACAAGAGGGCAAAAACGAGCACGCCACACAAGAAGGAAACAAAGGGGCAGAAGAAGAGGACAACCCATGAAGAGGACAACAAGGACAATGCAAGAGAAGGAAAAGGGCGACCGTGCTCTCCCCAAAACCACCAGCTTGATGTCTCATCCAGCAGGTCTTCCCTAACCTACCACGCCCTCCCAGACCCCACCACCTTCTCCCTCAAAGAAGCAAAACGCAAAGAATCACAAGAAGGGAGCCACGCAAGACAGTGCCACGCAGAAGAGGGAGGGTACGACGCAGAGGAAAACCCATTAGGAGGACAACAAGGACAATGCAAGAGAAGGAAAGGACAACCGTGGTCTCCCCAAATCCACCAGCTTGACGTCTCATCCAGCATGTCTTCCCTAAGCCGCCACGCCCTCCCCACCCCCCAACCTTCTCCCTCAAAGCAGCGAAAGGGAAAGAATCCCAAGAAGGGCGCCACCCAACACAGCGCCATGCAGAATAGGAAGGGCACGACGCAGAAGAGGAAGAAGAGGATGACGCAGAAGCCAGCAATCATTCAAATCATTCGGGTTGGAAAAGACCTTGAAGGTCATTGACTCCAACCGTAACCCAACCAACTCTAAACTAGATCCTGAAGCGCCACATCTACACGCTTCTGGAACACCTCCAGGCATGGTGACTCCACCACCTCCCTGTGGGCAGACTCTTCCCACGCCTTCTGCTTCATCTCCGTCTTCCTCCTCTCCGCCGTTCCCATGTTCTCACCATCCCCACCCAAGCCCACCATGTGCGCTCTCAAACAGGACAAAGAAAAAGAAGAAGAAGGGCACGAGGCAGCAGACCAGATGGGAAAGGGGACAACACACAACAAGAGGAAGAGGATGATGACAAACGACAAGTAGAAAAGAAAGGGGACGTCGTCAGCTGTGCCCATGACGACCACGATGATCATAATGACTCTGCTGCTGCTGCTACTGCTGCTACTGCTGCTACTGCTGCTAGGGCTGAGGGTGTAGAAGAAGAAGAAGAAGAGAAAGAGAGGAGGAGGAAGAGGAAGAGAGGAAGAGGAACCTACCTTGCGCAGCAGAAGCTGGTGTCCAACATGGTCAGCCACCGTGTCCCACACAGCCATTGGCTCTGGAAAGCAAAGGAGAACCAGGGCACTGCCTCTCTCCACCAACTCGCAAAGGCAGCTCCACATCATGCCCCTTGTCACCACCATCCCCAGCCCCACAGACGCACACTACCCCCCCTCAGATCACCTCAGGGTCTCAACCACCACCTCGCTCTGCAGGACCTCTTGCTGCCCTCAATGTCCCAATCCCTTCTACCTTCAGTCCTGGTACGAGCCATCATGAAGATGGCCAGATGAAACACGGGCAACTGGACCAACGCTCTTGTCTCCAAAACGGATCCCTCCGCGGATGGTCTCAAAGGAGCCGAGGCTGGGAATCTGGATGCCCTAGAAAAGAAGGAGAAGAAGAGGAGGAAGAGGGGGAAGAAGAAGAAGTGCATCCACTTCTTCTTCTTCCCCCTCTTCCTCCTAAAGGACGTCCACTTCCTCGTCTTCCTCCTCTTCCTCCTCACGACCAACCAGGAGGAGGACGCACAAGAGGGCAAAAACGAGCACGCCACACAAGAAGGAAACAAAGGGGCAGAAGAAGAGGACAACCCATGAAGAGGACAACAAGGACAATGCAAGAGAAGGAAAAGGGCGACCGTGCTCTCCCCAAAACCACCAGCTTGATGTCTCATCCAGCAGGTCTTCCCTAACCTACCACGCCCTCCCAGACCCCACCACCTTCTCCCTCAAAGAAGCAAAACGCAAAGAATCACAAGAAGGGAGCCACGCAAGACAGTGCCACGCAGAAGAGGGAGGGTACGACGCAGAGGAAAACCCATTAGGAGGACAACAAGGACAATGCAAGAGAAGGAAAGGACAACCGTGGTCTCCCCAAATCCACCAGCCTGACGTCTCATCCAGCATGTCTTCCCTAAGCCGCCACGCCCTCCCCACCCCCCAACCTTCTCCCTCAAAGCAGCGAAAGGGAAAGAATCCCAAGAAGGGCGCCACCCAACACAGCGCCATGCAGAATAGGAAGGGCACGACGCAGAAGAGGAAGAAGAGGATGACGCAGAAGCCAGCAATCATTCAAATCATTCGGGTTGGAAAAGACCTTGAAGGTCATTGACTCCAACCGTAACCCAACCAACTCTAAACTAGATCCTGAAGCGCCACATCTACACGCTTCTGGAACACCTCCAGGCATGGTGACTCCACCACCTCCCTGTGGGCAGACTCTTCCCACGCCTTCTGCTTCATCTCCGTCTTCCTCCTCTCCGCCGTTCCCATGTTCTCACCATCCCCACCCAAGCCCACCATGTGCGCTCTCAAACAGGACAAAGAAAAAGAAGAAGAAGGGCACGAGGCAGCAGACCAGATGGGAAAGGGGACAACACACAACAAGAGGAAGAGGATGATGACAAACGACAAGTAGAAAAGAAAGGGGACGTCGTCAGCTGTGCCCATGACGACCACGATGATCATAATGACTCTGCTGCTGCTGCTACTGCTGCTACTGCTGCTAGGGCTGAGGGTGTAGAAGAAGAAGAAGAAGAGAAAGAGAGGAGGAGGAAGCGGAAGAGAGGAAGAGGAACCTACCTTGCGCAGCAGAAGCTGGTGTCCAACATGGTCAGCCACCGTGTCCCACACAGCCATTGGCTCTGGAAAGCAAAGGAGAACCAGGGCACTGCCTCTCTCCACCAACTCGCAAAGGCAGCTCCACATCATGCCCCTTGTCACCACCATCCCCAGCCCCACATACGCACACTACCCCCCCTCAGATCACCTCAGGGTCTCAACCACCGCCTCGCTCTGCAGGACCTCTTGCTGCCCTCAATGTCCCAATCCCTTCTACCTTCAGTCCTGGTACGAGCCATCATGAAGATGGCCAGATGAAACACGGGCAACTGGACCAACGCTCTTGTCTCCAAAACGGATCCCTCCGCGGATGGTCTCAAAGGAGCCGAGGCTGGGAATCTGGATGCCCTAGAAAAGAAGGAGAAGAAGAGGAGGAAGAGGGGGAAGAAGAAGAAGTGCATCCACTTCTTCTTCTTCCCCCTCTTCCTCCTAAAGGACGTCCACTTCCTCGTCTTCCTCCTCTTCCTCCTCACGACCAACCAGGAGGAGGACGCACAAGAGGGCAAAAACGAGCACGCCACACAAGAAGGAAACAAAGGGGCAGAAGAAGAGGACAACCCATGAAGAGGACAACAAGGACAATGCAAGAGAAGGAAAAGGGCGACCGTGCTCTCCCCAAAACCACCAGCTTGATGTCTCATCCAGCAGGTCTTCCCTAACCTACCACGCCCTCCCAGACCCCACCACCTTCTCCCTCAAAGAAGCAAAACGCAAAGAATCACAAGAAGGGAGCCACGCAAGACAGTGCCACGCAGAAGAGGGAGGGTACGACGCAGAGGAAAACCCATTAGGAGGACAACAAGGACAATGCAAGAGAAGGAAAGGACAACCGTGGTCTCCCCAAATCCACCAGCTTGACGTCTCATCCAGCATGTCTTCCCTAACCGCCACGCCCTCCCCACCCCCCAACCTTCTCCCTCAAAGCAGCGAAAGGGAAAGAATCCCAAGAAGGGCGCCACCCAACACAGCGCCATGCAGAATAGGAAGGGCACGACGCAGAAGAGGAAGAAGAGGATGACGCAGAAGCCAGCAATCATTCAAATCATTCGGGTTGGAAAAGACCTTGAAGGTCATTGACTCCAACCGTAACCCAACCAACTCTAAACTAGATCCTGAAGCGCCACATCTACACGCTTCTGGAACACCTCCAGGCATGGTGACTCCACCACCTCCCTGTGGGCAGACTCTTCCCACGCCTTCTGCTTCATCTCCGTCTTCCTCCTCTCCGCCGTTCCCATGTTCTCACCATCCCCACCCAAGCCCACCATGTGCGCTCTCAAACAGGACAAAGAAAAAGAAGAAGAAGGGCACGAGGCAGCAGACCAGATGGGAAAGGGGACAACACACAACAAGAGGAAGAGGATGATGACAAACGACAAGTAGAAAAGAAAGGGGACGTTGTCAGCTGTGCCCATGACGACCACGATGATCATAATGACTCTGCTGCTGCTGCTACTGCTGCTACTGCTGCTACTGCTGCTAGGGCTGAGGGTGTAGAAGAAGAAGAAGAAGAGAAAGAGAGGAGGAGGAAGCGGAAGAGAGGAAGAGGAACCTACCTTGCGCAGCAGAAGCTGGTGTCCAACATGGTCAGCCACCGTGTCCCACACAGCCATTGGCTCTGGAAAGCAAAGGAGAACCAGGGCACTGCCTCTCTCCACCAACTCGCAAAGGCAGCTCCACATCATGCCCCTTGTCACCACCATCCCCAGCCCCACATACGCACACTACCCCCCCTCAGATCACCTCAGGGTCTCAACCACCGCCTCGCTCTGCAGGACCTCTTGCTGCCCTCAATGTCCCAATCCCTTCTACCTTCAGTCCTGGTACGAGCCATCATGAAGATGGCCAGATGAAACACGGGCAACTGGACCAACGCTCTTGTCTCCAAAACGGATCCCTCCGCGGATGGTCTCAAAGGAGCCGAGGCTGGGAATCTGGATGCCCTAGAAAAGAAGGAGAAGAAGAGGAGGAAGAGGGGGAAGAAGAAGAAGTGCATCCACTTCTTCTTCTTCCCCCTCTTCCTCCTAAAGGACGTCCACTTCCTCGTCTTCCTCCTCTTCCTCCTCACGACCAACCAGGAGGAGGACGCACAAGAGGGCAAAAACGAGCACGCCACACAAGAAGGAAACAAAGGGGCAGAAGAAGAGGACAACCCATGAAGAGGACAACAAGGACAATGCAAGAGAAGGAAAAGGGCGACCGTGCTCTCCCCAAAACCACCAGCTTGATGTCTCATCCAGCAGGTCTTCCCTAACCTACCACGCCCTCCCAGACCCCACCACCTTCTCCCTCAAAGAAGCAAAACGCAAAGAATCACAAGAAGGGAGCCACGCAAGACAGTGCCACGCAGAAGAGGGAGGGTACGACGCAGAGGAAAACCCATTAGGAGGACAACAAGGACAATGCAAGAGAAGGAAAGGACAACCGTGGTCTCCCCAAATCCACCAGCCTGACGTCTCATCCAGCATGTCTTCCCTAAGCCGCCACGCCCTCCCCACCCCCCAACCTTCTCCCTCAAAGCAGCGAAAGGGAAAGAATCCCAAGAAGGGCGCCACCCAACACAGCGCCATGCAGAATAGGAAGGGCACGACGCAGAAGAGGAAGAAGAGGATGACGCAGAAGCCAGCAATCATTCAAATCATTCGGGTTGGAAAAGACCTTGAAGGTCATTGACTCCAACCGTAACCCAACCAACTCTAAACTAGATCCTGAAGCGCCACATCTACACGCTTCTGGAACACCTCCAGGCATGGTGACTCCACCACCTCCCTGTGGGCAGACTCTTCCCACGCCTTCTGCTTCATCTCCGTCTTCCTCCTCTCCGCCGTTCCCATGTTCTCACCATCCCCACCCAAGCCCACCATGTGCGCTCTCAAACAGGACAAAGAAAAAGAAGAAGAAGGGCACGAGGCAGCAGACCAGATGGGAAAGGGGACAACACACAACAAGAGGAAGAGGATGATGACAAACGACAAGTAGAAAAGAAAGGGGACGTCGTCAGCTGTGCCCATGACGACCACGATGATCATAATGACTCTGCTGCTGCTGCTACTGCTGCTACTGCTGCTACTGCTGCTAGGGCTGAGGGTGTAGAAGAAGAAGAAGAAGAGAAAGAGAGGAGGAGGAAGAGGAAGAGAGGAAGAGGAACCTACCTTGCGCAGCAGAAGCTGGTGTCCAACATGGTCAGCCACCGTGTCCCACACAGCCATTGGCTCTGGAAAGCAAAGGAGAACCAGGGCACTGCCTCTCTCCACCAACTCGCAAAGGCAGCTCCACATCATGCCCCTTGTCACCACCATCCCCAGCCCCACAGACGCACACTACCCCCCCTCAGATCACCTCAGGGTCTCAACCACCGCCTCGCTCTGCAGGACCTCTTGCTGCCCTCAATGTCCCAATCCCTTCTACCTTCAGTCCTGGTACGAGCCATCATGAAGATGGCCAGATGAAACACGGGCAACTGGACCAACGCTCTTGTCTCCAAAACGGATCCCTCCGCGGATGGTCTCAAAGGAGCCGAGGCTGGGAATCTGGATGCCCTAGAAAAGAAGGAGAAGAAGAGGAGGAAGAGGGGGAAGAAGAAGAAGTGCATCCACTTCTTCTTCTTCCCCCTCTTCCTCCTAAAGGACGTCCACTTCCTCGTCTTCCTCCTCTTCCTCCTCATGACCAACCAGGAGGAGGACGCACAAGAGGGCAAAAACGAGCACGCCACACAAGAAGGAAACAAAGGGGCAGAAGAAGAGGACAACCCATGAAGAGGACAACAAGGACAATGCAAGAGAAGGAAAAGGGCGACCGTGCTCTCCCCAAAACCACCAGCTTGATGTCTCATCCAGCAGGTCTTCCCTAACCTACCACGCCCTCCCAGACCCCACCACCTTCTCCCTCAAAGAAGCAAAACGCAAAGAATCACAAGAAGGGAGCCACGCAAGACAGTGCCACGCAGAAGAGGGAGGGTACGACGCAGAGGAAAACCCATTAGGAGGACAACAAGGACAATGCAAGAGAAGGAAAGGACAACCGTGGTCTCCCCAAATCCACCAGCTTGACGTCTCATCCAGCATGTCTTCCCTAAGCCGCCACGCCCTCCCCACCCCCCAACCTTCTCCCTCAAAGCAGCGAAAGGGAAAGAATCCCAAGAAGGGCGCCACCCAACACAGCGCCATGCAGAATAGGAAGGGCACGACGCAGAAGAGGAAGAAGAGGATGACGCAGAAGCCAGCAATCATTCAAATCATTCGGGTTGGAAAAGACCTTGAAGGTCATTGACTCCAACCGTAACCCAACCAACTCTAAACTAGATCCTGAAGCGCCACATCTACACGCTTCTGGAACACCTCCAGGCATGGTGACTCCACCACCTCCCTGTGGGCAGACTCTTCCCACGCCTTCTGCTTCATCTCCGTCTTCCTCCTCTCCGCCGTTCCCATGTTCTCACCATCCCCACCCAAGCCCACCATGTGCGCTCTCAAACAGGACAAAGAAAAAGAAGAAGAAGGGCACGAGGCAGCAGACCAGATGGGAAAGGGGACAACACACAACAAGAGGAAGAGGATGATGACAAACGACAAGTAGAAAAGAAAGGGGACGTCGTCAGCTGTGCCCATGACGACCACGATGATCATAATGACTCTGCTGCTGCTGCTACTGCTGCTACTGCTGCTACTGCTGCTAGGGCTGAGGGTGTAGAAGAAGAAGAAGAAGAGAAAGAGAGGAGGAGGAAGCGGAAGAGAGGAAGAGGAACCTACCTTGCGCAGCAGAAGCTGGTGTCCAACATGGTCAGCCACCGTGTCCCACACAGCCATTGGCTCTGGAAAGCAAAGGAGAACCAGGGCACTGCCTCTCTCCACCAACTCGCAAAGGCAGCTCCACATCATGCCCCTTGTCACCACCATCCCCAGCCCCACATACGCACACTACCCCCCCCTCAGATCACCTCAGGGTCTCAACCACCGCCTCGCTCTGCAGGACCTCTTGCTGCCCTCAATGTCCCAATCCCTTCTACCTTCAGTCCTGGTACGAGCCATCATGAAGATGGCCAGATGAAACACGGGCAACTGGACCAACGCTCTTGTCTCCAAAACGGATCCCTCCGCGGATGGTCTCAAAGGAGCCGAGGCTGGGAATCTGGATGCCCTAGAAAAGAAGGAGAAGAAGAGGAGGAAGAGGGGGAAGAAGAAGAAGTGCATCCACTTCTTCTTCTTCCCCCTCTTCCTCCTAAAGGACGTCCACTTCCTCGTCTTCCTCCTCTTCCTCCTCACGACCAACCAGGAGGAGGACGCACAAGAGGGCAAAAACGAGCACGCCACACAAGAAGGAAACAAAGGGGCAGAAGAAGAGGACAACCCATGAAGAGGACAACAAGGACAATGCAAGAGAAGGAAAAGGGTGACCGTGCTCTCCCCAAAACCACCAGCTTGACGTCTCATCCAGCAGGTCTTCCCTAACCTACCACGCCCTCCCAGACCCCACCACCTTCTCCCTCAAAGAAGCAAAACGCAAAGAATCACAAGAAGGGAGCCACGCAAGACAGTGCCACGCAGAAGAGGGAGGGTACGACGCAGAGGAAAACCCATTAGGAGGACAACAAGGACAATGCAAGAGAAGGAAAGGACAACCGTGGTCTCCCCAAATCCACCAGCTTGACGTCTCATCCAGCATGTCTTCCCTAAGCCGCCACACCCTCCCCACCCCCCAACCTTCTCCCTCAAAGCAGCGAAAGGGAAAGAATCCCAAGAAGGGCGCCACCCAACACAGCGCCATGCAGAATAGGAAGGGCACGACGCAGAAGAGGAAGAAGAGGATGACGCAGAAGCCAGCAATCATTCAAATCATTCGGGTTGGAAAAGACCTTGAAGGTCATTGACTCCAACCGTAACCCAACCAACTCTAAACTAGATCCTGAAGCGCCACATCTACACGCTTCTGGAACACCTCCAGGCATGGTGACTCCACCACCTCCCTGTGGGCAGACTCTTCCCACGCCTTCTGCTTCATCTCCGTCTTCCTCCTCTCCGCCGTTCCCATGTTCTCACCATCCCCACCCAAGCCCACCATGTGCGCTCTCAAACAGGACAAAGAAAAAGAAGAAGAAGGGCACGAGGCAGCAGACCAGATGGGAAAGGGGACAACACACAACAAGAGGAAGAGGATGATGACAAACGACAAGTAGAAAAGAAAGGGGACGTCGTCAGCTGTGCCCATGACGACCACGATGATCATAATGACTCTGCTGCTGCTGCTACTGCTGCTACTGCTGCTACTGCTGCTAGGGCTGAGGGTGTAGAAGAAGAAGAAGAAGAGAAAGAGAGGAGGAGGAAGCGGAAGAGAGGAAGAGGAACCTACCTTGCGCAGCAGAAGCTGGTGTCCAACATGGTCAGCCACCGTGTCCCACACAGCCATTGGCTCTGGAAAGCAAAGGAGAACCAGGGCACTGCCTCTCTCCACCAACTCGCAAAGGCAGCTCCACATCATGCCCCTTGTCACCACCATCCCCAGCCCCACATACGCACACTACCCCCCCCTCAGATCACCTCAGGGTCTCAACCACCGCCTCGCTCTGCAGGACCTCTTGCTGCCCTCAATGTCCCAATCCCTTCTACCTTCAGTCCTGGTACGAGCCATCATGAAGATGGCCAGATGAAACACGGGCAACTGGACCAACGCTCTTGTCTCCAAAACGGATCCCTCCGCGGATGGTCTCAAAGGAGCCGAGGCTGGGAATCTGGATGCCCTAGAAAAGAAGGAGAAGAAGAGGAGGAAGAGGGGGAAGAAGAAGAAGTGCATCCACTTCTTCTTCTTCCCCCTCTTCCTCCTAAAGGATGTCCACTTCCTCGTCTTCCTCCTCTTCCTCCTCACGACCAACCAGGAGGAGGACGCACAAGAGGGCAAAAACGAGCACGCCACACAAGAAGGAAACAAAGGGGCAGAAGAAGAGGACAACCCATGAAGAGGACAACAAGGACAATGCAAGAGAAGGAAAAGGGCGACCGTGCTCTCCCCAAAACCACCAGCTTGATGTCTCATCCAGCAGGTCTTCCCTAACCTACCACGCCCTCCCAGACCCCACCACCTTCTCCCTCAAAGAAGCAAAACGCAAAGAATCACAAGAAGGGAGCCACGCAAGACAGTGCCACGCAGAAGAGGGAGGGTACGACGCAGAGGAAAACCCATTAGGAGGACAACAAGGACAATGCAAGAGAAGGAAAGGACAACCGTGGTCTCCCCAAATCCACCAGCTTGACGTCTCATCCAGCATGTCTTCCCTAAGCCGCCACACCCTCCCCACCCCCCAACCTTCTCCCTCAAAGCAGCGAAAGGGAAAGAATCCCAAGAAGGGCGCCACCCAACACAGCGCCATGCAGAATAGGAAGGGCACGTCCCAATCCTTTCTACCTTTCCATGGGGCAACGTCTATCTGACTCTTATTCTCCCATGCCCAGCACTATGCATACTTGGTGGTCTTCTTCATCCCCATCCTCTTTCTCTGTGTCTTTGCCATATTCCCGGTGGAACTACCATTGCCCACCAGGTCCTCCCCCATCCCACGTTGTTCGCTATCAAAGAAGAAAAAGGAAAAGGAGGGCACAATGCAGAAGAAAAAGAGGATAACTGGGGAAGTAGAAGAGGAAGAAGATGATGCTAAAGAAGAAATAGAAAAGAAAGAGTATGTCACCAGCCCATGCCAAAGACGATGACAATGATGATGATCAACCTCCTGTGGATGCTGAGCCTGTAAATGGATGTGCCCCCAGGACTCACACTTATATATCCTTGGCTCCAAGTTGAAGTCATAGAGCTGCTTATGTCATAGAGCTGCTGCTGATGTCAGGTGCTGGCCTTAGTGGTGGCTTCTGGGAGTTGGAGGCGTAACATAGAATCATAGAACCATGTTATGGGTTTTGGTGAGAAGGGATCACTAAATGTGATCTTCTCTAAACCCCTGCAGGCAGCAGGGACATCCCTAACTAGAGCAGGTTGCTCAAAACGCCATCAAGACCTTGAACGTCTCAAGGAATGGGTCCTCCAACACATTTTTGGACACCTGTTCCAGTGCTGCACTACCCTCAACAAGTTTACAGACACCGCCAAGCTGAGCAGTGCAGTTGGTATGTCAGAGGAACAGGATGTCATCCAGAGGGACCTGGACAAGATGGAGAAGAGAGCCCAGGTGAACCTCTTCAACAAGGCCAAGTGCAAGGTCTTGCAACTGGATTGGAACAACCCTCATTGTCAATGCAGGCTGGGGGATGATGGGTTTGAGAGCAGCACTCTCAAGAAGGACTTTTGTGTGCCGCTGCATGAAAAGCTGGTCATGAGGCAATAATGTGCACTTGCAGCCCAGAAAGAGGAGGATGACAACGCAAAAGACGGGGATGACGACACAGAAGAAGTGGACATCGTAGAAGAGGGAGGAGAGGACAATGCAAAAGAATTGGATGATGTAGAACAACACAGAAGACGACTGTGCCCAGTCAGAAGTGGATGGCTAAGAAGAAGGGCATGACAAGGAGGAACATGACACACAAGAGGAGGAGGATGACGCTGCAACATAAGGGGAGGACGCAAAAGAATGGGATGTCACACATCAATATGCAATAGGACTATCCTGAAGTAGAAGAGGATGAGTCAAAAGAAGGACATGACCCCGAAAACATGACACAGAAGAGGAAAAAAGAAACTGTGAGAGACTAAAAGCTTGTCTCTCCTGGTGTGACTCAACAAGGATAAAATCACTTGCTGCTTGCCCAGACAATAGCTGAAATGTGTTGGGCAGAGCCACTGAAACAACTCTTGGAAGGTGCAAAGATAACATCGCTCACTGGACCAGAGCTGGCCTGACAACAATGGTCTGAAGCCACCTTCGGGAATATGCATAAAACAAGATAATCTCCACCCATCAAGTACCCTGGAAAGGGAGGATGGTGAGACAATGGATTCACCACCTGTTTATACTTACCTAAGGATGATTTCCTGGCCCCTGATTTCCTGAGGGACAATACTTGGACACATACCTAAGGACTCAAAACTGTATAAAAAGACCTGAGCAACTACTGGCTTGGTAGAAGACAAACGGAGGACCAAAAACACAGATGGAGGAAAACACAGGACAATGCCGCTGAGAAAGAAAGCACGAGAGAAGGAAAAGCCCGGGACAATGCTGCTCTGAAGAAAAGAGGCCATGGAGCCTGGAAGAAGCAGACTGAACCCTCTCTCCATGTCTTAAGTTCTGCCTGCTGCAACTCATGGAGCTGAAGAAGCTGCTCAGAGGACCGCATCTCTTCTCCAGCCAAAGCCTCAGCACTGTTTCTCTACAGACCCACTACCTCCTGCAGCACCTTTCATCCACAGACTCAAACTGTCTTGGGGAGGGTGAAGGGTATGGTAATATAATTCCTCTTCTGTGTCTCTTCTCTCTCTCTATTTTCTCTCTCTCTCCTTCTGATCCATCCACTTTATTTATGTAATAAATAGTCTAGCTGTTGATATTTTGGCCTCGTTTGTGCCTCTCATTCCACAAAACAGGAATATTCAAAAGAACTGAGTCTCTTTCCCTCTCTGGACCGAGACAGAAACACAGAAGTAGGGAATCATCAAAATCATTCGGGTTGGAAAAGACCTTGACCAACCGTAACCCAACCACCACTAAACTAGATCCTGAAGCACCACATCTACACGCTTCTGGAACAACTCCAGGGATGGTGACTCCACCTCCTCCAGGGCAGCCTCTCCCCAGGCTGAACTACTCTCTCACCCCTCTTCTCCCCATGTCCAGCCTTGTACACTCTTGGTCTTCTGCTTCATCCCCATCCTCTTTCTCTGTGTCCTTCCCATTTTCTCACTGCAACTACCAATGCCCACCAGGTCCTCCCCTATCCCACGTTGTTCGCTATCAAAGAAGAAAAAGGAAAAGGAGGGCACAATGCAGAAGAAAAAGAGGATAACTGAGGAAGTAGAAGAGGAAGAAGATGATGCTAAAGAAGAAATAGAAAAGAAAGAGTACGTCACCAGCCCATGCCAAAGACGATGACAATGATGATGATCAACCTCCTGTGGATGCTGAGCCTGTAAATGGATGTGCCCCCAGGACTCACACTTATATATCCTTGGCTCCAAGTTGAAGTCATAGAGCTGCTTATGTCATAGAGCTGCTGCTGATGTCAGGTGCTGGCCTTAGTGGTGGCTTCTGGGAGTTGGAGGCGTAACATAGAATCATAGAACCATGTTATGGGTTTTGGTGAGAAGGGATCACTAAATGTGATCTTCTCTAAACCCCTGCAGGCAGCAGGGACATCCCTAACTAGAGCAGGTTGCTCAAAACGCCATCAAGACCTTGAACATCTCAAGGAATGGGTCCTCCAACACATTTTTGGACACCTGTTCCAGTGCTGCACTACCCTCAAACCAAGTTCACAGTATCACAGTATCACTAAGGTTGGAAGAGACCTCAAGGATCATCGAGTCCAACCTGTCACCACAGACCTCATGACTAGACCATGGCACCAAGTGCCACATCCAATCTCCTCTTGAACACCTCCAGGGATGATGACTCCACCACCTCCCCAGGCAGCACATTCCAATGGTGAACGACTCACTCAGTGAAGAACTTTCTCCTCACCTCCAGCCTAAACTTCCCCTGGCACAGCTTGAGACTCTGTCCCCTTGTTCTGGTGCTGGTTGCCTGGGAGAAGAGACCAACCCCTTCCTGGCTACAACCACCTTTCAGCAATGAGCTCACCCCTAAGCCTCCACATCTCCAGGCTAAACAATCCCAGCTCCCTCAGCCTCTCCTCACAGGGCTGTGCTCAAGGCCTCTCCCCAGCCTTGTTGCCCTTCTCTGGACACGCTCAAGTGTCTCGATGTCCTTCTTAAACGGAGGGGCCCAGAACTGGACACAGGACTCAAGGTGTGGCCTAACCAATGCAGAGGACAGGGGCACAATGACCTCCCTGCTCCTGCTGGCCACACTATTCTTGATACAGGCCGGGATGCCATTGGCCTTCTTGGCCACCTGGGCACACTGCTGGCTCATGTTTAGGCAGCTGTCAATCAGCACCCCCAGGTCCCTCTCCGTTTGGCAGCTCTCAGCCACTCTGACCCCAGCCTGTAGCTCTGCATGGGGTTGCTGTGGCAAAAGTGCAGCACCCGGCACTTGGACTTGTTGAATGCCATCATGTTGGACTCTGCCCATCTGTCCAGTCGGTCGAGGTCCCTCTGCAGAGCCTTTCTACCCTCTGACCAACATCTGTTCCCAACTTGGTGTCATCTCCAAACTTGCTGATGACTGACTCAACCCCCTCATCCATATCATCAATAAAGATGTTAAAGAGGATGGGGCCCAGCACTGATCCCTGGGGGACGCCACTGGTGACTGGCCGCCAGCTGGCTGTGGCACCATTCACCACCACTCTCTGGGCTCAGCCTCCAGCCAGTTCCTAACCCAGCTCAGAGTGTTGTGGTCCAAGCCATGAGCTGACAGCTTAGACAGCAGTTTGCTGTGGGGGAAGTTTACAGACACCACCAAGCTGAGCAATGCAGTTGGTATGTCAGAGGAACAGGATGTCATCCAGAGGGACCTGGACAAGATGGAGAAGTGGGCCCAGGTGAACCTCATGAGGTTCAACAAGGCCAAGTGCAAGGCCTTGCAACTGGATTGGGACAACCCTCATTGTCAATACAGGCTGGGGGATGATGGGTTTGACAGTAGCACTGTCAGGAAGGACTTCTGGGTACTGTTGGATGAAAAGCTGGACATGTAGCAATAATGAGCACTTGCAGCCCAGAAAGTCAACTGTTTCTTGGGCTGCATCAAAATAAGTGAGGCCAGTAGGTCAAGGGAGGCGATTCTGCCACTCTACTGCACTCTGGTGAGACCTCTCCTGCAGTACTGTATCCAGGTCTGGAGTCCTTAGCACAAGAAAGACCATTTGGAGTGGGTCCAGAGGAGGGCCATGAAAATGATGAGAGGGATGGAATACCTCCCCTACATGGAGAAGGCTCCAGTGTGACCTTATTGTGGGCTATTAGTATTTAAAGGGGCCTTTAAAGAAAGACAGGGACAGTTTTTAAACTAAAAGAAGGGAGATTAGATATACCAGATATTTTTTACAAATGTCTGCAAATCAGTCTTATCATGCAGGCTCTCAGCTTGGCGTTTTCCTCCACCACATAAATCTCCTCAAACAACTTAATGGTGCACTTCTGGAAAGCAATCAGAGAAGTTTCTCCTCTTTTTTACCTATGCTCCCTAGAGTGGCTCAAGAATTCAGAGATTTAGTGTTATGGACTCTCCTACAAACAGCTGTTTGCTACACACATGGCCACAACCACCACCCACCACAAAGACATTGCAAAATTTACAGCAAATCTGTAGTGGGATGGAGAGTAGCTCGCTCACATTTTGTCTGGCTTGTGCATAATGTGCTGCTGGCTGGTGGGAGCAGCAAAGCTTTGACAAGCTGACAAAATCTTGATGTTTTAATTTTTCTTTTTAGGGGAAATTGATCTTCATGAGACCAAAGTCTCACGAGTTTTCCAATTTATAGCTAAACAACAAAAGCAATAACAGTGGCAAATTCCTTCTTGTGTCTTCCATGCCCTAAGAATCTCCCCGAGTATAATCCAGCCTCAGGGATGCACATATTCCTCATCTACACTGCCCTGGTCTCTCCAATAGCATACCTCCATTTATGGCCAATTCCTGGTATTTGAAAGCAAAGGGGGGAAAAAAAGCAGAGACCAGACAACCTCACCCTCAGAATATATATGACCAGTAAGAGAGGAAGTTTTCTTCTCCGTGGTTCCAGTAGTTACTGAGTGGCCATAGCCCTCAAGTCTGAGGTTGGAATGTAATTGTTTTACAGCAGAGGCACTCTGAGGGCAATGCACAAAGCCATATGCTTTTTAGAGAGAAATACTAAAGTCCAGTCTAATTTAGTCTAGTCTGTGGGGCTTCTGTAACATACCAAGGCAAGAAAAGCGTTTCTAGCTAATCTTTCACTCTGCAGTCCGTTCTTTTCTGAATAGACTCTATGATTTAACCCCCAACATATTAAAACATATTTAAAAATGTCTGCATACAACCACACAAACACAGGGAGAAGCTGGAGAGCATCCCTCAAGCAAAGCAGACCTGAGCTTTGTGATGAGAGCACAGCCGTGGAAGCAGCGTTGATCTGTAGGTGGAACTGACTCTGAATCTTCCGCTCTCTTGGGGAGTGATGTGCTTGCTGGATTTTGCATGAGAAATGTGGCACTTCTGATGATGTCCCCATTTGTAAGGAAGAAAGAGCTCATTTCTTTGAAAAAAAGAAGTGACGCAGGGACCTGCCTTTTTCAATGCATGGACTACTGGGGCTCCAGCTATCAGAATAATCTCCCCAGGGAAGTTGTGGGTTCCCCAACACTGGACACTGAAGATCAGCTGGACCAGATTGTTTAGACCATGCGTTTGACAAGAAAGGTTTGACCTTGAAGTCCCTTCCAACCCAGTACTCTGTGCTGTATATTACATACATAGCATACAGTATGTACGTTGTACATACCAAGTATACAGGTTGTATATCGAGACTACAGAGATTATAGGTAGATTGATGTGCCGAACTACCCACGGCTGCTCGCTTCTGAAAAGGAAGACTTACAAATCCTTTCAAAGTGCTTCCTAAGGACTAGCAACTGCTCCAAGCAGCCTTATTCCTCCACCACCCCAGGCAGCTGGGGCCCTTGTTCTTTGCCCTCGGGACCAGGCACCTCCCGGCGCCAAGGCCGCTCTCCGCAGCACAGCCCCAGGTCCGTCTGTCGCGATGCCCTTTGCTAAGGCTAATGATGGAGAACTGACAGACCCGCGGCGGCGGAGCGAGGCCTCCCTAGGAGCCCACGGCAGCGGGAAGGCGAAGCCCCGGCCGCGCAAACCCCTGGCCGCGCAAGCCCCCTCCTCTCAGGCGGCGGTTGGGCGGGCGGCGGAGGCGGAGCACCAACGGACACCGCCCTCCCCTCAGCTGGCGGCTGAGCCTTAACAGGTAACGGAGGAAGCGCCACCGCCGCGGGGTCGAGGCGGCATCTGCTTCCTGGGTTTCCTTTCGCTTCGGCTCGGCAGGGACCGCCGCGCCGGGAGCACCTGGGCCGGGCCGGGCCGGGCCGGGCCTGCCCCGCCCCCTCACCGCGCCCTTCCCGCCCCGTGTCCGCTAACGCCGTCTCTGCGCGCAGAAGCCGCGGCCGGGCCATGGTGCCAGTGTGCTGGGGGGCGGCCGGCCCCCTGCTGCGGATGGCGGGGGCCAGCTGGAGACCGCTTCTCGTCAGCGTCACCCGGAGCCGCAGTTGCCAGGCGGGGGGGGCCCTGGCTGTCAAACAGCGCGGCTATGACGTCACCAGGAACCCCCATCTCAACAAGGTCGGTGTGGCGGGGGGTGGTCTCCCAGGGGCGTGAGCGGCCGAGCTGAGGGAAAGGGCAAAGCAGTTCGGTGGTGGTTGGTGGGGTGGGTGGCTGGAGGAAGGTGTTTGACTTTCCCAGGTGAGAATCCTGGTGCCTGAGTATTGGTAGTGTGGCTGTGACCATCCCCAGGCTGCAGCCGCATTCTGGAAGAGGTGAAATGCAGCGGAGAGGTGGGGGAAGCAGTTACAAAGCAACCTGGAAAAGCACAGGATGAGTTCTGTAGCTGTGCACCAGCTGGTTTCTCCAGAGCTGATCATGAGGCTTCCCTCTGTCAGCTGCAGGGGTGGCACTGGAAGAGCTGATGTATGGCAGGCGTGCCTTTGGCTAGGACCTGGAATCACGAGAATACCTGGGGTACTTCCATGTGTGCTGTGCTGAGTGTGGTAGTGAAACTGATTGTTTGCACCTTCGTGTTCAAACAAGGACGTGCAGTGGTGGTTCTTGTAAAACTTCTTTTCATAGCAATGCATTTTCTGCTCCTGAAGCAGCATGTTTTGCTGGACACTCTCAACACTGCAGAAACCTCACCATTAGTTAAACACAAAAAAGCTTTAGGATGAAGAGGTTTGACAGGCTGGAAGGTGTGTAAAATGAAGCCCTGTAGTTTACTCCCACAATACTTAGCAATAATTTTCTATACCTTTCCGGAATTTGAAGGGACAAAAAACTAAAAATCTGGCTACAAATTTTGGGATCAAGAATGCCAGGTT
The DNA here is from genome assembly GCF_014839835.1 of Dryobates pubescens. NCBI lineage: Eukaryota > Metazoa > Chordata > Aves > Piciformes > Picidae > Dryobates > Dryobates pubescens. The sequence goes on from NC_071621.1 coordinate 37,152,689, forward strand.
CAGTGATGTTTGGTTCCAGGGTTTTGTATAAAGATTGCTAAAAATACCTACAAATACATTAATTACCTTAAAAGTGAGCAGATATTAAACATGATACTGACAATTGATGGGTCTGTGACTATTTATAACCTTTTTGGTATATGAGGCCCCTGTGTCGTCTTATGGATAGGAGACTCTTTGGGTGACAACCTTTACTTTGTGCAGTACACAGCATGCTGGACTTGTCTCTCATGGTACCATTGCAGTATTCATGGAGGTGCTCCCCAAAGGACCAAAGCATCTGACGAGACAGGCTGTTACTGAGTACACAACAATTTTGTAGGCAATGTGATTTGCATTGTTGTGCCGGTAAGACAGAAGAGGAATTGCCAACTCTCTCTTAAGCAGCAGTACTTCATCAGTATTAAGTGGTTTTGATTGGTTTTTCTTCAACATCTGACTTGCTCTTTTTGGTGGCAGTTATAAAGGGCAACATAGCTCATAATGTTTGTAGTAATCTTTCACATATCATTTTGAGCTGAAAAATTAATACCTTGACCTTTGTTTAGTGTAATGCAATAACAGCACAGAAATGATTGAATGTCCCAGTTGATAATTTTCAGGAGTGAGGCTTTTCCTAACATGTTTCCTCCCCCCAGTGAAATAGTTTTCTTTAAGTCTAGATGGAATGAGGCGAGAAGTGAAGAAAACTACTTCTGTTAGAGGTAAAATATATTGCAGCATGCTGTGTTTAATTGGCCATGAGAAATCTCCCAGCTGGTCTCCAGCCTGGATATTTGCTGTTTATGTTGTTGTGCTCCTCTGTCAGTACAGGCCTTACATTGATTGATAGTCATCTACAGAACATCCAAGTAAGGACAGAAGTGGCTGATGTGTGGTAAGAGATAAAGACCATCTATTTATGTGGTCCCTCTAGGTAACTGGTCATTAGTAAATGCTCAGGCCTTCTTTCCAGACTCTTTTAAACAGGCTTCTGTTTCTCTGTTGCTCTTAACAGTTCACTGTAGTGTCTAAGGAATTAACTGCATTCAACTGAAATGGGATATTTCAGACAGTTCGTGTTTTGTCAGCATATGATTGATGGCCCCTTGGTCTGCTGTGCTTCAGTGCTGTAGGTCAAAATCTTGATAGGTTTTCAGGTGTGCCCTCATCACATAGCAGTTTTTCTTGCTCTCTTTGGTAGTTAAATGTGGACATGAGGTCATTGCTATTTTTCTGCAGTGGATCTTACTTCAATCTAAACTTTTGTCTGATCAGAAGTTGTTTTGCTTGCATCTCTCCAAAAAGATTTTGTGAAGTGAGGCTTTGGGAAGCCAGTGTTTTGCTGCTTTACTCCATGCTCTAGCTGTTTCATAGCTTTTGGGTTAAGTGTCAGTCTAAAGCTATGAAGTGTGTGGTATTTATTCTGTGAAGATTGTGTACCTCCAGCAGAATCACAGACAGATTTACGATCTGAGGTTATTGATCCAAGTCTTTCCTCGCTTACTGGGTTGAAGGTAGCAGACCCAGCAGTCTCTGCTGCCCAGTTGCCTCTGACACCCTAAATATTAGTCAAAGCAGGCTGTCCCCTGAGAAGCTCCTCTGTTTCCCAAATCTGCTCTAGAAGAAAAACAAAAATAGAAAAACTGGTGATGGATGCAATTGTTTCTTTCCCTTGGCCATTGTTTATTATGTGAAGCTGGTTTGGTTTTCTGCTGTCAAGGAATACCTAAATGTTGTTGTATTAAGCACAGATCATAAATGAGTTATCTCCAGTCCTTAAATTATTTGGCCAGTCTATGCGCTGTGTATAAGAAATTGCTTGATTGGGCATTTTGGGCAAAATTTAGAAGGAAAAAAAAAGTTGTCTTGCAGTTAAGTAAGACTGCATTCCATCTCTGAGAGTGGTTTGACTTTCTGGGTGACATTGGGGAAATCATGTGCAAGGAAATCTTGTAGCTTGGGCAGTAGGAGGAACTTTGAAGGCAGAACAGGTTATGCTGCTAAGGCTTTAAGAGTGCTGCATGTTTCTGCACTTTTCATATACTGTTCTTCCTTCTGTAGCAATATATGCCCATGTCTGATCCAGGGCTTGGGAAGCATCAGCATTCTTCTGAAGGATATTTATGGCCTTAAAATGCAGAAGCAGTTGTTTGCAGCTGACAGAGCAATCTCAGAAATAATAGGAGGATGAAGACAAGCTGGTTGCATGTTTTTGTGATGTGCCTCATGATGTATTTCTTTTCCTGCCTTTGAATGCTACAAAAGTGGAAAACCTAAAAAAGTTAACAGTGTCAGATAGCCTCAACAAATTGGTGAGACCATTTTGTGGTGATCCACGTCCAGGGTAGATTCCACGAGGGTGTGTAAGTTAGTGACTTGTTGACAGGGCAGCAGCCGAGAGACAAATCTGTTCTACTGTGGGGCCTCAGCCTTGTGAGAAGCTAATTCAGTGCTCAGACCTTGGGAGGAAAGATGGAGCACCTCTTACCTACTGTGTTATTTGTCAAAGTTGCCTTGTGTTTGGTGTGGTCAAGGCCGTGTTGTGTCCTTTCTGGCACTGCTGTCAGTTCTGGAGATTTGTGCGGTTCTGCTCACCTAAGATGTGTTCTTCTTGACTTCCCAGTTCTTTCATGAGCTCCATTATATCCACATGCCCTCTCTTTTTTTTTTTAACAAACAGTCTGAGCTGGACAGTTCCCAGTTTGGCCATATACCAGTAGGAACTCAAGAGTCTTGTCTGCTCCACAATCTACTGTGCTGTTGTATGTGACACCGGACCGCGCTGTTCGGCGGGAAGGTTGATGGCACTTCACACATTTTGCTGGAAGTCCCTAATTCTGAGATGAACCACACTGAGATCTGCCATTACGAGGAGATGCAGAATTAGAGGTCACAGTTTGTTTTCAGAGTGTCAGGATATTGCTGTGTTTGAAGGGCTGAGATAATACACTAAACTTTTCCACAAGATGCAGTGCAGAGAGGAGAGTTTGAGATCTGATCTGGACGCTCCCCTGGACTCTTTCACTATGCATGCACACCCTCCATTGCTTTTCAAGGAATGTGTCATGATGAATTGCAAAAACAAACAAAAAGCCCCAATAACTCAGGCCCAACAAAATTATGAGCCTGTATCTGTAAGCATGAAACTTTAAAGATTTGCTGTACATTTCTGCAGTGGTTTTGGAATGTACTGCTGTACACATCATTAAAGTGCAGAAAGACTCTTTGTCCTTCAGCTTGGAGAGGATCAGGGTTGAGCTAACTGAGGGTTCTTTGCACATTGTGTCAGTAATTTGCCACTGCAGCTGAGGGAAAATGATGCAGTCTTCCACATGGCTGTAGTCAGCAACTGGGGTAAAACAGGCCTAAAATTAGCTGGATTAGTGAAACGGTTGCATTTAAACAAACTTGGCCATGAGCACAAGAAAACTGCATGTGAAATGACAGCTAGCCAGATAAAATCAAGGCAAGATTATATTTTCAAATTAGTTTAGTAAATATCCAAATCCACAAGGTTTTATTCTTGCATCTGGAGGTTGCAGCTTATTAGGTTTAGTTTTCTATGGGCATTTAAGCACTGAGGGCGGCACAGGGCTTTAAGTGTCTGTGTGACTCCCAGCATTTGTTAGCTTACCATCTGTTCCATGTTTTGCAAAGAGAGAGTTTAGAGATTCATCTCCTATTTTTCAGGAGCCTGTAGCTATTTGGCTAAGTTTTAGGTGACAAGTTTTAGACTGACAAGTTGATTTAGAAAACAAACCAAAAAATCCACCATGGATTTATAAATACACTAAAACCACACCTGGCTTTGAACATCCTCAAACTGACAAGGGATGGGAGTGTGCTGGGGAAGCATATCCTATTTACCTGTGCTGTTTGCTCTTCCTAAAGCTTGTGACTGCTGCTGGAGACAGGATGCTTGTGTTAGATGAACTGACCTGGTGGAACTGTGCTGTTACTAGACACTTTAGTGGCCAAACTGCACCACATGGGACACTTAAAAACTGAGTCAAACCATAACTGAGAGCTATTTGGCAAATCATGGTCTAACTCTTCTAGAGTTGAAACACGAATGAGCTGAAGCACTGTGCAGCATGATGAGTCTTCAGTAGTGTCCAGAGTAGAGAGGCTGTTTCAGTGTTTTGACTTGTTCTTCATTTCATCAGTCAAGCCTAGGTGAATCATCACTGCCTTCAGTGGAAGCAAACTCAGGAGCTGAGCTTTGGCCTAGTGTTGTGGTACTAGTGGTGATATTCTACTAATACGATTGCTCAGTTAGAATTGTTTTGGCCTTTATCCTGGCATGTGAAGTTTCATTAACATCATTCATGTTAATGTTAAGCATAGCATTTTTTGAGTCCAGAGTATCTTTTGGTAAAGGCATTTCCTCCTGTTTTAGTATCAAAGAACATTATGTTACATCATGATCAGTAAACTAAGCCCAAACTAAATCTGTTGGTGCTTCTGGTATTGGCAGCAGCCTGTAGAAGTCCCTTTGCTTCCCCAGTTTGGATTCCAGTGTCTCTTCCTTATCATAGCCAAACCAAGAGACCATCTGCCTTCCTGTCTGTCTGCATAATCCCTTGCCAATACTGTCACTCTGCCCTTTGGGATACCACTGATGCTTTAGGCAGAGGTCTTGTGGAAAAGCATGGAAGTGCGGGGGAAGACTTGCTGCCAAGGTGAGAGTGGTGCCCACGCACACTCTGCCTCTGTGGTGTGTTCACCTTGTTATTGGCCCTTGTTTTGGTTTTTGCACTTGTATATTCATTGAGAGGTCTTGGAAGTATTAGTTGAGGAGCTTTTGTAAGTACTGAGTGTAAATAAATTGTGTTAGGACCAAAATGCTTGTTTCTGTTTTCGGAGCAGTTTATGTTATAAAAATACCTTTAAAATTGCTTTTAAGTTGTGGACATTCAACACTTGGCAGCTGCCTATGTTGCTTTTGCTTTATTGTTCCCTTTCTTTGGAGAGGCCTTAATCCTTACACCAGGTATGGTTTGGATGGACAGAGCCAAAAATGAATGCAGCTCGTGTTTCATGGGGTGGACTATAGATTTTTGGCACTTCAGTAAGAATTTCACTTAAGTAGCACAAACTGATAAGTAGTGTGCAAATTGATATTGTTGTAGTTAGAATGGGTCTAGGGCTGAATGTTACAACTTGTTCAGCATTCCTATTCATTGCATCTAGTCAGAGGTGTGGCAAACAACCAGCTGAGTACTTTGGAAGCACTGTAGATGCTGGAGTGAAGACTGAGCTTATTATGTGAAGGGCTGGTCCTATAAAAAATCTTCATTCCACTGTCCTCACCAGGCCTTGCTCCGTGTAAGCAGCATGGCATAAAATGTCATGGATGTTAGGAACTGTGCTGCTCTGTGCTCTTGCTCCTCATCAGAAGTAGTGATGATTTAACTGAGGTGCTGCAAGGCAGTGCTAATTCACAAGATGAAGTGAAGAGCAGTAGTTTGTGCATTGGGTTTTGTTTCAGATAGTTTTGACCTGCTACAGATGGGTCTGGCAGCTTTATAGTTTCATGTGCCAGAGTCTGACCCCAGAATCTTGGGGTTTGGTCTGTCACATCTGACACTCACTGAACAAACCTGAACCTCAAGCAAATTCCATTTGATTGTATTTTGAATTGAATGTAAATTGAATTCCTCTTTAGCTTCTGTAGCAGCCACCCTCAGAAGAACACTAGCAGCTGTTACTGGCATTCATTCAGAATGGAGAAAGGAAAGGTGGGTCTTTAAGGAGTAGCTGCACTCTATTGATACCTCTTGCTGAAGGGAGAAGTTGTGATTGTTTATAATATTTGGGGTCCTTCAGGGATTGGGATAATCTTCTTTCTCTGACTCGCTATAAATGATGCTGATTTACCTTCTTGCCCCTCCAACTTGCTTGACTGATACGAGGTACTGAATAGAATAGAATAGAATAAACCAGGTTGGAAGAGACCCTCAAGATCATTGTGTCCAACCTATCATCCATCACCACCTAATCAACTAAACCATGCAACCAAGCATCCTATCAAGTGATGATCACCTCCAGTGATGGTGACTCCACCACCTCCTTGGGCAGCCCATTCCAATGGGCAGTCTCTCTCTCTCTCTCTGTAGAACATCTGCGCGAACATCTGCTTCTGGCAACTCTGTGACCTCAGTGTTTTACTCTTTCTTCACTTCAAGGAGTACCACTGCTGGCAGGTGCCCACATGCAGACAGCACCCAGGCACTTCTGGCACCCAGACCCTTGCAGAGTTATGGCCTGGAGTTCGACATTGGAGCTGCCAATGCACGTGCCTGCTGCAGCTGAAGACCAGCTGCTGGCCTGCACAGGAGAAGCCTTACCTGTCCCTAATCACATCGGTATCTGATTAAATGCTATGCAGAAGTGCAGATTGTCTTCTTGTCTTCTTGCTTGGTTTGGGTTTTGGTTGGTTAGATGTTCCAGTTGTTTGGGGGGTTTTTTACCAAGGGGGCAGGGAACTAAAAGGCCAATGGTTATGTTAATTATCCTTGGGGTACTGGATCCAGAAATATTCTTACCCTGGCAAAACCTAGGAGACAAGTCAGACTGAAGAACAATGTTTTGCTTTGTCTCACTCTTCTATTCTTCTGACTCAGTTATTTTTCTGTCTTTTTCTCACTGACTTATCAGACCTGCTACCAAACATTCAATAGCCTATTGTAGCTTTCATCCAAATAAATTCTTTTGGGACAGACATAGCTTTAGAGCTGTTGTGAGCAGGTCAGACAGGCCTCGATGCTCGGGGAAGAATAAACACTGTGCTGTAATTCCCTCTCTTTCAATGAAAGGTTTGGCACAACAGCAAACTTGATTACTTTCAGTTTATAATGTGCTCTAGTAGAGATGACAAGCATGGATTTCATTTTTAACCTCCTCTTTGAGGCCCAGGAGTGACACTTGCTATCTGTCTCCCCAAACAACATGACAGTTTGATGAATGACTTCTGTATTGTCAGTCTAATACAGTACCTTTTAAAACTGTTTTAAATGGCAGAGCTTTTTATAGCTCTACAGCTGCCAAACACAAAACTCAGACATGAACTGAGCAGACTGTCATTCTGACAAAGAAAATAACACCAGCACAGAAGTTTTCTGCACATCAACCTTTTCTGCTTCACAGCCCTCAGTTGCACGTGTATCCTTTTTTCAGTATGTCCATGGAACCAAAGCAGATTTCCAGCAGATCTCTGCATTGTGTGTGTATATGTATATCAGCTCCACATTGCAGAGCAAGGTTTTTTTGTCTAGCTCATAAAGTGCTCAGTCTGTTTTGTAGTATGTCCTTTTGGATTGGTTTTACTCAGCCTCTTAAAATGTGTAGCTAGTGCTTTTTCTGTCTTCCTCAACATAGGAAGGAATTAGTTGTTTCAGTTACAGCAGCACTATGTTCTCCTGGACAAGACATCTTTGAACTCTTTGGCTTAGCTAATAGATTTGCCACTTTGCTTAGTGGTTAAATTCTCTATGGAAAGTATTAAATTCTGTTTAATCTTCATTTTAAGGGTTTGTTAAACCTGCAGATAATTTTAGCTGTGATAATTTGCCAATGAGAATACCAAATGCATGCCAAATCCTGTCATTTTGTGAAGTGTCCAGATTATTTGGAGTTTCTGTAGGCAGGATGGTCTAAGGTGGGCAGAGCTGGAAGGAGAGAGAATGTATTTTATTAGGCCACCTGAGGGCGGGGAAGTAAACCAAAGGATTTTCACGTTCATGCTCTTTCTAGTGACTCAATAAAAGTCCCATAAAAAAATCCCCCCCAACAAACAACAAAACTAACAAACAAGCAACCCCCAACCAAAACAAACAAACCCCCCAACAACTAGAAAACAAACAAACCAGCCAAAAACAATGCAAAGAGCCTCCCACCTCTCATCACACCCCTGATCACAATATCGAAGGGACAAGACCCTTTTCTCTCCTAATACTATATGAAGGTTGTTAACTCTAGCAATAAAATGAGACAACTAACAAGAATTCCTTGCAAAAGTGCCAGCTCTGAATACTGGGGGGGAGGAGGAGGGGGAGGGAAGAAGTATAATTTTAAAATAGCTTTTTCTCTCCATTGGTCTGGTTTTTGGTTGGTTTGGGTTTTTTAACAGACACTCTTTGAAATCAAAAAGCCTCTGGGAGAGCAAACCATTTGCACCAGCACGAGGTGCACGAAGGCTAACTTCCAGCAGGCACTGTTGTAGGGAAGAGGTCTGTGCAGCACTTGGAAGAGCATGAAAGACACTTGGAGTTGTGCAGGAATAGTTTGGCAGTTCAGGTGGTTTCTGGGTGAGAGCTGCAGTTTGTACAAGAGGGTCTCAAAGTTTTGGAAGTGATGAGGATGCTGGGAAGAATTGAAAAGTTTTCTCTTCCCCCAGTGCCTAGCAGATGTCTTGGCTTGCTGGGTGAAATCAATGGAAAGTAAAGATAAATGTAGGTGTGTCTACAGAAAGCTTTCCAAGCATGAGTTAGTGCTGGCTGTAATGCAGAATGGCTTCTGTGGTGTCTGCTACTTTATCCTCAGTGGTGAATTTGAGAGCATGGGTGTCTTACAAGCTTGTCAAGTAACTCACATTCAAACACAAGCATGGTTGCTCAAAGGTAATAAAAGAATTGTTTTCCCTCTCAAGTTTGGAGGACTTTCAGTGCACAAACCACTGGGACTTGTTTTTCATTGCACACACGCAACAGATTCCTCTTAGGTTTGGTAAATTGCCCAGGCTGTGATGTGCTGCAGTATTTATTAGGAGGAGACATGTGTGACATGCCTTTCACTCCATGTGCTGATGCCAGCAGCTTTTACTGGCTCATGTCTAGAGGCAAAAAAAAAAGCTTGCAACATCTATAGCCCTCCCTGAGTATTGCTTTTGGTTTCTGAGAGGCTTTAGTTATTGGCTTTCCCTTGAATTCTGTCAACTTTGCATTGAGCCTTTTTTTGCACTGAGAAAGCAGCTGCACTATTCCAAGATGTAAGATCACTTGATCACAAAGCTACAAGATTAAAGATAGTGTAGTGTGAAATTTCACCATCTTACTCTTCTAGTAGGTAGTAATTAAAGTGGACACACGTGCAAAATGATGCTTATTAGTTGTCTAAACCAAAGCCTCACAGCAAAAATGGGATTTGCCAACATCATCAGTTTCTGCTCATAGAGAATCACATGAAGGCTCCATCTGCTTCCACAGTTGTGTATCCTGAAATTCAAAAGTGGTTTGTCCAAGCTCATTCATATTCCTCATCAGCTTTGGAGCACCCAGCTCAGTGATGCCTTTCCAGTGCCATGTGCCGTCCTCCAGCATGCAGGCAGGAAGAGCTGGAGCTGCTGGAGGGCAAACAAGGGCACAAAGTGGGATACCACAGAGAGCTTCAAGCTGCCCTGGAGAGTTCTTGTGGCTTTATAAAACTTAGAAAAGTACCTTTGCGTTGTGACCTTCCAAATGGCCACTAGTCACACATAGCTGGGATTAAAAAACCATGACTGATACTTGCTGAAACTGGGCCACTTTCCTTAAAGGCAAGTACTTGTTCTCAATCTGTTAACTGCATTTAAAGTTTCAGCATAACAAGGTTGCTTCTCATGTAAATAGAAATGATGCAAAGGTACTGGAAAGCAGCAGCAAAACTCTGGCTGCTGCTGGAAAATAGGCTTGGTGTTGGCCGGTTTTTAAATGTTAATTGTGTTTTAAAGATAAGCTTGGATGGATTTGGCAGGGAGAGTACAACTGTAACTAGATCTTCTTGTTTTGTACAAGGGCCTTTCGGGTTTCTCTGCAAGGTCAAATGTCCTGTTGACTGGCAGCTGGGCTGCTTTGCTTCTAGGAATGTAACTGGTGTGTTGTGGAGTTGCAAACTGAGCTTCCCACTGAAGCCAGATATAAAAGGGACCAGGCGGGTTACTTCCTGCAAAGCTGGAAACCCTTGTAGCATTTATTAGGATTTCCTGCTGGGAAAGAGGGATATTAATCTTGTTTGACTTACAGAATCATAATATTTGCATTGCAATTTGTAATGCAGAGCAAGAAGTTTTCAATTAGTATTTCCTGAGGAACAGCAAACTCAGTGAAGTGGATGCTTTTAACTTCATTTCCTTGGTCAGAGATTAAACAAAGCAGCCCACAGATCTTTAAATGTTCTAAAGTGTTGGTGTAAAGAAGAGCAGTGGACATGGCTACAGATCTGTTAGGAAGCAGCAGCTGAAACCATTCTCAAGCCTTTCTCAATGTCTTTGCATCATCATCATGTAATCTCTGAACTCTAGTACTGTACCAGGTGTGCTTGTAGGAAGTATAAACTTCAGTCTTCTTGATGAAACGTTCACTTGGTCAGTTCCCCACTGGCTTCAGTTTTCCTACTGTGGCAATTTTTTTCTTCTCAAATTGAGAGCTGATTGCAGTGAATCCTTATTGGGGGCCCAAACCAAACTTGTCTGAAGCACTCTGACCCTCTTCTCTTCAGGGTTCATAGTCATTTTAGGTTCACAGTCATTTCATACTGTGGAAAATGCTTTATATCTCTTAAGAGAAACTTCAATTTTAACTTTGAGGCAGTATTGCTTTATTCCTGTCCAGGCAGAAGAATGCTGCTAGGAAAGAGGATGTATTTGGGCTCAGGAGCCTTTAGTATGCTAGAGGTGCCAGACCTGTGGTGCACACAGTGGTGGGATCATCTGAATGCATGCCACTTTGTGCATTGCAGATAGTCCTTTTCTCCATTCTGGGTGAGATGGGCCATGTGTCTGGGACTTCTGGGCATCCAGCAGCTGCTTTTCATGCAGTCTGCACATATGCTGAGGCTCACCATCTTTGGATGCACTGCATTTATTGGGCACCTGCAGATTAGCTCTGAGCCAGCTTCTGGACTTTCAGAAATCCTGGGGTAATGGCTGAAGTCCTTACATTTTTCCACAATAAAAGATCCAGGTGGAAAGAGAGGTCATGCCTTGAGATACCCGTATGTGATAGAGTAGATGTCAGAGCTTATCCTTTAGGGAGAACATCTGTATACATGGTTGGTAATTCACCTGACCATGAGGTAAAGAAAGTACCTTTACAATTTACTGCTCTGCTATTTAAGAAACTTATTCTTTATTTAGAATTCACTGCTTAGGTTCAGAATTTATTCCAAGAATCTATTCTTGAGTCTGAAGTGAAGACACATTGCTTTTTCAGTCCAGTGAGTCTGTGGTTAGACACATCAGCTCTGGCTGTGGCTGCCAGACTGGGGAAAAATGCAAGAACTATGGAGTTTGAACACTGATACTTGGAGAAAAAGAAAAGAAAATAGTGTGACTGAGAGAAATGCTTGTGGTTTATTATTTCTTATTCCTAACTCTTGGAGGCATTGACTTTCAAGGCATGTATTATTCAGCTTCTGTTGTTCTTCAATGAGATTCATTCAGGCAGGAAGCTCAAGCTATCGGAGTCTTAATGCACTTGCTGCATTGCATCTAATACTTCTGAGTTGTGTAGTATTTCTTATCAAATAGTTATGGAGGGCAGTTTCTGAATCACTGGTAGGCATTTGAGAAAGAATCAGATGGTGGCAGGCATCATGTTGACTTATTCTATTGCACGTTTAATTTTGGAGCATTCTTCCGAAACAGGGAAACAGAGAGAGCTGGTCTCGCTTCAGTGGCGAGCTGCATTAGCTTGCCCAAGGTGATATGGGACATTTGAGGCCAGCATAGGTGTTTGCTTAGTTGTTTTATAGCATCTTTTGTCTGCACCAGCACTGATCTCAGCCTGTTAGAAACACATGCTCAACTGATATATGCCCTCCATGCCCTCAAATATGCATTGTTCTATCAAATGTAGAGCATTTTGTGCAATCCTTCCCCAAGGCTGTGTGCAAGAGAACCAAGCACCGATAGGCAGCTGTTGTGGGAAGGTTTGTGTAATTCTGTTTACCAGAGCTCACTTAATTTTTTCCATTAGTATGCTTAGTTAATCACTTCAGATTTCTGGGTTTGTTACATAACAGTCCAAAACTTCCAGCCACACTGTGTATAAGTTACAGATGGCAATATCTGTAAACTTGAGCTAATCACCTTGTCTACATTATTAAAGTAATAATTCAAAGAGAGAAGCAAAACAGGGTAAATGCACAGGCCAGAGATCTGGGTGTGATGCATGGTCCTCCTGTGGCTGCTGCTTAAGCATCTGATTAGACAGATGCTACAACCAGTGATTTCTTAGAGACCAAGGGATTATTGGCCTGACTTTCCTCTCATTTTGTTTAATGACACCTTCCAGCAAATGTCAGGATTAGATCCAAAGCAGATTGAATTTGATGGGAAACAAATGAGTAATTACAGGCCTATGCAGCCCAGTATTGGCTTCACATTGTTTAAGAAAGTCTTTTGCTGAACTAGGGCAGAGGGTTTTGATTTAGTATCCCACTGCTCTAAGGCTGTGAGCGTCCTCTGGCCAAAGCCTATCTGAGGAGTGCCTTTGTGGGAGCACAGCTGGGCTGTAAACAAATGGTGATGCACTTCTGCTCTGTGTTCAGGGGGAAGAGAAGCAAATCTTCTCTAAAAACCCAGCAATGATAGATCTGTGTTATTGACAGGCCAGGAGAAAATCAACTGCAAAATGAAATGAGCTTGCAGGATAAGGTTCAGACAGGTGATAATGTCTTCAGCTGGCATTTGCTTTGCTAAAGGAGAAGGAAGACAAGAAATAACTACCCCATGAAGTGAGAGAGTCACTTCAGGTCTTAAAACTTTGCAATGTATAAATTGGCTCCTGGCTTTGCACTGCTGAGGTCACCTGGAATTTTTTCATTGAATCACTTGCTTTCTTTAATTTAAAAAGAGGAACAGGAGAGCAGTAGGTGAAAAGAAAGCAAAGTTCTGAGGCAGCACGAGAGGCCCTTGTATTAGTGGGTTTAGGACCTACACAGAATCATGGAATTGTAGAGGTTGGAAGGGACGTCTGGAGATCATTGAGTCCAACCCCCCTGCCAAAGCAGGATCACCTAGGGCAGGCCACACAGGAGCACATCCAGATGAGCCTTGAAAGTCTCTGGAGGAGATTCCGCAACCTCTCTGGGCAGCCTCCTCCAGGGCTCCATCACCCTTAATGTATAAAGAAGTTTTTCCTCATGTTGAGGTGGAACATCCTGCGTTCCAGATTGTGCCCATTGCCCTTCATTCTACCACAGGACAGCACTGAAAAGAGATTGGCCCCTTCTTGACACACCCCCTTCAGATATTTATAGGCATCTGTGCTCTCTGAAGGCCAGGACCTTGTGAGGTGCATTGCCTGCAGGGCTGGAGCCTTATTTGGCAGATTTAGGCTAGAACTCTTACAAACATTAATTTGTGTCAGGTAATGAAGCCCAAGCCCAGTAAAACCCGTGAGCATCACAGGCTCGTTCTCAACAAGGAAGTTTCAGAGACCTCCAGTCCCTCTGGCTTCCTTGTAGGTGACTTTCCACCAGCTAGTTATTGATGTAGGGCTGAAATGATGCCTCGTGCTCGTGGTGATGCTGACACAGAGGGAAGTGGATGATGAAGCGGTGGAGTTTCTGTGCTGCTCTCTGACACTCTCCCATGCAGACACACAGGCACTGGCACTCACTCAGGTCCATCATCTCCCTGCTCATCAGTCCTTACATTCTTTGATAGTAGTGTGAGAGTCTGACCTGACCTTCCCATGTACTACACAGTAACTGGGCAGTTTCAATGAAATACAATTGATTAGGCATGTTAAGGGTGTTTGGAACCAGAATCTGCCTCCAAGGCACAGAGAGCAAACCTTTTCTCCTCCCCAGATATTTAAATGTTAAATTTTGCTTCACTTCATCCTGGGGCAGAAGTGCATATGCTGATACTTGCTTACCTGGTTCACAGCTTCTGTCACACAGCTCTCTTGTTCCTAGCATAGGGAAGTGAAGGAAAACAAGCTAAGTGTAGCAGTAGCAAAGAGCATAGTGAGGACTGTCTGTAAGGTATGACAAATGGAGCAAAACCACACAACCACATGGTAAACTTGGTGACTCTCTTGTGCCAGACACCTCTGCAAACAAAAAGTCTGTGCAATCCTCAGAAAGCAAACTGAAATCAGCAGCACTATGTGAAGGAGTTTTGATCCTATAGGACCTTAGGTGGAGTGCTTATAGTGTCAGTGGAATACATCTGCTGGATCTGTATAGAAAGACTTGTACCTCGCAGCAGGTCAGGATGATGTGCAAGAAAGGAGTCAAACTGCTGGAGTGGGTCCCCGGGAGGGTCATCAGTATGATCAGAGGGCTGAAGCACCTCCCCTGTGGTGACAGCTGAAAGAGTTTGGGCTGTTGAGCCTGGAGAAGAGAAGGCTCTGGGAAGACCCTAGTGCAGCCTTCCAGTACCTGCAGGGGGCCTACAAGAAAACTGGGAAGGGACTTTTTACAGGGTCTTGTGATAGAAGAGGGAATGGATTTAAGCTTGAGGAGGGTAGATTTAGACCGGATATTAGTAGAAATCTTTTGCAGTGAGGGTGGTTTGATGCTGGAACAGCTTGCCCAGGTATGTTGTTAATGTCTCCTGCCTGGTAGTGCTCAAAGCCAGGTTGGATGAGACCTCGAGTGGAAGGTGTCCCTGCCCATGATGGGGGGGTTGGAACTAGATGATCTTTAAAGCCCCTTCCAACCCAAACCATTCTGTGAACCTATGAAAGGCTGAGAGAATCGGGGTTTAGCTTGGGCAAGGCTTCAGGGAGACCTTATTGCAGGCTTTCTCATAAGCCCACTTAAAATGGGCTTTTAAGAAAGATGGGGACAATCTTTTTAGCAGGGCCTTTAGTGATAGGACAAGGGGTAGTGGTTTTAAACTAAAAGGGGAGAGATTTAGACTACATATAAGGAAGAAATCTTTTATGCTGTGGATGTTGCAACGCTTGCACAGGTTGCCCAGAGAGGTGGTAGAAACCCCATCCCTGCAAACATTCAAGGTCAGGTTAGAGCAGCCAGATCTGTTTGAAGATGATCCTGCTCACTGCAGGGCAGTTGGACTAGATGGCCTTTAAAGATCCTTCCCTACCCAACCCAATCTGTGATTCTAAGGCAAATGCTGAGCTCTGGTGGGAAAATTCAGTGGTGGAAGTAGTTGTGAATAATGTGAATGTGGAGCACCAGAGCTGTGTGGGAAAAAAAAATCAAATTCCAAGGCATGGATTTCCAGTGAGGACAAAAATAACCCCAGAATGTTTGCTTCCTGCTGAGTCTTAGCAATGCTGTTCCAACATAAATACAGTTTAGAACTTCTCAACTTTGTTTTATTAATGTAGTTTTTAATGTCTCCTTTTTTTTTCATGTGTTTTTAAGTTACTCAGGTAACCTCAAGCTTTGCAGAACTGCTTTCTTTTGTCTTGAGGGGGAAAACAAAGGCCTGGAGAAGCAGAAGGGTAACTTTTATGCAGCAATGTAATTGAGACCAGGGTAATGGACTAGGGAGGTACCTGATTCTAGGAACTTCAATGGCATAGGAAGCTAATTGTAAATGTGCAACTGCAGGGGCCACCCCTCTGTGTTTATCACATTTAATCTGAAGTAAGAGTCTCTTTCTTCTCATAAGTGAGCACATGCATGTTCCTAGACCAGGATTTCTGGCAGAATGTGGCCTCTTTATTCTGAGTCCTAATTCACCCCTGCTGTTCTCTGAAATGAAAACCTCCTGATTCTCCTGCAGGAAGAGGCATTGCTAGTGCCATCTGCAAAACATCAACATCTTCTGCATTAGGCTAAAATCACTCTGACCTCTCAGCATAGGATGGCTTTTAAGGAATGTTCAAAGGCACATCTTTGTCTTCTGTTAAACACTGAAACCAAGAGACTGAGCATGTCTTGCCATGTAACCCAGTTGTTAAGTTGGGCATCAGTTAACACTGCTTCTTGTCCCTGCTTCGGTTCTTGTACTCCAGCACAATATGGAAAACCAGACTTTGTTTTAACCATTATTTTGTGCACCTCAGCATCTCTGTGAAGCAGTAAGAAGTGCTGAGCTTTGAACAGAACACTCTGGATTTATTTGCAGAAGCCATCTCTTGGAGTTCTTTTATGAGCACCGTATGTGGATCATGAATGGAAATGCTCGGGCAGTGCATTCATAGCTTCAAGCCTGAAGCTGCTTTTTGTGGATGATCTATAAAACCTTTGAGAAAAGTGTGAAACATTTCATGCTATTAATAAAACCTTGTTTTGAATATGACACATCTCAGAGAGGGGTTTTAATGAAACAGCAAGAGGGCTTTTGCCATCTGGACAAGAAGATAAGGAGATGAGAAGCAAAATCTCTCTCATAGAATAAAATGAAGAGTGATGATAGAAGCGATTTGTTCTGTTGCCTGTATCTATACTGTACTTGGATTGGCTTGGAGGGATGCAGGTCCTGGTGCTGTCTGTCCGTTTATCCTGGTAAGCTGCCCAGTTTTGGCTTGTTTGTGAAAGACCCTTGTGCAGACCCTTTCAGGAGGAAATGTGTGGTGGTGTTTGCTGGTATTCAGGTGACCGAAGAAAAGATGACACATCGAGGCATCTGAACCTCACTGTCATCTGCTGCCCCCACAGCAGCAGTGGGGGCAGTGTACTGGAAAGCATGGTCTGTACATAGGATCTTCCCTGAGTTATAGCCACTCAGTCATCCTGGTAATGCTCTCTGGAGAACTTTTAGGGTGAACAGGTTGGACAAGCAGTGAAACAGGCCTGAATCTGGGTTTTTAGAAGTAGGTGGTATTTCTGCTTCTAAAATCTTGTATAAACTATTCTTATTTCTAGTTAGTTTACTTTTCTGCATCTTTAAGCAAAAATATGAAATGAATGTACAGTGAGGAAGGAGGTGAAGTCTGCATGATGCAGTTTAGAAGCCGAGGACAGGATCATTCTTTTAAACCTTTACATCTCAGGAAAGCAAAGACAGAATTAATATGTGCCTCTCTCTTGCCCTTTGAGAACTTGGTAGTGAGAACTTGCAGTCAAGTGCAAGATTTGCAGGGTTTTCTGTTCATACAGCAACCTTTTCATCTACTAAGGGAAGAAGAGAGAAACCATTTTCAATCCAGATGGGGGCTTTGCCACAAATCAATTCATTTACTGGACATGAATGTGTCACTGCTTTCATTGCCCCCAGTTTACTGAGCTTTACCCCTACCAACACGATAGGAAAACATCTGACTTGAATTTGAATGGAGGACTTTCCATTAGAGATACCTGTTTGTCTTCACTGTGCTTCATCAGACGCCAGGTTGTGTTGCTGTGGGGGTGTTAAAAGAAGTGTTTGTAACCCTGTAACAGTTTTAAGGGATAGGTGTTGTATGGCCATCGCTTCCCCAGAAACCTTTTCAAAGTGGGTGGAGGTTTCTCTGTGTGCCTGGCATTCAGGAAGGCTGTAGCTTGACCTCTATAATCAGAATCATGTATTATGCATTATTCATCCAGGCAATTTGCTAAATCTCAGCTGTTTTCTGGTCACTAGCAGCCTTCCTTGCACTCTTGACAAGTGCATTCTGGTGATCATTTAAACAGCTAATGAGCTGCTTTGCCATGTGAGCTGGTCTCAATGACATAATTAAATGCTTATTCATAATCTGGTTACATTCTCTTAATACAGGCTTTGCAGCTCAAGTTCATCCCTGTCTCATGAGAACACTTCAGTCAGTGTTTTCTGTGAATGGAGCTACTTTGAATGGCATGGGGTACTGCATTCCTGCTGCTGTGAGAACTCAAGAAACCCCAAATGACATACATCAGACGCAGGCAGTATCTGTGCTAACAAACTGAACATGCCCAAGGCCGTTCTTGGCCACTGAGGCCAGCTGCAAGGTCTCCATGCAGGCTACTAAACTCTTACCCTTCAAACCAGTGGGTCTGCATACTGGGAATGGTCTGGGACCCACCAGAGCAGTCCAGGAATTACAGAACTGACTGCTGAAGAAGCTTTGAATCTACCTTATTGGAAGACATCATGGGTTTTCAGGTAAAATACAGTATTGGCAATTACAGCTTTTGATAACCAGCAGTTGTTTATTTAATTACCCACCTACAGTTGGTTTTAATATCATTTGCCATGAACCTGCAGATCTGCTTTCAATATTAACAAAAGTACAAGTTAGCTTTTGTTAGCAAAGCTTTGTTTCAATCTCAAATTGCAGGCTAGGGTTTAGTTTTGCAGCTGAGTTACAGCTCACCTCTAGTCTTTGAGCCACAAAAAAAGGTTGAGACAGTGGAACATCTTCCTTACAAGGAGAGGAGACTGAGAGGTGACCTCATTCATGTTTATAAAGCTGTGCAGGGTGAGTGCCCAGAGGCTGGAGCCAGGCTCTGCTGGGGGATGCCCAATGCCAGCACAAGGGGCAGTGCTGGAAGCTGAAGCAGAGGAAGTGCCATGGAAACATGAAGAACTTTTTTTTTCACTGTGAGGGTGACAGAGCACTGGAACAGGCTGCCCAGGGGGGTTGTGGAGTCTCCCTCTCTGGAGATGCTAAAATCCTGCCTGGATGTGTTCCTGTGTGACCTGGTGCAGGTGCTCCTGCTCTGGCAGGGGGCTTGGACTGGATGATGTTTCGAGGTCATACACAGAGGGCTTTGGTTTGTTTCCAGGGGCTGTGTTACTGGGGTTTGTTTGCTTTTTTGGGTGTTGGTTGGTTGTTTTGAATCGGTGACTCCAGGGATCTCATTTCCTTTGCTTTCTACTCAGAGACTATTGTATGAATCTCCCTGTGAGCCACTTCTGGGTAGAAGTAGAATTCCTTTCTGGAGCAGAGTATATAGCTAATGTTAAAATGAAAAATAGGCACATTGCTACTCTTGACATTGCAACTTAGCTGTGCTGCTGTGACCGTTTTTGTTACTTTGGATGTGCAAATGAGGGATTATTCCTTTATTTTTTCTTCTTTGTGTGACAGCATCCTGCTTTAGTAAGACCTTAGTGGTGGCTGAAAGCTTAGAGTATGGTAAAATATGCTAACACCTTGAAGTGTCAGTACAGGTGATGGAGTCACCATCACTGGAAGTGTTTAAGAGGAGACTCGATGAGGTGCTTGGTGCCATGGTTTAGTTGATTAGATGGTGCTGGGTGATAGGTTGGACACAATGATCTCAAAGGTCTCTTCCAACCTGGTCTATTCTATTCTATTCTATTCTACTCCACTTCCCCAGCCCACCATGCCTGCATCTTGTCAGTCTTGTGTGTTCTGTGTGGTGGCTGTTTGCTGATGTATTTCTTTTCCAGCAGTGCACAGCAGCTTCTTGTGCAGCACCCAGGGATTTCCCACCCGCATTCTTAAGGAAATCAGTGGAAATTATATTTCTTGTGGGCTGCCTCAATGTTGGTGAATCATGCAGCACCAAATTATAGCTTGGTTGAGTGGTCTAGAGTAAACAAAAATTTCCAGTATTTGGGGAAGAATTTGTGACCCTGAAATTGTCCTTTTTTTTTCCCCCCTGACTGTATTGATTGGCATAGCCAAGCTCAGTGGGGGTGGTTGATGTATGCCAGGAGCTCATAATTCTGCTGCTGAGAATGGCAATGCATATGCTTAATCCTGAAATTCTTAATGTGTTTGCTGAGTATTTCCAAGTGGAAAGTTGTTCATTGCCCCAGGACAGCACTTTTCCTGTGGACTACTCTTCTATAGTGATCATTAGTGTGAAAGCTGAGGAACTAATTGCAGACAATGTTGTACAATCCTTTTCAGTTTCAGATGTCATTATTTTAAATAGTTCATTCCATAATAATGTCTTTTTAATCTTGGGTTCCTAATTGGCTTGCACCAACTAATTATGGCTTAGGGTATGTTGCTTGCTGCTTCTCATCTGAAGCGGGCAACTTGTTCAGAGAGGAATGAAGAATTGGAGCCTATTTATGAGGTCTGTTTTCAGGAGCAGGGTCACTTAGAATGCCATGGCTCTGGTGCCTGCCATGGCTCTGGTGCCTGCCATGGCTCTGGTGCCTGCCATGGCTCTGGTGCCTGCCATGGCTCTGGTGCCTGCCATGGCTCTGGTGCCTGCCATGGCTCTGGTGCCTGCCATGGCTCTGGTGCCTGCCATGGCTCTGGTGCCTGCCATGGCTCTGGTGCCTGCCATGGCTCTGGTGCCTGCCATGGCTCTGGTGCCTGCCATGGCTCTGGTGCCTGCCAGTACTGATGGACCTATGAAAAGCAGCACTTCATCAGCCCCTGAAAAAGTCATGAGGTGTGTTTCAAACAGTAGTTCATCACCCTTAGAAGAAGAGATCCCTGTCAAGGGAAGTATCTTGAATGGTGCTCAGCAATCAGCAGCACTCGGTTCAGCAGCATGGCCAGGTGCTGGCATGAGGTTTCAGACAGACTGGGCACAGGGACTGGAATCTAGTTTCACAAACTTGCCAGGCAGCAGCATGGCCTTGACTGCTGCTCTGAGGGAAACGTGCTGTTGCTGGCTCCATGTAAACATGGCAGTGGTAGACAGAGTGTGGTAGGTTTGATGCTGTGGTTCCAGAGGGTGCTTCCTGCCTAGCTAGTCGTTTCATAAGGTTAGAAAAGACCTCAGAGATCATCCAACCTATCACCCAACACCTTATGCCTAACTAAACCATGGCACCACGTGCCACGTCCCATCCCCTCTTGAACACCTCCAGGGATGGTGACTCCACCGCCTCCCTGGGCAGCACATCCCAACGGCTAACAACTCTCTCTGTGAAGAACTTTCTCCTCACCTCCAGCCTAAACTTCCCCTGGTGCAGCTTGAGACTGGTTCTTGTTCTGGTGCTGGTTGCCATAGTCAGCCTCTTTTCTGCGAAGACCTTTCAGTCAGAGAGTTCCCCACAGGCAGAAGCTGGAGAGATGTCCTGATACATGTAGGAGTTCTCTCTGTGTGTATATATAGGGAGAAAACTTCTGGACAATGTAGTTGCTTTTTAATCTTGTTTTCTGCAGACTAAAATGTCCTTCTGGATAGCCTGACATAACTGTGGTGTTCCATCCAAGCAGTTTCAAATTCCAAAAGCACTCTTTCATCTGTTACTTTGCAGCCTGTCCATCTAAAGTCATTTAAATGTTGCACTGTGTAGGGGTGCTATTTCCCAGCAGTACCTATACCGTGTTTGAGCTGATTTCAGCACTTTCTCCTGGCTGCTCTGGCTGGGACTGTGTGTGTCTCGGTTACAGAGCACGCTGGAGCCCGCAGAGGGCTTTTTGGCCAATAACTGCTGCTAGATGATAGTTGGCTCTGTCAGCAGGCTTTGGCTGGTCAAGCTGACTCGATGCTGTCCTCCCTCCGCCCACCCTCTGATTTGTTTTCCCCTGTTCTACAGCTTGGAAGGGAAAAATATGAAAGTGAAGAAATCTCAGAGATTCCACTACTTCATTCCCAGACCTCTGCCATTAGGAAATCCAGTCCCCCTGTGAATAATAACCACCTCAGTGCGAAGGTTACTGCAGAGAAAGTGCAACCAAGGGTTGGTGTTAAGAATCGATCCCATGATGTGCAGCTACTCGAGTCATTTCTGATGCTGTTTCAGTGCTTTATAAACTATTAAAACATATTTTTGCCTTTTTAGGGTATCTTATTACAAGCCATTACTTGGTAGCTGCAGGATTTTGGTTTCTGCACAGACTGTGTGGTAAGATCTCTTGGCACGCTCCTCAGCTCCGTGATGAATTGGCCTTGGAGCGTTGATGCCAAAGATGCCTGTGGAGAACACCACGGCAAGAGACAGTAAGAAAACATATGAGAAACTTGAATAAATGTGGTGTTTATTTGTGTTCTGCCAAACAAATGGCTCTTCATATCCTGCTTTCTCTTGTATCTCAAGTAGCTTGATAATTTTACTGCTTGGATCTGTCTACGTGGCTTTAATTGGATCCACCCATTTAGTCTGGTACCCTGTTCCCACAGTGGCCAACAGCAGATGCTTAGTGAAAAACGAGGATAGGCAAGGAGCCAGTGATAGTTCCTCCTGCTGCCAGCACTTTGCAGCTCAGGGACCTACTAGCTTAAATTACTGCATTTAAAACAGCCTTCAAAATATTCATCTCCCTCCAATTTGTTAAATGCTTTTAAACTCTACATTCAAATAAGTGGCATTAAAGGCAATGAGCTCTTTAAGATGACAGTGTGTGGTACATAGAAATACTTTATTTTGAACTTCTTAAGAGAGACTTCTAGAGACTCTCTGGTCCTGAGGTGGTGGTGAGATGAAGGTGTTATTGATTCATTTGGAGAAGGCTGGGGTTCTCAATTACTTCTTTATCTCAGTCTTCACTGGCAAGGCCTCCCAGAATAATGGCAGGGACTGCAAGAAGGAACTGCCCATGGTGAGTGAAGATCAGGTTTGCGACCATCTGAGGAACCTAAAAGTGTTCAAGTCCATGGGACCCGATAGGATACACCCAGGGGTGCTGAGGGAATTGGGGAGGAGGTTGCTAAACCACTCTCCATCATATTCCAAAAGTCCTGGCAGTCCAGGGAGGTCCCCACTGACTGGGAAAGGGGAAACAAAACTCCCTTTTCAAGAAGGGAAAGAGGGATGACCAAGGGAACTATAGTCTGTCAGTCTCACCTCTGTGCCCAGTAAGATCTTGGAGCAGATCCTCCTGGAGGCACTGCTGAGGCAGAAGAATAACAAAGAGGTGACTGGGCACAATCAGCAGGGCTTCACCAAGGGCAAATCCCACCTGACAAACCTGGTGGCTTTCTATGACAAGGTCATAACATCAATAGATGAAGGCTGAGCAACTGACATCATTGACCTGGACCTGAGCAAAGCCTTTGACACTGTCTTGCACCACATCCTGGTCTCCAGGCTGGTGCAGGATGGGTTCCATGGATGGACCATTCAGTGGGTACAGAACTGGCTTGATGAATGCACCCAAAGGGTGGCTGTCAATGGGTCCATGTCCAAGTGGAGGCCAGGGACAAGCACAGTCCCTCAGGGATCAGCCCTGGGACCAGGCTTCTTCAACATCTTTGTGGGTGCCATGGACAGAGGCACTGAATGCACCCTCAGCAAGTTTGCTGATGGCACCAAGCTGTGTAGTGCAGCAGGCATGCTGGAGGGAAGGGATCCATCCAGAGGGACCTGGACAGGCTGCAGAGCTGGGCCCATGACAACCTCATGAAGTTCAACAAGACCAAGTGCAAGGTCCTGCATCTGGGTCAGAGCAATCCGATAGAGGCTGGGCAGGGACTGGCTTGAGAGCAGCCCTGAAGAAAAGGACCTGGGGGTGCTGGTGGATGAGAAGCTCAGCAGGAGCCAGCAGTGAGCACTTGCAGCCCAGAAAGGCAACCAGAGCCTGGGCTGCATCAAGAGAAGCATAGCCAGCAGGGCCAAGGAGGTGATGCTCCCCCTCTGCTCCAGTCTGGTGAGACCCCACCTGCAGCAGGACATGTTCTAGCTTAAATCAATTGCTCAGCTTTAGGGACCAGTTACTAGGGATAATTAGATACAGTGGATCTCTCTTCTTTATTATCAAGCTCTCTGCTTCGTGTAATACATGAGTAACGCTTAGCTGGTCCTGACCCCCTGAATCTCAGCACCATTCTTCCAGTAAGTGTGGGGAAGAGAGTAATACTGAGAGTCAGGAAATGGGCATCCTGCTTCATGGATTAGTTTTGAGTTGCACCAAGGTTAAGTACCAGAAACAAACAGCCCATACAAGGTGATCACCAAAAGTTAGCACATCTAAAATCCCTGAGCAGTTTTTAAAGTCAGGGGTTCTCAGCCAGTTGCTCAGATTCTCATGGGAAATGAGTGAAAAGTTCGAAAGCAGACCAGGGGCTTGATGGAGAAAAGCTGCAGTGTGATGGAGGAGAGCTGGAAAATGATTTTGAAAGTGGTTATATGAAGTTGATTTTTCTCATTTCATGAGAAAATAAGACCTCTAAAGCAATGTGTGGAATATAGCTCTGCAATGGAAATTACTTCCATAAACTGAAGCTGTAACTAAAAGAGTATCAGATAAGCTCATATTCCACAGCCTCAGAGCATGTCCAATAAATTGATGTGATAGAATTGCAATACAAATAGCTCTGTGAAAGAGTAATCAACACCATGGTGGTAGAGCTGGAGAGATAAGCCTCAAGAGTCTTTACAGCAGTTTTTAGATGTTGGGGTTTTATTTGTTTAAAAAGAGAATAAAGACAAAAGCAAGCCCCTGCAAACTGTGTCACACGTTGTTTCTGAAGCAGAGAAGCATTGTCTGGTTTATGTAATGATCCACTGTGAGCCTGGCTTTAATTTAAAAGAAATAAATAGCTGTGATTCCACAGGCTGGCCTTGAAGTTTGCACTATTTTGAAGTCATCTGCTGCACAGCAGGCTGTGAGGATTTGTTACTAGCTGCTAAAGGAATGAATGCAGAGCCAGCAGGTTCATCCTCGCAGCCTCAGCAGAAACTCCCTAGGAGGTCCTGCGGAGTTGCAGGAGCAGACCCTAAAGCTCATTTATGCTCCCAACCCATCTGCTTTATCTTACTGGGCACTCATCTGCTTCACTGAGCAGTATCTCTGAGCTGGGCTGAGCATCTCACAGCAGGCTTTGGTTCTGCAGAGAATGTGAGGGGAAAAAAGAACCTGAACTGTAGAACCATAGGTGGGGGAGATTGCTAACCGAGGAGATGTGGAGATGGAAAGCCCTATCCCTTCATTCAAATTTGTGGGGAGGCTTTTGCCTTTGTACTGCTAGAGGTGACACAGGAAGATGACTTGAGGGCAGGAGGGGAGTTGAAGAACCTGTGTACTTAGCCCTTAATATTGCCCTCAGAGTGACAGCATGCCCACAAGGATGCCCATGATGACCAGTAGGGTTCATCTGCTGCGTGTGGGGAGATGCAGCTCTGGTAGAGCATTCTTCAGCTCTGGCTCTACAGTATCTTTATGTCCTGACTGCATCATTTGACATTCTGACCTGTCAAGTTTTGCACTCCAGATGCCTGAAGGGTGCCTAATGGAAGCACAAGCATCCTGGCATGTACTTCTAAGTTTCTTCTGCAGGAAGCCCTGTGGCTCTGTACAGTTTCCTGTGCCTTAGCTTCTTGCCATCACCGTGGTTGGTTTCTCTGCTTTGGATGTTTTGTTGTGTTTGGGTGGTTTTGTTTTGTTTTCCTCTTTCAGACTGTAATGGGGGTCTGCATTATGGCAGTGTTGGAGGTTAAGGATTAACTGCTAAACCCTGGGGTGAAAAGCCCATCCCAGGAGGGAGGCACTGGATATTGTAATGTGTTATTCCCTTCCCTTTCCTGCATAATCTCTGTTTAAGAGGCAGGACTTCTGGAGTTCGCTCTCTTGGCTCCTGCTTTTGCTTTTGCAGGTCGGGAGGGAGGCTTTTTGCTGGCTGGGAGCTGTGGGCCATGTGGTGGGGCCTAGTCCATTGCCAGTTCTGGCTTTGTATATATTCCTTTTCCCTTAATACCATTTGTACTTTGTTTACTTTTGTTAATATTACTTTTCTTAACTTCCAATTCTGAGTGTGTCTGGTTTTGTTTACCCATCTTACCTTCCCCTGTCTGGTTTTCCCCTGTGGGAGGAGAGGGGGGGTAGGAGGGTAGACCTACGTTCTGTCAAACCAGGACAGGTCGTCATCATTCGCCTGACCTGCAGCCAGGGAATCTGACCTAGAATTCTCTTTGTGGCTTTCTGTTTATTTGTGATAGAGTGCCAAGAAGTGAGCTCTTTTGTCCTGAAGCCTACTTGGAAGTTGAGAATCAGGTAAAGACTGTTAGTCAACTTTTCCAGTAGGACTTACAGTGCAGGGCAAGTGGTCGACCCAATGTCTCTTCCAGTAGGAGCAACTAGAAACAGCCCCTCGGTTCACTCAATCATGGAACCATGGAATAGTTTGGATTGGAAGGGACCTTTAAAGGCCATCTAGTCCAACCCCCCTGCAAAAAGCAGGGACATCTTCAGCTAGCTCAGGTGGTTCAGAGCGCTGTCCAGCCTGACCTGCAGTGTTTCCAGGGATGTGGCACCTACCGCCTCCCTGTACAACTTGTGCCAGTGTTTCACCACCTCATGGTAAAACATGTCTTCCCTGTATCTAGCCTAAACTTCCTCTCACCATTGCACCTTGTCCCGTTGCTACAGCCCCTGCTAAACAGGCTGTCCCCAGGGTTCTAAGTTGGGGGGTCATTTATTTGCTGTTTAAAACTTTCCTTTACAAAAGTATCCTTCAGTGCAACACTTTTTTTCAAATATTCCATCTTTTGCTCAAAAGGAAATTCTAGAACTTTCTGGGAGTTGTTTTCAGTCACTCTTTTGAAGAGTTTTTTTTTTGGGGGGGTTGTTTGTTTGTTTTCACAAAGTAAAATAAAAGGCTACCTGCTGGTTTTTGCTCATCTTCCTGTTATGGCATTGCAGGGTTTATTTTAACAGTTCAAACTTTTAGCTATAATGATGAAAATGGAGTTTAAAATGTGGGGAAGAGGGAACTGATATATTGAGATAGATATAGATATCTCTCTATATATATAGATATACACACAGACACATATACTTTTAGAAAGACAGAACAAGAGAGGAAGAAATAAGCTTTAAATAATATCCAACGTCCTCCAAGGGTCCTGCAGGCAGAGATAAACTCACTGAACCCAACCAGCTGAGAAAAAATGAGGCAAAAGGAGACTGTGCAAATGGAAAAATTGTTAAAATAAATGTGTTCCTGTAATTATGTTGTCTGGAGCTGTACTGAATATGTGACCTGGGCAGCCTCATTGTGCTAATTATGATTAGCTCAACGAGAGAGAGATACTCTTTTGCTCTCCTCTGCCACAGGAGAGAAGCAGAGATGGAAGAGGGAGAGGTTAAAAACAAGAGGCACTTGGCTTAGGTTCCTTCGGGCAGATGAACAAAGCTGCAGACCCTTGGTCGGTGAGTGTCAGTGCAGAGCTTTAGCAGGATGGGAGGACAGTCTGGCATGCCAGGTGAGATCACCTTGCTCAGCAAGCCAGGTCTTGGCAGCAATAAATATTTTGCTTGTCTCTGTTGCTGGTCATTTTGGTGTTTCAAAACACAGAAGAGTTTGCTTTACCACGAGTTTTCAAAAGCATGTTCGTTTTTGTACTGTTTTCATCCCTTATATTCTAAATTATGAGATCAGTGTTGTGTTCCAGCTACATTATTCTCTTTGCTCTATCAAACCCACCTGGTTTTCACAAACTCCTAAGGAGGCATGATCCTGAGCAAGCTGACTGACTTTGAGCAAGGGCAGTACTAGATGACCTCTGGAGGTTCCTTTCTACCTAAATCAAGCCGTGGCTGTGTGACACACTGATGTAACTGAGGGAGATTCTCTACCTCAGTGATCTGTATTATAATATTAGGTTTTTGCCTCCACAGCAGCCTGGGAGAGCGAGAAGAGCAGCTCTGTCCATGTGGTTGGAGGCAGGAGATCAGGCAGTTGAAGGCTCTTAATTTCTAGCTATTAATTTTCAGCTATTAAAAAAGTATCTGGTTTGTTTCTTGCTATTTCTCTTGACATTAATTGATACTTTTCTGCTGCTTAAGGGATATAAAATGTAGGATTTTAATGTTCTGTGATGTTTATTTTTAAAGTGAGACCAAAATTAAACTACAACTTTTGGCAGAGGGCTTATTTTTATTCATCTGTGCCCAGGAGAACTGTTGCATCACTTTCCCCTCCCTATTTCTTAGCACAGAGCTCTCAAAATTAAAACCCCTGCACATCTATGCAGCATCACTGAGGCAGTGAGGAGCAAGGACATTGCTCTTGCTAGCTAGGTCTTCTCAGATAAGTTAAACCTGCTTTTGGATGACAAGAAGTAGTTTGACAACTTGGTTGTGTGCAGAAAAGTCTCTGGTTCATTTAAAACTGGAAGCCAGGGCTTGACCTGTTTCTTCCTAGACATTTTTGCAGCATTGCTCAAGATGAGTGTCCTGTGGTCAGCACAGTTCTTCGGGGATGTGAAGAATTAATTCTGAGAATAGAATTTCCTGGAAGTGCTTTCTGCACGTGAAAGGCAAGCAGAGAGTTAGCTGCTGCCATGTCATCGTGCAGGCACGGCGTTAAAATCATTGCAAACAGCACTTTCACACAGAAATTAATCCAGTCTTTTGCACAAGAATTTTTTTATAGGTCATTTCTTGATTTCTGTGAGGGCCAGCAGGTAGAACTGCCAGTGGCTTATTTTAGAGCTGTGAGAGAGCAGAACAGATGTACTTCCAGCACGTAGATATCTCCTGCCACCTGGAAAGGTGTAATCACAGTAAGGGGCAAGTCTGGATGTGACTTTCAATGGAACCAATAGCTCAGTCCCTGTGTGGCTTTCATTTGATTGGTTTCATTCTTTCTGTTTTCATTTTCTTTCAGTAATTCTGGCCACAGAAATGGAGAGGTCTGGAAAACCTTGCCTATGAGGAAAGGCTGAGGGTGTTGATGTTTTTCAGCCTGGAGGAGAGAAGGCTCTGGGGGGTAGATCTTATTGCAGCCTTTCAATAAAGGATGGGGAAGATCTTTTTAGCAGGGCTTGTTGTGATAGGCCAAGGACCAATCATTTTGAACTAAAAGAGGGGAGGTTGAGACCACATATAAGGAAGACAAGTTTTTTACAATGAGGATCTTGAAACCCTGGCATACATTTCTTCAAAAGGTGGTAGTAGAAGCCCCATCCCTGGAAACATTCAAGGTCAGGTTGGATGGGGCTCTGAGCAAACTGATCTAGGTGAAGATGTCCCTGCTCCCTGCAGGGGAGTTGGACTAGATGACCTTAAAAGGTCACTTCAAACCCAACTGTTCTGTGATCTCCAGAGTTCTGTCTTCCCTATGACCTGAATGTCAGATAAAAAGTACTTTAAGACAAGACCTCCAAATCAGTGCCAGATTTCAAATTCATAAGTATTGCCCAGGGCTTTTTAAAACAAGCACATCTAAGTGAGTGTGTCTAGAGAGAACTGAGTTTACCTTCTCCAGAAGCCTGCAGCCACATTAGGCACTGATGAGGTGGCCTGCTGCTTTGCCTCTGGACTGGAGCAGCTCTGGGTTTGTTTGGTCTGCAATGTCAGAACAGTAGCTTTGTGCTCTTTTATTATTTGTACCATATAGCCTGTGGATGCTTTCTGGTCATCTGATGGATGCTAAGGACCTGTCAGAATAGAAGGAAGAGAGGAAAGGTGTTTTCAAGTTTATCTGCATGGAGGGGAAAAATATCATTTAAAGCAATTTGCATTCGCTGGATAAATAAAAGATGAGATTAGAAGCAGCCAGAAGTATTTCAGTGGGCCTTCTTCCAAGGTTATTTGGTACCTCTCATGCATTGTACATACTTGTTTTTCATGAGTGCACATGAGAGTTACACCATCCAGGCCAAGAAAAGGATCTGATAGAAATAGACACAGACCTTTTATTGTCTGTGGTGGTGGGTCTGTATTTTCACTTAGCCTGATTTTACCCTGTGGTTAGGTTATGAACATCAGTCAAGTTGCTCCAGGTATTGCTGATAAGTGATATCAAAATCAGACTTCTAATGAGAACTAGGTTTACTGTTTCAAGGGAAAATGATTCCCTGAAGTGTTGCCAGAAGGAGAGCAGCACAACCAGCCCTAACCAGCCCAACTGCTGCTGACATTTATTTGCTATGAGAGTTGTTGCAGAAGCATTGGGGTTTATGCTGATCAGCAAAGGGGCTCCCGTAAGCCAGACGGGCCAAAGTATTAAAGCTGTTAACTTTTTCTCTGTGGATCTCTTAAAAGACTTTGTCAAAGCAGAGTGGACATTAAATCACTGCCATGAACATAAAATCCTGTTGTGTTCACATGCAATACAATTAAATGTTTCAGGCATTCCAGTAAGGATCAGCCCACGCTGATCCGAATCACTGAACAGGAAATGCTGCTGGGCAAGACACTGAGCCGAGCTAATTAATTCTAATTTATGTATTAAAGTGTTGATCTAGGTAATGCAGTAATTACAAATGCTTGTGTTTGAAGACCATGAAAATTGCTGCAAGATGAAATGTTGCAATCATCAGGATGGTCACATTTGGCATAGAAATGTTTGTCTTGTCCCAGGGCGATGCGTTTGTAGTTAGGGTGCAAGTAAAGACTGTTGAGTAGACCTAGGGCTCTGAAGCACGTGCCAGGGTGACAGGGTGATGCTCTACCTCTGCTGCATGTGCAGTCACAGAAATGAATAGTTTTACAAGATGCTCAGCAAGTCATTTCAAAAACCATCCCCAAGTCCTGAATGCCCAAACTACCCTCTTCACACCGTGTGACTCAAATGACTCATTTCTTCCCAGGACATTTAGTTTAACCATATTCCTTTCTGAATGATGGAATGAGACAGTCTTTTCAGGGTCAGCAGCTGATTTCACACTGCTGTTCTTTGCCTTCAGGCAGTGGTTTCTCACTCACTAAAGACACCTGAAGAAGTTTGTCTGTTGTCCCACCAGTCCCTCAATCAGTTGCTTCCAGGTAAAGCGTATCTCCACCTTTAGGGAACTAGTTATCAGAGAGTGTTTGTCCCATCTACAGAAGGCCAAATCTCATCCTGAGTGACCTAGGAGTAGCACAAAGTAGAGAGTCAGCTCCTTGGCAAAGCAGCCTCAGGTGGCTGGAAGAGAAGTCAGCTGCAGCAAACCAAGAAACTGTCACTGAAAAGGAAGGATATTTGCCTAATCCCCTACAGAAATCTATTCTTTTACTCTTTAGTTTTGTAGCTGTTCAGAGTAGTACAATCATAATTCCTACCTTTAGATTTTGTTTGGTAATAAAACAGTTTCTCTGTGATCTAACAGTTGTGGGGAACCTTTGGGAGAAGCAGCCCATGAAACAGGAACAGTGACAATGTTTCCTCCTTTCCCTGTCCTTTTAGGCTTCTTATTTCAGGCTTTTTCAGTAGGAATTCTGTCACAGGACTTGCATTACATGTCTGTTGAAGTGTCTGTCTTTTCTTCCCTTTGCATCTGGTCTCTCAGAAGGTGTACACTGATCTTCCATGCTGGTTCTAAACTGCACTTCTCTCTGGTGACCTGTGCTCTTCAGCCATCATCTTGTCAGGCTTTAAGGTGATTTTTCCTCTCTGCAGCCTTCAGAAAACCTGGAATGTTTAAATGCACACATACCTCATTGGGTTTGCCTGTGGAGCTTGCTGCTAGCATTTCATACTGCACACTCAGTACAGTCATGTGTGTGCCAGACTTGGCATTGAGGCCTGCCCTCAGCTTACTTTCTTCACCTGCCTACCCTCACTTTGTGTTAGTTGAAAGAGTTTGCTTTTACAGCATCCCTGGATTGTTTTGTTGCATCTGAGCATGCTTTCCTGAAGGAAGAAGAAGAAGATTATGTTCTGCCAGTTCCACAGTTAGCTTCCTTATGAAGATGAACATACAGATGCTCAACACACACTGTGAATGTCACATTGATATTAAGGAGTTGTGTTCAAAATACCAAGAAAGGCAGTTCCTGCAGGGACCTTAAAACCTAAAAGATTCATAGTGGCACCGTAAGGCCTGTGCCGTATTCATCTTGCCTGTGGTTTGCTGTCTCTTTCCTTGTCCTGTACGTATGAAAAGGTAGGAGTTTTCTAATGTATAGGGCACAGAAAGTTCAAGTCCTTTAACAAATGCTCTGAAGGTGAGGTCTCTCTAATGTTTGCTAATGCTGGTGTTCATTTAAAGCCTGTGTATGTATCTTGCTAAAGTGTCCATTGCCACTGAGGAAAGTGGCAACCGGTGTTTCTAGCTCTTTCAGTTTCACAGCTAATGCATTTCCTGCCTACATCCCCTTCAGCAGCTGTGCATGTGCCTGTATACAATTATGGAAGAAAAGCTGCTTGCAGTCAGAACAAGAGCAAGACATAAACTGTAGCCTCATGTCACTATAGCTTCAGTCCTGCTGAAGCTAACAGGGAGTTAGAGCAAGCTTCCACAGGCGTTTTCTGACTCTTGGGCCACCCAACAGATTGGACCTCTTGCATCTTCCATGATCCTAATGCAGTCAGGGAGGCTTAACCCAGAGCAGCATGCCATAAACACGGACAGCACTGTCCAGAGATTTGAAATGTGTGTTTGTTGTCTCCTTTCATCAGCTTTTCCCTGAGACTGTTTACTTAAGAGCTGCTCAGCTATTGCCAGGAATGCAGTTAGCCTATTTTAGGCTATATGTACTCACTAAAGCTCTAAG
Organism: Dryobates pubescens; assembly: GCF_014839835.1. NCBI lineage: Eukaryota > Metazoa > Chordata > Aves > Piciformes > Picidae > Dryobates > Dryobates pubescens. The sequence continues at coordinate 37,184,779 of NC_071621.1, forward strand.
CTGTTCCCACAGTGGGTGAGAGGCTTTGAGCTGGTGGTGTGGTGCTCCAGCACTGTGGTCCATCAAACTCTGCAAGTATGTAGGAGAAACCTCTCTGCTGCAAGGTGCTCGCCCTCTCTGAAGCAATGAGCAAACATGCAAATGTAGCTTTGTTGTTTGGTCATTTTTCCTCTTGCTTGCATAGACTGAACCTCCTAGAAGTACAAAAAGTCGATGCCACCAGATAATCTACCAAAATCAGATGCTGAGGGAGAGGAGCCCTTTTGGAGCAGAGGGAGTAGGCAATAGACATGGGAGGCTACAGGGCAGATGGAAGAGAGGAGCTGGTACAAAGAGCCTCATTTTGTGTGTGTTGCCTCTCATCCATGCTTCTGCTGAATCCTTGGGTCTTGTATTTCTCACTGGTAATGTGTGTGAAAATACAGGAAAGGAGGATTTTGTACTTCTATAATCTGCTGCAGAAAGCTGTGGGGATCATAATGCCTTCACTGCTGTATCTTGTGTGGCCCCTTCTCTGGACCTAAACAAACCAACTAAACAGTCCTGTGAGGGAGCTTCATTCAACCTCCCTGCCAGGAGGCAAAGCCTCTCTCGTTAGCAGTTTCAGATGCAGCAACTTTTTGTTTGTCTGGTCTATGTTCTTTGTACTTGGTCTTTTTAAAGGATAGGCTACGAGGTGTAAATATAGCAGTTTAAGGGTGTGGAGGGGGGAACAACTGAAACACTTGTCTGTGAACTGCTTGGATCAGATTCAGCCTAGCAGCAGAAGTCCAGCTCCAGGCAAGGCTGAATTTAGCATTGTCAGACACAGCTCCACCACTGATGGGGCTGGGTTTGCCCTGCCTGGAATTTGAGAAACAGGCTGTTTCTTGTGCTTGCTTCACTCTGCTGCTTATTAAGAATTTGACCTTTGGAGAGGTCAATGTCTTGGTGCACCCTGGAGTCGTGTAGGTGAGTGGGTGAGTTTGAGCTAAAGCTTCAAATACAAGTCAGCCCTGGAGCTATCATCGTAAGGAGCAACATCTCATCTGCTTATGGCTGAGTTGCTGCCACTCCTCAGTGGCCTTCTGTGTTGCACCCTCACTGGTTCCTGTGAAGGCTTTTTCTTGGGACCCAAAAGCTTCTGTCTGATTTCTCTCAGTTCTGCATTCAGCTTATGTGGAAATCTTGAGCTGCTTTGCCTCACTTCATTCAAGTGCTCACCTGAGAGTTATTTGCAGTTTCTCCTGGCTGAGGGTCACCTGTGTATAGCCATGAGCTCTTCCACTCAGGCACTCCTTTAAAACAAGCAGGTTTTTATTCTTAGCCGTCAGCTCACAAGCTGATGTCAGTGTGGAGGATTTCAAGACCTGTTGTGGCTGGTGTAGCAGGCAGGCCGGCTGGCTGGGCACATGCCTAAACCCACCCCCTGCTGGGGGTCCGGAAGGGAATTCCCTCATCAGGAGCAGCACACAAAGAGCCAGGAGCGTTTCTGAATGACGGGAGAGCTCACATTCCTCCGGGGCATCAGCTACCTGCGGCTGCGAGAGGGACATGCAGCACGGGGCCTGCCAGCCCCTGCTCAGGGGGACCAGCACGGCTCTGGCGTGTGGGTACGCATCTCCTTGGCCCTCTTTATGGCAGCATTTGCTATGCGTCCTTAGGAGGGAACCCTGGCATCCAGTTCTTGCCTGCTGCATTAAAGCTTCTGAATCCGAGTTCTGTGCTAAGGGCTCTGTGGTCTATAGCTCCCCACAGTGGGGGATCTGTGGTAGTGCTCCAGGCTTCAGAGCGTGTGGAGGGGGGAGGTGGGGGATGGCTGAGTTTAGGGGATTGTTATCTGTCTCTGCACTGGCCTGTTTCACTCTTTGCAGGAGGTCAAATATGTCCCAAGTAATGAGATTTTTTGCGTGTGTCAGTTTGTCTGCAAGGTTCAAAGGAGTAGAACTGCTTGGTAGAATTTTTCTCCCCTTTGGGAAAGAAAAAACCAACAACCCTGACATTCCTGCTGTGCTGCTGGTGAGTGAAATCTGTTCTGAACTGTGTCCATGCATTGCTACGGGCTGGCGGGGGAACGGCTCATCTAGGCAGAATACAAGCATGCAGGCATCTGCAAGCCAAAAATCTTCCAGCCAGGAGAAATCTCTGTGAAGAAAAGGAGAGCTCTGGAAAATGGGATACCTAGTGCACTAGTTTAGCTTTATAGAATCATAGAATGGATAAGGTTGGAAAAGACCTCAGAGACCAAGTCCAACCTATCACCCAACACCTCCTGGCAACTAAACCATGGCTCCAAGTGCCACATCCAGTCCTTTTTTGAACACCTCCAGGGATGGGGACCCCACCACCTCCCTGGGCAGCACATCCCAAGGGCCAATTACTTTTTCTGGGAAGAACTTTCTCCTCACCTCAAGCCTAAACCTCCCCTAGTGCAGCTTGTTCTGGTGCTGGTTGCCTGGGAGAAGAGACCAACCCCCACCTGGCTGCAACCTCCCTTCAGGTAGTTGTAGACAGCAATAAGGTCTCCCCTGAGCCTCCTCTTCTCCAGGCTAAACAATATTTGAACTGTTCACACAACAGGAAAACAGAGAAGTCTGAAAACACTTAAACTTTTTGGACCTGTCTTTTGTATGGATACTGGGAATCATCTCCTAGAATCTTTCCTTCAGATCAGCCCTGACCTGAAGTAGCCTAAGCAGTTTCTTGAATGCATTCCATAGTATTTAATTCAGCTCTGATTTCTACCTCATGGTTCCAGGCTTTTTTTTCCACAAAAGCTATAAACTGTAGGAAGCCTCAGCACAGCATGTCCTTCTTTTCAATTACCAAAAAAATGATTAAAACCAGCTAGAAAAATTGTTGGTTTATATTATATGATACTTTGTGAAATCATAGAATTGTTAGGGTTGGAAGGGACCTCAGGGATCATCCAATTCCAACGCCCCTGCCATGGGCAGGGACACCTCACACTAGAGCAGGTTCTTCAGAGCCCCATCCAGCCTGGCCTTCAAAACCTCCAGGGATGAGGCTTCCACCTGAGCAACCTGTTCCCAGTGTCTCACCACCCTCATGGGGAAAAACTTGCTAACATCCAAACTAAATCTACCAAATTCTATCTTTACTTCATCCCCCCCTAGCCCTATCACTACCTGACACCCTAAAAGTCCCTCCCCAGCTTTCTTGCAGCCCCCCTTAAGATACTGGAAGGCCACAATTAGGTCTCTTCAGAGCCTTCTCCTCTGTAGACGGAATAGCCCCAACTGTCTCAGTGCATCTCCATAGGAGAGGTGCTCAAGCAGATAGTGAAGAGCTCTACAAGGTCTGAACATTTTATTTCCAGACATTCTACCCAGCTTGTTTCACTATCTTCTTATTCAAGTACCATCCAGAGGAGCAGCTGATGAGCTTCAGCAAGGACTGTGCAACAGACACTCGGGTTCCTCTAGGTTCAGTGTTGCACTGAGTGATTTCAAGAAGCAGTATCATTTACAGCATAACCAAAGCATGTCAAGGTTTATTGTTTTAAGTTCACTGTCAGTGCCTCTGTGCATGTCAGCAGCACCCCTCTGCACTGCAGCTAGGAATGGGCCCTCAGGCTCTGAAAACCCAATCATTTCCAGGCAGGCTGTGACACAGGCCTATGTGTCACAGCTCCAATTACTGCCACAATTTTCCACAGCTGTAAAAGTCCCAGCCCAGTGTGCTGCAAACTCTGATTCACAATGGCTGCAGGTTCATAAGGCCTTGTCCAGGGGAGAGAGTTCACGAAGGGCCGAGCGTCCAACCATTCCTGTGCCATGAACTCAGTGCTGTGGTGGAGGGCTGCAATAACAGCTTTGCTGCGAGCAGATTTACACAGATACACCCAGAACAAACATTTCCTGTCATTTTTTATCTCCTTTGTTAGATACAAACACAAATGTCTCCAAGGACAATCAAATGGGAGCACTTTGAAATGAGCCCAAGCACTGAGCAAGTGCATTAACATGCAGGCTCCTCTTTTACTTGTCTAATTAAACTCCATTGTGGTCCCTGACCTGCATTTGAAATCCGGAATATTTAGTGGGATTCATACTTTTTCCCCCCCTAGCCTGGCTCCTTTCAGGCTTTGTTCAGCATGTGAATAGCTCCATTAGGGAAATGTGAAAGCACTGGACTATGCATTGAGTTGCTATTTTGACATTCCAGAGGGAGATGCTGCAAAGCTGTATATTACAGAACTGGACATCATTGGTTTGAATTCAGATCAGTTTGGTCTGAAAAGCTGGGTTTAGCTGTTTGACCTACCCTGACCCACTTCTGGGCTTTGTTCAGTAAGGTTTCTGAGTTGCTTGCAAATTTCTTCCTATCCTACTGTGTACAGGAATCTGAACCCTTTGAGTGCTTTAGCCCCTGCCTCTTGCTTTGGTGGAATAAAAATCATTGTGTGCCTCACCATGCTATGAGATTTTTTCAAACACCATTGTTGCTGTCCTGTCCTTTATTTTATTTTTTCCAGCATGCCCCAGTTTCAGAAGTGTAGCTACAAAAAAACCTCTGCTTAGAAACCCTTTGAAACTCTGAACACTGTTGAAACTAACATTTATTACAGTGATTAAAGCCAGGATTTACAGTTACCTGAAACGAGATTGGGAAAGGTGCTGGGTTGCAAACCTTGACTCCAGGAGGAATTACAATACTCTCCTTGAGCCACAGCCTCGTGCAGAGCTTTCCTTGCATGTTGGAGAGACAGAGCTGAGGCAGCAAGACCAGCACTGATGGCTGAACTCGAGATGGTTGCTGAAGAGGCAGCAGCAGCAGCCCTGAGATAAAGGGAGAAGTGAAAAGAAGCAGTCAAGTGAAGAACATCACACGTTTTCTGAAGTGAGGTTTGGTTGCAGAAAGGCTGGGATTTAAGATGCCTGGAGTTGTTCCCTGGATTTTGCTGTCCCTTACTGGATAAACTTGAAGGTTCAGAGCATGGCTAAATCACAATAAAAGTGCAGGTTTGCTACTTCCAAAAGCCTTGAGCTGATTGCATGAATGCTTCAGCTGGTAGATAAGTAGGTGCAGATAGCCTGTTGAGGCATGAACTCCAGACCTTCAAAAGGAATTCCACTGGCAAAGCAAACTCCCATTTGCTACCCTTGCAAGCCATTTCCCATTTTGCACAAAACAGCTGGGGCTGGCCATTGTCTGAGCTCGGAGAGCAGGCTGCTTGGGTCACTGATTTGTCACCATTGCTATTCTGGTGGTGCTGCTGCATCTACTTGGCTGCCAGCTGCGTTGTGTCCTGCCTGCACTTCCTGCCTTTTCTCCAGCTCTAGTAGCAGACAGTTCCCAGGTCATCAGACATAGAGAAGCCCAACTTAGCTGCCCTGGAAGGTGCTGGGGCAGGGAGGGGAACACTCCAAGGCCCTCTGCCACTGCTGTTTGGCTCCCTTCCTGTGGGTAAATGCCTCTCAAGACGATGTGCTCTTACCTCAGCTCACTGATGGAGGCTTGGACAGAAGTAATACATCAGGATCACTTCTGGGATCTGTTTCTCATTCTCTTTTCAATTTGATCTTTGGAGAGTCCAGGAGAAATGGGAAGACATAGCTTAATGTTGTTACTTACTGTGGTCTCATAGGGAGGCAGGAGACACCTGCTTGATTAGTGCTGTTTTCCCTTGGCAGGCACTAAGTTATTGGCCAAGTCTGGAAGAAGAGACCTTCTGAAGCATGAATTATGGTATTTATCACCCCTGTCTGTAGGTCAGGAAATGGGGAAAGCTTTGTTCTCACACCCCCAGCACAAGTCATGAATGCAATGATGCTGTGCCCAGCATTTGTTTTGTAGGCTGGCTGAAGCAGGTCGTAGAAGGCCTGTGAAGCAGGCAGGTAAAGCTGAGAGAAAAGGTTTTCCTTAGTGGGGAGAGGAGCTGATACCCAAGCCCCATGCATCTCTTTCCCTTTTTGTTTCAGTGCAGGGGAACTGTAAAAGTCATAGACTGTGGGTGGCATTGCTGGGACTTTGCAGTGAGAAACAAGTCCTTTAGCTGACTTGAAGCAGCCATCAGCTGGCTCCTAATGTGAGCTGGCAGGCACTTCTGCCTGAGCTGTCCTGGCTGGTTGCAGCCACAGCTGAGAAGTGTGACTAGAGATGGAAGGTAATGCCTGACAGCAGTGAACTGCCTGAATGCTGTATGCAGGGCTGTGATATAGACCATGGTAGTGTGAAGCAATGATAATGAAAGTGTGCTCGTTACTGCAGCATGGTAACAGCTATGCCTCAGCTTAAAGGAACGGGGGGAGAAAAGTGTCATCAAGTCAGAGAAGATGTGCAAGACAGAGAAAAATGTGTAGAGACTGCATTTTGTTAGCCATATTTGTTTTGTTTTGTGCTTTCCCAGACATTTTTCCACCTAATTTTTATACTTCTGTAGAAACAAACTGAGGAAGTTGCTCATTCCATTTTGCCTTTCCCAAGCCCGCATCGTTCTGCTGAGAAGCACAGTGCAGAGGTCCTCTGCCAACAGCTGTTGAGCAACTCATTCTGATGGGAACCTGCTGCTCTTGGAAATATCCAGTCTAGGATGTTTTCTCCTGAGGTGTGAGGGGTAGCCAACATTTCCAGTAGTGGCAGCTTACTTTTTGTCCACAGGAACAGCATCTACTTTGCATGTTTTGGATGCAATACATAGAGTGGTACCATAAAATGACTCCATTGGCACATTTCCTCCCCATTCACTCTACTTACTCCTCCCTTGAAGTCCTCATGGACAGGGGAGGTTTGAGTAATCTGTGTTTCTCAGATGCTGATGGTTGCTGCTGCTTGAGATCATTTGAATGCTGTTGGCATGGAGAGCAAGGCTTCCCCCCTCCTGAGTGTAATGGAACTAAAGGAACCTCCCATTGTGCTTTGCCATGGCAGAAGACAGAAACAGAAATCTGTGCTGGCTGATAGGAACTGAAGTGGCAGCAGTGTGTGTGTTTCTGTTCTGTGCTCTGAGTTAGCAGTGATTCTGAAGGAAATGTGAGCAGCACGGTGTAACCACCGCTGTCATTCACTGCATTTGCTGCTGACCACAGCCTCGGGGGGGCTGCAAGCACAGCCACGGGCAGAATTAGAATCTCAAATTGTTTGCACAAACTGCAGGCATTTGGGGAAAAAAGGCATACTTGGGAGGTTGGTCTGAGGAGAAAGCCAGGCAGAGACAGTGCTGCTGAAAAGGATCTTGTGGGGTTGTGATGGATCTCAAACCAAAACACAAGACAACAGTGTCCTGCTGCTGTGAAAAACACCGAAGAATAAAAGAGTTGTCTGACTGAGATGCAGAGAGTGCAGTGTCCTTTGCAAGCTAGACTAGACTAGAATAGACCAGGTTGGAAAAGGCCTTCAAGATCATCAAGTGTTTAGTAAACCTGCTCCTCTCTTTGACCTATCATGTTGTGTTGGGTGCTGTGCCCAGATGGGGAGCAGTGCTTCCACAAAGACGTGGCCCACTTGGCCAGAGGGTGGCCACTCAGTAAAGGAGCGAGAAGGACATGACAGTACTCTTCAAATATATGAAGTAGAGCAGTGACACAAAGGCTTTAATTGACATCTGTAGCTATGAGAGACATGATGGAAAGCACTGAGCTTCACTGCAGTGAAGGTTGAGCAAGATGATCTCTCTGGAGTGAACTGAATGAGCAATGTGGAGCTTGTCATGTGGAACACAGGATTAAAGCAAAGATCTGTCTGGAGAGGCATAGGGGTAGCTCATCTAGCTGTAGGGTGACACAATTAGCGAGGTGAGCCTCTCACTCTCCTTCCAACCCTCTTCTTTTTTCTTGATGCTGGTACTGAAGGACAGTAACTTTGCAGCCAAGCAGTCCGTAGAGCCAGTGTGTATGTTGCCAGTGAGATATTTCCATGAAGGCTTGGTGGAATGGGAAGGAAATGAATCCTACCCCAAGACCACTTGGTGGGGAATGTAACCTCTTCAGGTAGATCAATAATAGATTTTCCTCTCTCTGCCCCAGAAGAACTAATAGGGACAAACAACATTAGGCAAGAAAATACTGGCTTGTGGCTGCAAAACTGTGCATAGATCTCCCTCCTGATTTATTTCCTACCCTGTGCCAACATGTGATGATGTTGTATGGGCTCTGCTAGCAGGGCAGTAGCAAGGAGAGAGGAGATGGATTATGCCCTTGGAGCATTCAGCAGGGATAACACACTGCAAAGGGAATTCACTTTCACTAAGTAGTGAGTTCAGCTGGAAGCACAAACCTTGCAGAGGCTGCTGTTATCTGTGGATTTATGTTGGCACTGAGAGCACAGTCTGGGAGCAGAATGATGGAAGAGCAGCACCCAGAGCAGCAGATTCCTCTTCACTGGTTTTCATAACTCTTCTTGTTAAGTCTGTACCGCATAAGCAGCTCTCAGCACTTGCTTCCTCCCTCCTTCCATGCAACAACCAGCCACCCTCTAAACCAAGGAGCAAGTTGGAATGGGGTCAGAGTTTACTTTAGCAAAGAAAATTAGTATTTATAAAGAATATGAAGCAATTTGGGCTTTGCACAGCAGGCAGTGAGAAGGTGATTGCAGCTTCCACAAAAGAACAGAGCGGGGTGAATTGGGATTGATGTGACAGATTTGACACCTGTGCAGGGGAGAAAGCAAGTTGGAAAGTTCAGTCTCAGAAGAAAAAGGTATAGAAAACAAGCAACTGCAATGCTAAGAATCCCAATGCTGTGCCATTATGGTGTTATAGGCTGAAAGCACAATGCAAGGAGCTTTAGACTCCTGAATGCTAATTCAAACGTGTCCATATAAAGTGGAGAGTGTGCCTTAACCAGGAATAAAAGGGGTGAGGGAAGAGTCCTAAGGGTAATTTTTGGGCCAGACTTCTTTTAATGAAGCCCCTTAAAGTTTTGCCCTTAACTTCAGTGAGGTCATATTTCACCCTTTGGAAATGATCCTCCCTGCAACTAGAGGTAGGCCAAGCTTTTTACGTAGGTGGATCAGGTTTGTCTCCAATTTCTGTGAATTTTCCAAGTCAGCTCTGGGAGTTAAGTTATGCAAATAAATGAAAAGCAGGGGGGAGAAGCGTGCAAGTGTGTGCCTGCATGTGGCTGTGGAAAAACATGTTGAATATATTAACACTGGATGAGAGCAGAGGGAATTCATAAAATGCTTTACATTCTACTAATTCCTGAGCTACTCAGCAGATGCAAGAGCAAACCAAGTGGTACTGGTGGAAACAACTGTGCAGAGTTGAGTGGACATCTGGCTACAGTTAAGGGATGTTTTTTTATTACAGGATGAATACCCTGTTAGAATATGCAGTCCTATAGGTTCTGAACTGGGAGGGGCCTGCAGTGGTCAAGGGGACCATAAGCAGAGACACATGCTGCTGGGGGAAAGCGTTCAATGCCTTGCGTGTTGTGAGAGTTCTGGTTGCTTTAGCCCTGGATCTAACATTCACACTAATGAGCTGTTCAGGACTCTGAGGGAATTAAAAGAGAAAGAAAGAGAGACAGACCTCAAAGTGCAGGGAGTCTCCTCTTCTGATGGCTGCATGCTGCTGTGCTGTTAGCTGCAGGAGCTTGCTAGCTGTGTTTAAGACCTTGCTCCAGATCCTACTGAGGTAGCCCAGTACTGCTGCTGCTGGTAGTGGTGCTGCCTCCTTTGTGGGGTCCATGCAGAGGGTGATGCAGACACCTGGAGCTTTTGGATGTGGTAGATTCCTCAGCAGGTTTTTTGAAAGCTAGGAATTTATTCTTAAGGAGCATGAATCTTCATACCTGATGGCTGTTTTAAGGCTGACAGAAGCTTTTCACACCAAAATGTTCAACCTGTTTCTGTGGGACAGGAGTCGTGTGCCCCTAGATGGTTCTCCTTCCGTTTGCTGCGCTTCACTTTTCCTGAGGTTTTGGTCACTTTCATCTCCCTTCTGTGTGCAGCTGAGCTATGCCTTAAGCAAGTCATAAATCCTTTGCATCCCTTTGTTTGTCTGCTTCCTTTTTTGGTTGTTGTTTTCTTTCTTTTTTGCAAAAGAAACAGCTGGCACACCAGGAGTTGGAAGTTTGAGGACACAGTCTCAAGCTGCACCAGGGGAGGTTTAGGCTGGATGTTAGGAAGAAATTCTTCCCAGAAAGAGAGATTGGCCATTGGAATGTGCTGCCCAGGGAGGTGGTGGAGTCACCATCGCTGGAGGTGGTTAGGAAGAGCCTGGATGAGGCACTTGGTGCCATGGTTTGGTTGATCAGATGGTGTAGGGTGATAGGTTGGACTTGATGATCTCCAAGGTTTTTTCCAACCTAAGTTAATTCTGTTCTGTTCTACTCTGTGGAGCAGGTTCTGCTGAAAGGGGAGTTTCTGCTTCTTCAACAAAAGTTTCAATGCAGCATTTCTCTGTGCTCTAAACCCCACTGTGATTCATGCTGAATATTGCTGCTGGGAGGAGCATTTCTACTTAATCTTCTTAATCTTAGGAAAACCTCAAAGACAGTATCTGACACCTTTCCTTCCATCACAGTCTCTGCCACTTTCAACAAAGTCCATGGCACCTCTCTTTTTGAATCCTGACATCCTTGGCCACCTGTGGCCATTTGCCTCTACTCTTACTTCTCTCCTTGCATTTTCTTTTTTTTTTTTTTCCTTCTTTTTTTCTTCTTTTTCCTTTTTTCTTTTCCCCCTGTTTTTTCATTCTTTCTTCTTCCCCTGGTTTTTTTCTCTTTTTCATTTTTTCTTTCCCTGTTTTTTGCCTTTTTCCTTTGTTTCCCCCTGGTTTTTTCCCTGTTTTTTAGCTGTTGTTTTTGTGTTTTTTTTCCTGTTATATTTTTTATTACTATTATTTTATTTTTATTTTCACTAGTGGACTTCTTGAGGGAATATCTGCTGCTATTTCCACCCCCCTCTTTCCCCCTGATCTTTAAAAGACCTTCATCATGACTACAAATGCAACTGCTATCACAGACTCTCAGGTGTGTATCTTGTGGTTGTGTTTCTTCACACACAAATCTCTTTCTAAATTTCATTCCCTCTGAGCTACAATTTTAGCCTAATTCCTATACAGTGGTAGCTGACTTAAGGGTTTTCTGTCTATTAGCTGGCCGCTGTGTACCTGGGATGTGCCCTTGTTTTGGATCGCTGTAAGCAGCAGCTGCCTCCACCTAGATGCTTAACCAGCGCCCCGAGTCTCTCTCAAGGCTGCACTCAGTATGCCTGCATGCTATCAACTGCTTTTTGCATCACACCTCTACCATATGGCCTGACACTAGAAATGTCACACACAGCTATCATTTCATCCAGGCTTGTAGAATTCTGTATCTGAATTAGCCTGAATCATTTTTGCTTTGTTCCTAGCCTTTCTGGCTGCTGCTGCTCTTTCTCCGCTGTTCTGCAGCGAATCAAACCGGTCTCTGTGGCAGGACTGGTTCCCAGGTGATTCTCCTTGCACTGTTTCTTTTCTTTCTTGTCAAGATGTTGACTCCCAATTCAGAGCAGCCTGTAATGCAAGCCTCTATTGGTCCCTTGGTACAGTCTCCGTTTTCTCTCATTTCCCTCCCATAGAAAGATCTTCCTCTGACCACCACCAAGTACCACAGTATCTTAGAGGTTGGAAGGGCCCTCAAGAGATCATCAGGTCCAACCCCCCTGCCAAAGCAGGATCACTTAGGGTGGTCTGCACGGGAATGCATCCAGGTGGGTTTGAAAGTCTCCAGGGAAGGAGACTCCACAACCTCCCTGGGCAGCCTGTTCCAGTGCTCTGTCACCCTCACTGTGAAGAAGTTTCTCCTCATGTTGAGCTGAAACCTTCCAAGTTCAGGTTTGAACCCGTTGTTTCTTTTCTTATTGCTGTGCACCACCAAAAAGAGCTTGGCCCCTTCCTCTTGACACCCACCCCTCAGATATTTATACATTGATCAGATCCCCTCTCAGTCTACTCTTCTCCAGACTAAACAGCCCCAGGGCTCTCAGTCTCTCTTCATAGGGGAGATGCTCAAATCCCCTAAGCATACTCCTGGCTCTCTGTTGGATTCTCTCCAGCAGTTCTCTGTCTTTCTTGAACTGGGGAGCCCAAAACTGGATGCAATTTTCCAGGTGTGGTCTCACCAGGGCAGAGTAGAGAGGTAGAAGAACTTCCTAGCCCTGCTGGCCACACTTTTCTTGATGCACCCCAGGATCCCATTGGCTCTCTTGGCCACAAGGGCACATTGCTGTCCCATGGAGAACTTGCTGTCCACTAGGGCTCCAAGGTCTTTCTCCATAGAGCTGCCTTCCAGCAGGGCAGCTCCTGACCTGTACTGGTGCCTGTTGTTATTCCTCCCCAGATGCAGGACCCTGCACTTATCCTTATTGAACTTCATGAGGTTTGCCTGCACCCAGCTCTCAGCCTGTCTAGGTCACATTGGATGGCTGCACATCCTGACAGGTGTCAGCCACCCCCCCCAGTTTTGTATCATCAGCAAATTTGCTGAGGGTGCTCTCAATCCCCTCAGCCAGGTTGTTGATAAAGATACTGAACAAAACTGGGCCCAGTACTGATCCCTGGGGAACACCACTGCCCACAGGCCTCCAAGTTGACTCTGTGCCACTGATGATGACCCTCTGAACTCTGTTGAGGAGCCAGTTTGCAATCCACCTGACTGACCAGCTGTCTGTGCCACATCTCCTGAGCTTTTCTAGGTGGATGTTATGGGAGACAGCATCAAAAGCTTTACTGAAGTCAAGATAAGACATCCACAAAGCTGCTGCTACACTTTCTAGCTTTTCAAAACCAGACTACCATACCAAGTTAGGCTACTGATGCATCAAAACCATTGCTTGTTGCAGGTACATGTGTGTATTCTGCTGTGTGCCTGTACCAGCTGGACCCTCCCATGCCTTATAACCTGTGTGGGGCAGGTTTTTGTTCTGTTAGTCCCACCTCAAGGACAGACTACTCTGGGTGTCACTAGCTGAGATAACCTCACTAAGGTGCCATGGCAGTTCAAGAGGAGAATGAGAGTTGCAGAATGGTTGGTAGGCTCCATCTGCTTTCCTTGGAGCCCTGGGGTTCAAGAGCCTTTCTTTAACCTTGTGTCCAGTATGGAACCAATGAATTCATTCCTTTCTGGGTTTAGGGAAAGTGCTGTGAATCTTCAGCCTGTCCCCTCCCTGAAGGGCTGCGCTGGCAGGAGTGGCCTTTGCATGTGCTTCTCAGCCCATCCTGCAAGGCTGAAACTAAACATCCATGCTTGGCTGCAGTTCTTTTGCAGTCTGGAAAAACTTCCCTTTGGTGCAGTAAAACTGGAAACTCATTCTGCACACTTCAGCCACAGACCATGAAATTCAGCTTGTGAACTTTGCCTGGCAGCAGTGCTGGAAGGCTGAAGTGTCTGCTCTGCAAACACAGCAAAATGTATGTGGAAAGTGAGCTATTGGGGAAATTGAGATCATATTTAACTTCCTATTTACTACATGTCAGATTTGTAGGGTCAATGCTGTAGTCACAAAATATGTGAAGGAATGGAAGAGGACTGAAGTACAGTGTCTCTGGTGGGGGGCTGTTATGAGGAGCCATCTCTACCCTTTGGCAGAGTGCCATCCCAAAACTCCATGCAGCCTCCTGCCCTGTGTTCTTCCCAGACTGCTTTTGACACAGACAGGGTGTAGCCAACTACACCAGAGGTAGTTCCCTGGTCTTCCCTTACATCTGGTTGGAAGAAATAGGCACCTAGAGGGTAGGATCACCCAAGCTGAGAAATCTGCCTGCAGATCAGATACAGCACTGCTGCCTCTGCCAGGCTTGTTTCTGTCCCCTGCAAGAAATGATGTTGCTTTATCCAAGCCTTCACTTTCCTTAGATACTTGTGCCCTGCCAGGAGTTCTCTGGTGAGACAGGAGACCCCCAGCATTACCAAGGATGAGGCATTCCCAGTGTGAGAGGTGGGTGGCATTAATCCAGGCTGGGACAGAGCCATGAGCAAGAGAATCTGGGGGAGAACTCTCTCTTATGGAAACTGTCTTTATATATATACATATATATAAAACTTTATAGAACTTACAGAGCACAGGAGGAATTTGGAGTTCTTTGAGATCTCCTGAGAGTCAACACATAACAATCCACATGTGGCTAAGTTAGTTATTTTTTAACTTGGGAAATGAATGAGTGCTAAAAATGTCTTGAGGGACTCAACTGTCAGGTTGCTGAGCATTCCAACATACCCTGCTCAGAGCGCTGTCTTTTCACCTTTGTTTAGGTTCTTGGGGTTTGTTTGTCTTTGGTTTTGTTGCCTGGTAGAGCAAACAGATGAACAATACCATATGTACTGCTATAACTAGCTAAGTCTGGGCAGCAAAAGTACATACAGCAATGCTCTGTGGACATGTGCCTGTTCCAGGGAAATGCCATGAAATTGCTCTCCAGGCACATGACCATTTCTCCACCAAAGAAACAGAAGCTCTTTAGACACAGATTCCCCCTTATGGTCTTCCACGGATACACCAATTGTGTAATTCCGCTTTTGGGGTTCTCAGTGTGGAGAATCATTGGCACCACACTACCAGGGGCATCGTATGCTCATGGGCATCACAGGCTCATGGGCATCACACCATTATGCTTTTCCAGCCTTTTTTCTTTTGAGTGTTCCTAGGAACCTTTTGGTTACAGTTTTGGGAGAAGCAGTTTGAACTTGTCTGTTGCTGCTCCTGAGAGGCACTGGCAGGAACAATCTCCTGTGGTGTCATTGTCTGCTTTTATTCTGCCCTCCCTGTTCTTCCAATTAATTCTGAGGGCAACTGTTGCATATTAGGTAGCAATTTAAAGTAATTTATGCTGGGTGCATACCTCCTGTGGCTGGCAGTGCATCCCAATTACAGGAAGCAAAGCAGAAATTGATCGGTGTTCCTTGCTCCTACAAAGAGCAAGGCGCTCTCTTGCCCACTCTAATGTATAGATCCCTACTGTGTCCCGTGGCTACACAGTGCCCCTGAGGAAGCGTTCCTTGGCACTCTGTGACACTGTAGCATGATTTTCCTGCTCAGCCAGCCCTTTCTCCACAGGCCTGGCTCTTGCCAGAGCTGCACGGAGAGCTCCTCATTTGCACGGCGGGCTCAGCCGGGCGTCGCGCGGCTGCCTGGGCGCAGCCTGACTGCCTCTGCAGGCGTTTCAGTGGGGCCATGGGCGAGAAACCCGCGGCCTGTGGCGAGGGCTTTCTCTCCCTGTCACTCACAAGAAGAATTCAGCCAAAGGTCCTCTGTGTTTTACCTCTGAGATGAATGTCATCCCAGAGCAAGATGAGGTGCAGAGCAGGATTACTGTAACATAACAAAGATTTCTGAGCTGCCTTACGGACTCCACTGCAGGGCTGATGCTGGGGCCGAAGCTCATCGTGCTCATCAGTATTGCTCTTCTTGTCTCCTGCCTCTCTCTACCAGTTATCTCTTTGGGACAGAGGTTATTTTTTCATTGCTTTGTTTTGATCTCCTTTTTCTTTCTTTTTTCCCTTTTTGTTTGCAGTGTGCTTTGGCCCCAAGGCAGTGATGCCAGAGGAGAGCTATTTTAATACAAACGCTTTTGAGGGTTTGTTTATAGTCCAGAACAAGACTTCAACATTCATTGAAAGGAAATACATTACCATTCTTGCAGTCTGACTGAAACTTGCAGTCCTCTTCTCGTACCTGGAGTGCACTGAGCTTGTTTGTGCTGCTCTTAAGCCACGCTCTTAGGTGTAGTCATC
This sequence comes from Dryobates pubescens, assembly GCF_014839835.1. Classification (NCBI taxonomy): domain Eukaryota; kingdom Metazoa; phylum Chordata; class Aves; order Piciformes; family Picidae; genus Dryobates; species Dryobates pubescens. Next base: position 37,200,435 of record NC_071621.1, read on the forward strand.
TATACTAACTACTGCCAGGCTGTTTCTATAAAGGGCTGTGTCTCGCTGCTGGGGTTTTTTAATAAGAGAGTTTGTGATCACTAGTTAGTTAAAACAAGGACAATGTTCTGAACACTATAAATCATAGTGCTTCCTCCTTGTTTTCCAAGGAATGAATAATACAATACCCCCAAGATTTAGATAATAATGACAGTGGAGGTAAGAGGTAAGCAAGCAAGCCTAGGACTCCCACTTTCTGAAGAATTCTGTGGACACTTGCTACTGCATATCAAAGGAAGTGAGAAAGCATCTCTAAAAGCCTTTGTAAAATCAGGAGGCCTTCGCTTCTGGTATCTGGAAAGGAATGAAAACAGAGGCAGAAGGATGTGCAGGGAACTTTTCCATGAAAGAGGCAAAATAACCCTTAGAAGATTCAAACCTGCAGTGATGAACACAATGAGAAAACCTTTCTCCTTACTCAAGTGAAAGACCCCAAAGAATCTGGATTAGTAATGTAGTGTGAAATGGCAGTAGAGACATTAAGGTCACTTGGATACCCAGCCCCCATGAACTGCCAAACTTCTCCAGGTATGCCTTTGCAATAATCTTCCCTGTAACGTTCCCACTGTCAGTGCTGCACCAGCCAACAAGCTTTACAGCAGGGTGTGTGTACCCGGTGTGTATACAGTGCCTGGCATGTGTGGGCATCAGTCTTTATTGGAGGCTGTAGATGCCACTCACTCCGAGGTGGGAACAGTCTGTTCTGAGCCTGTGAGAGGGGAGAGAACCAAATCCAGAGCTGGCCAGTCCTCATGTGATGAATTAACTGTGCCTTTTCTTTCCACTGTGATGGGAGCACCCACTCTGATCTCAGTTGGAACTTAGGGGCATTCCCACAAACTTAATAGCACAGGACATGCTACAGAGGAAACCTGCCCTGTCAGAGCCATGCTCTGTGCAAAGATGGGCTGCAAGTGACAGCCTGTAGTGAAAGTCTGGTAAAGCCTTCGAGCCCCCTGCCACGTGTGACAGCAGTAATCAGGCAATGTGCCTCTGGGAGCTTGGGCACCTCAGTATCGTGGACATCTGAAGAAGTCCCTGTCCTCCTTCACCTGAAGCCTTTCTCCTCCTGGGCCTGGGTCTGATCTGAGGAAGGAGCAAAGGACAAGCAACAGAGTAGTGAAAGGGGTGTTTATGTTGCCTCTGGCATGGGCATGTCTGGATGAACTCCTGGTTTGACCTGAAGACTTCCTTTTTTTTTCCTTTTCCCCTTCTTTTTTTAACCAGCATTAGGGAATTCCTGACCAGCTTGTTCTTGCAGTAGCCAGGCCAACAATGACAGGAATGTGGAAATCAACTAAGCAATTATATTCACAGTGGTGGTTAACAGCATCCCTTCATCTGAAACAAATCAGTTACAGTCCAGTGAAACCTGCTGTACCTACTGCTCAGACATAATAGAGCCCTTGTTGTGCGTTTCCAGAGTGTGCCAGATCACTTAAACAGGGTCGAGGAAAAGCAACAGGAGAGAAATTGGATGTTTTATTAACCAGAGCTGCAGAAACCTGGGTATTATCTTACTTAAGCCCCTGCCACCCAGAGAAACCTGCCATTGTATTTATAAAAGTACTTCTCCAGGTACTGCAGAATGCTGCAGGAATGAAGTGTGGGAGTCTGAGTTAGAATTAGCTGTGAAGGAGAGTGAGGAACAGTTGCCAAGGTAGGGAAAGTCAACTAACAATGAATACAAGTTACTCCAACCTTGGTCAGCTCTGAAAATGTGCTGTATTTTCTATAGCACTGGTGTTTAGTCTGTGAGCCCCAGGATTCTGTGGGGTGCTTGTAAGCATGCCTGTGAAGGGTGGTTGGGAACACAAGGGCAGGTCAGCTAAACGGCGAGCAGTGTATGGGCATTCCTGAAAGGATCATTGGCATCTCACTGGCAGATTTGTAGTCACCTTCCACTCAAACAAGAGTACAAAAGTGCAATATGTAATGACAAACAGAAGCTTGTAGCAGTCAGCCAGGATATGCACGTGGCAATTTGGAAGGCCTGCCCTAAGGTACGCTGCCATTAATGTGAGCCCTGACCTGTATCTGGAACAGAATTTGATCCTTGGTGTTGCTTGACCTAAAGAACCAGCTCCTTCTTTGGGAGGTGAAAGGCATTGATGGTCCCAAACTGTGCACCATAGAAACTCTTAAGTTTATGAGGCTTTTGTTGTCTTTTAGTTGAAATGAAGGAGAGGATGCTTCCTTAGTGTTCTCATTGACTCAATGACTGTTAGCAGGTCTGGGAAGATTCTGCAGCTGGGTTTGGCAGAGTCCAGCCAGCAGTCCTATAGTTAATGCAGCTAACACCTGCTGTTGCTGGATTTGTTGTCTGAATGACTCTCTAGTCTCGGCAATTCTCTTGAAAGTGAAAACAAGCTAGTTGAGAGTGAATTGAACAACAGGGTCCTAAATGGGAGTGCAGTGTGAACTACAGCAGCAATTTTTCATGGATTAATGGCCAAATTGTTGTCTCATTACAGCCTGATGGCAAAATTCCCGCAGGCTACAATAGGGACAGGATCTGACCTAAGAAAAGATTCCATTTGAAGCATTTGAGTGTCTCCCAAAAGCCAACTATTGAATCAGAGGCGCCATAATCACTACACTCACATTTATTTCAGGGCAAGGAAACGCAGTTGGGAGGTCAGTGAATGCTCACCATGTCATTTCTGTGGTGACTTCATTGCAGAACCCAGCACCGGCCCGTGCACCACGCTGACAATAAGGCTGAGATGAGAAAGAGCCTGAAAGAATCTCATTGTAACCCCTGAAAAGAAGCTGTTTCCATCAGCCACCTCGTCAAGCAGCTTGGCAAAGTGGAAGCAGAAAGGTCTCTTCTGGTGACTGACCTCCACTGCATTTCTCTGCTTTCAGTGCCATCAATAGGCACCACCTGGCTCTGCTCCAGGGTCTAAAGAAAGCTCCAAGTAATCAAAACAGTTGCTGACAAAACCACATTAACAGAATGTGTCTGTCTCCATGGTACAGCTTAATACCTGTGCATCATTAGTTCTTCTTCCTCTAAGCACCACCAACAAAACCAACAGGAAAAAATAGATTGGCATGGCTTTGTGTGGCAAATGTGCCATGGCTCTGCTTCTGCTTCTGGAAATTTTCTTTTCTCTTACTTTGTTCCTGGGCTAAATAGCAGAAATCAGCTGATAGAGCCTTTCCCAAAATGCCAGTTTGTCTTAAGCACTTCTGCTAGGGACACTAACCTCCTCATTAGCGATTCTGGACTCTCCTCATTAGCAAAATAATAAATGCCAAGCACGTGCACATCCCCTCAGTATGCTGGGAAGCTTTGAGCCCCAGAAATTGCAGAGGAGGTCTCAAAATAGAAGGTGAGGAACTTGATTGTCCAACAAACCTTACATATAGAGAACTCCCACAGCCCTCTGAAAGAAGTGAAACCCTGTAGAGGAAACAGCTCACCAGGCACAACATAGTGGTGCAGATAGAATGGAGGGGGATAAATGATGTGGAGAGAAATGCTGTCTCACTGAGGTGAGGTGGGCTGACCTCTAACAAGGAAACCTGATTTTGTGTCCTCTTTCTTTTCCAAAACGTTCTCCCTCCGTGGCTGGCAATGCCTATGCCTGTGTTTGTCTTTAAGCAAGTCCATGTCATCAGAGGGCAGCCCCAAAACTGTTGTCACTGAAGCAGGCAGGTAGCTCTCTTGGTCCAGTCATAGGTGCTCTTCTTTTTTCCTTTTCCAGGTGTTTTTACTCTGATTTGATGCTAAGGCTATTTGGCTAGAAATTAGATCTCTCTTGGAAAGCTGGTTTTAACAGCTTTCTTTTGTGTGTGTGTAGCCACTTAGGTTTATTTTATGTTACTGAGAAAAGCAAATGTATAAAATGAATAAAATGCTACCAGCCACTGGAGAATCTGTATTTTCCTGTTACCTTTCCAGTCAGAGTTGTGGAGGCATTTAGACAGTGCTGCCTTGAATCTCTGGAATTTGAACACCTTGCTGATTACAGATCTATCCTATTGATATATCTTTGATAGTCCCAGTAGATAGCCTTCTGCATCTCTCAGTGCCTAAATACCCCAAGGAAATGTGGCTTTGTTTCCTTCAAGTAAATCAGGAGTTTGTTTTCATTTTGGCTAGATAGATTTGATCAACAGAAGCATGGCCAGCAGGTCAAGAGAGGTGATTCTGCCACTTTGCTCTGGGAAAACCTCACCTGAAGTATTGTGTCCAGCTCTGGAGCTCTCCACACAAGGACATGGACCTGATAGATCAGGTCCAGAGTAGGGCCAGGAAAATGGGCTGGAGCACCTCTGCTATGAGGACAGGCTGAGGGATGGGGTTGTTCAGCCTGGAGAAGAGAAGACTGGGGAGAGCTAATAATGACCTTCCAGTATCTGAAGGGGGCCTACAAGAAGGCTGGAGAGGGACTGTTTATGAAGGCCTGCAGTGATAGGACAAGGGGCAGTGGTTTGGAGTTAGAGAAGAGCAGATTTAGATTGCATATTAGGAAGAAGTTCTTTACCATAAGGGTAGTGGAACACTGGAACAGGTTGCACAGGAATGTGGTCGAGGCCTCATTCTTGGAGATATTTAAGGCAAGGCTCTGGGCACTGGGCAGCCTGATCTGATGGAGGATGCCCATGTCACTTCAGGGGGCTTGGACTAGATGACCTGTGGAGGTTCCTTGCAACTCAAACCATTCTGTGATTGTTGATTTGATTTTGGCAATAGAATGGAGAAGGAAAGCAAGTTCTCCTTTATCAGTTCTGAGCTGCTTTTCCAACTTTGTGGCTAGCCCCAGTGGAACAAATACTGCATGTGCCAGCTAAACTCAGATCTAGAGACACTAAGCTGGGACATTTCAAAGTAACAGAAGTGAAAGGATTTATGTTTGGAGGAGGCATTTGTGGCATTTATTTGGCACTGGTTACCTGCAGTACCTGATCCTGGGATTTGAAGGCTGACTGTATGTAAAATAAAAGCATGAGTTTTCCTTCCAAGAAATGAAACCTTTCTTTTGCTACAGAAGTTACATTGATTTTAAAAACATTAAGGCTGTAATGTGGTAAAGTCATAGGGTATCTCAAATTGAGACTGATCCACAGGGAGCAGCAAGTCCAACTCCCTGCTCCTCACAGGCCCTTGAAAATGTGATATGACTAAACCTTGGTCTGCTTTCCATCGCTTCAGCTGTCTCTTAGAGGGGGTCTATTTGTTAATGGAATAGTTGTCATTGTTTACATTTACTGTTTTGGCTAGCAAACAAATCCCAAAGACTTGTTCTATCTAATCTGCTCTAGATTCAACATGAGTTTTGCTGTGTAATTCACTGGAGCCAGAGTTTTACCACTGCAATCCAATCTGTCCTAAACTGGACAGAACAGCTAGGCTGAGTGCTAAGCCAAACCCTCCAGCTAAGGAACAAAGAAAGTTTCATCCCCTTTGCTGTCCCTTTCAGTGCATGCAGGTTATGATTTTGCATGGCCTAAATGCCAGCTTCGAGATTTCCACCCTAGCCTGCTGCTAAACTAAGGTCTGCATTAAGCTCAGAGCAAAACTGCAAGCTGTGAAGAGATGGCTTTCAGGCAGACTTCAGAAACTGACTTTCAAGTTGGCATACTTGCCTTTTCACTGTGCTTTGTGGTTTTGAAGGATTGAGTTGACAGGGCTCCAGGAATAAAAGGTGGGTTTGAATTGTGAGAGGAATAGCTGGTGAAAGGAAAGGCTTTTGGTCATTTCCAGCTCACACCCTAGATCTGCTTGACCTTTGAAAGCTGCTTCCAGAGCTAGATATCCTTGACAGCATGTAGACACCTTGTGCACAGCTGGGCTATGGTATCTGCCCTGTCTCAGGCCAGACACTGTGGTGGTTCAGAGATCAACCTCCATGTATGAATCCAAGCATTGTAACCAAGGGCTCAGTTAAGTGGTGACACCCAAGGTCTAGCTGTCTGGAAACCAGTGTATGCATTTGAACGTTAGCACAGCACAGCACAGCATAGCATAGCATAGCATAGCATAGCATAGAATTAAGAATTAACCAGGTTGGAAAAGACCTTTGAGATCATCAAGTCCAACCTATCACCCTACACCATCTAATCAACTAAACCATGGCACCAAACACCTCATCCAGTCTCCTCCTAAACACCTCCAGTGATGGTGAATCCACCACCTCCTTGGGCAGCACATTCCAATGGCCAATCTCTCTTTCTATGAAGAATTTCTTCCCAACATCCAGCCCAAACCTCCCCTGGTGCAGCTTGAGACTGTGTCCTCTTGTTCTGGGCTGATGGAGTCACCTGCCAGGGAGCAGATAGCTATTCTGTGCCAACTGGAGTTATTTTGTGGTCTTCAAATCGATGTGCACCAAGTTGCCTACCACAGGCTAGAGCAACAAATGCATGGGCACTGTCTGAAGGGGCCTCTATTTATCACTGACATTAAGAATCATAGAATTATTTCAGCTGCAAAAGACCTCTAAGATCATGGAGTCCAACCATCAGCTTAATACCACCCTGGCCATTAAACCATGTCCCAAGTGTCCACATGTTTCTTGAACATCTCCAGGGACAGTCACTCTACCCCCTGCCTGGGTAACCTCTTCCAATGGCTGGCCAATCTAAACCTCCCCTGGCACCCCTGGCACAATTTCAGGCCATTTCCTCTTGTTCTGGTACTAGAGAGAAGGTACTGGCCCCCACCTCACTACAAGCTCATTTCAAGTAGTTGTAAAGAGCATTGGGGTGTCCCCTCAGCCTCCTCCAGGCTAAACAGTCCCAGTTCCTTCAGGCCTTCCTTGTCAGACATTTTCTCTGGACTCTTCCCCAGCTTTGCTGCCTTCTCTGGGCACACTCCAGCAATTCAATGTCTTCCTTGCAGTGAGGGGGAAGATCTGTGCACAGCACATTTGCATAAACCCAAGCTACTGACAACAGTGAGAATAACCAAATGCTAGTGTCAAGTTTTCTTGTGTGGTGAAGTAGCAGTAGGATTCATCCTGCAGCTTTGGCACTAGTAGTATTGGTTTCTTTAGTTTCTGGCAGGCACACATCTCATGCTAGAAAAAAACCCAAAGCCTTGCTTCAGGAGATCATCAGAGGAAATCTGATGAGAGTGTGTGAGTGCTGCAGCCCAAACACAATGTGCACTGCCATTCCTGGAGGCTCTAAATGATACATCCTGGAAATGACAATGTCCACGAGATAATCTGGCATTATCAGCTCTGCCACTGCTTTGCAGGAGAGAGGGAGATGGACTGAATGAGCCAGCTGCAGCTGTGCTGTGGTACAGCAGTACCAGGTGCTTAGGAATGGAAATGCAACTGAGCACAGAAATGTCAGTGCCTAAGTGACCTCCTCTGAGCTTCGCTTGGGCCCTGCAGGAGCAGAGTCAGCTCTTGGGGCAGTGCATGACCCTGCTGTGGGGGCTGAAATCTCTCACAGCTCCCTCCTGGCCATTGCATGGTATTAGAGAGCTGCACAATTCAGAACCCATTAACTGCTCATTTCCCTTTGCACATCTCATTCTCCATTTTTTGATCTCCCTGGTTTTGACAGAAAGGTCTAGGGAGTCTTTCAAGCTAGTTTGTGAACCAGCTGGCCAGACTCACCTTGGCCCTCAGTTGGTATGATAATTCTGATTCTAAATCCATGTTCTTTTGTGCTCCTTTGATGCAATCCACAGTCCTTTCTAGTAGAAATTCATTCCTCTCCACTTGTCCAAACCACACAACTTTATCAAGCTGGAAAAATGAACTAGCAATTTGGTAGAGCAGACTTTTGGGCTTAGAATTATAGAATTGTTAGGGTTGGAAGGGACCTCAAGGATCATTTAGATCCAACCCTCCTGCCATGAGCAGGGACACCTCACACTAAATCAAGTTGCTCACAGCCCTATCCAGGCTGCCCTTAAAAACCTCCAGGGATGAGGCTTCCACCACCTCCCTGGGCAACCTGTGCCAGTGTCTCACCACCCTCATGGGGAAGAACTTCCGCCTAACATCCAGTCTGAATCTACCCATTTCTATTTTGTTCCATTTCCCCTAGACCTATCATTACCTGACAGCCTAAAAAGTCCCTCCCCAGCTTTCTCGTAGGCCCCCTTTAGATACTGGAAGGCCACAATGAGGTCTCCTTGGAGCCTTCTCCAGACTGAATAGTCCCAGCTCCCTCAGTCTGTCCTCCAGCCCTCTGCTCATCCTCATGGCCCTTCTCTGGACATGTTCCAGCACCTCCAGATCCTTCCTAACATCTCAGGATCTACAACTGCAATCTCAGCATACACTGAAGTGGAATAACTGCCCTGATGTGGCTTCTACCACATCCCTGGGCAACCTGTTATGGTGAAGAGCTTCTTCCTAACATCTAATCTAAATGTACCCTCCTCCAGCTTGGATCCATCCCCCCTAGTCCTAGCACTACCTGACACCCTAAAAGTCTCACCAGCTTGTAGACCCCTTTCAGATACTGGAAGGCCTGAGGTCAAGGGGTCTGTTCCAAATGACGTGCCCAGTGTCATCAGCTGGCTTTGAAGAAAACAAAACTCTGTTGTTCTGTGCAGGACAGGCAGGTTGCAAATTAAAGTCACTTAAACCTTCCTGATCTTTGCAGAGAGAGTGGCTCTGCCTCCTGTGCTGCCCACACTGCACCACGCTCTTTCAGCTGGGCAGGTCTTACGACGATGGAACCCAGCTTTGAACGGCAGGTTTGAAGGTCTGATGCATCACCTGGTGTCTCCTAACAAACAGAGAGGCTGCGTGAGTGAAACCAAAGCTTTAGCTGTTGCCTCTTCCAGGTAACCCATACAGCAAATTATCTTGGGATAATGCTTGTGCATCCAAGGAGCCTGGGGCGTTTGTCACCCTCACTGCCGTCACGCTTCACCTCTGCATCATTTAGCCAAGCTGTTTCAGTTCAGAGGAACAGATTGTGTCTTGGAGGAAGGAAGCTGCTGCACTGGCCTTGGACAGTGCTTGTCTGAGCGAGGAGAAGCTGGAGGTGGACAGGCAGCAGCCAGGCCAAGAACAATATTATTTGCATTTTAAGTTATAGCCTCGAATGGAATCAAGAACAGAACCAGGCTATTTTGCCAGCTCATGTGAAGGTTTGCCAAAGGGACAACTGACAGCTTCCCAGCAGTGCTGAGCAGTTCAGCTGTTGTGACCAGCATGTGGCCATGCGTGCTGCAGGCCGACAGAAACCTTCTGTAGCAGCTTGCTGCAGGTCCTGTGCCGCAGCCGTGTTGGTCAAACAGCTCCGGGGATCCCGAGGGGGTTAGTCTTTACATTTCAGCTCAGACACACACACATTCTGAACTTGGATAACTTGTTGCAGGCAGCCCTTGATTAAAAACAGTTGGAAGAGGAGGATGGGAGTTTTCATTTGTGGACTTCTTTGGAACAGTCTCAGGAACTTTATTAGCTCTTTGATTTATAGCCTAGTGGACGTATTTTTCCCTAGTGCAGCGGGTGCCTTTTGTGACTGGAGGTTTCCAAGCTCAGTCTTGAGGAACTGATAAAAATGAAAGCAGTTGTATGAAATGAGTGTCATTTCATCACCTGCAGTACTGGGACAGGGTTCTACTCATTCCATATGGGGAAAAGAGAGCTGAAATTCTGAGGAGCAGCGTGGAAAATGAAAGGACTGTATCATTGGAAGAATATTTAGAGGTCCTGGGGGGGAAGTTTGATAGAAAGGATGTGTCCCTGTGTATTTGTGTTATTGCACAAAGTGCAGTCCAGATGCTCTGGCACTGGGGCCGAGCACACTGTGTGCTGTGCATTCAACTGTGTGTAGTTCAGGGACAGCTCAGCTGAAGTTGACAATAGACCAAGATACCGGGGAGAGAGCACGCAAAGGTGATGAGAGCTGTAGGCACGAAAGGTCAGGTCACGTGTGTGGGAGCACTTCATGCATCTTCTTTCATCCTCTCTGCATTAAAAAGGAAGAAAAGGTTTGCAGTAAAATATTCAGACAAGGAGGAGGAGGACAAGGGGCTGGGTCAGAGGGTAGTCACGGTAGGCTAGCTACTCTCCTGGTGATGCCAGAAGTAGTTTGGACAGTTGGATGACTGATCTCAGCAGTTAAGCAAAACATGTGCTGGGCCAAACAACAGCCCCTGAGGGCAGCATGGAGACCATCCTGGGGCTGGAAAGGGACTTGCATTTGTGCTGCAAATAAATGTGTGTGTGCACACACAGAGCTGTAGCTACCTTCAGGGTTTCAAAGGGATTTAGTGAAATATGGTTGTTGAAACAAATTGTTGTTGGTTGTGGAAATGCTGGAGTAAAGGGAAGGAAGCAAGATACTTAATGCCTTGAGAAACAAAATAAGACCATGGGAGGGCTGAGCCTGTGGAAGGCTGAGGAGTGGGAGGAGAAATATTATTGTGGTGCAAAGCACAGATGAACTCTAAGGTGAGTGGCCGAATGAGGACAGCACAAAGATGTCTTCCTGCTTTCCAGAGGGAAGCTGGACACTAGAGTGCTGCATGGCTCTCAGCTGGTGCATTGCAATACTGCTGGCAGCACAAGGGGTGACTGTCCCTTGGCCCCATGCACACCATGACAGCTACAATTTCTCTGTTGAGCCTGAGAATAAACTGCATGGGTGGAAGTTCATCAATGACCTTGAATTGCAGAAGTGGTGAGGAAAAAACAAAAGCAGCATGAGTTTCTGAAATGGGCACTAGAGGCTCACACAGGGCTCCTGTGTTCCCCTGCATCCTTAGTTGTCATCAAGTGGTGGTTGTGCAATTGGAGGGAGCTTAGTCACACTTTCTCTCGTGTGTCTGTTTTACTGAGGTGACAGATTCCTTGTTCAGAGCCTTCTTAGTTTCTCATATTCCCAATGCTTAAAGGAAAACATTGCCTTTCTCTGGAATCTTTTATCTGAGTTTTGTAAGCATCTCAAGTGCAAGCTTATGTTGCATCTCATAAAATAGCTATCAAAGGCACAGTTCAGAAGCCAAGTCTGCTTGTCCTGGGTTAGATGGGGATGAGCAGAGGGCATCTGGTACTGCTCAAGAAACTTCTGCTGATGGTTCCTTTCTACAGAGCTTTGGTGGGAGAATCATGCACGGACGTATGAACAGCACTGGGAAAATCATCTCTGATGAAGTCAGGAACAAAACTACTCTTGATTTCATTCAGATTAAGCTTCCACCCAAGCAATCTTCTTGTATAGCAGCTAGTTCTATGGCTTGGGCCGTGCTTTTCAGTGGTGTTCAACCAAATACAGTCATCAGCAATCATCCATGAACCGCAGTCCAGCTCCAGCCTACTTTTGGAGCAATCTCATTTGCTGAGTGGCCAATGTGACACAAGCAGTGGAGAGGCTCCCATCCTCCCAGCCCACAGCGTGATGCACTTTGTGTGTGAGCAGTAAGAGCACAAGCCTCAGTCTGTGTGATTTGCCAGAACCTCAAAGGGAAACTTGTGCTCTCTGTAGCAAGTAGCCCAAATTGCATGCAAGCACAATTCCCATGACCAGCTGCCTGTACAGTGGGAGAAGTTTTCAAATGCTGTCAAACTGGCTTATCAAACTGTGTTCTCTTAATGTGCCTTGTCCTTCCTTCTCAGACATATCTGCTTGTCCAAATCAAGGAGGAGTGCTGGTTTCCATAGACTTAGGAATGCAAGCATTGTAATTGATGCTGAATCCTGTTTTCCTGTCTAAGGAAAATGTTGTATTTGGGAGAAATGTGTGTCTGCAGTGTCAGGGAAGCAGACCCATTCTGACTGAAATACTGGGGTTGTGCTTGGCAAACCTCCTGCAGAAACTGCTCTGACTCTGCTCCTTCTCTCCAGTGGTGAAAGAATAGCATCCCCCCCATTTGAGACAGATGGCAATGGAGCCTTATGATCATCTAATTTCTATCCTGACTAGTTCATGTCACTCTGTAAAGAGGTGTGACAGTGGTCAGTGTAAAGCAGGTGTGCAATTACACAGGGAGCCTGGGAATCACGTAGAGGAGAACACACCAGGGTGTCTTGGGTTTTTTGGGAGTCAAGAGGGCCAGTCAGCTGGGATCTGTGTGCCAAGATGAGATGGGACAATTGTCATAGGGGGCTGAGAACTGGGGGTTCATCTCAGGCATCACACTCACACACTTGGCTGTAGCATGAGCCCTAAAGTGCTACAGAGATGTAACTGGTTGTAAAGACAGCGACTTCCTCATCAGGTGTGGTTGCAGCTGCCCCAGGATGAAGATGCTTTACTGGTGTAGCTCCCTGAAATGCAGCAAATGCAGAAGTGCAGTGAGCTAAAGGTGCTGTGTGTCAGCATGGCCACGCTTACCCTTGGGCTGTTAACAGCACAACAGCTAACAAGAGGTTTGCCCAGCCATCACTGCTGAGAAAGCACAGGAGGGAGTCTTCTTTCCAGGTTTTGGAGAAGACATGCTGAACGATGATTTCCCCAGACCCCAGAGCATCACAGGTTTGGGTTTTTTCCAAGCTTGAGAACACAAACACATACAAATTCAAGGTAATAAGAGGCAACAAGACATTTTAAATGATAAATTCAAGGTTATCCCTCCAGTGTGCCTCTTTCTGTCCTTTTATGCAAGTAATCTCTTCGATACAGTTTTTCCAGGGTGGGATACAGTGCAGGACAGGCCCTGTGATGGTCTGTCAGAGAAGCCAGAGAAGCTCAAGTAGCTGAGAAGGAGTACTGCAAAGAGGGTTGGTTACCAGGGATCTGACCTTTGTAGAAACATCTTTCACAGTGCATAAAATCAATGTTTTCTGATGTTGCTCTCTGCTCCCCAGCCCCTGCGTTCGGTCTCGGTGGGAATTAGTTTAGCTTTTGGCACTGACTCCTTGTGGGAAGGACTTTGGCTTACAGAGTGCATCCCAGCTGTAAAACTGGACAGGTGCAGATATCTATGGAAAGCACATTACAGGAAAAACCTGTACAGAATGAGCTTGTTAAGTTCCCTGAGTATTAGGACTTCCCTAGCATGGCTTTTAACTTGCCAGTAATGAAGGAGAAGCAGGTTAGCTGTGCCTGCTCCTGCAGTGATGATCCTTGCATGCCTGTATCTCCTGTGTTCCCTTTCAACACCCTGCTCTTATCAAGCTAGGAAGTCCCCTGTTCCAGTGACTGTTTCCAAAGGGTTGAGAGATGTTCACAGAACCTTGTTTACTCAGCTCAGAGACTGCCAGGCCAGCTTTCAACTGCGGACTAGGGACTATGGTCCCAGAAGGCAGGCTGATAACCGTGGCTTGAGTCCCAACAGCATGAAGGGCAATGGCCTGGGACTGTACAAACTGCATAAACCCCTGGGTCTGGCCATGCAAGATGCCCCACAGCTCTCCCTGTGCCGTGGCTGCTTGTTGCATTCTACAGCACAAGGTTGTGGAAAGATGCAGTAGGCCAAGACTTTGCTCCAAAAGGTGCTGAACAGCTGGAGGTGGTCTGAGCTGCAGTGGACTTTGCGTGGTCTGCATTAGGTAAGGCCTAATTCAGCCTTTGATTGAGCACCCACTGTCCTAATGACAGTTTCCTGGTAGCCAGGAACTGCTGCTGTGTGTTTTGTTCCCAGCAACAAACCTTTCCTTTATAATGAGTAAATGACCAGGCTAAGCCATGCTTGCATGCCTCCTGCTTGTGTTCACCTCCAAGTGAAACACTCTCTTCTCACTGCTGGAGAGCACAGCAATAATAAAGCCAACAGTCACCTCTGAAGTGTTTTCACCCTTCAGCTTCTGAAATCAGTGGCTTTTATGGGCTTGAGCAGTAAGAAGGGAGCTGCCACATAACAGACTTGGTGCTGTCAACAGCGAGTAAGTAAGCATTTGAGGTTCTTTGCAGAAAGCTGGGGGTTTTCAGCACAAACTGATATTTCTGCCTTTGGTTTTGGGTAGTGACATAGTGTCTGCCCTCTCCATGCCAACCCATTTCCCACACATTTAAAAACGAGCTGGAGCACCTGGCTTTCTCTCTGCAGGGCTGGAGCTCGCCATCTAATCGTTAGACCTTTCAAGACCAGAGAAAGAGTGGCACAGTATGGCTTTCAGGCAGTCTTTAAAAGCAAAACAATCCAACCCTAAAAGCTTTAATCTTAAGCAGCAATACCTCAGTGCATTCAAGCTTGTGGTCTGGGGCAGAGCGTGTTTCCCAATTCATTTCACGCTGTACTGTTTCAGTGAATGTAAGCACTCCACCCCTGGCTCCTGCTCCTGGACCTTCTGAGAAACTTTAGAAAGCAGCCTGAAAAGTTAGGGTAGGCAATTTCTGCTCCTCTCCCAACCCTGCCACCAAGCCACCGTGTGGTGGGCCAGCTCTGTACTTAAGAAGTGCTACAGAGATGTAACTGGTTGTAAAGACAGCGACTTCCTCATCAGGTGTGGTTGCAGCTGCCCCAGGATGAAGATGCTTTACTGGTGTAGCTCCCTGAAATGCAGCAAATGCAGAAGTGCAGTGAGCTAAAGGTGCTGTGTGTCAGCATGGCCACGCTTACCCTTGGGCTGTTAACAGCACAACAGCTTGACCGAGAAACGTGCACACAGGTCTCCAAATGGCTTAAAATTGGAGTTCAGAGTCTTGCATTTCCTGTGTCTTGAAATAGTGAGGTGACACTGGAGACTGGACCCCTGATGCCATGCAGACCAAAAAACTAGCCAGAAATTAAGCACCGAGCAGATCTGTGCCCAGGGCAGGCACCAGTGTCCCTCCCAGCCCAAACGACACAGACTGCTCTGCAGCTGCATGCTTGCTTTCCATCTTATTATCACATTAATTCCTAATACCACCTGCCCACCACACTGCTAAACACTTTTCAGCCTGGCAAGCTCCCCCTCAAAAAGGCAAAAGGGGAGACTGAAAGTACTTCACCTTCCCAGCAGCTGCAGTTCCATCACAGCTCTCCCACTCTCTGGATCAAGGGAAGCTGGCTGCTCCTGGCCACACTGGGCTGTTGGAGATGTCATTCAGGCAGAGCCCAACCTGCTGGAAGATAAAGAAGGAATTACCAGTGGCCATGCAGACTGCTGTTTGTGTGCATTTGGAATAGGAATTAGCTTTTTTTTCCTGTGTTGGATGTGTGATCATTTGTTGAAATACTAAAACTTTTCTCTGTGTTGGGAAAATAACTGAAAGGCTATTGAAAAAAATACCACAAGCAGCTTCTTAGTGGCTGGGGGCAGCAATGCCTAGGAGACTGTGTTTCTGCCTCTGGTTTACTTCTTTTGCTGGGCTTTATTTCTGTTCCAGGGGATGAGCAGGGGTCAGATCTCTGACCCTGGTCACCAACCTGCGATGTGACTCTCTCCAGACAAGCAAGCAGAGCGTTTAGTGCCAAGTGTTTCTGTCTCCCATTATCTATTCTCCATGTTCAAAGGGCAGAGGAAATAAATAGAATAGAATAGAATAGAAGAATAGAATAGAATAGAATAGAATAGAATAGAATAGACCAGACCAGGTTGGAAGAGACCTTCAAGATCATCGAGTCCAACCTATCATCCAACACCACCCAACCAACTAAACCATGCAACCAAGCACCCTGTCAAATCTCCTCCTGAACACCTCCAGTGATGGTGACTCCACCACCTCCGTGGGCAGCACATTCCAATGGGCAATCACTCTCTCTGTGTAGAACTTCCTCCTAACCTCCAGCCTAAACCTCCCCTGGCACAGCCTGAGACTGTGTCCTCTTGTTCTGGTACTTTTTCTGGTAAAATCTTATCTTCTTTTTTCCATTCATTGCAGACAAACTTAGGGGTTCACAGCAGGTGCATTTTCCATGCCCTGATACAATACTGTCAGTGTAAAGCCAAACACTGATCTAGGCCTCTTGTCTGGCCTTGCTCTCAGCCCAGCATTGCAGCAGTGCCCAGTCCGGAGCACAGCTGGCTGCAAGTTTTCTGCTGTGAATGTGCTGGTTTGCTTTTGAATTCACAACTGATGACTCATAAGAACTTGAACTTTATCTTGTGGGAATGTACCAGTTCTGCTATGAAACTCATGCAGGGGAAGGTTTCTCAAGTCAGGAAAGGAAATTTGGGTCAGAAAGGTCAGGCACTTCAGCAGAGAGCCAGTCATGCACTGGGTACAGCTTTCAACAGTGACTTCAGAGACCCCAGTGCTGTTTCTGGTTTAACAGCAGAATCTTAACCTCCTACCTACCTTCTGGGCAACTGCTGACTCCTCACCTGATGGCTGGAAGAGGAATTCTTTCTCTGTCACATTCTTACAGCAAAGATTATGAAAATACTTGGCTCTATCCTGATACAGAGCAGAAAAAAACCATGCTAATGCTTGTGGGATGAAGATGATTTTCTTCTTGGGTGTCCTGGAGGCTGAATGTCTTGTCTGGAATAGATGAAAACTTTGTTTAAAAGAGGTTGCAGCAGTGCACAATTTGCTAATAAACCAAGTGTCACACTCTGTCACTGGCAAACAGGAGGATCACTTGCAGTCCTTTCCTCTGTCCTGTCCCAGGTTACTTGGCATTGCTGATAGTTTGACAACCTTCTCCACCAGCACACAACTGACTGGCTGCCACAGCTGCACGTCACCAGTGTCTGTGCCCAGGTTTCCAGGCTCTGTAAAGCTGTCTGTGGTGTCTCATCAGCCAGGGGAGCTGCTCTCAGCTCAGATGCCCTGGTAGTCATTTTTAATCCAGGTACTTCCTCTGGCTCATTAGCCATATGACTGCACACATGCTTGTGCTGGCACGGCCCCTGGGATGGCACGGGGGTGGGAGCAAGCAAGGGGAGGTGAGGGAAGGTTGCCAAAACCAAGTTCATCGAGATCTGTCCTCAGTTTTTCTTGTGCAACAATAATTCACCATAGAGAAATACTAAACCCCTGGAGGAAAACAGCAGTTTAGCAACTATGTAGTCATAAAGCTGCACATTAAGCTATTTTCAATCACTTGTCTGTGTGCTTGAGTAAACACAGTCCAATAATTACAGATCTTTAATATTTTACTGCTAGCTGTTTATCAAGATCTCAATCAGTTGGTTCATTATGGGTGAAGTTTTCATTAGGATTGAAGCTCCCCAGACACTTCTGAAGATGTTTCATTCTTTCCTGCTGTCTCATCTGTTACCAGCACAGAGAAACACCATTAGTTAAGGACTAAGGCCTTGTATAATCATCTTCCCAGACTGCAGAATAGAGTGCCTTTGCTGTTCATCTGCCTCACTGCAGCACAGGGAACTGCTGGCTGAACCATCAGCCCTCTGCATGCACAGGAGCAAGATGTGCTCAGGCTCAAGGATGCTCAAGGATGAAGCTGTCCCATAAGAGCAGGGTTATCCCATGTAACCTAGCATTCCATCTTCAGCTCTGGGCCAGCATCAGCTTCTTCATCAGGCTTGTGGTACTCTGCTGCTCAGCACCAAGAAGGCATTGTGTGAGTCAAGTCTGTCTTTGGCGCTTCTAATGTGCCATGAATACACATTGTGTCTGGTGGAAAACCAGGTGGTGACTGAAGTTGGTAAGCTGGGTATGAGTGATGAGTTGATAAGTACCCAAACTGAGATCTTTGCTAACAGGAGGTTAGCAAATGTGACACCCACCTGCCAGAAGGGCTGGAAGGAGAATCCAGGAAACTACAGGCCTGTCAGCCTGACCTCGGTGCCAGGAAAGGTCATGGAGATCATTGCAAGTGCCATCACTTGGCACACAGAGGACAACCAGCTGATCAGGCCCAGCCTGCATGAGTTTGTGACAGGTGAATCCTGCTTGACTAACCTGATTTTCCAAGGCAAGGTGACCACCTTAGGAGATGAGGCTGTGGATGTTGTTTGCCTGGAGTTTCCCACACTGCACGCTGGCTGCTCGTGGCTCAGGCAGGTCTACTCTTCACTGGGTAGAAACCGGCTGGATGACTGGGCCCAAAGGGTTGTGGTAAATGGCATTAAATCCAGTTGATGGCCAGTCACAAGTGGTGTTCCCCAGGGTACAGTACTGGGGCCAGTCCTGTGTGATGTCTTTGTCAGTAATTTGAACCAGGGCATCAAGGGCACCCTCAATAATTTTGCATAAGACACCAAGGTGGGCAGGATCTGCTTGAGGGTAGGGAGGCTTTGCAGAGGGATCTGGACAGGCTGGCTCAGTGGGCCAAAGCCAAGGATGTGAAGTTCCACGTGGCCAAGTGCTCAAACCTGTACTTGGTTCATAATAATGCCATGCAATGCTGCAGGCTCATGGAGGAGTGTCTGGAAAGCTGCATGGCAGAAAAGGACCTGGGGGTGTTGTTCAGTAGCCAGAAATGTGCCCTGATGGCCAAGAAGGCCAACAGCATCCTGTTGTACTGGAACTAGTGTGGCCAGCAGGCCGAGGGGAGTGATTGTCCCTGTGTATTTGGTACTGGCGAGGCCACATCTCAAACACTGCTTGGCCCACTCACTACAAGAAAGATGCTGAGCAGCTGGGGTGTGTCCAAAGGGGCTGAAGGGTCTGGAGCACAAGTCTGCTGAGGGAGCAGCTGAGGGAACTGGGATTGTTCAGCCTGCGATAAAGGAGGCTGAGAGGAAAAGTTCCTATTCTTGCTGTAGCAAGGTGGGTGTCTATCTGTTCTCCCAAGTAACAAGCAATAGGACAAGAGGAAGTGGCCTCAAGATGGGCCAGGGGAGGTTTGTGTTGTATATTGGGAAAGCTTTCTTCACTGAAGGAGTTGTCAGGCCTTGGAACAGTCTGTCAGGGAAGTGGTTGAGTCACCGTCCCTGGACGTACATAAAAGACTTGGGGATGTGGCACTTAGGGACATGGTTTAGCAGTGGACTAAATTAAATGTTAGTTTAGAATTTGGACTCATTGATTTTAAGGGCCTTTTCCAGCCTAAATGATTCTATGATTCTAAACTTGTTATGTCATATCTCAAGGACTGTGAGACCTGGGCTCTCAGGAAGGCCACTGGAACTAGTGGGCAAGAGCTAATTACATAGCATAAGAGGAGTGTGAAATGACAGAACACATAAGAATGTATGCACTACAAAGCTGCATACACTAGGGAGACCAACCCAATTCGAAGGGCACAAGAGCCCTGTGGATGCTGGGAGTGCTGATCCAGGAGCTGTACAGCCTGGATGATCCAACCCCCGCAGTCCCTGCAGGGTAGGACTGCCTCCAGGGCCTCAGGGACTTCATGCTGGTGCTTGCTTTCCTCTTTTAGAACATGCCTTCCTCTTTTCCTCCCAGGGAATGGCTTTTACACTTCAAGAGAGGCTGCAGCTGGGAATTCATGGCCTTCTTCCTCCTTGCTTCTTAAGCCAAGATGTTCAAGTCCTCCGTGTGCTGAAGACCTATGAGAACAAATCGAACGACCTAGACAAGTATGTCAAAGCAACTTATTTCCTCCTCCCTCCCTGTTTTTAGTTTTCAGTCCTTTGAAGCCCCCAGGAAGACTGAAGGATGCTGCTTCAAGGCACACAGGTCTCCCTCAGAGTCACTTTTTTCCATCTGTCCATGCTCTCCAGCACCAGGAGCATTCATTACAGCCTGGCCACCTTCCCCTCGTTAAGTCCTGTCCTAGAGTAGCAGTGGTACCAACTTTTCCTGCCACCAGATCGCTGGGGAGCCCTAGCAGCAGGTCACTGTACTTTGGGTGCAAATGCACAGTGAAAGCACAGTCCCTGCCCCAGAGCACTGGAGGCAGAGTGAACAGAAGTACTGCCCATACCTGTCTGTATGCACATCAATGCATTCAATAAAATGCTGGATGGAAGAGCAGAAAGAACCTGCCAGCTGGCAGGAAATGAATTCAACAGCCCAAACAGATCAAATGATGTGCATTGACCAGTCTTTGTGCTCCTGAGCTCCCATTGCATGCAGTCTTGTTCATCAGGGTTAATGATGGAAGATGGCCTTTGCCTCCTGCTTGTGCTGGAGAGTGGGGTTTGCATCTCCACCTGTTTCAGCTGCCATTGATGTGGGGACTGAGGCAGCAGGGCTCTTCTGCAGAGCAGTTTCATTGCCTTTTCTGTGTTACAAAAGCCTGTGTGATATGTTGCTGGCAGCGTGTGATGCCTTTTTGAAGCCCCACTGCAAGGCTGGGTGCTGATCACAGAGGCAGTTTGTCACTATGGTCATAGAAGTTTCCCAGACAAACACATCATTTGCAGGTTCTCTTTACTTTTCTGAGTTTTTCATTTTGCTGGCTGCAATTTGACAAATTCATCCTTAGCCATGAAGGCTTTTCAGGACAGAGAAATGTGACATACTCTGTGTCACTAAGTGGTCACATGAGTCCAGTGATGCATGCAGTGAGTCTGGGCAACGCTGAGAGACACTAACAAAACTGATTTCACATTTTTATTTCCTAAATTCATGATTTTGTCTCTTTTTTTTCCCCCTCAAGAATGGCATTTGGCTGTCCTCCTGGTTGCAGTGACTAAGTGAGAGTGCAGGATAATGGAGAGAGAGGTGGTGTGGAAATATGTTAGGAGAGGTGGTGCTTTGAAATCAGAAATGTGCATGTGTGCTTATTTCATCTTCTTCACTGCATAATACATTTGGATGGTAAAGGGGATCTGCTCTGTCCCAGATAGTCCTGAAGTCTACTTTTGAACATTTGTTTTTAATTGCTTTAATTTGTTTTTAATTGTGAAATTCTGAGGTTATGCATGGTTGATTCTATTCTATTCTATTCTATTCTATTCTATTCTATTCTATTCTATTCTATTCTATTCTATTCTATTCCATTCCATTCCATTCCATTCTACTCTATTCTATTCTATTCTACTCTATTCTATTCTATTCTTGGTGTGACTTCCAGCTCTGCTGAGTCTTTGTGAGCTCTTGGTGAGGATGGTGGAGCTGATGAGGCCCTCTGGGAAATTTTGTTCCAAGTACCTGATCCTGGTATAGCTCTGCAGAGTGTCAGGGCTTGGGAAAACTGAGTACACACAGAGTGAGCCAACTGCTGCATTTTATGAACCAACCATAAATACTGATAGACTTCTATTTTATATTTTGCTTGTAAGGTACATTGTCCTCATGACCTTGCAAGACAGGAATGAGAAGCTCTTTTACCGAGTGCTGACCTCCGACATCGAAAGGTTCATGCCCATCGTTTACACCCCGACAGTTGGCCTGGCTTGTCAGCAGTATGGTTTGGCTTTCAGGAGACCACGGTGAGTGAAGAGACTCTTCTTGACCCTTTATTTAATTCCATAGAATCAGAGATCATCAAGTCCAACCTATCACCCAACACCTCAGGACTAATTAAACCATGGCTTCAAGTGACATGTCCAATCTCCTCTTGAACACCTCCAGGGATGGTGACTCCACCACCTCCCTGGGCAGCACATTCCAATGGCCAATTACTCTTTCTGGGAAGAACTTTCTCCTCACCTCCAGCCTAAACCTCCCCTGG
This sequence comes from Dryobates pubescens, assembly GCF_014839835.1. Lineage (NCBI taxonomy): Eukaryota > Metazoa > Chordata > Aves > Piciformes > Picidae > Dryobates > Dryobates pubescens. The sequence continues at coordinate 37,221,775 of NC_071621.1, forward strand.
CACAGCTTGGGACGGTGTTCTGGTGCTGGTTGCCTGGGAGAAGAGACCAACCTCTACCTGGCTACAACCTCCTTTTGGGTAATTGCAGAGAGCAAGAAGGTCTCCCCTGAGCCTCCTCTTCTGCAGGCTAAGCAACCCCAGCTCCCTCAGCCTCTCCTCACAGGGCTGTGCTCCAGACCCCTCCCCAGCTTTGTTGCCCTTCTCTGGACACCTTCAAGTCTCTCAATGTCCTTCTTAAACTGAGGAGCCCAGAACTGGACACAGGGCTGAAGGTGTGGCTTAATCAGTGCTGAGTACATTGGCAGAATGACTTCTCTGCTCCTGCTGGCCACACTATTCCTGATGTGAATGTTCCTTTTGTCTCAACAGCCCATCTTTATGTGTGTGGCCCAAAACATCTAAAACTCAATCTCTCATCAAAAGATGGACCAGCAAGCACTTTTGTGTGTGCACATTTGATGATGAGCTGGGGAGTCGAGAATAGCTCTGCCTCCTTCCTATAAACAGTGAACAGAGTGGTTTTGTTCTCAAACAGTACTGTACAGTCTGTGTACAGTCTGTGCAGCCTAGCTCCAAACAGCTCTCTGAGCTTATGGCTGCAGCCCTCCCCATCTGCTGTCTCAGGAGCCCTGAGTGCCTGCTGCAGTGCTGGCATTTGAGTAGTTGCTGGATTTTAGATACATTGTGCTGATTTGGAGGTTTTGTCTGCACTGCCACAAACCTCCCCCCAAGAATCAGCTTCATAAGAGGTGCTGCTCTGCATCGGTGCCTTCCTCGCTGCTCAGAACAGCTACCATCTGAATTCATGCAACGCTGAACACTCTGTACTGTGGTGGAAGGCCCTGCCCTGCTTAACTCTTTTTAATGATTAATGTTTAAATAAAACCCTCATTAGCATTCTGAAATACAGTTCAGGCCTAGCCTGAAAATTCAGTGGTTAAGCTTCAGTTTTCTTTGCAAGCTTTTTGTTCCTTTGTCCTCGAAATGTACCGGTGAGCAGATAAAGATTTTAACTTTGGCTGCAGAAAGATGCAAAGGAGAGGAGAGGAATAATATCAGGTTAAATAATATCAGGTTAAAAGCATTCCACCAGCATGACATGTGACTGCAGTTTCAACTGAGAGTGTCCAGTTTGGGGCACCTCAATACAGGAGAGATGTGGAGCTGCTGGAGCCAGGGCAGAGGAGGGCAAGGAAGCTGGGTGAGAGCCTGGAGAATAAATCTTATGAAGAGTGGCTGAAGGAGCTGGGGATGGTTAGTTTGGACAAGAGGAGGCAGAGGGGAGACCTCATTGCTGTCTACAGCTACCTGAAAGGATGTTGTAGAGAGGCTGGTGCTGGTCTCTTCTCACAGGTGATTAGTGACAGAACAAGAGGGACTGGCCTCAAGCTGTGACTGGGTAGGATTTGACTGCACATTAGGAAAAAAATGTCACAGCAAGAGTGGTCAGGGGCTGGAATGTGCTGCCCAGGGAGCTGGCTGAGTCACCAGCCCTGGCTGTGTTTAAAGGCCTGGGGATATGACTAAGGGGTGAACTTTGCAGAGTAGGGTTATTGGCAGGACTTGGTGAGGACCTTTCCCAACCTGAATGGTTCTGTGATACTGTGCAAAAGCTGCTGTAGAGAGGATGACATTGGCAAAGAACATTCAGGTTATATAGGGGAAAACACTTTCTACTTATATGAGAGTTAAGTTCTGGAATGGGCTACATAGGGCAGCTTTACTGCAGCTTTACAATAAAACCTAATCAATTGTTGAACAGGATTATATGATAAGGCTTCCTCTGACAGCAGAGCAAAACTGAATGGCTTGTCCTCTCCAGCTCTAGGTGCTATGTTCATCCTAAAACATCAGTAAAATCCATTTGCATGGGTGTCCCTTTGTTTTAAAGACCTTCCAGTACAAGTACAATTAGAAGAGTCAGCTTTTCAGAGTGCCAGTGCAGCTTAGGCTAACAAACACAAGAAGAGGTAGAAATCCAGACTTAAATCCTAACTCCTGAGCTCCCCAAATCTGCAGGTCCCAATGATTTTAACAGGAAGTGCTTGTATCCCACCCTGAACTAAGGGTCTTGCAGGCCAGCTCCTGATAGACATAACATGATCCAAGAGAGAAACTATACCCTGCAAGAGAGTAAGGGGCAGATTGACAAGAAAAACTCATATGAATGCTTCTTGTCACTTTACATGCTGTAACAGCTCTTCCTTTTTTGCAACAACAACACCCTTTTGCTAAAAAAACAACTTGACTGACACCACATCCAGGGCTAGGCTGAACTTCCCTCTACCTCTTGGGAAAACAAACTCCCTGCCACCGGAAATTCAGAGTACGAAGGGCATGGTAGTTTGTGCTTTCCTGTGGAAGCCATGGGCTGGAATCCAGAAGAGCTCCAAACCCAAGTTCAGCAGTCAAACTGTCAGACTAGGAGAACAGATGTCCTTACCACATTGGGAGCATGCTGGGGGGTGATAACGTGAGAGGGAAGTGAGTTCCTGGAAGTGGAATTCTCCAACAGCAACAACTGCCGAAGGAGTCTAGGACATGGAGCAGCAGCCCTGCTTTCCTCTGCATAACAGTAGGGGTGGAAAAGAAGCACAGCTCCCAAATATTGTTTTAACTTCTTGCACAGTAAAGGCAGACTGCAGGCAAAGACACAGTGGCTGCGTGTTCAGGAATTGCAGCTGTGAATTTTGAGTAGCTGAGAAGCAGCAGTGTGCCGTTCCCTGCTTGACAGTGCTCCTTCTGACCCACACAGCCCCACAAGTCTAGGTAGGCAATATCCACAGCCCTTCCCTCATCCAGCTGTCATAGAAGGAGATCAGGTTGGTCAGGCAGGATCTGCCCTTCATAAACCCCTGCTGACTAGGCCTGATCCCCTGGTTGCTCTCTATATGGTGTGTAATGGCACATGAGATGATCTGTTCCATGACCTTCCCGGGTGCTGAGGTCAGACTGAGAGGTCTGTAGTTTCCCAGAGATCCCAGTAGCAGACTGGGATCACATTCAGCCTGATGGTTTCCTTGCCTGTAGTCTGTGCTGTTCTGTCCAGTTTGTCCCAGTCTTGAGTCTCCTGCTTGACTACATCTCTTCTGAATTGCACCATGGAAGACTGAGCACCGCTTTGCCACTGGCAGTGTGGAGGAGACTGGAGCAGTTAGCTGTGAACTTTTGCTAACATGTCCTAGCCTGCCCTCACTCTTTTTTTGGCACTGTCTGAATGGTCTGGTCACTGTAATTCATTTTGTCTTCTCCCTGTGAATCTTTGACACAATTATCTACCAAATATGTGCCACTCCATAATTGTGCTTAGTATTTCTCCTCACTGCATGTCCTGCTGTGAACTCTGTCCTGCTGTTTTTGGGTCATCTCTCCACTGAATCAAATTCTTTCTAAATTTGTCCTTCAGAGTGCCCTGCCTCCCAGCCCAACTCTTAGGGCAGCAGGGAGCTGATCTGAATGTTCACTGCAGCAATTACCTTTTAATCCAAACTGTCCTATTTAATGTAGTTGAGCAGGCAGGAGAGACATCTCAGCTTTTAAATACCATGTGGTGATGCAGCATGGATGGACATGCACTTACAGCACAGCATATGCTGAGGAGGGAGGTCTATAGAATATTATGCAGTCTTTCTGTGGCCACAGCAGCAGCAATTAGTGACCTATGGACACAATAAACTTCTTCCCTATACTGAGGTCTTCCTCAGCCCTATTAGTGCTTGTCTTTATATTTGAAGGTTGACCCTGGAAAGATTAAAGCACAAGTAATTTGCTTACAAAGCAGCTCTTGTACAAGAGCATCTGAAAATAGTCCTATGAGGTCCAGCAGGGTTTTTCTCATCAGAATACATTTATCAGCGTTCACATGGCTGCAGATTTTGTTTGCCAGATACTGCTGCCATAATTGCAGGGCTCAATGCCTCTTTTCACAGAATCACAGAAACATTCAGGTTGGAAGAGACCCTCAGGATCACCAAGCCCAACCCTACTGTACAAGGTTCACCCCTAAACCATATCCCCAAGCACCCCATCCAAACAACCTTTAAGCACAGCCAGGGTTGGTGACTCAACCCCCTCCCTGGGCAGCACATTCCAGTACCTGACCACTCTTGCTGGGAAAAGAATTTTCCTAGTGTGCAGCCTAAGCCTACCCAGTGCAGCTGGCCTTACCCCTGGTTCTTACCCGTAAGGACTCAAGCCTATCATCACCTTCATTAACGTGCGTGGTTTCCCGCGTCTCCCTAGCACAGAGGCCACTCCACCACCTCTTCTTCCTTGCCTATCCCTTCTGAAAAGTGGCAACCCATCGACTGCAGCACTCCAGATGTGGGAGTCATCCCACCCAGCTTTCTGTGATGGTAGATCATACATTGTCTTTTACCTTTCCTGGTCTCTATATACGAAGCCTTAGGGGTGGACCTTTAACCTGCGCTTTTACAAGGCAGGTGTCTGAAGGTCGAGACTCCTTCCAGGTGCAGGTCTCCAGCATCCTCTCTGCCAGCAGGCTTATCTGCTCCAAATGGGATCAGAGAGCTGCTGTTCTTTCCTTTCAAAAAGCTGCCAAAGCAGCAATCTAAAACCATAGGCTTTCTCTGCTTCTCAGCAAAAAAATAACTACTAGGAAAACCCACTTGCAGCCACCCAGCTCTTGGCATGCTTGTCTGTGATGCCCACAGTCTCCTCACTTCTTCTGATGGGCCAGGCAGAGTGCCTGATACCTCAACAGGTTCCTGTCTCTGCCGTCCCCAAACTCCTACTGCCATTCTCTTCAGGAGTCACCTTCTTCAAGCAGATTTGTTGGAGGTATTTTTGCTCTGTGTCCTCAGACTTTTTCCCATGAGATGAAGAAGACTCAGGGATGTAGAATGACCATAAGGGAGCTGGAGCCATCAGATGATTAAAAGCGACCTTCTGGCACTGTTCCCTAAGAGCTCCGAAGTTGTTTCTGGAAGGTGGCTACGCTGGATCACAGTTTTCCAAGCAGCTCCCTGCAGAGTGAGCAGTGTTCATTCAGTCATGCAGTGAGGGTTCAGCTCTTCAGGCCAAAGCACAGTGTCCCTTGATGGTTTGAGTTTGTAAAATTAAAAGCCAGAGAAGTTTGTACTGTACAAATGCAGGTTGAAGCCCAGGGAACCTTCATCAGAAATTTGGTAGGAGCAGGACTTGCAACTTTCTGAGACACTTGCAACGTTCTGCTCTGGGCCCTTCAGTTTAAGAGGGACACTGAGAAACTTGAACATGTCCAGAGAAGGGCAACGAGGCTGAGGAGAGGCCTCGAGCACAGCCCTGTGAGGAGAGGCTGAGGGAGCTGGGGTTGTTTAGCCTGGAGAAGAGGAGGCTCAGGGGAGACCTTATTGCTCTCTACAACTACCTGAAGGGAGGTTGTAGCCAGGTGGGGGTTGGTCTCTTCTCCCAGGCAACCAGCACCAGAACAAGAGGACACAGTCTCAAGCTGTGCCAGGGGAAGTTTAGGCTGGAGGTGAGGAGAAAGTTCTTCCCAGAAAGAGGAATTTGCCATTGGAATGTGCTGCCCGGGGAGGTGGTGGAGTCACCATCACTGGAGGTGTTGAAGAGGGGACTGGATGTGGCACTTGAAGCCATGGTTGAGTTAGTCCTGAGGTGTTGGGTGACAGGTTGGACTTGATGATATCTGAGGTCTTTTCCAAGCTTACTGATTCTATGACTCTGTGATAAAGAGGGAGGAAGGATGAAACCTTGTTCATTGATCCCATCAGCAGGGAGAGTCACCATTGTCTTAGGAAATGTTTCTAGCAGCCCTAAAAGCTGGTCAAGAGTCATTTCTGGTTCAAAGTGATGACAAAATATTCTGTGCAAAGAGAGAAAGGAAGGAGGGAAGGAAGGGAGGAAGGTTGGGAGGTGCATAGCAGCATTGTGATCTTTTTGCTTTCTTTTTTTTTTCCTTTTCTGGGTTTTGGGCTTTTTTTGGTGTAAAAATGTGCTTAATGAAGCACAGCACTGCAATGCATTTAAAAGGTATTTTTTAAGCTGGAGGATCTCTTTTCATCATGGCAGTGTCTTTGGAAGATACCTTATACTTTGTCACAGGGAGAAAGCACAGAGGGAACTTATCTCAGGGCTTGGAATGAGGGTTTTATTTCTTCTGTGATAATGAGGGATAGTTTATTACAGTGACATAAGAGCACACTCTCCTTAGACACTGGCTAATTCATGAGCACACTGGTATTTGAAAGCATAAAGTCATCAGCTGCTCCTCAACAGCTTTTGGCATCCCCTAAGAGCAGGACTGGAACAGGTTGGAGCATTGCTTTTGGAGGAAAGCAGCAGGGACAGGAGACAAAAAGCCATGCATAAGTTCACCCTTCTGGAGATGTAAATATCCTTGACAACTGACTGCAGAACAATGCAAAACATGTTTGGGTGAAGCTGAACCTGGAGAATGAGAGCTAACAGGATGCAGATGGTGTGAAAATTAAGTCTGACAGAATAATGATCTGTGTCTCTGATGAAAAATGAGCAAGTGAAACATCAGTCAAGCTACAGAATTGTCAACAGAGCTCACTCTGCTGAGGTGCCTTTGATGGTGTAGCACAGTCTGAGCAGCAGGAGAAAGCCACCTGGCATTTCTAGAGACTGTAAACCCAAACTAAATGGAAATTAAGGCAAAGGTGTAAGCCCTGTAGATGTGTCTCTAACCACAGAAGTGTCAGCACTTCCTCTCCTTTAAAACAGTGGAGACCAAAAGTGAGTAGGAAGACTGGATTTTTTTATTGATGTCCTGAAAATTGTACTCTGGAATCCCTCTAGGCCATCTCTACTCCATGTGAAAACACTGGTTGTCATAACTTCTCTTGTCGCCACCAGCCTGCTTCAACCTTCTTCCAGAGGCAGCTGAAGTCAGTGTAAGAGGAGATTAATGTGTCTATTCATCTGCATCCAGATAACATCACCACAGGCAATGCACTGGCCTTGCAATGCACTGAAGGGGGGTAAACTGGAAAGTACATGAAGGTAGTGTAGAGTCAGGAAGCCCTGAAGAGGCTGGCAGGATATATAGGTGGGAAACAGTCCTTGGATACGGTCCACTGTGATCTGGTATAAGTGATCCTGCTCTGGCAGGGGGGTTGGACAAGGTGATCTTTCAAGGTCCCTTCCAACCCCTGTGATTGTGTGATTCTGTGTGGACCAGGTCATGGAATGAGGAGGAAGAAGCCATGACTGGAGTAGGTGAAGAGGAACCAGTAAGCACAGAGGGAGCCCAAGGCTGCTGAGAACAGCTCAGCCTGCTGGAAACCTCTGCTGAGAGGTGGCAAAGTAGTTCAGGGGTTTCCAGTGCTCCTCCTGAGTTGACTCCACTGTTTCCAGACAAGTCTTTTCATCATGCTTGTCCCTTCTGTTTCCCCTTCAGTTGAGTGGTTCTCAAAAGGGGTTGAAGGGCACGGATTGACTTCTGGGTGTACAGGGAGAAGAGCTGAGATATCAGCCATGATCTTAGGTACCATAGAGACTGGGATAATAGGATGGACACTTGGTGTGTACCTCAGTCATGCAGTGGGAGTGAAAAGGGACTTGCATCCTTTTTTTCATTACAAAAACAATCAGTGCTGCTCCTTCCCCATCTCCATTCGTCTCTCTTCCTCTCCCTTACCTTTCCTGCACAAAATGGACAAGGCTCTAGCAGCCAAGAGCAACTTCCATGGAGATGAAGTTAACAGCAGTGTCTCATATTAATTGATGAAGGTCAGGCTTTCCTTTGCTGTCAGAGGTGATTTAGATTTAAGTCTGTTGAAAGTCCCTGACTTACCAGGAGAAGCTCATAGGAAGAGGTGGAGTTGGCCCAAAGAAAGACATTGACTTGGTGAAGGAAATTCAAGAGGATGTGTTTGTCTTTAATCTGGCACAAATCTGTGCTGCTGCCACGAGAATCAACCCCACCTTAAACAGAAAATGCCAAAGACAGGGAGGAGGGAAGAGAATTATTTACAAATTTGAATACCAGGATGTAAAATGGAGGGGAAATAGCCCCAGCTGTCATGGAAACCTCAGACAGCAACATCCATTGCATTGTAGCACAGCATCCCCTGGCCTCGGGGACAACTTTTATGAGGAGCAATCCTCTCTTTTTTAAGTGTTTATGTTATGTAATATTTATAGGATCATGGAGTCATTCCAGTTGGAAAGGACCTTTAAGGTCATCAAGACAGACCATTTTCTAACACTGCCAAGTCTGGTGATAAGCTTTGTCCCTTAGCACCACATCTCTGCATTCATTAAAGACCTCCAGGGGTGGTGATTCAGCCATCTCTCTTGGGAGCCTATCCTAGAGCCTGATTACCCTTTCAGTGAAAAGGTTTCTAGGGTGCTAGGTTGCATGGTTTAGTTGGTTGGGTGGTGTTGGATGATAGGTTGGACACAATGATCTTGAAGGTCTCTTCCAACCTGGTTTACTCTATTCTATTCTATTCTGTTCTATTTATGTATATGGTGGAGTCTCCCTCTGTGGAGATCCTCAGAACCCACCTGCATGCATTCCAGTGTGATCTGGTATAGGTGATCCTGAGGGGGGTTGGGCTGGATGATCTGTTGGGGTCATTTCCAACCCCTACCATTCTGTGATTCTGTAATTCTGTGCTATATTGATTTATATTCTAACACATTCCTAAATGATGCATCTTTATGCTGTGAGCTGTGTTGGGATTTCGATGGCCCTGCAAGGTCCTGTGAGATGCAGTCTCACAGTGTCGCTACGCAGGAGCTGTGTCAGAGCTACCCTCTCTCCTCTCATGGCAGGGCAGCCATTTCTGAAGCAAAGGGAAACTCAGCAGGCTGCATGAAGAAGTGGTCTGCATTTGCCAGAAACTTCCCCAAAGAGTCTTCACAGAGTGAGGCCTTCTGTGCTCTGACACTGTCATCTTTAGCTTGCCTGGGGTCTGCTGTGTTTGGGGGCTTGTTTCTGGAGAGCCCTGTGTGTGGGTTGGCATTTTGGTAATGCAAACCACACACATCTTCTGTGCCTGCTCAGGGGGCACCTGCTGCAGAAGCTGCTGCTATTTGCTGCAGTCTGTGGCAAAAGTTACTGATTTTTGATTAGGTGGATTCACTCAGAATATAGCAGGTGAGATTGTATTGATCTGAAAGCTGATGGCTCTGACATTGTCAAAAAGAAGGTTTCTTTTCTTTGTCAAACTTTGTCCTAATTCTGTGGTCATTCTTGGGGCTTCCTGCAGTGCACTTTCAAAGTGAAGGTGTGGGTCTTGGAAGATTTTGCACAGCACAGGAAGGAAATATCATTAGAGCAGGACTCAATTTTACTTCCCAGGGCTTTTTGATCCCACCTTATCCTCTGTATTATCAAGTAAAACACAAGACATTATGTGCTTAGCAGTGAAAACAGATAAGGACTTCTTGGTCAACATCACTGAGCACTGATTGCCTATCTCAACAGGTTTCTCTGTGCAACCCTGTAATCTTCCTGTTACTGAGGTACCACCAGGATCCAACACACAGGCCAGCTGGGGACTGAGCCTCCAAAAAGGGAGAGAAATTCAGGGGCAGAATCAGACTTTCCTACACTTAATGTTGTTTTTGAATGGAGGACTTCAAGCCCCTTGAGCATGATGAGCTTACATGCAGCAAAGAATACATAGAATAGAATACATAGAATAGAATACATGCTGAATGTCCATTCTTGCTGGTTGGTGAAATCCCTTGAGTGGTAGGATCCTGTGTCTTTCCTCAAAGCCTGTTCTTTATCCATGTGCATCTGTAAATTTAGGCATGGGTGGCAGAGCAGCTATGAACAGCCTGGTTTGCTCCCTCTCCCTCCTGCATACCAGCAAGAAGGGAGCTCTGGTTGTTGAGGGTAAGCAAGAGCTTGGATCTTACCCAGCCTTTGGCTCCAGGGCCTGCTCAGAGGTTCTCTTAAACATGGCTATTGAAACACCACTGCTGAAAAGGACACTGGACTAAGTTGGTTTCTGAAGTTGTCAAATACAAGCAGGATTTAAGCACTGAATGATGCTGTGGCACAGCAGTTCTCTGGCTCAACCAGAAAACCCAATCCTGAGAATCTGGAAGGTTCAAACAGCTCAGGGACAGCCAAGAGCAACATGGATCTGTTTGCCTCCTCCCTTAATCTTATGCTGTAGATAGCAGATACTCATTGGGGATCTGTCACCACTGATGCATAATGAGCAAACCCAGGAGTTCCCAAGTTGGTCTTTCTCCATTGCCTTACCCCTGGGGAAGGCTACTTAATCTTTAGACTATTTCCTGACCAGCAGAACCAATGAGTCCAGGATTCCTCTTGGTTTCTGTCCACTATCCCCTAACACTTCACATTTGTGATACTATCTGTTCCCTGCCACATCCTTTTCATCCATTGCCCACATCCACCTGTGCTCCACCATAGGCACCCACACCAGTTTGTGCTTCTCCTCTTGCCTCACCTCCTCTTTAGGAAGCAGCAGGCACAGCTTTGAGCACTCTGCTTGCTGTCCCCTCTGGTTTTCTATCTGTAGGGTTTGAATCCTGCCTGAAACCATTCCCTTTTCTCATTTTGTTTCCTGCACAGTCAGTGTTTTCCTCCTTTTCTCTGCCTTCTGCTCAGTCCTGCAGCCCAGGGAGGGTTCTAAGGTTTTACTAGGGCTGGGCAAGTGAGGGCTCAGCAGGAATTAGGCATGAAGCAGTGCATGTTATGTCTAGCTGCAAGCTATCTTTTTGGCCAACAATCAGAATAATCATTAGAGGAAGGTTTGTGTTCCACTCCCCAGAGTGGTGGGGACATGAATCCCATTAGCTTGTCCCTTTCTTTCAGCAGTGACTGCCATGGAAGGGCATAGGGACAAACATCTTTGAGACCTTTGGCTTTCTGCTAAATTTAGTTGAATTGAGCTAGCAGATGAGAGAGGAGACAAAATGATTGCATAAACTCCCTTTTGGGGGGAAAAGAACCCTAGACCCACCCCTGCTGAAATTAGTGTTGGGTGGCAATAACTTGGCAGATTAACAGATGGAGCCAGGAGCTTTGCTTGAGGCTCTGATCTGGACCTTCTTGCCTGCGGCAGGGGTTGGACTGCGCCAAAGAGCTGTGAGGGCTGCAGCCCGCAGCCTGCGTGCGCTGCTCTCTGCGCTCGGGAGCGATCGTTCCTATGTGCTCATGCAGATCTCTGCTCTGGTCTTTGGCAGGTCCTCCTGCAGCTTAGATGCTTGCTGTCCTCAGGATCATGGAGATTCCCCTGGGTGGGTTTGGTGGGTTCTCATTATTGTACCTTGGAGCCTGCACCCTCTGGCTCCCACCACAATGTTCCTGTCTAAAGCCCCTGCTTACAGCTTTAATCACAGGCAATCACTGCAGATTATTTGAAATGAAGTCTCTTACCATACTGAACTTATAGGATATTGCTTTATAAACCTCTGTATAGCTGTCATTAATAGTTTTTTGTGCTGGGTTCCTATTATGTTTTCATCAGTGCCTCAGGACACTGTACAGGCTACAAATAAAATTATCTAACCCAACAAAAAGTTCTTGGCTCCCGTTACAAACAAGTCTGCAAAAAGATGTGATGAATCACCACAGAGCTTTTGTCCAATCTGATGATTAATGGTACTGTATTTAGACAAATCAGTGCATGCTAGCACATAGTTTCTCTCCAAACCTGTGGCCCACAGGCATTTATACTCTCAAGCTCCCTAAAAGAGCCAAGCAGTTTCAAAGTTTATTTTGTTATTCTGAAGCCTCTTATCCTGTTCTGGCAGAGACCTGAACCAAAAAAACCCCAGCACCAGGGGTGCAGCTGGTGGAGATGTCTCTGGAGGCTCTCATTGCTCAACCTGTCAGTTTTGTGCGAGTCTTCAAAGTGTAAATAAATAAAACCAAATGCAGGGGCTTATTGTAAGCACATTTGACTGCATCCCTAGCACAGCCTGGCCTTTAATCAGCAGCAGCTCCTCCAGCCTCTTCTTCTGGCACAACGGTGACAGTTCTCTGTGGTTAGCATGCCACAACAGCCAAGGCCATCCGCTGATCCCTGCTTTGCCTTGTTCCCATGGACAGCCAAAATACCTGCCAGGGCCTGGGGCATCATTCAACCAAACTCCAAAGAGCACAGAGTGGCTTGCAGCAGTTAGCAGCATCCTGTCACAGTGACAGGTCAACTGGTCTCTGTCTTTACTCAGTGTGGAGACAAGTTTGCCATCTGAAGCTCAGGAGCCTTGCCCAAAGCTTTCCAAGAGTATCATGCCTTTATGTATGGCAATGGCTGTGATGCCCTTGTGTCAGAGCCCTTTCCTGGGCAGCCTCAGACCTCACTGTTGGTTGCTGACTGCTGTCTCACAAGTGTTTCATCACTGTTCAACAGCAGCTTTGTGCACACCTGGGTTTTGGCAAAATTCTGAGTCATTTCCTTGTTTGTTGCTTTTTTAGAGCACTGGGTTCCCATGGACTTCCTCTCTGTTCTGAGGGAAGTCCAGGCCCTACTAAGCCAAAAGACTAAAGGGCTTTTATATGGACAGATGCTCATCACCTTCAGGTTGTGCTCGGAGATGCTCTTAACCTTTGCTGTGAGTGCTTCCCTTCTGAGAATGAGTCTTTCCTGTGTGAATCCTGATGCCTGTCTGTCTGACATGCATACTGTGAGTGTGTTCACTTTCTTAGCACTGTCCCACCCTCTCCTTGCTTGTGGAACAAGTTCCCCTCATAGCACCCAGACTAGATGTTAATAAATGGAGGGGAGGGAAGAAACAAAAGCTTGAGTTCTGTTGCCATGTTTGTGATTTAGTTTTGCAATTCATTTCACACTGTCTGTAAGAAGGACATTGAGACACTTGAAGGTGTCCAGAGAAGAGCAACAAGGCTGGGGAGAGGCCTTGAGCACAGCCCTGTGAGGAGAGGCTGAGGGAGCTGGGGTTGCTTAGCCTGGAGAAGAGGAGGCTCAGGGCAGACCTCATTGCCCTCTACAACTACCTGAAGGGAGGCTGTAGACAGGAGGGAGTTGGTCTCTTCTCAAGCAACCAGCACCAGAACAAGAGGACACAGTCTCAAGCTGTGCCAGGGGAAGTTTAGGCTGGAGGTGAGGAGAAAGTTCTTCACTGAGAGAGTCATTAGCCATTGGAATGTGCTGCCCAGGGAGGTGGTGGAGTCACCATCCCTGGAGGGGTTCAAGAGGGGATTGGATGTGGCACTTGGTGCCATGGTCGTCATGAGGTCTGTGGTGACAGGTTGGACTTGGTGATCTTTGAGGTCTCTTCCAACCTTGGTGATACTGTGATACTGTGACTGTGTCTTGTGCTGGTTGACAGGCAGTGTGTAAGTATCTGAAGAACCAGGGACCTTAGCTACTCTTTCAATCCCTCAGCTCAGGAACCATTAATTACATACAGCAAAGACTGGTAGCTTCTGATGCCCCTGATGTTTCTTTCCTGAGATGCCATAAATATTCTATGTATTCTAAATAAGATTGATGAATTGATTGCTGTGTGGAAGGCATGTGGAACTTGCACTTGAGTTTATTGTGTTCTTTATGCTATATACCAAGCCCTGAGCAAGCCTGACCATTGCAGTGCCTGTCAATATTTGATAGTGCTGTGCAGAGAGATTTCTCCCTTATTGAGCAAGTATCTTTTTCTTCAGAGCCTAGTCCTTCTGGAGGAGGCAGGGAGGAAAAAGAGAAGTCAGGGGGGGTTGTGGTTTTCTACTCTTGTCAACTTAGGAGTTTTTGAGATCTTTCCAGCAATGTCTCTATTCCTCCAGAGTGACATACAAATATGGTCCTGTCCAAAGAGTAGGATCCTTTTGCTTCACACAAGCACACAAGTCAGCAATCCAGTGCCAATATCTGCTTTGCTCCTCTGTGGCTTTTAACCAAGGTGGTAAAGTGGGCAGAAGGAATTGCTGGCTGTTATGCCAAGTGCACAGAGCCTATTAATTGTATAGATGCAAACAGGTAACTGAAGTTGTAGCAGCAGTACCTGAAACCACAGGACAAGACTGTAAGAAGAATACAGCACTGGCCAAAGAAGTTCTGTGTGGATTTTGATACAGCAAATGCATTGATTGCATTGCATGGCATTAGATTTGGTTTGGTTGCATGTCAGAGGCAGCAGTAGGCCAGAAAAGTGGCTCAAGACAGCACCAGGAGGGTTGCAAACACAGCCACAGAAGCACTGGTAAGTGCCAAAGTAAAGCTATTAGGGAGAGGGTGGGAAACTTTTGAGCAGAGGAGCAGTGAGGAGAGCTTTGGAGCTATTGGGAAAGAAGTTGCATCACCTTTTTCACTCCTCTGTGTTTTGGGAAATGAAGCTCTCTGTAAATAAACAGTAGTGCTATAGAGATGGCCCTGCTGGCTCCATCATACACTGTTTGTGCTGATAGGGAATGGCTCACAAGGCAGCACTGCTGACCACAGGGATCAGAACGGGGAACACTGCTTTGCCTTTTTGAAGAAGTAACTGCTCACTGCATGCAAGCATTAAAGAAGAGTTTTGTTCCCTAACACCTGAGACATGTTAACATGTGCTCTTCCCACATGTCTACAAGAAATAAATGAATGGTCTTCTAAAAAGCCATCACTGCTGTCTGGCACTGCTTCCTCTGAGCATCAAATGTGCTCTCTTGTCCCTGCACTTCTAAAATGAGCCCTGCAATTCTGGGATTCTCTTCACTGTGAGTCCTTCAAAATGCCATCAGAATCACTGGTACTGAGCACCACATCAGGGTCATTCCCATGGGTCACATGATATGGAATCATAGAATCACTAAGGTTGGAAAAGGCCTCAAAGATCATCAAGTCCAACCTGTCAGCCAGCTTTCTGATTCCTGGAGCACATCCATGAACTCAGCCAGAACAAAAGCAGAATGAAGACTAAAATGTCCCTGGCTTAGGGATTCGTAAAGGTCATAAAGGTAGAACTGCCTCATTGTCTGTTTGTTTCTCTGAAGTAATGTATCAAACACAAGCCCAAGAGAGCTGCAGAGGGCATGCTGATAAAGCAGCATCTGTTGTGTTGCATTCCCTCTTCAGAATGCTTAGGCTGCATCTTTTCCCCAGGAAAATCAAGTTAATTGCTTTTATTGATGCTTGGATGTTTCTTATTTACTACTGGTCCACACAGACCAGCCTGTCCTTTTCAGTATTCAGAGCTCTGCCTTGTTGTCCTCAAAGGCACACAATAAGCTTTTGCTCCTATTAACTCTCTTACAAGCTGTGTGCCCTGGAGAGAAACCTGGCTGCTGCTCTTCCCTGTTCAGTCAGCAGCAAACCTTTTCCTGAGTTCAGAGTGATGAGCTTGTCTGTTCCTTCTGCCTGCCTTGCAGGAAGGATTTTAGGGAAGATTAACCCTCTGTGGACCTCTTACTTCAACAGGCTAGCCATCCTACCTCTGTGGGTAACTTTTGTCATCAGAGGGCAGAGCCTGACTCTCCTGGTGACCAGAAGAAATCACAGTTTTATCTGGGAAGCTGAATCTGGCTTACCCTGAATCTGAAGTCTGGTGTGTGTCTGCTTCCCTTTGCATACTCTTATAAACACAGTGAATTTGATGCACTGCCTGTCAGAGTTAGTTGTTTCATACTTGGCCCAAAAGTGGGCTTCTAGCTCACCACTACCAGGATGCCTTTCTGAATGTTTGAACACCTGATGGAGTGCACAGAGCCTGGAGCACGTTCAGGAGCATTGCCCAGCTGGATGCCTAAAGGCACTGGAAACTTGTGTTTTACTGAAACCAGGTGCTTGGCTCTTGGGTTCAAGGCTTGCCCTCTTCCTGAGGTGTTTTGTTCAGTAAGAGAGGTGACTTGCCATGGATTTTGCCTGGAGTAAAGTCCAGAGCAGCTCTTGTAAACTGTTGAGACTGTTTACAGAGGCCTGAGGTGATAGGACGAGGGGCAGTGGCTTCAGACTAGAAAAGAGCAGATTTATATTGGCTGTTAGGAACAGGTCCTTTGCTGTGAGGGTGGAACTGGTTGCCCAAGGAAGTGGTTGAGGCCCCATCCCTGGAGATATTCAAAGTTAGGCTTGACAGGACTCTGGGCAGCCTGATCTAGCTGAGGATGCCCCTGCTGACTGCAGGGGGGTTGGACTGGATGACTTTCAGAGGTCCCTTCCAACCCAGACCATTCTGTGATCCTGTGATTCATCTGAATTCCTCCATGGGGTGACAGTGGAGACAAGCAGCTACGACTAAGGATGTGTTTGGAAAGGACAGTGAATGTGTGTCATAGCCACTTTGTTTTCAGCAAATTCTCCACAGAAGCCAGTACACACTGACTAACAGCAACCAAACATGGTATTAAGGAAGGGAACACAAATGCTGAGAGAGCTGCCTCTGCATGCTTGATTCTCAGTCACCTACCTAGCTAGCTAAGCCAAGCCAGTTCTTCTTCAGCCAAACAAGGCTGTGGTGATGATAGGTGTGAGAGCCCTTCTCCCAGGTAACATGGGGAGAGCCATCAGATTTTGGAAGACCCAGGCTGAACTCATTCTACTGCTGTAAACCAACCCACTGCCCTCCCAAGACAACAGTCAGAGTCAGAAGCTCTTCAGAGGCAGTGGGTATCTGCCCTTTCCACTGGGTATGAAACAACTAGCAGTTCATCAAGCCACAGGGCTGGTGGTGTGTAGGTAGCCTGGTTTCAGCATCTTCTGTGAGCCCTGGATGTCTTTCAAAGGATAAATAAATAGCTGGTGGACTCCTTTCAACACTCTCAGGTTAGAAAGCACTTACAAGGTGCACTGTGATTCTCCTACACCTGTTTATGACAATGCCATATGCAAGCATGCCTCTGAAGTGCTGCAGTCTTCATGGTCCTGCATGAAACTGACTTCAGTCTCAAGCTGTCCCAGGGGAGGTTTAGGCTGAATGTTAGGAAGAAATTCTACCCAGCAAGAGAGATTGGCCATGGGAATGTGCTGCCCAGGGAGGTGGTGGAGTCACCATCCCTGGAGGTGTTTAGGAAGAGACTGGATGAGGCAGTTGGTGCCATGGTTTAGTTGATTAGATGGTGTTGGGTGGTAGGTTGGACTCAATGATCTCAAAGGTCTTTTCCAACCTGGTTTATTCTGCATTCTGATTGTATGAGACAGAAACTAGACACTTCAGCCATAGGTGTCTTTATTATGGATGGAAAATTAAAGCAGTTACATTAAAACTGTAGCATTCCTTTTTAAAGCATGTGGTATCTGTCTGCAATGATGCTACTAATTTGTGCTGTTAATCCATGGTTAACAAGTGTTCTCTAAACACAGCTGGCAGCAGTGGGGTGCCCCCTTTTTATGAAGCTCAACATCTTGTGAGTCCTGCCTCTGACAGGCCACGTGTAGGCTGTTGAATACATAGAATACACCAGGTTGGTTACTGGGCAGAGTTTTAAGGAATTATGCTGAATAAGTGAAACTTTTTTGGTGTTGGCTTGGGTTTGGGTTTTTTTCTGCATTTCTGATCTTTCTGTGTGATTGCAACTTGATCAGTGCTGAAGTCAGGGCTTCTTCCTTAGGGCTCCCACAGTTAAGTGTGGGAATAGACCTGCCCCGCTAGCAGAGTCATGTGAGAAAAGTCCTTGCTGTAGGGAGTGCCTCAATTGTGGTTTGTTATTCAGCACTCAAGTGGGCTTACAATAGAGGTTGTTTTAAAGCTTTCTCTACCCAGTGTTTCACATCAGAACCCCAAACCATGATCAGATCCCAACTTACCTGGGCTGAGCAATAGGAGAGAGATGTGACCACCAAAAATGCATTGCTCTGTTATTCCAGCTGATGCTAATCACTGGCTCAACTCCAGTTTTAGTGAGCAGGAAAATGGGGGGCTCCACCTGCCAAGAGGAGTCCTTGCATTAGAGCCCTTGGTGTCTGCAATTAGAGAGAGCATTGTGAGCACCATAAACAATTTCCCCTGAGACAGATAGGAAGGAGGTTGTTTCTTTGAGGCTGGAACTCCCTGGAAGGAGCTTCAAAAACCCCCAGAATATCTAAGCAGAGATCAGTTCCTGGGAGTAACATTATGCTGGGTATTGGAAGAGTCTCTGCTAAGGATACTGCTTTTATTGCTAACAGCAAAGAGGAGAAGTGTAGGCCACAGGTCTAAAACATACGTCAAGAATTCTGTCTTCCTGACTTTATGAAGAAGAAGGCATTGTCATTTAAAACTTGAAGACCTTTGTGTCGAGAAGCAGTCAGCCTTAGTACAATCAGGTAATGCTGCTGTCCATGCAAATACTTCAAACTGAGTTTTCATCCACACATTTAATTTTCTGTTGCACTTCTCATACTTTTTGGTATTTTTCGTGTGGTGACTGGGTCAGAAAAACAGTATTGCAAGGGCAGGTTTGGCTTGGTCACAGCAAATGCCATGGCAAATACTGATCTAATTGCATCCAGTTGGAGCTCTGTTGACTTGAGATGGGACCTGAAATGTCTCTCTCTGCAATGGCCATAGACACTACTGGCATTGGTACCTGGGCAAGAAGGATCATGCTTTCAGTGAACTGCCAGCAGGAAGCTTCCCAGGAGAGAAGGTGTAACAAGGTGTAAGGTAAAAACATCACACACTCACCCCTGCATTTACCAGAATCATTTTAACTAGGAGGCCTTTCTGCACTAAAGCAGAGTTTGCTCCCTGAAGCAAAGTTGTTTTACAAGGGTGAAATGTGCAACATCAGTTGAAGTTGCCTGAATTAAAGGTCTTGAGCCTTGGGGTTTTGAAATGAGAACTAAACTTGTTATTAGCAGTCCCCTGAGGTCTCCTTTCCATGACAGTGAACAGCCTGGCTTTGTGCACAGTAGCTCACTCCCCTGCAGTTTCAAGTTTCACCTGTTCTCCTTCATCTTGGAGTTACTGATTTTATGACAAGGCTTCTTTTTTCCTCTTTTTTTTGTTTTTTTCCTGTTCTTAGGGGGTTGTTTATCAGCATCCATGACAAAGGCCATATTGCAACAATGCTAAACTCTTGGCCTGAAGAAAATATTAAGGTATGTGGCATGTATGTGGACTGGGAAATTACAGAGAGTGGGATGGAAGATGGGATGTGAATGGACCTGCTTGGCATTATTTACAGAGCTGTCTGTTTCAAAGGATAAGAAAGAAATGCTGCCTTCCTCAGAGAGCTTCCTGCCTAGTGGCTGGACATCAGAGACTGTCATCTGTGTATGGCATCAAGAACATCTCTTTCAAAGGTGGCAGGACCTTGGGCAATAAAAGAGGGTGAATTATAAGGAATATGGACTGAGTAGAGGCCCTAGCAAAGGAGAAAGAAATCTGTGTGTTGGAGAATTCTGTGTCTAGCCTGAAACTTGTTAGATGTCCCAAAGCTCTTTAAGATATCTCTGAAACTGACTTGGTTGTAGAACTTCTTCCCAAATGCAGTGAGTCATGCAGCATCCAGAACACTGGCAGCTCAGCAGATGATGTTTGATATCCAGCAGCTGAAAATATTACTGATGCTCCACCCAAAAAGTGATCTTGTAGAGTGTTTTCCACTAAGGCTCGGGGCTGGGTGAGTCCCTGGCATGAAATAAAGTCAACATTTAAGACAGGTGTTGCCAGTCACCTCCTCCTATCAGGCTGAAAGAGCATGTGCCTGGCATTTCCCTGCCTATTGACAGAGCTTGGTCCTCTGTCAGTTAGCTCTTTCTTCCAGGAACAAAGGTTTGGCAGCTGAGAAAATCTTGCAAGCATTTTCCATTTCTAAATGAAAAAGGGAATTTGCCATGTTTCCAGACAAAGCAATCATCTTGCTAGAGCCTTGTCTCTGGGACCATGGAGAACAGCTGTAAGCTAGAGAGTTTGTCCTTGTTCTGTCCAAAGAATCCAGTATTTCCATTTGCTTCTGAGTTAGGACTGTGAGCAGAGCTCATTATGGCAAATGAAGATGTTTTTGCAGATGGGGAAACTGGCACAAAAAGGTTAGAGACTGTTGTTGAAGCAGCCCCCTCTGGCACCCAAAAGAGCCCACAGGGAGGGCAGCGGTCCGTGGAAGAGATTCAGACTATCTGCTTTCCCTGTCTGCCAGACTGCAAAGGCATCTCATTTCATCAGCATCACTGGTTTGTACCATAGGGTTCCCTCTGTGTTTGTACTCAGACTTCTCCATGCCTGAACTGGTAGACCCTGGAACACTTGAGGTTTTGAGATAAGTAAGGAGGCACCCGGGCTGCACTTAAGTCCCTGGAGGGACCTCGTTGTTTGAAGTCTTGGGTCACAGTGAACACCAACAAGAGTGAGTCCCATTAAAGACAGTGAAAAAATACCTGGAGATGCTGCCCCACTTTATGCTTTGTGGCTTCTAATGCTTTGTGGCGACAGCATTTCCTATGGAAATGGGAGATCTGTGTTGTAGGCCTGGATGCTCTGTCTGGAGGGGCTGGAAGGGCTCTCTGCTAAGCTTAGCAGAGCTTCAGCCAAGCTCTAATATGCCCCCCCTTTCAGAGCTGGGCTGCTCTGAAAGAATCAGAGTGCTGGGAGAAGAATGAGTGAGAAGAAGCTGCTTGTGAGCATACTTACATGAGCGTGTGACTGTGCCCCACTTTCAGGGCTGCTAATGAATTCTGCCATGAAGAAACACTGAACAGATGTTGCTGGCCCTCATGGGTGCCTCCCCTTGCTGATTTCCTCTCTGCTTCCTTAATCTTGTGCTCCTGTCTGTGTGAAGGCCAAATCAGAGCAGGAGGAATGACAGCAATCATACAGGCTGTGTCCTGGTAGGCTGTCATTCTGGGCAATGACAGTTAAGGGTTCAAACCATCTTTCAGTGAAAGTAATGTAGAAGGCATCTCTCCCATCCCTAGACAAGTCTGCTGCCCTGCAAGCTCCTGGGCTGGCCCTCCTACATTCCTGTCCTCCCTCCCTCCTTCCATAGGTTGTGCACCCTGAGGAGTGCCCTCAGCACCTTGAATCCCTGTCAGGATTTCTGCTGTGCAAGGCTGTGCAGGCTCACCCTTCCACGTAGCATTTGCTGCTGGTGCACTCGGGGCCCAGTTTCAGTTCATCCTAGGAAGGCTGACCTCATGCAGTCAGTGCAGAGAAGTGGGAATGCCAGCAGCAGGCACTTGCCTCTGTGCTGTCTCATACTTAGGAGCTGCAAAACTGAACCAGTTACATACAGCCCGTGTCCAGAATCATCTCAGTCAGTCTCAGCTGCCTGAAGACTTGGTGCCCAATCTCAGCTTGTGAGTACTTCTGAAGTGATCAGTGAAGAGGGAGATGAGCATCTTCAAAGAGAAGTGGCCTTTTCATCCCTTCCCAAAACAGCTGCTGGAGGCAGGAGTTGCACTCTGGATGTTTCTGTCTCTCACCATCAGCTAACAAAGGTGTGTTAGAAACCAGTTAGAGGAGGTCAGCTTGAGCTGCACAGCTGTCTTTTAGCCACAGACTTGCCTGGAGTCATCGAGAAAATGTGTAGCACAGCTGGGAGTGAAAAACAGGATCCTAGCTGTTAAAGCAGTGGTTCAGTGTGAAGGATCTGGCCTGCTCAGCCAGAGATCAATGGACTGTTTGTTGCCTTCTGATCACATGAGTGTGAGCAATTAAAACATAATTGTCACGTGCTTGTACATCAGGTACCCACTGAAACTTCCTGCTTTTCCTTTGCCCCATTGCTTTTTACATCCAAAGAGCTACAAACAAATGTGAGTCCACTTCCTGCTCTCTGGTGCAGACAGTAATGGGTATCTCCTGTGCTGGATTTTCTCTTCTCCTGTATTTTTCAGTGTTACCTTGGGTAGCTTTGGTACCTATGGAGTTCAACACATTTAAGCTGAAGAAGTTTTCTCTCTGGCTTCCCTGAAAACCCTTACTTGTTTGGATGAAAGGGGATCTGTGCTCCAGACAAATTCTTGCTTCATTAGAACTTAATTTCAAACTTCAACCACTCTCTGCATAGTTGGGATTTTAACTCCCTTTCATATAGATGGCATCAGTTTCAGGATGAACCTGCAGCAGTGCATGTGCTTGCTGCTTTCCCTATTCCCAGTACTGCCTTCCAGTCCCTATTGCATCCTCTGGGTGTGGTAAAGAAGTGAGCTCACACCCAGAAACAGATGGAGCCCACCCAAAAAGAGACTTTCCCATCACTGACACTGCACATTGACTCAGAAGGAAAAACAAACAGGAAAATGTTCAAACCCAGAGGTGGATAAGTGGGTCACAGCCATGGCTGAATTTCCTACAGTGGAGATTGTCCAGCCTGTAGCTGAAGGACAGATGTGCAGTGCAGTCCTTTCAATGGATCTTTACCTGAAGGATCATTTAGGAATTTTAACTCCTAGTGACAAAAAAATTAAGGCAACAGCACAACCACAAATATCCTACCTGTAGGAGAACCACTCAAAACCAATCCCTATTACATGCTGCTTGTCACTGCCATGTGCATTACACTCCTGGAATGTGCCATGCCTCAAACCACTAGAGAGGTTTTTTGGCTAGAGGGCCAAGTAGTTGTAAAAGGCAAAGCAGATAATGCATCCTCTGTATCTGTAGTTTCTCCTCAGGCTTATTCCTGAGCAATGCAGTGTAATGGAATTCTGCTGTGCCCTTACAAGCAATGGTTTAGTTTGAGGGAGAAAATAATCTTGGGATCTGTAAATAGTTTATGTTGAATAAGAAAATACACTGAAACAAATCAGTAGGATTCTTCCTGAAATAGGAAAATGCTGCAAGAGGTTTATTCCCTTCCCAGACAACTAAATCCTTCTTTGTCACAGGAATAAACCGATTCCCCTCCTCAAGGAAGCACCTCTATTGAGTTAGCTTCTAATCTCCCTGTCTTATTTCTCACTAAAGCACATCCATGTGCATGTCTTGTGTCCTAAGTTTGACCTTAACTTTGCAGATCAGCCAATAGAGAACTTCTCTGCAGTCTTCTCCTTTGAAATCCAATCTAGACTGTGCACTTCTGTCCCCCACAGTCTGATGAACCGTCTGATGTGAGCCCACTGCTCTCTGAAGTGCTGGGACAGTGCTAAAAGTTGCAGTTGAGTGTTGTATTTACAGCTTTTTTCCCACGGTGGGACTAGAGTCCACTATACTCCTGCCCCAACTGCCTGACAACTGCCCCAAAAAGTGCCTGACCTTGGGGACCAAGCCAGCAAACAGAGTAAGCTCAGAACGGAGAGGTTTAGTCAGACCTGCTTGGTCGTTTGCCTTCTAAGGGCTCAGTGATATACTCCGTGGGTTGAAGAGCTCAGCTTCAGGCTTGCAGTTTGGACAAGAGTAAGCAGGCTTTTATTTTCTTTCTTGTCACAAGAAATGGGGAAAAAACCTAAAATTATGGAGCAGAGATTCCAGTGAGGGTAGCACATGACAGTATTGCTGGAATGCAAAAGGCCAGCTGCACAGAGTTAAACTGCAATTGCTTAACTCCCAAGTGGGTGGAGTAGAAGGTCTGATATTAAACACATAGTGTGTGAGCCATGCCACAGGCCAGGCTGTTCCCCTTGGTGATGGCTTCTGTCTACCTGCCTTGGCAGTCAGAGGGCAGTCAGAGGCAAAGGCACCCAGTTATAGTGGGTTTTGTTTTGTTTCCTTCATGTTGGCTACTCTGCAGCAGTATGAAGACATGAGCTTGTTGCTCCCACAGGGGCAATTCATTCACCTCTTTACAAAGCTTTATTCCCAGAAAAAGATGCACAGAACACTGTGCTGCTTGGGCTCTGCTGCAAGTGCACTGAAGTGTTGGCAAGTGGAGCTGCTGGTCTCTCACGCTGTGAGCATCTGCCCATCAACCATACTGTCTCTACCCCCAAATGCTGACATCTCTGTCACCAACAGCTGGTTACCATGGCCTCATGTAGAAGGAGCAAATATCCACTGCACAATGCAACTGCAAAATTACACTGGTGTGAAGACAGTGGAGCTGGTTTTGATTCTAGGGCTTTGGCAACGTCATGTAACAGTCTCTCCTGATCCTCCTAGGCTATCGTGGTGACAGACGGAGAGAGGATTCTCGGCTTAGGAGATCTGGGAAGTTATGGCATGGGTATCCCGGTGGGGAAGCTTGCCTTGTACACAGCTTGTGGTGGAGTTCACCCACAACAATGTCTCCCTGTCCTGCTGGATGTTGGCACAGACAATGAGGTAAGACTTATGTTTTCCTATAAGTCTGTCAGAGGGCAGAAGGGATTGAGCTAAATGCTTATCTGAGACAGTTCCCTAAGAGTGGATGCAAAGCCAGGGACATCCAAGATGAGACGATGGCTAGACAGCACTGCAGGGATGTGGGCAAGTTTCATTCCTATTTGATGCTCAAGAAACTGTTGCTCTTAGGGGGTAACTGAAATAAACACTGAATAGCTGCAGGGTCCCCTGGTGAGAAGTCTCAAAGTGTTGCCAGTTGGAGCCGAAGGTTCAGCTCCACCCTTTGGCGTAGCAAGGTGAGCTGAAAGATTTTGTACAGGAAATCCCAGATTTATTCTTCCTCTGGTAATTAGGAGAGAGCAGGCAGATAGTCTGCAGAGACATGACTTTATTCCAGAAGAAGGAGAATCCCTGGTGGGTGGTTTGGGAGTGATTAATTTCAGTGTATTGCCAATTGCACACTTTACTGCACATGATAACCAGACAAGAGGGCTCCATCTGTTTGCAGATTTTTGCCTTATGACTCTGGCACAGAAAGGCTGAAGTGCAACATTCTAGCAGTGCCAGAATGGACATCTGCGAGGAAGTCCTTTGTAAAATGAACATCCTATAGCTGTTTGTGATGGCCTGGCCTTGTGCATTTCTGGAGAGTGTACTTGTGCCTCACTTGACCCCAAGCACACCAAGCACGTGTTTCTTGAGAGAAGAAACAGACCTGGGGCATAAGGGCTCCGAGTTTGTGTCTGAAGACAAAATAGTCCTGACATTTGCAGACATCCCTGTGCTCACTGGAAAGCTAGACTTTTATGTTCCATTTCTGTTCCAGCTCCAAGTGTTTCACACGTGGAACACTTGAGAAGAATGAAAGCAAAATCAGTGGCCACAGACGACACCTGGGATGATATTCCCAATTACCTCTTGTGTCTCTGGTCCCAGGATTATTCTATGCCTTTAGTACAGAGGTCTCTCATGGACTGATGGAATATAGGATGTACTCTGCCTGATCTGTGGTCTTCCCTGAAAAGTGGGAGCTGTTGGGTTTGGACCCTCTGAGGCTAAGGCAGGACATAAGACTCAGTCTGTCACTTCTTGGAATTTCCAATCAATAGAGCATTGTACTTTGAGTCTTTCATCTCTTCCTTCACCTTCATCTCTTCCTACTCTTCCATGCTGGTCTGCCTGCCACTGAGTGTGTGCATGCTCTAAGCCCTCCAGCTGAAGCTCCCCTCCAGAGGGACCTGGATGTAAGCACTTCCCTTGCCATGAGAAGCTTCTGACCATGCATGATCATTCTTATCTCAGCATCCAGGGGACATTAAAGTCCAAAGTAGTACCAATGATCTTTAGGCATCTCCAAGGGTCAGATGGTGTCAGAGAAAGGGACTCAACAGAGTCACTTGGCCACTTTGCTTCTGCCCAAGTTCAAGTAACTAGCTTATGTGTCCAAGAACTTCTCTGTGGAGGCAATTTCCACATCTGGGATTAAGATACAGC
Source organism: Dryobates pubescens (assembly GCF_014839835.1). NCBI lineage: Eukaryota > Metazoa > Chordata > Aves > Piciformes > Picidae > Dryobates > Dryobates pubescens. The sequence goes on from NC_071621.1 coordinate 37,247,305, forward strand.
AGTTGCCCTTTTCCAGCAATATGAACAATGTATTTCCTCACAGTATAAAGAATTGGTTTGAATGGCTTTCTTATCTGCATAAACCCAGCTCAACTGAACCCTGATGTCAAGGGTTAGGGCTGGGCTGACCACTAAATAAGTGACAGATGCTCTCTATTAACCCCTCTCCCTTCTCAAAGGGAAGAGAAAGAGAATAGGGAGAAAAAGTTAGGAATTGGGAGCTAAAACTAATGAAAATAGTAACAATAAAATGAAATCTATTAAAATATATACAAAACCAAGATCAAGCCTAAGCCTCTTGATGGCAATGAGTCACCATCACCACTGATGCTGTGGCAGGCACTGGGGAAGTCACAGACTCAGTAGCAGATAGAAGCTGGATTCAGGAACTCAGGGGTCAGGATCAAAGGCAGAATGAAAAGAGTCCTCCTTGCATGCCAGCCACTGAAGAAGAGACTTGACCCTTGTGAGTGCTCAGCTTATACCAAATACAACATCCATGGAATGGAGTACCTCACTGGTCAGTTTAGGGTGACTTGTCCTGTCCACTCCTCCCAAACCAGTACACAAGGTCTGCACACCAGTCCTTGGTGCTACCTCTAAGCATGGAGCATTATCACTACTAGCAGCAGACGCTGTGTGAAACAAGCCGTGAGCTTCATCATGGGCAGTTATTTAGAAGAGACAGACCTGAAACGTAGTCACCAAACAGAACTTCTTCTGTTCTAAGTCAAACCAGGACACCTAAGCCTGTCCTAGGAGCATTCTGCCACTTGAGTAAACTTATTTGTCAGTACAGAAATAAGACACCTCTTTTAGGCACTGATCCTGTTCATCCCAGGCTGCCAGTCTATGGTGAGCCTAGAGTGAGTGTCGCTAACGGAGAGGCCTCAGGCAAGTGGAGTAAATGTACCAGCTGAGTTACCTTCTTAGCATTGGTGCCCAGCCTTTCTGACAGCTCAGAATGCTCTGTGTACTCTTTCAACAAATTAGTCTTGTCTGAGCTTATAATCTCTCAGCTTGCCTGTGAGAGAGCTTCATGCTCCATGACCCAGCCTCAGAGCACATGGTGCTATAGGAGCAACCAGGCAAGTCCTGCAAATGGGCTTGCTCTGTGCTTCATGGCCCTGAAGAGTTAATGTGTCAAACTCAGAGGAAAACCTCTTTCATCTTTCTACAGGAAAAGAGCTGTGGCTATATAAACAGATGTGGCTGTGGCATACCCAGCAAGATGCAGGGCCCATGTGGCAGCAGGGCAATAGGCTGGAGAAGGCTCATCCCCTTCTCATGTGAATGATTCAGTTCCTGAAACTGGAAGGGAAGTAGAGCTGCTTTGCAGTGACTCAGGGAGGTGCTGGCCCACCTGTCTCCTGCCACTGTTTGTCCTGTGATTTTCCCCCAGACACGTCCTATTTCCATGCTGACACAGGCCTTTGGGGGTAGCTTAGGGATCCTAACTGATGGAACCAACCTGGGACTGGTTCTATTTTCCTAACAGGAGGCAGCAAAGAAACTAACCTGTTGTATGAAAATACCTGCCTTGACACCTACACATAACTGAGGGGAGTGCTAGGTAGGTGCAGGGCTTGGGAACCTCTTGGAATCTGGTCAACTCAGGGCTGTCACTTAAAGGCCTAAATGACACCTGGCAAGGTACTTCAGGTGATCTTCATTGCTCAAAGTGCTGTTTATGGTCAAGAGCTTTCCTGGTAATCTTACTGCTGAACAAACAGTAAACACTCCCCATACAAGACAAGTTCTATCCAGTAGGCAGGAGGCACTGTCTCAGGAAGTCTTGGTAGAGCTGTTTCAGTACCTGAAGGGGACCTGCAAGAAGGATGGGGAAGAGTCTGTTTACAAAGGCCTGCAGTGACAGGATAAGGGATAATGGCTTTAGGATGAAGAAGAGCAGATTTAGGTTGGATGTTAGGAACAAGTTTTTTACTGAGAGGGTCGTGGAACACTGGAACAGGTTGCCCAGGGAGGTGGTTGAGATATTCAAGGTGAAGCCCAACGGGGCCCTGGGCAACCTGATCTAACTGGGGATGTCCCTGCTGGCTGCAGGGAGGTCAGACTGGATGACCTTTGGAGGTCCCTTCTGGCCTGGACCATTCTGTGAGTCTATGACTCTGGGGATATGGAACTCCATGTCCTGTGGCAGTCAAGAAGCATGACATCCCTCTGACTCCATCTACATGAAAAGATAGTCCATAGATCCTTACGGAAACACTCGTCTCGGGAAGAGCTGCATAGTAAGTACAATTAATACAACCACAACAGACAAACTTTTTGGGTAGGCTGGGACATAAATCTCTGTCCATCCATGGAAGAGAAGCTGTCAACAGAATTGCTTTGTGTCCTAGGCTCTCCTGAGTGATCCACTCTATATTGGACTGAAACACAAGAGGGTTCGTGGGAAACAGTACGACGAGCTGATTGATGAGTTTATGCAGGCAGTTACCAACAAGTAAGTGGGATGTGAGCATGGCTCCTCTGGGCTGCTTCCACTGCAGAGCAAACTGCAACTCCTGAAATAAATATTAGTGTAATTGATCATCCAAGCAAAGAAAGGGCATTGAAATGCAAGTCTCCTGGGTGGGCTGCAAATTACTCTTTTCTGTGTCAAAAATATTTGTCTTCAGAGAACTGAAATGGGACTGATTATTTACAAGCATTTCCTGTCCATGTAGGCCAGAGGTGTCAAATGTATGCCCTGTGGGCTGTATCTGGCCTCCATCACACATTTCTGAGCCTCATTCAGCAGGGGCAGAATCTAAACTTTGGGTTGTTTGTATTTTGTAAAGGAAGTTCCTGTCTTTCAGCATCTGAAGGGGATCATCTGACTGGAAAGGGCGTGTTACTCCACACGGTGATGTCTGTGTGACTCTGCAGACTGCCTGGCTGCTGCTTTGTTAAGAGTAGGAGCTTCCTTGCTGGCATTTAAGTCTGCAGAGTGAGAAGGCCAGGATTGTAAGCATTGTGTTTTTAATGGTGAGACAGACCAAGTGCATATTTACATTCTTACACGGGGGGTGAGTCAGGAGGGCTGTGATGCAGCAGAGGAGCAGAGTGACAACCTCAGCTCTGTTAGGTGCAGCTTTGTGCTGCATTGAGTTCCTCTTTCTGGAAATAAAAAACAGAAGAAAGTATATTAATATCTCCATGACTGTCTGGAGAGGTTACCATGAGAATGAAAGTTAGAACAGCTGTTAAAGGGACAAAAGAAGAATATGAAAGCCCCAAGCTCCTGCGTTGGGTTTGTCTGTCTTTGCTAAAGCAGCAGATGATACTGATAGAGTAGCAGAGAGCTGCAGCCTGCACGTGATTTATAGGCTGCTGCCCATCTTTTGTTCACCGCTGAAGGGGCTATGTTAGATCTTCCCTCTTCCTGTGTCTCCAGCTGGCTGCATGCATGTGTGTGTTCCTCCATAAATGGAAAGGAGTGGCTGGTACGTTTGTCATCAGCTCACAGTTCATCCTGTACCCTCGAGGGAGGAGCTGTCACATCCAGTGTCTAAGGACAGCACCGAGAAGCAAGTCTTCACAGATGGTCTGTCTGCCCAGATGGCTAGCAAATAGAGACTGACATGATGAAGATCCAGCATGTCATTCAGTCACAGCTGATGAACCAAGTTTTGAGAGAAATCAGTGTGTCATGGAGAGTTTCAGGAACTGTTGATGTGGTGACTGTGCAGCAATGCTGCTAATACAGGAGTGTCTCCTTTGCTGTTCGGCAGCGTGTCCTGTGCCATGACCAGCAAGCACATCAACCCACCCAGCTGCCTCCTTACTGTGTGAGGACTTGCTAGTGCTATAGCTCCTGTGTCTGTGGGTATGAACACAATACCACTGCCTTGCCTGATGGATCAAAAATACCCAAGGATGAGTGCAGAGGAGATGATTTTTTGTTTGGGCTCTGGTTTGTCCTTTGTGTTTGCTAGGAAAGCCTGACTGAGGTGGAAGTCAGTGACAGTGTAGTAGTATGTTAGAAACTTGTGAGTTTTCTTGGGGGGAGGGAATTTTGTGGAAGCTAGAAAGTGGGTAAGAAACAGCTAGGAATCACAAGAAGCTCTACAAGGAGGAAAGATTTAAGAGCTGTCAGAGCTGATTTGCAGGGGTTTGATTGTTTGATTGTAGTCCCTAATACCTCAAGGAAACAGTCCTGCTTCCTTCTGGCCAGGACACCACAGGGATATTGCAGTGTTGGTGTTGATGATAGAATGGGAACAATAGAATGAGAACCCAGATGATGGTTTCAGCCACCACAAATTTGTCTCTGAGATTTATGCTTGTGGTGTTGAATGCAAAGCTCATAGCACCCCACCGGTCCTGCCAGGTCAGTGACGGCGCCGGAGAGACAGTTTGCCTCTTCTGTGCTTGATGCTGCAGAGGAAGGGTTGGCTGCTTTTTTCTTGTGTTTAGTTTACATGAGCTAATCTCTGTATTGAAGGGAGAAGACATTCAGCCATGAAACAATGAACTCTTATCTTGTGAGGAGGTGATGTCATGTCTAATGTTTTCATCCAAGGAGTGGGAATCAAGTTCCTGAGGCCCCTGCCCCAGCTTTTGTATTTCTCTTAGCCATGCTGAATTGTTCAACATAGCCCTAAAAAGGTATTTTTACTAAGTGGGGCTGGGAAATTCCACTTTGCACTTCTCTGTTCACATCTGTAAAGTATTTGGAGATCCTTGAGTGAAAGGAGCTATTACCATATCATGTCATCTTGACCACCAGCATGCTTTAAGGCGTTGTTGGAGTGTGCTCCTCCGTGAGCTCTGGGCTGGTGAATAGTCCTGCTATCAGCCTGGGCTTAGCAAACCTGCATGAAAGAGCTTCATTTACTCTCAGATTTCCACTGGAATGACTGGATGCAAGCCAGTAGGAGCTCTCACTTCTGTTAAGAAAGGAAGCAGAAATTGTTCAGAAGGTCAAGAACATGCTGCTTTATTGTAGCCTGCTTCCACGTGTGAGGAAACCTGTGAGTACAAACTGCTGTGATCCTCAGCCTGCTGTGGTTTCTTGTGCAAGACCATGGTGCCACAGCCAAATTCCGTTATTTGGTGAAGATTTCTGGGGGTTGACACAGATGTGTTGCAGTTTGAGGGTTCCTTCAGCTTGACATTCATGCAGAAAGTCTGTCTGCTTCCTGAGGGTACTTCAGCTTTTCATGGAAGCCATTTGTCAGTTTCACTGCAGGAGCGCCTCCCACCCTGTCAAATCACTGCTTGCTCGAGGGACCTTTGTCATTGAAGTGGAATGTGTCAGAGCCCACAAGAAAGCCAGGGGAGTGGAGATTTACTTTTCTAATGCAATACTAATATCAAACAGATGTCAAATTTCTCCAGTTGGAGACCCCTAGAGTCAGCAGAAAGGGCTCCTGGTCTCATAATAGCCATCTAGTAATGAAATGAGCAGTGTGTCAGAGGCTTCAGAGTTAGCACTTACAGTGTTTTGAAATAAAGTCAACTCCTGGGCAATTTTAGAAAGAAAAGCCCTTTTCTGAAACAGCTGGAGGAATGCCTGTGTTTGCCTGCTGTCTAGATTACCATTCATTGCTCTTTCACCTAAAACACATAAAATGACTGAGCTCTTCAAGAAGGGCTCAAGGCTATGTGTTTTGCTCCTCTTGGGAGGCAACTGTGTACAAAATTTGGCCCATTGAGCCTAGCCTATGACTGAATGAAGCAGCCTGACAAATTGCTGTGTTCTCACAATGAGTAATATGTTTTGTATGCAGAAGTACACTGCTTCAGTTTTCCCTCTCCTCTGTTACCATGGCAAAGGACAAGTCAGCCTTACTCTTGAACTGGTGCATTTTTGTAGGCTGCACCTAAAGTGTCCAAGGATGATAATGAGAGTCCTGTCCTATCCTATCCTATCCTATCCTATCCTATCCTATCCTATCCTATCCTATCCTATCCTATCCTATCCTATCCTATCCTATCCTATCCTATCCTATCCTATCCTATCCTATCCTAACCCACAGAATTTCTGGAGCTTGCCTTTAGGACCAAATTCAGGTAGAAATCAAAATGTCATGGGAGATGTGTTGTGCTGGACACATGCTCTGGGCTCTGGAGGGCTTCAGCCCAGCATCTGCAGTAACAATATGCACCAATGCTCAGACTCTCTTTCAAAGCTAACTACTGGAAAGGTCCATGACCTGGCTCTCTGGCATGGCTTTCTAAACCCAGGACCCAGAATTCCAGATTGTGCACTGGCTACAATACAAAAAGCCACAGGTTTTGGCAAAGCTCCATTCTGTTGGCTCAAAGCACACTCTCTAGCATAAGAGGAACATCATTTTTGTCTCAGTCATGACAACCATCACGACTGCTACATCTGCTGGAGCAGTCACAGCCTCTGACGTGGATCCTTGGGTCCAGCTTTTCACTGTGCTGTGTTTAACTGGGCACTCAATGAAACTTACTCACCACATTTCCATTTCAAAACAAAGCAAGGTATGATCATGTTTTCTAACTGACCTCTTCATCTCTCCTTTTAACACTACTAAAACTATTTAGTGAGTGATATAGATACTGCTGTTAAGTCACATCATGGTACTGAGTGAGATTTTGAAGGGAGGGTTTCAGTGGACTCAGAACCAGAAGGTTAACTTTTATTTTTAATGACCAGAATTTTGTTTTCATTGTCATTTTTTAAAGGGAAAACTTGCCTTCCACTTAGCTATGTGGAAGTCTTAAAAGTCAAAGGCTTCTTCCAGTGTTAAGGGTAACATCTGTCTGCAGCCTGTAAGCACACAAGTGTTGCAAGCTCTCCTTGTAAACAATGGTGACTTGCCTGGCCCCATGCCTCCAAGTAGTAAACTTGTCTTCTTGTTGTCTCTTTACCTGTTTGGGTTTCTTCTCCTTGGCCAGAAACACATGAAAATATGCAAACAGTGCAGTCCTGCATTAAGATTTCCCATGCATGAATGACAGTAGGAAAGCCCCAGCCTTCAGGAAGCAGTTGTGCCTTTGTGTAGCCTGCCTGTTGCAAAGAGCCCAACAGCACAGCTGCCACTTGGGCTGTCAGCAGACTCAGAGGTGGGAAGGAACTGGATCTGCAATAGCAGAACTGAGCCTTGCAGCTCTTTTCCATGAGATGAACAAAGGTAATTTTTCCCCTCTAAGTCCCCTCTGAGCTTGGCACCAGTGTCTGCTTATTTAAGATTGCTGGTTCTGTCTCTATTTCTCATGTAGATGAAAGCACACCTTGTTTGGTGCCTTGAGCCAGCCTTGGTATCAGATGGGACAAGAGCCTAGTTTTCTCCCTCTCTTGCTTGTGAAAACTCAGTTTGCAAAGACCTCGTGGAAACAACTTGCCTTTCTCTCTCTGAATGCCTCAGCTGGCCTCTTGAGGAGGTGCCTGACCAGATTTGCCTCTAAATTGTGTCCAGGAATTGTGTAGCAAAGTAGAATAGAATAGAATAGAATAGAATAGAATAGAATAGAATAGAATAGAATAGAATAGAATAGAATAGAATAGAATAGACCAGACCAGGTTGGAAGAGACCTTCGAGATCATCGAGTCCAACCTATCATCCAACACCACCTAATCAACTAACCCATGGCACCAAGCACCCCATCAAGTCTCCTCCTGAACACCTCCAGTGATGGTGACTCCACCACCTCCTCAGGCAGCCCATTCCAGTGGGCAATCACTCTCTCTGTGTAGAAGTACTGCTGGGTCTGACCAAGAGCCTGCCAAGGATCAGTCTAACGGTGAGAATGGCCTTGGGAGGCTGGCCAGATTCAGATTCTGGTGTTGTTTAACATCCTGGAGTGGTTTTCCAACCCCAAATGCCAACCATTTGCCAAGCATGACTTGTTCTGATGATGGACTCCTCTGTGGAAAATGCACTTTGGTTGCTGGTGCATCAAGCAACAGTATTTCGGTATGGATTCACCTTGGCACAGCATGAGCAAACCAACCTGGTTCTTGCTGTATTAGTATGCAGTTATATATACATAGAATACATAGAATAAACCAGGTTGGAAGAGACCTTCAAGATCATCGCGTCCAACCCATCACCAATCCAACACCGCCCAAGCAACTAACCCACAGCACCAAGCACCCTGTCAAGTCTTCTCCTAAAAACCTCCAGTGATGGCGACTCCACCACCTCCCCAGGCAGCCCATTCCAATGGGCAATCACTCTCTCTGTATAGAACTTTTTTCTAACATCCAGCCTGAACCTCCCCTGGCGCAGCCTGAGACTGTGTCCTCTTGTTCTGGTACTGCTTGCCTGGGAGAAGAGACCAACATCTGTCTGTCTACAACCTCCCTTCAGGTAGTTGTAGAGAGTAATAAGGTCACCCCTGAGTCTCCTCTTCTCCAGGATAAGCAACCCCAGCTCCCTCAGCCTCTCCTCGTAGGGCTTATGTTCCAAACCCCTCACCAACTTTGTTGCTCTTCTCTGGACTCGTTCCAGCAAGTCAACCTCCTTCCTAAACTGAGGGGCCCAGAACTGGACACAGTACTCGAGGTGCGGCCTAACCAGTGCAGTGTACAGGGGCAGAATGACCTCCCTGCTCCTGCTGGCCACACTGTTCCTGATGCAGGCCAGGATGCCATTGGCCCTCTTAGCTGCCTGGGCACACTGCAGGCTCATGTTCAGTCTACCGTCGACCAGCACCCCCAGGTCCCTCTCAGCCTGACTGCTCTCCAGCCACTCTGACCCCAGCCTGTAGCTCTGCATGGGGTTGCTGTGGCCAATGTGCAGAACCCGGCACATCATAGAATCAGTCAGGGTTGGAAGGGACCACAAGGATCATCTAGTTCCAACCCCCCTGCCATGGGCAGGGACACCCCACACTAGATCAGGCTGGCCAGAGCCTCAGCCAGCCTGGGCTTGAACACCTCCAGGGATGGGGCCTCAACCACCTCCCTGGACAACCCATTCCAGGGCTTCACCACTCTCATGGGGAAGAACTTCCTCCTCACCTCCAGCCTGAATCTCCCCACCTCCAGCTTCATTCCATTCCCCCCAGTCCTATCACTACCTAATATCCTGAGCAGTCCCTCCCCAGCCTTCTTGTAGCCCCCTTCAGATCCTGGAAGGCCACAATTAGGTCACCTCGGAGTCTTCTCTTCTCCAGACTGAACAGCCCCAACTCCTTCAGTCTGTCCTCACAGGAGAGGTGCTCCAGCCCTCTGCTGATCCTCCTGGCCCTGCTCTGGACACCTTCCAGCACCTCCAGATCCCTCTTGTAATAGGGGCTCCAGAACTGGAGGCAGTACTGCAGGTGGGGTCTCCCCAGAGCTGAGCAGAGGGGGAGAATCCCCTCCCTTGCCCTGCTGGCCACACTTCTCTTGCTGCAGCCCAGGATCTGATTGGCTTTCTGGGCTGCAAGTGCACACTGAGAGCTCCTGGTGAGCCTCTCCTCCCCCAGCACCCCCAAGTCTCTCTCCTCAGGGCTGCTTTCCAGCCAGTCCCTGCCCAGCCTGGATTTGTGCCTGGGATTGCCTCGACCCAGCTGCAGGACCCTGCCCTTGGTCTTGTATGAATATCCCAAGGACAAGGGCAAGAAAATTTGGTTCTTCTATGCCTGTTTTTTATTTAAGTAGGAGTTGTAGTGCATCAAAGCAGATTCCTTATATCATGAATGACTGAAAGCTGTGCTATGAATTGCTAAATTCAGACAAGGAGTGGAGCCTCCTGCCTGTGGTTCTTTCCATAACGAAACTAGATCTTCTAGAAGGTTTTGGGATTTTTTTCATACAATTAGGAATGTTCTGTACTTCCTGCCCATGGTGAACAAAAATCCCCTTTTGAAACTGGTTAGCAAAAGCACTGCACAGGTCCTCAGGCCACCCTAGAAGTTCTGACTTGTGCAGTTTTGGTCAGATGCTTCTCAAATGGTAAATGCTGCCTCATGAATTTTTTCCTCACTGATCTCATTGCTTATAATGAGGCTGGATGAATTCAGAGGTACATACAATGAGGACAGAAGAGCCAAGTTGCATAATGAGATTGTTCAGGCAGTTGAAAAGTCTCTTCTATGAAAAAGCTGAAAGTAATGTCATCATCCCTCCCTCTTCTGGGATTCAGGCTCCTTTGTTGCACACTGCGTGCTCATCCGAGAGAGCTCATCCTCTGCGTGGGGAAACTGACTTCCCTAACAGCATCCTTCCTGTCAGCACAGCCCAGAGACTCCATGGAGCTGGAACTTAGGTTCTATCAACCCAGGCTGATAGCAACAGTACCAGAACAGCACTCCAGTGATGAACACCATGTGAATCCTATGCTCCTTTGTTTCCCAGGCAACAGAATCAGCTCTTAATAAAGATTTTGGGGTGGTAACGTTGTACAACAGGCCTGTAATATTGTACATGTTTAGCCCCTAGAGTCATCCTTCAAGAGGGTGGCAGTTTTAATTTGCTAGGCAAGATCTGAAGATCAGATTAAAATGAGCAATGGGACCATTGTGTAAAGCAGTTCCCAGTGAGGCTGTTTTACAGGAAGGCGTTTGCCAGGTATGGGAGGGAAATTCAGCTCATTGTTACTCATGGCACAGGCCCCCAAAACATGCAGATAATGAGGCAGAAAGATAAGCTTTACCAGGGAAGACTAGTGGGTTTTTCTCTTTTCTTTCTTATGAGGAAGAACTGGCAAAGTTCATTATTCTGTCTCCAGCTCTAGAAAAGGGCTCAATTAATTGCAGAGGTGTAAAGAACAGGGTCCTCAGATGGTGCTCTGGCAGCCAACAACGAACCGGAGATACGGTGATGGTGTCTAATAATTACTCTTGTAGTGTCACCAGTTAGAAGAAAGAGAGGAACTGCTTGAGAGAGGAATTAGATTCAATATTTTACCTGAAAAAAATGGAGCCTGCTCACATACAGCCTGCAGCAAAGGATATCAGAGTTTGCACCTGACATTAACCTGCCATGGAACAAACCAGGACTGCAGAGCTGGGCTTGTAGCTCCAAAAGGTTTCATTTTGTGCTGAGAAGTGTGAATATATTGCAGTGCTGATGGGTGGCTGGTAAGACATTTTTCTGGCTGACCCTTTGTTGTTAGAGGCTTTCCCCCTTTCTATTCAGGATGTCATCATTATTTCGAAACTGCCTCTGGGAGAGAGGTACAGAAATGAAGTGTCCCAACACCATTTCCCACAGCCTGCAAAGATAAGCATTACTTGTGCTAAGGGGAAAGTTCCAGTTTCACCAGACAGTGAAGGACTGCCAGACAGCCCAAGAGATGCACACTGCATTGTACCCAAGAACAGGAACAGATCTGAATCAGGTCAAAATCCAAGACCTTTCTGTTTGGAAAGAGGTTCAGGGAGGACTGGGGAATGGATGAAACCAAGCTGGATTCTTTTGATATGCTCTTCCAATGTACCTTGTCAGTCTGAAATCCTGATAGTCTACATCTGAGCTTTCCTTTCAGATAAAGACAGTTAGATCCCAGGTGTCCCACAGCTAATGTCCTAGGTGCCAGGATGATAGAAGGCTCTAGAGGAGAGTCATTGACAGTCAGGAGACAACCTTAGCTGGCCATGCCTTTCCTGGACTGGAAAACATTCAGTCCTGATGTGACCTGCTGCTCTTGGCTTCAGATTCTTCTTCATGCTCTGAGCTGAAAGTTAGGAGACAAGTCACATGGATTGGTAGAAGCATGGAAGAATCTGTGAGAACTGGCAGCAAGCCAAGCAGGCTGACCTCAGGCCTCTTCCTATCACAGCAGTTTGCAAGATCTCTCTGCAGGGCCACTCTCAGTTATAGCCACACGTAAGGATATTTAAATGTGGCAGAAATCTCCAGCAAGCCCTGCTCAAATGTTCATGCTTTCTTAAAAGAGGCACATTGAACCTGCAGACACCAAACACCTGTGTACTGACAGGGACTGCATCATAGCACATGTCACAAGCCAAACTGCAGAGTCTCTTAGCTGCTTAAACAAAAGTATGCCTCAGTGAAAATTACTCCTCCAACAAGAAATCATTCATTCTGATTTCTTAGCAGGAATGACAGTGTTTCCAGTTAAGCACAATAATTGTACAAAATCAGCTATGTCTGAGCCCAGTTTTCATTTGACGATTGTTCAGATGGGGGGAGCTTGGACTGTAGATTTCATTCCATCCTGAAGTATTTCTGGGTACCCTGCTAGGGGACCACTTGGATACCTAATGCACAAGGGATGTAGCAAGGTAATTCCTACAGAGATGATCTACAAAGAAACTGCAGACTGTGATGGGCAGCAGAGCACTGCAGCTGAAAGGGTGATAAGCTAGTGACCTAGGGGGCATGATATATATTTAAGATGTGCCTAACCAGCTATGATAATTAGATGTCATTAGGTTATCTCTCCTAATTTGGGTGTCTAAAGTTAGACAGGTAGATTTAAGTTTGTCACCTTAGACCATCTTCACAGAGATTGTGGCGAAAAAGGCATCTCCAGAGGATTTCTCTGCTTCCATTTTATATTTAGAGTAGTTCAAAGAAGTTACTCTTGGTCATGCCTCTCTCCCCATGGCCTGAGGAAGCAGCCAGAGTTGTGTAGCTCAGCATTATTGTCTTGGTCCGGAGCTGGGAAGGAGATGTGGCTCTTTTGAATGTTCCCATGAGTGAAATTAAGACACAAACAAGGTCATATATCAAGGTGAGACTATTTATTAAAGAGAGAGAGAGTGGAGCAAACAGAGAAAGGGAGAGAGAGGGGGAGAGAGAATGGAGAAAGAGAGAGCAGGGGAAGGGCTGGGGAGGGGGTCAGCGAGAGATGTCCTGGGCTGCTGCCTCCAGTCTGAGATGTCCCCTGTGATGTTCCCCCCCAGGTAACTGGAGTAGCCCAGGTTCCTGGTTCATTCCTGGTAGCTCCACCTGGCTCACAGCCTTGTCACATTCCAGGGGATCTTTCCATGTGCCTCTAGGAGCCAGCGCTGAGCGGCCTCTGCCTCTCTTTGCTGTCCACTGCCCACCACCCCCCTGGGCAGTCGCTGTGTCTGTGGGCAGAGATGACTGATCCAGTGGATCTTCTCTTTGTTGAGACAGTTCTCAGTTCTTCATGTAATCTCCATGATCAAAAGGTGATTTGCATGTTCAAGAGGGGATTCCCTCAATTACAGCCAGCTTTTAGATATATAAAGGTACTGGAAGAAATCCCAGTCTGCGCTGTGTTTTCTTGGTTGAATTCCAGCACAAGTAGCAGCTCTTCGACCACCCTTTCCCTCTGCAGTAACAAGTAGCCTCCACCTTCTCTCCTAAACTGGGGATTTTTCAGCAGTGTAGCACATTAAAGCACTTCTGTGCTCCAGACCCAAGCTGGCCACGTTTTGCTTTTGGATGCTACCCAAATACTTTGTAGAGTGCTCTGAATTCCTTTGGGATGAAACAGGTTACACAAATCTTGAGTTGCTGTGCTCTGGAGGAAGGACAGTAGATCTGACTCATCATGTTGATACTCACAAGGGTGTCACTGCTAATGGCCCCAGCAGTTGTATTGTTCACATTCCGCTCTAAGTGTAACCTCTGGCTAGTCACGTCATTGTAGAGTGGAGCACTGTAGGCAGCCACCAAAGCACTGGTAGGAAAGAGCAGCAGGCATTAACTGCTGGGTTTCTGAGGTGGCTCAGTATATCCACTACCTAATTTGTGTTCCATTTCACTGACTTTGAGCAGCACACAGTCTTTAAAGTCCTCTCAATACACCAGTAAGGTGGGTAGTCTTTGAGGACTAGGATTTGAACACCATCCAGAGATTTCCATCTTTAATTGTGACTCTCACATGTTTTTCCTTTCATTTAAAGCATCAGGTCTTAGGGGCTCGCCGTGATCACTGTAGAACTTTACTGCTCATCTTATGCAAAGACTCGTGTAGGCTTCAGAATGTGGTTTACACTTTAAGAGCCCCATGAACATACTGCAGATGAAAAGACAATAATTCTTCATAAAACACCTCAGTGTGAAGATTTTGCATCCCAGCACTGTTCCATCATACTGAGGGGGATGAAGATAAATGAAGAGTTTATGGGCCACCATACTCCCCTTGTGCTCTGCTTAATGAAGCCAACATCAAAGATAGAAATGGACAGAAGTGAGTGCACTTTCTCGTGCTGCAGGCTGGGAATGTAAGGTGAGGAAAGAAGTCTGTGCTCCAAAAGTGCTCAGGTTAACAATGCTGCAAATGTGAGCCTGTAGTCAAGGCAAGCCTCCCACCTACTCATGTGCTCTTTGGAGCGCTGGTCACACGTGCACCGACGCTGTCTGAGATCAGTGATCTTGTTAAGCAAGAGAGTAATGGCACTGCCTCAGTGACACAAATAAATAACAGCATTGCTGTCAGGGAAAGGTTTCTGCAGCAACAGAGGCTGCTTAAAGCTTTGCTAGTTCTTTGCTGTGAGATCTAACAGATGTTTTGGATGGTGTGCCATCTCTCAGCCACGTTTTCCTTACACATCCAGTGGGCAAGAGGCTCACCCGTCAGACAGCTGACCTTCCCTTTTTGTCTGGAGTCTTTGCACAAATTTCTTGCAAATACAAAGTGTTGATTGTTGACCTCCAACACTTTACAGAGAGAGAGAGACCTGGGAATCTTAATCTGCTGGTTTTCAGAGTGTAACTCAGCATTCCAGAAGAAATTTTGATACTAGATGTTTCCTTGATAGCTGCCAGAATCTGCAGCGGGGAGACATGCAGTGCATGAGCAGTCTATCCCTCCCCAGTGGAACTGGTAGTTCCCAGCACACTGGGGGCAACTTAAAAGCATCTTATAACAGGAAGCACCAAATTTCAGTAGACTTCAGGGGCCACTGAACCATGCAATGTGGCCTGTCATACAGGGTGCAGGAAAGTCACAGAACCATTGGGAGCAGCTGTCCAGGCCGTTGTCTAGGGCTTCTTTCCCCTTGAAGTAAGGCAAGCTGGAATTTTGCCACCTGGAGCATCTAGCTCCTGATGAGTTTCAAAGCCTTTGGTCCCCTGGAAAATCCATGCTTAAAGCTCCATACCCAGGGTGAGAACAGTGGTGCAGCTACAACAGGGATATGGCACAGGGCTCTTTTATTACTCCTCTCAGCACAAGAAGCAAGACAAGACGTTGCTGCCAATATGAGCAGTCATGCTACCTACATCTGCCTACCCAGAGAGGGCTCACTAGCCACTGCAGAGTGGGGAGCAAGGTGGACATGCCCCATTTCTCTGCTCTTTGGTGACAGGAGCAGTGGCCCTTCTCTCTGGAGATGACACTGCATTGCAGACCCCATGAGAATGTTTCCACAGGTTCTGTGTCCCTGAGTCAAAAAAGACTCCACTCATCTAACTGTTCATTGAAATGTTTTCAAATCTTAAGCATAGGATGTCGGGAGACTTAACTGGAGTGAGGCACTGAGTTCAAGCTGAGCTTTTTGTGTTTAAGAGAGTTATACAGATCTCTGAAATCATTCACAGAATTATGGACTGTTTGGGGGTGAAAGGGATCTTTAAAGACCATCTGGTCCTAGGCCCCTGCAGTGAGGAGTGTCACCTTTAACTGCTCAGAGCCCCATCCAGCCTGACCTGGAATACCTTCAGGGATGGGGCATCTCTGGCAATCTGTTCCAGTGTTTCACTACCCTCACTGTACACAAATTCTTCTTTCTATATAGTTTGAATCTCCCCTCTCAGTTTAAAATCACAGTCCCTTGTACTGTAGCAACAGGCCCTGCTGAGATGTCTGTCCCCATCGTGATGCTTCTCGACCAGCAAGCGCAGAGAAGGTGAATCAAGTGTAAGCACCAACCCTCCTGGCTTTTTGAGAGCAGAGGGTTTATGAAGTGAGAGTTTCTCATGATGGACACATAAAGGAGCACCATGCATGGGGTTCTCATTGTCTCTTTGCTGACAGACATTCTGGAAATGGAAAATAATGATAATAAAAACCTCAGGGCCTGACTGCCCACAGTGTGAGTGCCAAGCAAAGAGCTTTGCAGGACAGGAGCCACGCTTCTCAAATGGAGCAAGTTTTGTTCTGTATCAGTTTCTAGTGCAAAGCAGGGATGCCCCAACCTCAAATTTCAGTGGCAAAAGAAGAAAATCTGAATAGGAGGTATGTAAGGTGATGCTGCCTCTGCATTGCTTACAGTCCCAGAAGAGGCTCAGGTCTCTCACACAGAGCGCCTATTTAGAACCTTTTCAGCTGCCTGCAGCCCAGTGGCTGCTAATAGCTGAATTATTCATCCCCTGAGCTTCTCCCACCTCCCTATCACATCTATGTGAGAGAAAAGATTACTTACAGCCTTTTTAGATATTAATCACAAAGCTTCAGGGCAGCCTAGAGTTATACCAAGTGCTGAAGGTGTACAGATACAGAGCAGTCTGACTATTGCCTGGTTGTTAGAAACGACACACTTGCCCTGATGTTAGTGGGTCATTATATAAAGCTTGCAATTATTTCCTGACATTTGGCTCTAGGGGTCTCTAGCTGACACTGTGTGGTGGTTTCCTGCAAAGCAACTCAGCAGAGAGGAGTATTTCTGAAGCACAAAAATGCTCTAGCTGAAATCACACCTTAAAGCACTCGGTCCCTGGGATCATACAAGCACTTTTCTCATCTCTACAGTTGAAATGAGCACTTGGAGATGTCTCTGTAATGGATGCTTCCTTGGCAGCCAGATATTCTGTATTGCACCATGACAGCTGAAATACTCAATGCAAAGAGCATCTCCTTCACTTTGAGAAGCTCCTTAGTAAATACACCACTGAAAATTTCATACACCGACAGTCCAAAGATGAAGATAGGTAGAGAGAGAGATGGGGAGAGAGAGGGGTTTGGAGCACAGCCCTGTGAGGAGAGGCTGAGGGAGCTGGGGTTGCTTAGCCTGCAGAAGAGGAGGCTCAGGGGAGACCTTCTTGCTCTCTACAGCTACTTGATGGGAGGTTGTAGCCAGGTGGAGGTTGGTCTCTTCTCCCAGGCAACCAGCACCAGAACAAGAGGACACAGTCTCAAGCTGTTCCAGGGGAGGTTTTAGGCTGGAGGTTAGGAAGAAGTTCTTCCCAGCAAGAGAGATTGGCCATTGGGATGTGCTGCCCAGGGAGGTGGTGGAGTCACCATCACTGAAGGTGTTTAGGAAGAGCCTGGATGAGACACTTGGTGCCATGGTTTAGTTGATTAGATGGTGTTGGGTGATAGGTTGGACTCGATGATCTTGAAGGTCTGTTCCAACCTGGTTAATTCTATTTCATTCTATTCTATTCTATGCTATTCTAATCTATTCTACTCTACTCTACTCTATTCTACTCTATTCTACAGATAAATGCACATATTCCTTGAGTCCCTTGAATTGTGAATACAATTTATTCTTTAGATACTCCACAGTTCACAGCAGGACAGTGTATCAGAGGTTGGAAGGGAGGTCAAGAGATCATGGGTCTGAGTGTATGGACCCTGGGAAGGGTCCCTGTGCTCCTCTCAGCTGTTACTCTGGTGCATTTCTCTTAGGACATGTGCTAGAATTCTAGCTACATTGTCCTGGTGAAAGATGTACGTAACATCCAGTGTTGTGGGCAGGCTTGCACCCCTTCTGATGTGCAGGTGTGTTTGTCTGCAGGTACGGCATGAATTGCCTGATCCAGTTTGAAGACTTCGCCAATGCCAACGCTTTCCGGCTGCTCCACAAGTACCGCCACAGCTACTGCACCTTCAATGACGATATTCAAGGTGAGCACTGCTGCCCAAAGGCAAGCTTCACCCTCACCTTGGCACGAGGAAAGATGATTAAGATCAGGAGGTTATTATTGTACAATACTCAGAGGCCTGATGAATTGTGGAGTTTACACAGGAGCACTTTAAAATGTAAACAAAAGCACAGCCATCGAAACTGAAAACTCAGTCTCCATTGTTTGTAGGCATTTAGCTGTTCACGACAGAAATGCTGTTCAAGGCAGAAAAT